>NC_086450.1:199430655-200030655 GCF_028390025.1 Pseudophryne corroboree | reverse complement strand
GGTGGTCAGGTCACTGGTCACTAGTCACACTGGCAGTGGCACTCCTGCAGCAAAAGTGTGCACTGTTTAATTTTAATATAATATTATGTACTCCTGGCTCCTGCTATAACCTATAACTGGCACTGCAGTAGTGCTCCCCAGTCTCCCCCACAATTATAAGCTGTGTGAGCTGAGCAGTCAGACAGATATATAATATATATAGATGATGCAGCACACTGGCCTGAGCCTGAGCAGTGCACACAGATATGGTATGTGACTGAGTCACTGTGTGCTGTGTATCGCTTTTTTCAGGCAGAGAACGGATTATAAATAAAAGTGGTGGTCACTGGTCACTATCAGCAAAACTCTGCACTGTACACTACTGAGTACTCCTAATGCTCCCCAAAATTAGTAAATCAAGTGTCTCTCTAATCTATTCTAATTCTAAACGGAGAGGACGCCAGCCACGTCCTCTCCCTATCAATCTCAATGCACGTGTGAAAATGGCGGCGACGCGCGGCTCCTTATATAGAATCCGAGTCTCGCGATAGAATCCGAGCCTCGCGAGAATCCGACAGCGTCATGATGACGTTCGGGCGCGCTCGGGTTAACCGAGCAAGGCGGGAAGATCCGAGTCGCTCGGACCCGTGAAAAAAAACATGAAGTTCTGGCGGGTTCGGATTCAGAGAAACCGAACCCGCTCATCTCTAATGTTTTGGCGCCCCCCTCCCCTGTACTGAATTGGGGCCTAGCCAACATGTGGGTGTATGTTACATTTAAAAAGAAACAATATTTAAAAATCTTAAATCAGTGACAGGGCCGGTTTTGGAAAGGAGGGGTGGCAGACGGAAGCGTGCCCTCTATCTTTTTTGTCGCCCGGAGCTTGCGCTCCACTGGAGCCACCCTCGTTACTCCCCTGCATACACGACGCAGTCCTTGGCCTTGTCTTGTCACAATACACAAATACATTAGAGCAGCAGCATGTCACCATATACATTCATTAAAGCAGCGAGCAGCAGGTACCACTATACATAGATTATAGCAGCCAGCATGTCACCATGGAAACCAGGTGCAATGATGCAGAGAGAGGACACTGAATTTTTAAATGGCACCCGAATCCAAAACCCATGAGATCCAAGATCTGACAGCAGGAAGATGATGATTTGCCTTATTTTGGGATCCGAGACAGTCCCAGCTTACATTCCCTTGGACCCCAAGTTCGGTTCTCTGAGAACCGGGGGCGCACATCTCTAATTTTAAGATTAAACCTAAGTCTAAGGGGTATATATACTAAAGTGCGGGTTTTAGAAGTGGAGATGTTGCCCATAGCAACCAGAGACTAGCTAGAAGGTGCTAGATAAATGATAAGTAGAATCTGATTGGTTGCTACGGGCAAAATCTCCACTTCAAAAACCCTCTCCTCAGTAAATATACCCCTAACCCTCACCGTAACCATAATTGTAAAAGATGACATACTGACTACATACCATTGCAGAGTATACTATATGGAGACGCCTTGACGTGCAGACCTGTGTGCATTGTACACCATGCTACCAATATAGATATGTCACTGTTTCCACTACTGAACCAATTATAATAGCTAGAGGGTCTGAATACATGGTATATTTTAATGATTTAAGAAAATATAAAATGTACACAATTATCTATCCAAACAAATGCTTTCTTCCAATCAATTATGCAATTACGGATGACTGGTATTTGTGGATAGGCTACAAAAAGCCCAGGTTTACAATGATTTTGTTATCACAATGTTTTTGTTTTTTTTATATATATGCCTGGAAGTGGAGATGAGTGATATTTTCAAAACTGTTTTGAGAATTTTTCATATATTCCATATTTGTCCAGGGCCGGCTACAGGCACATTCCTTAGTAGCGGCCACACTGGGCGCCGACTCCTAAGGGCGGCCAGTAGCCGCCCACAATTTTAAATTAGCTGCCGGCCCGTCAGTCAATCAGAGCTCACGAACCAGCAGCAGAAGTTGCTGCCGGACCGTGAGCTTTGTCTGGCTGCCGGAGCGGCAGCTTCAGGCAGCGGGCCACCGGAGACGGGAGTGAGGGGCAGGAGAGGCACACGCTGCGCTCTCCTCCCCTCACACAGACAGCAGCAGTGGAGGCAGTGGCAGCAGAACGAGGCCGGCGGTGATGAGTAGCACTACAAGGGGCACATGTATCTGGCACTGTGGTGGGCACGTGTATCTGGCACTGTGGGGGGCACGTGTATCTGACAGTGTAGGGGGCACGTGTATCTGGAACTGTGGTGAGCACATGTATCTGGCACTGTGGGGGGAACGTGTATCTGGCATTGTGGGGGGCACGTGTATCTGGCACTGTGGGGGGCACATGTATCTGGCACTGTGGGGGGCACATGTATCTGGCACTGTGGGGGTATATTACAGATGGGTCAATATTTATCTTGACTTCTTTGCTGCGCCTATTAACATAAGCCCTTCATCTATTGTTCTCAGCTGCAATACAATACAGAGAACAATACATTAAGGGATTAAGTCATTACAGCAGGGGATTAAGTCTGATTGACCTGGCTCAATTAATCCTATTAAAGGCTAAGATAAACGTGGACCCATCTGTATGTGTATCTGACACTGTGGGAGCATATTATGTGTATCTGGCACTGTGGGGGCATATTATGTGAATCTGACACTATAGGGGCATATTATGTGTATCTGACACTGGGGACATATTATGTGTATCTGGCACTGCACTGCTGGGGGCATATAATTTGTAGCTGGCACTGCACTGCTGGGGACATATTATGTGTATCTGACACTGGGGGCATATAATGTGTATCTGGCACTGCACTGCTGGGAGCATATGTGTACCTGACAATGTGGGGCATATAATGTGTATCTGACAATGTGGGGTCATATAATGTGTATCTGACCATGTGGGGGCATATAATTTGTATCTGGCACTGTGGGGGGCATATAATGTGTATCTGGCACTGTGGGGGCATATAATGTGTATCTGGCACTGTAGGGGCATATTATGTGTATCTGACACTGGGGGCATATTATGTGTATCTGGCACTGCACTGCTGGGGGAATATAATTTGTATCTGGCACTGTGGGCATATAGGGGGTAATTCCAAGTTGATCGCAGCAGGAATTCTTTTAGCAGTTGGGCAAAACCATGTGCACTGCAGGGGAGGCAGATATAACATGTGCAGAGAGAGTTAGATTTTGGTGTGGTGTGTTCAATCTGCAATCTAATTTGCAGTGCAAAAATAAAGCAGCCAGTATTTACCCTGCACAGACATAAAATAACCCACCCAAATCTAACTCTTTCTGCACATGTTATATCTGCCTCCCCTGCAGTGCACATAATTTCTCTGACGTCCTAGTGGATGCTGGGGACTCCGTCAGGACCATGGGGATATAGCGGCTCCGCAGGAGACAGGGCACAATAATAAAAGCTTTAGGATCTGGTGGTGTGCACTGGCTCCTCCCCCTATGACCCTCCTCCAAGCCTCAGTTAGATTTTTGTGCCCGACGAGAAGGGTGCAATCTAGGTGGCTCTCCTGAGCTGCTTAGAATAAAAGTTTAAGTTAGGTTTTTTATTTTCAGTGAGTCCTGCTGGCAACAGGCTCACTGCTACGAGGGACTTAGGGGAGAGAAGAAAACTCACCTGCGTGCAGGATGGATTTGCTTCTTAGGCTACTGGACACCATTAGCTCCAGAGGGAGTCGGAACACAGGTCTCACCCTGGGGTTCGTCCCGGAGCCGTGCCGCCGACCCCCCTTGCAGATGCCGAAGTTGAAGAGGTCCAGAGGTCCAGAAACAGGCGGCAGAAGACTTTCAGTCTTCATAAGGTAGCGCACAGCACTGCAGCTGTGCGCCATTGTTGTCAGCACACTTCACCAACAGTCACCAACTGTCACTGAGGGTGCAGGGCGCTGGGGGGGGCGCCCTGGGCAGCAATGTATAATACCTTTTTATGGCTAAAATACATCACATATAGCCCTTGAGGCTATATGGATGTATTTAACCCCTGCCAGATCTCACAAACTCCGGGAGAAGAGCCCGCCGAAAAGGGGGCGGGGCCTATTCTCCTCAGCACACGGCGCCATTTTCCTGCTCAGCTCTGCTGTGAGGAAGGCTCCCAGGCTCTCCCCTGCACTGCACTACAGAAACAGGGTTAAAACAGAGAGGGGGGGCACTTATTTGGCGATATGATTACATATATAAAAATGCTATAAGGGAAAACACTTGTATAAGGGGTTGTCCCTGTATAATTATAGCGTTTTTGGTGTGTGCTGGCAAACTCTCCCTCTGTCTCCCCAAAGGGCTAGTGGGGTCCTGTCCTCTGTCAGAGCATTCCCTGTGTGTGTGCTGTGTGTCGGTACGTGTGTGTCGACATGTAGGAGGACGATGTTGGTGAGGAGGCGGAGCAAATTGCCTGTATTGGTGATGTCACTCTCTAGGGAGTCGACACTGGAATGGATGGCTTATTTAGGAATTACGTGATAATGTCAACACGCTGCAAGGTCGGTTGACGAAATGAGACGGCCGGCAAACAAATTAGTACCTGTCCAGGCGTCTCAGACACCGTCAGGGGCTTGTAAAAACGCCCATTTACCTCAGTCGGTCGACACAGACACAGACACGGACACTGACTCCAGTGTCGACGGTGAAGAAACAAACGTATTTTCCTTTAGGGCCACACGTTTCATGTTAAGGGCAATGAAGGAGGTGTTACATATTTCTGATACTACAAGTACCACAAATAAGGGTATTATGTAGGGTGTGAATAAACTACTTGTAGTTTTTCCTGAATCAGATAAATTAAATGAAGTGTGTGATGATACGTGGGTTTCCTCCGATAGAAAATTATTGGCGGTATACCCTTTCCCGCCAGAAGTTAGGGCGAGTTGGGAAACACACCTTAGGGTGAATAAGGCGCTCACACGCTTATAAAAACAAGTGGCGTTACCGTCTCCAGATACGGCAGCCCTCAAGGAGCCAGCTGATAGGAAGCTGAAAAATATCCTAAAAGTATATACACATATACTGGTGTTATACTACGACCAGCAATCGCCTCACCCTGGATGTGCAGCGCTGAGGGGGCTTGGTCGGATTTCCTGACTGAAAATATTGATACCCTTGACAGGGACAAGATTTTATTGACTATAGAGCATTTTAAGGATGCATTTCTATATATGCGAGATGCGCAGAGGGATATTTGCATTCTGGCATCAAGAGTAAATGTGATGTCCATATCTGCCAGACGACAGTGGTCAGGTGATGCAGATTCCAGACGGCACATGGAAGTATTGCCGTATAAAGGGGCGGTCCATCGGACCTGGTGGCCATGGCAACAGCTGAAAAATCCACCTTTTGTTACCCCAAGTCACATCTCAACAGAAAAGGACACAGTCTTTTCAGTCTCAGTCCTTTCGTCCCCATAAGGGCAGGCGGGCAAAAGGGCCAGTCATATCTGCCCAGGGGTAGAGGAAAGGGAAGAAGACTGCAGCAGGCAGCCCATTCCCAGGAACAGAAGCCCTCCACAGCTTCTGCCAAGTCCGCAGCATGACGCTGGGGCCGTACAAGCGGACTCAGGTGCGGTAGGGGGTCATCTCAAGAGTTTCAGCACGCAGTGGGCTCACTCACAAGTGGACTCCTGGATCCTACACGTAGTATCCCAGGTGTACATTGGAAATTCGAGACGTCTCCCCCTCACAAGTTCCTGAAGTCTGCTTTACCAACGTCTCCCTCCGACAGGGAGGCAGTATTGGGAACAATTCACAGGCTGTATTCCCAGCAGGTGATAATCAAAGTACCCCTTCTACAACAAGGGAAGGGGTATTATTCCACACTATATTGTGGTACTGAAGCCAGACGGCTAGGTGAGATCTGAAATATTTGAACACTTACATACAAGCGTTCAAATCAAGATGGAGTCACTCAGAGCAGTGATAGCGAACCAGGAAGAAGGGGACGATATGGTGTCACTGGATATCAGGGACGCTTACCTACATGTCCAAATTTGCCCTTCTCACCAAGGGTACCTCAGGTTCGTGGTACAGAACTGTCACTATCAGTTCAGACGCTGCCGTTTGGATTGTCCACGGCACCCCGGGTCTTTACCAAGGTAATGGCCGAAATGATGATTCTTCTTAAAAGAAATATGGACGCTTTCCTGATAAGGGCAAGGTCCAGAGAACAGTTGGAGGTCGGAGTAGCACTATCTTAAGTAGTTCTACGACAGCACGAGTGGATTCTAAATATTCCAAAATCGCATTTTTTTCCGACAACACGTCTACTGTTCCTAGGGATGATTCTGGACACAGTCCAGAAAAGGATGTTTTCTCCCGGAGAAGAAAGCCAGGGAGTTATCCGAGCTAGTCAGGAACCTCCTAAAACCAGGAAAAGTATCAGTGCATCATTGCACAAGGATCCTGTGAAAAATGGTGGTTTCTTACAAAGCGATCCCATTCGGTAGATTTCACGCAAGAACCTTTACGTGGGATCTGCTGGAAAAATGGTCCGGATCGCATCTTCAGATGCATCAGCGGATAACCCTGTCTCCAAGGACAAGGGTGTTTCTTCTGCGGTGGCTGCAGAGTGCTCATCTATGAAAGGGCCGCAGATTCGGCATTCAGGACTGGGTCCTGGTGACCACGGATGCCAGCCTGAGTGGCTGGGGAGCAGTCACACAAGGAAAACATTTTTCCAGAGAGTGTGATCGAGTCTGGAGACTTCTCTCCACATAAATATACTGGAGCTAAGGGCAATTTACAATGCTCTAAGCTTAGCAAGACCTCTGCTTCAAGGTCAGCCGGTATTGATCCAGTGGGACAACATCACGGCAGTCGCCCACGTAAACAGACAGGGCGGCACAAGAAGCAGGAGGGAAATGGCAGAAACTGCAAGGATTCTTCGCTGGGCGAAAAATCATGTGATAACACTCTCAGCAGTGTTCATTCCGGGAGTGGAAAACTGGGAAGCAGACTTCCTCAGCAGGCATGACCTCCACCCGGGAGAGTGGGGACTTCATCGGGAAGTCTTCCACATGATTGTAAACCGTTGTGAAAAACCAAAGGTGGACATGATGGCGTCCCGCCTGAAAAAAAAAAAACTAGATATTGCGCCAGGTCAAGGGACCCTCAGGCAATAGCGGTGGACGCTCTGGTAACACTGTGGATGTACCAGTCAGAGTATGTGTTCCCTCCTATGCCTCTCATACAAAAAGTACTGAGAATCATAAGAGGGAGATGAGTAAGAATGATACTCGTGGTTCCGGATTGGCCAAGAAGGACTTGGTACCCGAAACTTCAAGAGATGTTCACGGAAGACCCGTGGCCTCTACCTTTAAGAAAGGACCTGCTCCAGCAGGGGCCTTGTCTGTTCCAAGACTTACCGCGGCCGCGTTTGACGGCATGGCGGTTGAACGCCGGATCCTGAAAGGGCATTCCAGATGAAGTCATCCCTACCCTGGTCGAAGACAGGAAGGATGTAACCGCAAAACATTTTCACCGCATTTGGCGAAGATATGTTGCGTGGTGTGGGGCCAAGAAGGCCCCTACAGAGGAATTCCAACTGGGTCGTTTCCTACATTTCCTGAAAACAGGACTGTCTATGGGCCTAAAATTAGGGTCCATTAAGGTTCAAATTTCGGCCCTGTCGAATTTCTTCCAGAAAGAACTGGCTTTAGTGCCTGACGTTCAGATGTTTGTAAAAGGGGTACTGCATATACAGCCTTCTTTTGTGCCCCAGTGGCACCTTGGGATCTCAATGTTGTTTTGAGTTTCCTAAAGTCACATTGGTTTGAACCACTCACCACTGTGGACTTAAAATATCTCACATGGAAGGTGACGATGCTATTAGCCCTGGCTTCAGCCAGGCGTGTGTCAGAATTGGCGGCTTTATCATATATAAAGCCCTTACTTAATTTTTCATTCTGACAGGGCAGAATTGAGGACTCGTCCTCAATTTCTCCTTAAGGTGTTTTCTGTTTTTCACATGAACCAACCTATTGTGGTACCTGCGGGTACTAGGGACTTGGAGGACTCCAAGTTACTTGACGTTGTCAGGGCCCTGAAAAATATGTTTCCAGGAAGGCTGGAGTCAGAAAATCTGACTCGCTGTTTAGCCTGTATGCACCCAACAAGATGGGTGCTCCTGCTTCTAAGCAGACGATTGCTCGCTGGATTTGTAATACAATTCAGTTTACACATTCTGTGGCAGGCCTGCCACAGCCAAAATCGGTAAAAGCCCATTCCAAAAGGAAGGGGGCTCATCTTGGGCGACTGCCCGAGGGGTCTCGGCTTTACAACTTTGCCGAGCAGTTACTTGGTCAGGGGAAAACACGTTTGCTAAATTCTACAAATTTGATACCCTGGCTGAGGAGGACATGGAGTTCTCTCATTCGGTGCTGCAGGGTCATCCGCACTCTCCCGCCCGTTTGGGAGCTTTGGTATAATCCCCATGGTCCTGACGGAGTCCCCAGCATCCACTAGGACGTCAGAGAAAATAAGATTTTACTTACCGATAAATCTATTTCTCGTAGTCCGTAGTGGATGCTGGGCGCCCATCCCAAGTGCGGATTGTCTGCAATACTTGTACATAGTTATTGTTACAAAAATCGGGTTATTCTTGTTGTGAGCCATCTTTTCAGAGGCTCCTTCGTTGTTATCATACTGTTAACTGGGTTCAGATCACAGGTTGTACGGTGTGATTGGTGTGGCTGGTATGAGTCTTACCCGGGATTCAATATCCTTCCTTATTATGCACGCTCGTCCGGGCACAGTATCCTAACTGAGGCTTGGAGGAGGGTCATAGGGGGAGGAGCCAGTGCACACCACCAGATCCTAAAGCTTTTATTATTGTGCCCTGTCTCCTGCGGAGCCGCTATATCCCCATGGTCCTGACGGAGTCCCCAGCATCCACTACGGACTACGAGAAATAGATTTATCGGTAAGTAAAATCTTATTTTTGCCCAACTGCTAAAAAATTTCCTGCTGCGATCAACTTGGAATTACCCCCTAAGGGGGTAATTCCAAGTTGATCGCACCAGGAAGTTAGCAGTTGGGCAAAAACATGTGCACTGCAGGGGAAGCAGATATAACATGTGCAGAAAGAGTTAGATTTGGGTGGGTTATTTTATTTCTGTGCAGGGTAAATACTGGCTGCTTTATTTTTACACTGCAAATTAGATTGCAGATTGAACACGCCACACCCAAATCTAATTCTCTCTGCACATGTTAAATCTGCCTCCCCTGCAGGGCACATGGTTTTGTCCAACTGCTAACAAAATTCCTGCTGCGATCAACTTGGAATTACCCCCATAATGTGTATCTGGCACTGCTGGGGGCATATATGTATCTGGCTCTGCTGTCAGCATATGTGTATCTGGCACTGCCGGGGGCATATGTGTATCTGGCACTGCACTACTAGGGACATATGTGTATCTGGCACTGCTGGGGGCATATGTGTATCTGGCACTGCTGGAGGAATTTGTGTATCTGGCACTACTACTAGGGGCATATGTTTATCTGGCACCGCTGGGGGCATATAATGTGTATCTGGCACGACTGGGGGCATATGTGTATCTGGCACTGCACTACTGGGGTCAGTATGTGTATCTGACACTATACTGGAGACATTATGTGTAAGGAACACTATTGTTGGCGTTATGTAAAAGGGTGCTAATTGTGTGTGTAGAGGGGGTGTGAAAATATATTTATTTACAGTTTGATAATATAAAGTTGTGAGGCCACACCCACTTTTTGCAGGAGCTGTCATGGGCACATGTACCTGGCACTGTGGGGGGCACATGTATCTGGCTTATCTGGCACTGTGGGGGCACGTGTATCTGGCACTGTGGGGGGCACATGTATCTGTCTTATCTGGCACTGTGGGGGCACGTGTATCTGGCACTGTGGGGGGCACATGTATCTGGCTTATCTGGCACTGTGGGGGCACGTGTATCTGGCACTGTGGGGGGGACCTGTATCTGGCGCTGTGGTGGGCACGTGTATCTGACACCGTGGTGGGGCACATGTATCTGGCACTGTGGGTCATGTGTATCTGGCACTGTGGGGACATATTATGTGTATCTGACACTATGGTGGCATATTATGTGTATCTGACACTGGGGGCATATTATGTGTATCTGGCACTTCACTGCTGGGGGCATATAATTTGTATCTGGCACTGCTGGGGGCATATTATGTGTATCTGTCACTGGGGGCATATAATGTGTATCTGGCACTGCACTGCTGGGGGCATATAATGTGTATCTGACAATGTGGGGTCATATAATGTGTATCTGGCACTGGGGGGCATATAATGTGTATCTGGCACTGTGGGGGAATATTATATCTATCTAGCACTGCACTGCTGGCGGCATATGTGTATCTGGCACTGCTGGGGGCATATGTGTATCTGGCCCTGCTGGCGGCATATGTATATCTGGCACTGCTGGTGGCATATGTGTATCTGGCACTGCTGGGGGCATATGTGTATCTGGAACTGGACTACTAGGGGCATATGTGTATCTGGCACTTATGAGGGCATATAATGTGTATCTGGCACTACTAGAGGTGTATGTGTATTTGGCACTACTGGGGCCATATGTGTATCTGGCACTGCACTACTGGGGTCATTATGTGTATCTGACACTATACTGGAGACATCATGTGTAAGGAACACTATTGTGGGCATTATGTGTAAGGCTGCTAAATGTGTGTGTAGTGGTGGGGTGCTTCGAAATTTTCTCGCTCGGGGCGCTAGTAGGCCTGGAGCCGGCCCTGTATTTGTCCGTGTATATATATATGCATGTTTAGCCTTCAGTGTTCTGTTCCAGATTTTTCTCTGTAATTTATGTTTGCCCCGAATGTCCAGTTTTACATAATAAAAGCACGGGATCCATTCACTGCCAGCGAAGTGATTGCACTTTCCCACCTGGACATTTGTGATTGGCTAGTAATAAAGGGTAGTCCCAAGAAATTCTGAAAGTGATCATTTAAAGGCCGTCATGCACAGTTATTTCAATTATGGGAATTTCTATATTTTCTTTTTTAATTCTTCACGGTATGATTCAATTCTGAATGGTTTTCACCTCACAGGGGACTATATCTGTACTTCATACAGGGCCGGTGTTAGGGTGTTCAGCACCCCCCTGCAAACTATAAATTTGCGACCTCCCATACTTTACAAAGGGACAGTGCACATAATGCCCCCTGTAGCAGTGACGTTTATACACATAATGCTGCCTGTAGTAGTATCGCTTGCACACAATGCCCCCTGTGGTAGTGCCACTTATACACACAATGAACCCTGTAGTAGTGCCTCTTATACACAATGCCCCCAGTAGTAGTGACGCTTACACTCATAATGCCCCATGTAGTAGTGACGCTTATACAAGACGCCCCATGTAGCAGTGACGCTTATACACACAGAGAACCCTGTTGTAGTGATGCTTACACACCTAACTCTCCCTGTAGCAGTGACGCTAATACAAGATGCCCCCTGTACCAGTGATGCTTACACACGTAACGCCCCCTGTACCATTGACACTTACACATGTAACGCCCTTGTTCAAGAGACCTTTAATCATATAATGCTCCCTGTAGTAGTGCCGCTTACACACAATGCTCCATGTAGTAGTGCCGCTTACACACGTAACACCCCTTGTAGTGATGTTTACACACATAATGCCCCCTGTAGTAGTAATGCTTACACACGTTATGCCCCCTGTAGCAGTGACGCTTATACACCTTATGCGGCACAGTCACACATACACATATACATATATACACAGATACTAAATACACACACACACTTTCACTCTCTTTGCAGCCACTTACCTAAAGAAGTCTGGCAAGCCGGAGCTGGAGCAGCTCATCCTACTGTGTAGCAGGTTGCAGCCTGGTCCCGTATAGCTCCGCCCCTTATGCATGTGTAGCTCCACCCCTTTTAGGTACTGCACACTGCAATGTTACACGGGAGGAGAGAGGAGGCTTCATGTTGCCGGCGCCGCTGCCTGTCATAGAGTGTGACAGGCGCATCAGCCAGCAGCAGCAGAGACATCAGCTCAGCACAGGGATGTAGAGCAGGGAGAGGGCCTCTCCAGCCTTGCGCCTCCCTACTTTGCATCCCTGTGCTGAGCAGCAAGCGCCAAGCCTGACTTCATATATGACCTGTATGTGTGACAGATCCCTATGTGACCGCACTGCTCACTTGCCTGTGTCCTGTGCAGTGGGGCCAGATGGGGGGAGCGGGATCTCCTTACCCAGGCCTGCTGCAGAAAGCTGGAGAGAACCGACTGCCACTGCAGCAGACGCTCTCCCCAGCCCAGCACACACTGTTCAGTGCTGTGTGCTGAGCTTGGGGAGAGAGGCAGCTGCAGCGGCAGCCTGTCTGTTCTCTCCCTGCATAGATTGTGAGCGAGCAATCGCATCCCACTGCCCTCTACACAATGGATCCCCCTGCGTCATTATTTTCTTTCAATGGATTCAATGGTTCTGGCTACGCCTCCTTCATTTGGTCACGCCACCTCCGGTCACGCCACCTCCTTGTACCAGGGCCCACCAGAAGTGCTGCTGCTCTTGATCACTGATCTCTGGCTGAACCTGACTGTTTGACGCTGTCCCTTCTGCTGTCCCCACCAGCTGTCATCACTGCTCTCCAGCTTTCAACCCCTGCCGTGTCTCACTCCTGCCAGCAGCCAATATCAGCTAGGAAGCAGGCTCTGGCTCCGCCCTCTCCATGACTGTCGGGAAACTGGAGCCTCCGTGACCTGGCAGCAGGTAGTCTCTTATGGTTGAGAGGAGGGAGGTGAGGGAGGGGTGTTAAGGGTTACTGTCTCTTTGACACACACACACACACCCTTCCTCAAATCTAGCACCCGGGGCACGTGCCCTGGCATGACACCCAGCAGACATCATAGTAACAAAGGCGCCGAGAGGGGGTGGGGTGCTAATTACCTGAACCCAGGCTTGTTGGAGGGACCCAGTGGGGGCTCAGGTCCACTCCTTCCACCCCTCCTCTCTTTTCTCCACCTCCTCCCTTTCTTACCAGCACAGCAGCCTCTCTCCCCATCCCAGAACACTCTGCTGTGTGCTGGGCTGCAGTGGGATATTGTCTGATTTTAAAGGCTATCATGTGATATTCTGAAATTACTATATATACCATACTTACTGACTTTTAAATCTTTCTGGAATTGAGATACCGCTGATCAATTTGAAGGGTGCAGATCGTATTTTACTGCAAAACTCGATCAGCTCAAACACAAATGCAAAATACAAAAATGAAGTAGAGGTAAAATAAATGTATTATACTTCCCTATATTTGAAAAAGGGAGCTGAAGAGTGCGTGTACTGCTGCGCATCACATACGTGTCATAAAATGAACTCATGTCCAACTGTACTGTAAATGAGTTCCATAGCAGCTACATAGTCTGACACACATAAAATCATATATAAAAAACAGCTACTGTACTATAATCAATTGCAAATACTTTGAACTAAGCATTTACATGTTGCAAATTATGCATAGTTATCAAAGTAAAAATAAGAATTTACTTACCGATAATTCTATTTCTCATAGTCCGTAGTGGATGCTGGGGACTCCGTAAGGACCATGGGGAATAGCGGCTCCGCAGGAGACTGGGCACATCTAAAGAAAGCTTTAGGACTATCTGGTGTGCACTGGCTCCTCCCCCTATGACCCTCCTCCAAGCCTCAGTTAGGATACTGTGCCCGGACGAGCGTACACAATAAGGAAGGATTTTGAATCCCGGGTAAGACTCATACCAGCCACACCAATCACACCGTATAACCTGTGATCTGAACCCAGTTAACAGCATGATAACAGAGGAGCCTCTGAAAGATGGCTCACAACAATAATAACCCGATTTTTGTAACAATAACTATGTACAAGTATTGCAGACAATCCGCACTTGGGATGGGTGCCCAGCATCCACTACGGACTATGAGAAATAGAATTAACGGTAAGTAAATTCTTATTTTCTCTAACGTCCTAAGTGGATGCTGGGGACTCCGTAAAGACCATGGGGATTATACCAAAGCTCCCAAACGGGCGGGAGAGTGCGGATGACTCTGCAGCACCAAATGAGAGAACTCCAGGTCCTCCTCAGCCAGGATATCAATTTTGTAGAATTTTACAAACGTATTTGCTCCTGACCAAGTAGCTGCTCGGCAAAGTTGTAAAGCCGAGACCCCTCGGGCAGCCGCCCAAGATGAGCCCACCTTCCTTGTGGAGTGGGCATTTACAGATTTTTGGCTGTGGCAGGCCTGCCACAGAATGTGCAAGCTGAATTGTACTACAAATCCAACGAGCAATAGTCTGCTTAGAAGCAGGAGCATCCAGCTTGTTGGGTGCATACAGGATAAACAGCGAGTCAGATTTCCTGACTCCAGCCGTCCTGGAAACATATATTTTCAGGGCCCTGACAACGTCTGGCAACTTGGAGGCCTCCAAGTCCCTAGTAGCCGCAGGCACCACAAATAGGTTGGTTCAGGTGAAACGCTGAAACCACCTTGGGGAGAAACTGAGGACGAGTCCTCAATTCCGCCCTGTCCGAATGGAAAATCAGATAAGGGCTTTTTCAGGATAAAGCCGCCAATTCTGACACGCGCCTGGCCCAGGCCAGGGCCAACAGCATGACCACTTTTCATGTGAGATATTTTAACTCCACAGATTTAAGTGGTTCAAACTAGAGATGAGCGGGTTCGGTTTCTCTGAATCCGAACCCGCACGAACTTCATGTTTTTTTTCACGGGTCCGAGCGACTCGGATCTTCCCGCCTTGCTCGGTTAACCCGAGCGCGCCCGAACGTCATCATGACGCTGTCGGATTCTCGCGAGGCTCGGATTCTATTGCGAGACTCGGATTCTATATAAGGAGCCGCGCGTCGCCGCCATTTTCACACGTTATTGAGATTGATAGGGAGAGGACGTGGCTGGCGTCCTCTCCGTTTAGAATAGATTAGAGAGACACTTGATTTACTAATTTTGGGGAGCATTAGGAGTACTCAGTACAGTGCAGAGTTTTGCTGATAGTGACCACCAGTTTTATTTATAATCCGTTCTCTGCCTGAAAAAAGCGATACACAGCACACAGTGACTCAGTCACATACCATATCTGTGTGCACTGCTCAGGCTCAGGCCAGTGTGCTGCATCATCTATTATCTATATATAATATTATATATATCTGATTATCTGTCTGACTGCTCAGCTCACACAGCTTATAATTGTGGGGGAGACTGGGGAGCACTACTGCAGTGCCAGTTATAGGTTATAGCAGGAGCCAGGAGTACATAATATATTATATAGTGAGTGACCACCAGACACACAGTGCAGTTTATTTAATATATCCGTTCTCTGCCTGAAAAAAGCGATACACACAGTGACTCAGTCAGTCACATACCATATCTGTGTGCACTGCTCAGGCTCAGGCCAGTGTGCTGCATCATATTATATATCTGTCTGACTGCTCAGCTCACACAGCTTATAATTGTGGGGGAGACTGGGGAGCACTACTGCAGTGCCAGTTATAGGTTATAGCAGGAGCCAGGAGTACATAATATTATATTAAAACAGTGCACACTTTTGCTGCAGGAGTGCCACTGCCAGTGTGACTAGTGACCAGTGACCTGACCACCAGTATATATAATATTAGTAGTATACTATCTCTTTATCAACCAGTCTATATTAGCAGCAGACACAGTACAGTGCGGTAGTTCACGGCTGTGGCTACCTCTGTGTCGGCACTCGGCAGCCCGTCCATAATTGTATATACCACCTAACCGTGGTTTTTTTTTCTTTCTTTATACATACATACTAGTTACGAGTATACTATCTCTTTATCAACCAGTCTATATTAGCAGCAGACACAGTACAGTGCGGTAGTTCACGGCTGTGGCTACCTCTGTGTCGGCACTCGGCAGCCCGTCCATAATTGTATATACCACCTAACCGTGGTTTTTTTTTCTTTCTTTATACATACATACTAGTTACGAGTATACTATCTCTTTATCAACCAGTCTATATATTAGCAGCAGACACAGTACAGTGCGGTAGTTCACGGCTGTGGCTACCTCTGTGTCGGCACTCGGCAGCCCGTCCATAATTGTATATACCACCTAACCGTGGTTTTTTTTTCTTTCTTTATACATACATACTAGTTACGAGTATACTATCTCTTTATCAACCAGTCTATATATTAGCAGCAGACACAGTACAGTGCGGTAGTTCACGGCTGTGGCTACCTCTGTGTCGGCACTCGGCAGCCCGTCCATAATTGTATATACCACCTAACCGTGGTTTTTTTTTCTTTCTTTATACATACATACTAGTTACGAGTATACTATCTCTTTATCAACCAGTCTATATATTAGCAGCAGACACAGTACAGTGCGGTAGTTCACGGCTGTGGCTACCTCTGTGTCGGCACTCGGCAGCCCGTCCATAATTGTATATACCACCTAACCGTGGTTTTTTTTTCTTTCTTTATACATACATACTAGTTACGAGTATACTATCTCTTTATCAACCAGTCTATATATTAGCAGCAGACACAGTACAGTGCGGTAGTTCACGGCTGTGGCTACCTCTGTGTCGGCACTCGGCAGCCCGTCCATAATTGTATATACCACCTAACCGTGGTTTTTTTTTCTTTCTTTATACATACATACTAGTTACGAGTATACTATCTCTTTATCAACCAGTCTATATATTAGCAGCAGACACAGTACAGTGCGGTAGTTCACGGCTGTGGCTACCTCTGTGTCGGCACTCGGCAGCCCGTCTATAATTGTATATACCACCTAACCGTGGTTTTTTTTTCTTTCTTTATACATACATACTAGTTACGAGTATACTATCTCTTTATCAACCAGTCTATATATTAGCAGCAGACACAGTACAGTGCGGTAGTTCACGGCTGTGGCTACCTCTGTGTCGGCACTCGGCAGCCCGTCCATAATTGTATATACCACCTAACCGTGGTTTTTTTTTCTTTCTTTATACATACATACTAGTTACGAGTATACTATCTCTTTATCAACCAGTCTATATATTAGCAGCAGACACAGTACAGTGCGGTAGTTCACGGCTGTGGCTACCTCTGTGTCGGCACTCGGCAGCCCGTCCATAATTGTATATACCACCTAACCGTGGTTTTTTTTTCTTTCTTTATACATACATACTAGTTACGAGTATACTATCTCTTTATCAACCAGTCTATATATTAGCAGCAGACACAGTACAGTGCGGTAGTTCACGGCTGTGGCTACCTCTGTGTCGGCACTCGGCAGCCCGTCCATAATTGTATACTAGTATCCAATCCATCCATCTCCATTGTTTACCTGAGGTGCCTTTTAGTTGTGCCTATTAAAATATGGAGAACAAAAATGTTGAGGTTCCAAAATTAGGGAAAGATCAAGATCCACTTCCACCTCGTGCTGAAGCTGCTGCCACTAGTCATGGCCGAGACGATGAAATGCCAGCAACGTCGTCTGCCAAGGCCGATGCCCAATGGCATAGTACAGAGCATGTCAAAACCAAAACACCAAATATCAGTAAAAAAAGGACTCCAAAACCTAAAATAAAATTGTCGGAGGAGAAGCGTAAACTTGCCAATATGCCATTTACCACACGGAGTGGCAAGGAACGGCTGAGGCCCTGGCCTATGTTCATGGCTAGTGGTTCAGCTTCACATGAGGATGGAAGCACTCAGCCTCTCGCTAGAAAAATGAAAAGACTCAAGCTGGCAAAAGCAGCACAGCAAAGAACTGTGCATTCTTCGAAATCCCAAATCCACAAGGAGAGTCCAATTGTGTCGGTTGCGATGCCTGACCTTCCCAACACTGGACGTGAAGAGCATGCGCCTTCCACCATTTGCACGCCCCCTGCAAGTGCTGGAAGGAGCACCCGCAGTCCAGTTCCTGATAGTCAGATTGAAGATGTCAGTGTTGAAGTACACCAGGATGAGGAGGATATGGGTGTTGCTGGCGCTGGGGAGGAAATTGACCAGGAGGATTCTGATGGTGAGGTGGTTTGTTTAAGTCAGGCACCCGGGGAGACACCTGTTGTCCGTGGGAGGAATATGGCCGTTGACATGCCAGGTGAAAATACCAAAAAAATCAGCTCTTCGGTGTGGAGGTATTTCACCAGAAATGCGGACAACAGGTGTCAAGCCGTGTGTTCCCTTTGTCAAGCTGTAATAAGTAGGGGTAAGGACGTTAACCACCTCGGAACATCCTCCCTTATACGTCACCTGCAGCGCATTCATAATAAGTCAGTGACAAGTTCAAAAACTTTGGGTGACAGCGGAAGCAGTCCACTGACCAGTAAATCCCTTCCTCTTGTAACCAAGCTCACGCAAACCACCCCACCAACTCCCTCAGTGTCAATTTCCTCCTTCCCCAGGAATGCCAATAGTCCTGCAGGCCATGTCACTGGCAATTCTGACGAGTCCTCTCCTGCCTGGGATTCCTCCGATGCATCCTTGCGTGTAACGCCTACTGCTGCTGGCGCTGCTGTTGTTGCCGCTGGGAGTCGATGGTCATCCCAGAGGGGAAGTCGTAAGCCCACTTGTACTACTTCCAGTAAGCAATTGACTGTTCAACAGTCCTTTGCGAGGAAGATGAAATATCACAGCAGTCATCCTACTGCAAAGCGGATAACTGAGTCCTTGACAACTATGTTGGTGTTAGACGTGCGTCCGGTATCCGCCGTTAGTTCACAGGGAACTAGACAATTTATTGAGGCAGTGTGCCCCCGTTACCAAATACCATCTAGGTTCCACTTCTCTAGGCAGGCGATACCGAGAATGTACACGGACGTCAGAAAAAGACTCACTAGTGTCCTAAAAAATGCAGTTGTACCCAATGTCCACTTAACCACGGACATGTGGACAAGTGGAGCAGGGCAGGGTCAGGACTATATGACTGTGACAGCCCACTGGGTAGATGTATGGACTCCCGCCGCAAGAACAGCAGCGGCGGCACCAGTAGCAGCATCTCGCAAACGCCAACTCTTTCCTAGGCAGGCTACGCTTTGTATCACCGCTTTCCAGAATACGCACACAGCTGAAAACCTCTTACGGCAACTGAGGAAGATCATCGCGGAATGGCTTACCCCAATTGGACTCTCCTGTGGATTTGTGGCATCGGACAACGCCAGCAATATTGTGTGTGCATTAAATATGGGCAAATTCCAGCACGTCCCATGTTTTGCACATACCTTGAATTTGGTGGTGCAGAATTTTTTAAAAAACGACAGGGGCGTGCAAGAGATGCTGTCGGTGGCCAGAAAAATTGCGGGACACTTTCGGCGTACAGGCACCACGTACAGAAGACTGGAGCACCACCAAAAACTACTGAACCTGCCCTGCCATCATCTGAAGCAAGAAGTGGTAACGAGGTGGAATTCAACCCTCTATATGCTTCAGAGGTTGGAGGAGCAGCAAAAGGCCATTCAAGCCTATACAATTGAGCACGATATAGTAGGTGGAATGCACCTGTCTCAAGTGCAGTGGAGAATGATTTCAACGTTGTGCAAGGTTCTGATGCCCTTTGAACTTGCCACACGTGAAGTCAGTTCAGACACTGCCAGCCTGAGTCAGGTCATTCCCCTCATCAGGCTTTTGCAGAAGAAGCTGGAGGCATTGAAGAAGGAGCTAAAAGGGAGCGATTCCGCTAGGCATGTGGGACTTGTGGATGCAGCCCTTAATTCGCTTAACAAGGATTCACGGGTGGTCAATCTGTTGAAATCAGAGCACTACATTTTGGCCACCGTGCTCGATCCTAGATTTAAAGCCTACCTTGGATCTCTCTTTCCGGCAGACACAGGTCTGCTGGGGTTGAAAGACCTGCTGGTGACAAAATTGTCAAGTCAAGCGGAACGCGACCTGTCAACATCTCCTCCTTCACATTCTCCCGCAACTGGGGGTGCGAGGAAAAGGCTCAGAATTCCGAGCCCACCCGCTGGCGGTGATGCAGGGCAGTCTGGAGCGACTGCTGATGCTGACATCTGGTCCGGACTGAAGGACCTGACAACGATTACGGACATGTCGTCTACTGTCACTGCATATGATTCTCTCAACATTGATAGAATGGTGGAGGATTATATGAGTGACCGCATCCAAGTAGGCACGTCACACAGTCCGTACTTATACTGGCAGGAAAAAGAGGCAATTTGGAGGCCCTTGCACAAACTGGCTTTATTCTACCTAAGTTGCCCTCCCACAAGTGTGTACTCCGAAAGAGTGTTTAGTGCCGCCGCTCACCTTGTCAGCAATCGGCGTACGAGGTTACATCCAGAAAATGTGGAGAAGATGATGTTCATTAAAATGAATTATAATCAATTCCTCCGCGGAGACATTGACCAGCAGCAATTGCCTCCACAAAGTACACAGGGAGCTGAGATGGTGGATTCCAGTGGGGACGAATTGATAATCTGTGAGGAGGGGGATGTACACGGTGATATATCGGAGGGTGAAGATGAGGTGGACATCTTGCCTCTGTAGAGCCAGTTTGTGCAAGGAGAGATTAATTGCTTCTTTTTTGGGGGGGGTCCAAACCAACCCGTCATATCAGTCACAGTCGTGTGGCAGACCCTGTCACTGAAATGATGGGTTGGTTAAAGTGTGCATGTCCTGTTTTGTTTATACAACATAAGGGTGGGTGGGAGGGCCCAAGGACAATTCCATCTTGCACCTCTTTTTTCTTTTCTTTTTCTTTGCATCATGTGCTGATTGGGGAGGGTTTTTTGGAAGGGACATCCTGCGTGACACTGCAGTGCCACTCCTAGATGGGCCCGGTGTTTGTGTCGGCCACTAGGGTCGCTAATCTTACTCACACAGTCAGCTACCTCATTGCGCCTCTTTTTTTCTTTGCGTCATGTGCTGTTTGGGGAGGGTTTTTTGGAAGGGACATCCTGCGTGACACTGCAGTGCCACTCCTAGATGGGCCCGGTGTTTGTGTCGGCCACTAGGGTCGCTAATCTTACTCACACAGCTACCTCATTGCGCCTCTTTTTTTCTTTGCGTCATGTGCTGTTTGGGGAGGGTTTTTTGGAAGGGACATCCTGCGTGACACTGCAGTGCCACTCCTAGATGGGCCCGGTGTTTGTGTCGGCCACTAGGGTCGCTAATCTTACTCACACAGCTACCTCATTGCGCCTCTTTTTTTCTTTGCGTCATGTGCTGTTTGGGGAGGGTTTTTTGGAAGGGACATCCTGCGTGACACTGCAGTGCCACTCCTAGATGGGCCCGGTGTTTGTGTCGGCCACTAGGGTCGCTAATCTTACTCACACAGCTACCTCATTGCGCCTCTTTTTTTCTTTGCGTCATGTGCTGTTTGGGGAGGGTTTTTTGGAAGGGACATCCTGCGTGACACTGCAGTACCACTCCTAGATGGGCCCGGTGTTTGTGTCGGCCACTAGGGTCGCTAATCTTACTCACACAGCTACCTCATTGCGCCTCTTTTTTTCTTTGCGTCATGTGCTGTTTGGGGAGGGTTTTTTGGAAGGGACATCCTGCGTGACACTGCAGTGCCACTCCTAGATGGGCCCGGTGTTTGTGTCGGCCACTAGGGTCGCTAATCTTACTCACACAGCTACCTCATTGCGCCTCTTTTTTTCTTTGCGTCATGTGCTGTTTGGGGAGGGTTTTTTGGAAGGGACATCCTGCGTGACACTGCAGTGCCACTCCTAGATGGGCCCGGTGTTTGTGTCGGCCACTAGGGTCGCTTATCTTACTCACACAGCGACCTCGGTGCAAATTTTAGGACTAAAAATAATATTGTGAGGTGTGAGGTATTCAGAATAGACTGAAAATGAGTGTAAATTATGGTTTTTGAGGTTAATAATACTTTGGGATCAAAATGACCCCCAAATTCTATGATTTAAGCTGTTTTTTAGTGTTTTTTGAAAAAAACACCCGAATCCAAAACACACCCGAATCCGACAAAAAAAATTCGGTGAGGTTTTGCCAAAACGCGTTCGAACCCAAAACACGGCCGCGGAACCGAACCCAAAACCAAAACACAAAACCCGAAAAATTTCAGGCGCTCATCTCTAGTTCAAACCAATGTGACTTTTGGAACCCAAAACTACATTGAGATCCCAAAGTGCCACTGGAGGCACAAAAGGAGGCTGTATATGCAGTACCCCTTTTACAAACGTCTGAACTTCAGGGACTAAAGCTAGTTCTTTTTGGAAGAAAATTGACAGGGCCGAAATTTGAACCTTAATGGACCCCAATTTCAGGCCCATAGACACTCCTGTTTGCAGGAAATGTAGGAATCGACCCAGTTGAATTTCCTCCATCGGGCCTTACTGGCCTCGCACCACGCAACATATTTTTGCCAATTGCGGTGATAATGTTTTTGCGGTTACATCCTTCCTGGCTTTGATCAGGATAGGGATGACTTCATCCGGAATGCCTTTTTTCCTTCAGGATATGGCGTTCAACCGCCATGCCGTCAAACGCAGCCGCGGTAAGTCTTGGAACAGACAGGGTCCTTGCTGGAGCAGGTCCCTTCTTAGAGGTAGAGGCCACGGATCCTCCGTGAGCATCTCTTGAAGTTCCGGTTACCAAGTCCTTCTTGGCCAATCCGGAACCACGAATATAGTGCTTACTCCTCTCCATCTTATCAATCTCAGTACCTTGGGTATGAGAGGCAGAGGAGGGAACACATACCCTGACTGGTACACCCACGGTGTTACCATAACGTCTACAGCTTATTGCCTGAGGGTCCCTGGACCTGGCGCAATACCTGTCGAGTTTTTAATCATGTGGAAGACTTCTGGGTGAAGTCCCCACTCTCCCGGTTGGAGGTCGTGCTGAGGAAGTCTGCTTCCCAGTTGTCCACTCCCGGAATGAATACTGCTGACAGTGCTATCACATGATTTTCCGCCCAGCGAAGAATCCTTGCAGCTTCTGCCATTGCCCTCCTGCTTCTTGTGCCACCCTGTCTGTTTACGTGGGTGACTGCCATGATGTTGTCCGACTGGATCAACACCGGCTGACCTTGAAGCAGAGGTCTTGCTAAGCTTAGAGCATTGTAAATGTCCCTTAGCTTCAGGATATTTATGTGAAGTGATGTCTCCAGGCTTGACCATAAGCCCTGGATATTCCTTCCCTGTGTGACTGCTCCCCAGCCTCGCAGGCTGGCATCCGTGGTCACCAGGACCCAGTCCTGAATGCCTAATCTGCGGCCCTCTAGAAGATGAGCACTCTGCAACCACCACAGGAGGGACACCCTTGTCCTTGGTGACAGGGTTATCCGCTGATGCATCTGAAGATGCGACCCGGACCATTTGTCCAGCAGGTCCCACTGGAAAGTTCTTGCGTGGAATCTGCCGAATGGGATTGCTTCGTAGGAAGCCACCATTTTACCCAGAACCCTTGTGCATTGATGCACTGAGACTTGGCTCGGTTTTAGGAGGTTCCTGACTAGCTCGGATAACTCCCTGGCTTTCTCCTCCGGGAGAAACACCTTTTTCTGGACTGTGTCCAGGATCATCCCTAGGAACAGAAGACACGTCGTCGGAACCAGGTGGGATTTTGGAATATTGAGAATCCAATCGTGCTGCCGCAACACTACCTGAGATAGTGCTACACCGACCTCCAACTGTTCCCTGGATCTTACCCTTATCAGGGAATTGTCCAAGTAAGGGATAACTAAAATTCCCTTCCTTCGAAGGAATATCATCATTTCGGCCATTACCTTGGTAAAGACCCGGGGTGCCGTGGACCATCCATACGGCAACGTCTGAACTGATAGTGACAGTTCTGTACCATAAACCTGAGGTACCCTTGGTGAGAAGGGTAAATTTTGACATGAAGGTAAGCATCCTTGATGTCCCGAGACATCATGTAGTCCCCTTCTTCCAGGTTCGCAATCACTGCTCTGAGTGACTCAATCTTGAATTTGAACCTCTGTATGTAAGTGTTCAAAGATTTTAGATTTAGAATCGGTCTCACCGAGCCGTCTGGCTTCGGTACCACAACAGTGTGGAATAATACCCCATTCCCTGTTGCAGGAGGGGTATCTTGATTATCACCTGCTGGGAATACAGCTTGTGAATGGCTTCCAAAACTGTCTCCCTGTCAGAAGGAGACATCGGTAAAGCCGACTTTAGGAAACGGCGAGGGGGAGACGTCTCGAATTCTAATTTGTACCCCTGAGATATCACCTGAAGGATCCAGGGGTCTACTTGCGAGTGAGCCCACTGCGCGCTGAAATTCATTGAGACGGGCCCCCCACCGTGCCTGATTCTGCTTGTAAAGCCCCAGCGTATACTGAGGGCTTGGCAGAGGCGGGAGAGGGTTTCTGTTCCTGGGAACTGGCTGATTTCTGCAGCCTTTTTCCTCTCTGTCACGGGGCAGAAATGAGGAACCTTTTGCCCGCTTGTCCACGAAAAGACTGCGCCTGATAATACGGCGTCTTCTCATGTTGAGAGGCGACCTGGGGTACAAACGTGGAATTCCCAGCTGTTGCCGTGGCCACCAGGTCTGAAAGACCGACCCCAAATAACTCCTCCCCTTAATAAAGCAATACTTCCAAATGCCGTTTGGAATACGCATCACCTGACCACTGACGTGTCCATAACCCTCTACTGGTAGAAATGGACAACGCACTTAGACTTGATGCCAGTCGGCAAATATTCCGCTGTGCATCACGCATATATAGAAATGCATCTTTTAAATGCTCTATAGGCAAAAATATACTGTCCCTATCTAGGGTATCAATATTTTCAGTCAGGGAATCCGACCACGCCAACCCAGCACTGCACATCCAGGCTGAGGCGATTGCTGGTCGCAGTATAACACCAGTATGTGTGTAAATACCTTTTAGGATACCCTCCTGCTTTCTATCAGCAGGATCCTTAAGGGCGGCCATCTCAGGCGAAGGTAGAGCCCTTACAAGCGTGTGAGCGCTTTATCCACCCTAGGGGGTGTTTCCCAACGCACCCTAACCTCTGGCGGGAAAGGATATAATGCCAATAACATTTTAGAAATTATCAGTTGTTATCGGGAGAAACCCACGCATCATCACACACCTCATTTAATTTCTCAGATTCAGGAAAACTACAGGTAGTTTTTCCTCACCGAACATAATACCCCTTTTTGGTGGTACTCGTATTATCAGAAATGTGTAAAACATTTTTCATTGCCTCAATCATGTAACGTGTGGCCCTACTGGAAGTCACATTTGTCTCTTCACCGTCGACACTGGAGTCAGTATCCGTGTCGGCGTCTATATCTGCCATCTGAGGTAACGGGCGCTTTAGAGCCCCTGACGGCCTATGAGACGTCTGGACAGGCACAAGCTGAGTAGCCGGCTGTCTCATGTCAACCACTGTCTTTTATACAGAGCTGACACTGTCACGTATTTCCTTCCAACAGTTCATCCACTCAGGTGTCGACCCCCTAGGGGGTGACATCACTATTACAGGCAATCTGCTCCGTCTCCACATCATTTTTCTCCTCATACATGTCGACACAAAAGTACCGACATACAGCACACACACAGGGAATGCTCTGATAGAGGACAGGACCCCACTAGCCCTTTGGGGAGACAGAGGGAGAGTTTGCCAGCACACACCAGAGCGCTATATATATACAGGGATAACCTTATATAAGTGTTTTTCCCCTTATAGCTGCTGTATAGTTAATACTGCGCCTAATTAGTGCCCCCCTTTCTTTTTTAACCCTTTCTGTAGTGTAGTGACTGCAGGGGAGAGCCAGGGAGCTTCCCTCCAACGGAGCTGTGAGGGAAAATTGGCCAGTGTGCTGAGGAGATAGGCTCCGCCTACTTATCGGCGGCCTTATCTCCCGTTTTTCTATGTATTCTGGCAGGGGTTAAATGCATCCATATAGCCCAGGAGCTATATGTGATGCATTTTTTTTGCCATCCAAGGTGTTTTTATTGCGTCTCAGGGCGCCCCCTCCCAGCGCCCTGCACCCTCAGTGACCGAACTGTGAAGTGTGCTGAGAGCAATGGCGCACAGCTGCAGTGCTGTGCGCTACCTTGTTGAAGACAGGACGTCTTCTGCCGCCGATTTTCCGGACCTCTTCTGCCTTCTGGCTCTGTAAGGGGGCCGGCGGCGCGGCTCTGGGACCCATCCAAGCTGGGCCTGTGATCGTCCCTCTGGAGCTAATGTCCAGTAGCCTAAGAAGCCCAATCCACTCTGCACGCAGGTGAGTTCGCTTCTTCTCCCCTTAGTCCCTCGATGCAGTGAGCCTGTTGCCAGCAGGTCTCACTGAAAATAAAAAACCTAAACTAAAACTTTCACTAAGAAGCTCAGGAGAGCCCCTAGTGTGCACCCTTCTCGTTCGGGCACAGAGATCTAACTGAGGCTTGGAGGAGGGTCATAGGGGGAGGAGCCAGTGCACACCAGATAGTCCTAAAGCTTTCTTTAGATGTGCCCAGTCTCCTGCGGAGCCGCTATTCCCCATGGTCCTTACGGAGTCCCCAGCATCCACTTAGGACGTTAGAGAAAAGGAAAGATATATGCACCCGGTCTGGCATGAGGGAGTTTGCTAGCCTATCCACGGATTCAGGGAGATCACCATTGTTTCAGGGAGTCTCCTTGACATTCGGGGGATACAGATATAATGTATACAAAGTGGAAGAGATGGGGTTAATGGAGGTCTGTGATGAGGCATGGAATGGTGCTTCAAAGACAAATTCCTTTGTTATCAGCAACTAGGCTCAGTACAGGTGGGTGCTAAGCAACACCCATTGATAGCATAGGCAAATTATTACCCTCAATAACAGAGCATTCAAAGTAGGGATGGATATCGGAAGCCCAGCATCAAATCATGGCTGGGCTTCTGCCATCAAAACTTTCAATGCAATGGTAACTAACCATTGCATCAAAAGAATTGGATGGAAAATGTACCCTACCCCACAAGCTCGCTGCCTAGGTGTCATCGTTGACTCTGATCTGTTCTTTGTTCCCCACATTCAATCTGTCTCAAAATCATGTTACATGCATCTAAAAAAACATATCCAAAATAGGACCATGCCTTACACAAGACACTGCTAAAACTCTAATCCATGCTCTTATTATCTCCCGCATTGATTACTGCAATAGTCTCCTAACTGGTCTTCACAAAACGAGACTCACACCACTACAATCCATTCTGAAAGCAGCTGCGAGGCTAATCTAACTCGCTAGATGTTCATCATCTGCAGATCCACTCTGTTAGTCCCTCCATTGGTTACCTGTATTCTACCGTATTCAATATAAAATAATTTTACTCACACACAAGGCCATTAACCAAACTACACCAACATACATCACTTCGCTTATCTCAAAATATTTCCTAACCCGACCTCTTCGCTCTTCACAAGATCTGCATCTCTCATCCACATTCATTACTCGCTCCCACTCACGATTGCAGGATTTTCATTGGTCTGCACCGACTCTGTGGAATGCCCGACCACGTACAATAAGACTCTCCTCTAGTCTCCAAACCTTCAAGCGTTCCCTGAAAACTCACCTCTTCAGGCAAGCGTATCAAATTCCAGAACCGCCCACATAACTTTCATAAAACATTCCTATCAAATTGCATCCACTCTGCACAGTCCACACATATCTTCAGGTCTTCTCATCCTTCCTCTCGACCCCGGTTCATCATTGCTGTATGACCATATCATACAGCCCACCAAGAACCTTTGCAATCTGGTGGACAACTATGCAATAGATAGCACCTATCCTTCTGTATCCGTGCCTATTTCCCTATAGATTGTAAGCTGGCGAGCAGGGCCTTCCTACCTCTATGACTGTTTGTTATTACCTAGTTTTGTTATATCATTGTTTTGTTATATCATTTTTATTTCCAATTGTAAAGCGCAACGTAATTTTCTGCGCTATATAAGAAACTGTTAATAATAACACTAATAAAAGGTATTCATATGACTTGTGCATGTGCATAAAAGTCTTGTTTGTGCATGCGCAAAAGCTACCCATTGTTGTTCCCGATGTTAAACAGCTGAATTCAGCCGTATACACCCATCCCACATTTTTGGTTTCCCTACTGAGATAATGAGACGTGTATAGATATATTATATTATATATCTATATATATATATCTATACATACACATAATATATAATATATACATCATTATCTCACTAGGGGACCCAAAAATGTGGGATTTAGAATTTTGGATAAGGGATACTCAACCTGTATCAACATCAGATGGCCATCACATCCACACTATTTGATGGTGGATACCATCAGAAAGCCACCATCGAATGGTGAAAACACTAACATTGGAAGAAAAACATCAATGGTTGCAAATCATTGGAAACCGATGTCCATCCCTAATTCAAAGTGCTCTCTCAAAGATCATTGCAGGCAGCATTATGAGCCCTGTGCTGAGGTTTGCCATGGAGATTGAATATACAGTATGGTTGGTATTGATATGAAGGAAGACAGAGAAAACCCCACTCAGAAAGCATTTGTACTAGAGATGAGCGCCGGAAATTTTTCGGGTTTTGTGTTTTGGTTTTGGGTTCGGTTCCGCGGCCGTGTTTTGGGTTCGACCGCGTTTTGGCAAAACCTCACCGAATTTTTTTTGTCGGATTCGGGTGTGTTTTGGATTCGGGTGTTTTTTTCCAAAAAACCTAAAAAACAGCTTAAATCATAGAATTTGGCGGTCATTTTGATCCCAAAGTATTATTAACCTCAAAAACCATAATTTCCACTCATTTTCAGTCTATTCTGAATACCTCACACCTCACAATATTATTTTTAGTCCTAAAATTTGCACCGAGGTCGCTGTGTGAGTAAGATAAGCGACCCTAGTGGCCGACACAAACACCGGGCCCATCTAGGAGTGGCACTGCAGTGTCACGCAGGATGGCCCTTCCAAAAAACCCTCCCCAAACAGCACATGACGCAAAGAAAAAAAGAGGCGCAATGAGGTAGCTGTGTGAGTAAGATTAGCGACCCTAGTGGCCGACACAAACACCGGGCCCATCTAGGAGTGTCACTGCAGTGTCACGCAGGATGTCCCTTCCAAAAAACCCTCCCCAAACAGCACATGACGCAAAGAAAAAAAGAGGCGCAATGAGGTAGCTGTGTGAGTAAGATAAGCGACCCTAGTGGCCGACACAAACACCGGGCCCATCTAGGAGTGTCACTGCAGTGTCACGCAGGATGTCCCTTCCAAAAAACCCTCCCCAAACAGCACATGACGCAAAGAAAAAAAGAGGCGCAATGAGGTAGCTGTGTGAGTAAGATAAGCGACCCTAGTGGCCGACACAAACACTGGGCCCATCTAGGAGTGGCACTGCAGTGTCACGCAGGATGTCCCTTCCAAAAAACCCTCCCCAAACAGCACATGACGCAAAGAAAAAGAAAAGAAAAAAGAGGTGCAAGATGGAATTGTCCTTGGGCCCTCCCACCCACCCTTATGTTGTATAAACAAAACAGGACATGCACACTTTAACCAACCCATCATTTCAGTGACAGGGTCTGCCACACGACTGTGACTGATATGACGGGTTGGTTTGGACCCCCCCAAAAAAGAAGCAATTAATCTCTCCTTGCACAAACTGGCTCTACAGAGGCAAGATGTCCACCTCATCATCACCCTCCGATATATCACCGTGTACATCCCCCTCCTCACAGATTATCAATTCGTCCCCACTGGAATCCACCATCTCAGCTCCCTGTGTACTTTGTGGAGGCAATTGCTGCTGGTCAATGTCTCCGCGGAGGAATTGATTATAATTCATTTTAATGAACATCATCTTCTCCACATTTTCTGGATGTAACCTCGTACGCCGATTGCTGACAAGGTGAGCGGCGGCACTAAACACTCTTTCGGAGTACACACTTGTGGGAGGGCAACTTAGGTAGAATAAAGCCAGTTTGTGCAAGGGCCTCCAAATTGCCTCTTTTTCCTGCCAGTATAAGTACGGACTGTGTGACGTGCCTACTTGGATGCGGTCACTCATATAATCCTCCACCATTCTATCAATGTTGAGAGAATCATATGCAGTGACAGTAGACGACATGTCCGTAATCGTTGTCAGGTCCTTCAGTCCGGACCAGATGTCAGCATCAGCAGTCGCTCCAGACTGCCCTGCATCACCGCCAGCGGGTGGGCTCGGAATTCTGAGCCTTTTCCTCGCACCCCCAGTTGCGGGAGAATGTGAAGGAGGAGATGTTGACAGGTCGCGTTCCGCTTGACTTGACAATTTTGTCACCAGCAGGTCTTTCAACCCCAGCAGACTTGTGTCTGCCGGAAAGAGAGATCCAAGGTAGGCTTTAAATCTAGGATCGAGCACGGTGGCCAAAATGTAGTGCTCTGATTTCAACAGATTGACCACCCGTGAATCCTTGTTAAGCGAATTAAGGGCTCCATCCACAAGTCCCACATGCCTAGCGGAATCGCTCCGTGTTAGCTCCTCCTTCAATGTCTCCAGCTTCTTCTGCAAAAGCCTGATGAGGGGAATGACCTGACTCAGGCTGGCAGTGTCTGAACTGACTTCACGTGTGGCAAGTTCAAAGGGCATCAGAACCTTGCACAACGTTGAAATCATTCTCCACTGCGCTTGAGACAGGTGCATTCCACCTACTATATCGTGCTCAATTGTATAGGCTTGAATGGCCTTTTGCTGCTCCTCCAACCTCTGAAGCATATAGAGGGTTGAATTCCACCTCGTTACCACTTCTTGCTTCAGATGATGGCAGGGCAGGTTCAGTAGTTTTTGGTGGTGCTCCAGTCTTCTGTACGTGGTGCCTGTACGCCGAAAGTGTCCCGCAATTCTTCTGGCCACCGACAGCATCTCTTGCACGCCCCTGTCGTTTTTTAAAAAATTCTGCACCACCAAATTCAAGGTATGTGCAAAACATGGGACGTGCTGGAATTTGCCCATATTTAATGCACACACAATATTGCTGGCGTTGTCCGATGCCACAAATCCACAGGAGAGTCCAATTGGGGTAAGCCATTCCGCGATGATCTTCCTCAGTTGCCGTAAGAGGTTTTCAGCTGTGTGCGTATTCTGGAAAGCGGTGATACAAAGCGTAGCCTGCCTAGGAAAGAGTTGGCGTTTGCGAGATGCTGCTACTGGTGCCGCCGCTGCTGTTCTTGCGGCGGGAGTCCATACATCTACCCAGTGGGCTGTCACAGTCATATAGTCCTGACCCTGCCCTGCTCCACTTGTCCACATGTCCGTGGTTAAGTGGACATTGGGTACAACTGCATTTTTTAGGACACTGGTGAGTCTTTTTCTGACGTCCGTGTACATTCTCGGTATCGCCTGCCTAGAGAAGTGGAACCTAGATGGTATTTGGTAACGGGGGCACACTGCCTCAATAAATTGTCTAGTTCCCTGTGAACTAACGGCGGATACCGGACGCACGTCTAACACCAACATAGTTGTCAAGGCCTTAGTTATCCGCTTTGCAGCAGGATGACTGCTGTGATATTTCATCTTCCTCGCAAAGGACTGTTGAACAGTCAATTGCTTACTGGAAGTAGTACAAGTGGGCTTACGACTTCCCCTCTGGGATGACCATCGACTCCCAGCAGCAACAACAGCAGCGCCAGCAGCAGTAGGCGTTACACGCAAGGATGCATCGGAGGAATCCCAGGCAGGAGAGGGCTCGTCAGAATTGCCAGTGACATTGCCTGCAGGACTATTGGCATTCCTGGGGAAGGAGGAAATTGACACTGAGGGAGTTGGTGGGGTGGTTTGCGTGAGCTTGGTTACAAGAGGAAGGGATTTGCTGGTCAGTGGACTGCTTCCGCTGTCACCCAAAGTTTTTGAACTTGTCACTGACTTATTATGAATGCGCTGCAGGTGACGTATAAGGGAGGATGTTCCGAGGTGGTTAACGTCCTTACCCCTACTTATTACAGCTTGACAAAGGGAACACACGGCTTGACACCTGTTGTCCGCATTTCTGGTGAAATACTTCCACACCGAAGAGCTGATTTTTTTTGTATTTTCACCAGGCATGTCAACGGCCATATTCCTACCACGGACAACAGGTGTCTCCCCGGGTGCCTGACTTAAACAAACCACCTCACCATCAGAATCCTCCTGGTCAATTTCCTCCCCAGCGCCAGCAACACCCATATCCTCCTCATCCTGGTGTACTTCAACACTGACATCTTCAATCTGACTATCAGGAACTGGACTGCGGGTGCTCCTTCCATCACTTGCAGGGGGCGTGCAAATGGTGGAAGGCGCATGCTCTTCACGTCCAGTGTTGGGAAGGTCAGGCATCGCAACCAACACAATTGGAGTCGGACTCTCCTTGTGGATTTGGGATTTCGAAGAACGCACAGTTCTTTGCGGTGCTACTGCTTTTGCCAGCTTTAGTCTTTTCATTTTTCTAGCGAGAGGCTGAGTGCTTCCATCCTCATGTGAAGCTGAACCACTAGCCATGAACATAGGCCAGGGCCTCAGCCGTTCCTTGCCACTCCGTGTGGTAAATGGCATATTGGCAAGTTTACGCTTCTCCTCCGACAATTTTATTTTAGGTTTTGGAGTCCTTTTTTTTACTGATATTTGGTGTTTTGGATTTGACATGCTCTGTACTATGACATTGGGCATCGGCCTTGGCAGACGACGTTGCTGGCATTTCATCGTCTCGGCCATGACTAGTGGCAGCAGCTTCAGCACGAGGTGGAAGTGGATCTTGATCTTTCCCTAATTTTGGAACCTCAACATTTTTGTTCTCCATATTTTAATAGGCACAACTAAAAGGCACCTCAGGTAAACAATGGAGATGGATGGATTGGATACTAGTACACAATTATGGACGGGCTGCCGAGTGCCGACACAGAGGTAGCCACAGCCGTGAACTACCGCACTGTACTGTGTCTGCTGCTAATATATAGACTGGTTGATAAAGAGATAGTATACTCGTAACTAGTATGTATGTATAAAGAAAGAAAAAAAAACCACGGTTAGGTGGTATATACAATTATGGACGGGCTGCCGAGTGCCGACACAGAGGTAGCCACAGCCGTGAACTACCGCACTGTACTGTGTCTGCTGCTAATATAGACTGGTTGATAAAGAGATAGTATACTCGTAACTAGTATGACTATAAAGAAAGAAAAAAAAACCACGGTTAGGTGGTATATACAATTATGGACGGGCTGCCGAGTGCCGACACAGAGGTAGCCACAGCCGTGAACTACCGCACTGTACTGTGTCTGCTGCTAATATAGACTGGTTGATAAAGAGATAGTATACTCGTAACTAGTATGACTATAAAGAAAGAAAAAAAACCACGGTTAGGTGGTATATACAATTATGGACGGGCTGCCGAGTGCCGACACAGAGGTAGCCACAGCCGTGAACTACCGCACTGTACTGTGTCTGCTGCTAATATATAGACTGGTTGATAAAGAGATAGTATACTCGTAACTAGTATGTATGTATAAAGAAAGAAAAAAAAACCACGGTTAGGTGGTATATACAATTATGGACGGGCTGCCGAGTGCCGAGACAGAGGTAGCCACAGCCGTGAACTACCGCACTGTACTGTGTCTGCTGCTAATATAGACTGGTTGATAAAGAGATAGTATACTCGTAACTAGTATGTATGTATAAAGAAAGAAAAAAAAACCACGGTTAGGTGGTATATACAATTATGGACGGGCTGCCGAGTGCCGACACAGAGGTAGCCACAGCCGTGAACTACCGCACTGTACTGTGTCTGCTGCTAATATATAGACTGGTTGATAAAGAGATAGTATACTCGTAACTAGTATGTATGTATAAAGAAAGAAAAAAAAACCACGGTTAGGTGGTATATACAATTATGGACGGGCTGCCGAGTGCCGACACAGAGGTAGCCACAGCCATGAACTACCGCACTGTACTGTGTCTGCTGCTAATATATAGACTGGTTGATAAAGAGATAGTATACTCGTAACTAGTATGTATGTATAAAGAAAGAAAAAAAAACCACGGTTAGGTGGTATATACAATTATGGACGGGCTGCCGAGTGCCGGCACAGAGGTAGCCACAGCCGTGAACTACCGCACTGTACTGTGTCTGCTGCTAATATAGACTGGTTGATAAAGAGATAGTATACTCGTAACTAGTATGTATGTATAAAGAAAGAAAAAAAAACCACGGTTAGGTGGTATATACAATTATGGACGGGCTGCCGAGTGCCGACACAGAGGTAGCCACAGCCGTGAACTACCGCACTGTACTGTGTCTGCTGCTAATATAGACTGGTTGATAAAGAGATAGTATACTCGTAACTAGTATGTATGTATAAAGAAAGAAAAAAAAACCACGGTTAGGTGGTATATACAATTATGGACGGGCTGCCGAGTGCCGACACAGAGGTAGCCACAGCCGTGAACTACCGCACTGTACTGTGTCTGCTGCTAATATAGACTGGTTGATAAAGAGATAGTATACTCGTAACTAGTATGACTATAAAGAAAGAAAAAAAAACCACGGTTAGGTGGTATATACAATTATGGACGGGCTGCCGAGTGCCGACACAGAGGTAGCCACAGCCGTGAACTACCGCACTGTACTGTGTCTGCTGCTAATATATAGACTGGTTGATAAAGAGATAGTATACTCGTAACTAGTATGTATGTATAAAGAAAGAAAAAAAAACCACGGTTAGGTGGTATATACAATTATGGACGGGCTGCCGAGTGCCGACACAGAGGTAGCCACAGCCGTGAACTACCGCACTGTACTGTGTCTGCTGCTAATATAGACTGGTTGATAAAGAGATAGTATACTCGTAACTAGTATGTATGTATAAAGAAAGAAAAAAAAACCACGGTTAGGTGGTATATACAATTATGGACGGGCTGCCGAGTGCCGACACAGAGGTAGCCACAGCCGTGAACTACCGCACTGTACTGTGTCTGCTGCTAATATATAGACTGGTTGATAAAGAGATAGTATACTCTTAACTAGTATGTATGTATAAAGAAAGAAAAAAAAACCACGGTTAGGTGGTATATACAATTATGGACGGGCTGCCGAGTGCCGACACAGAGGTAGCCACAGCCGTGAACTACCGCACTGTACTGTGTCTGCTGCTAATATATAGACTGGTTGATAAAGAGATAGTATACTCGTAACTAGTATGTATGTATAAAAAAAGAAAAAAAAACCACGGTTAGGTGGTATATACAATTATGGACGGGCTGCCGAGTGCCGACACAGAGGTAGCCACAGCCGTGAACTACCGCACTGTACTGTGTCTGCTGCTAATATAGACTGGTTGATAAAGAGATAGTATACTCGTAACTAGTATGTATGTATAAAGAAAGAAAAAAAAACCACGGTTAGGTGGTATATACAATTATGGACGGGCTGCCGAGTGCCGACACAGAGGTAGCCACAGCCGTGAACTACCGCACTGTACTGTGTCTGCTGCTAATATATAGACTGGTTGATAAAGAGATAGTATACTCGTAACTAGTATGTATGTATAAAAAAAGAAAAAAAAACCACGGTTAGGTGGTATATACAATTATGGACGGGCTGCCGAGTGCCGACACAGAGGTAGCCACAGCCGTGAACTACCGCACTGTACTGTGTCTGCTGCTAATATAGACTGGTTGATAAAGAGATAGTATACTCGTAACTAGTATGTATGTATAAAGAAAGAAAAAAAAACCACGGTTAGGTGGTATATACAATTATGGACGGGCTGCCGAGTGCCGACACAGAGGTAGCCACAGCCGTGAACTACCGCACTGTACTGTGTCTGCTGCTAATATAGACTGGTTGATAAAGAGATAGTATACTCGTAACTAGTATGTATGTATAAAGAAAGAAAAAAAAACCACGGTTAGGTGGTATATACAATTATGGACGGGCTGCCGAGTGCCGACACAGAGGTAGCCACAGCCGTGAACTACCGCACTGTACTGTGTCTGCTGCTAATATAGACTGGTTGATAAAGAGATAGTATACTCGTAACTAGTATGTATGTATAAAGAAAGAAAAAAAAACCACGGTTAGGTGGTATATACAATTATGGACGGGCTGCCGAGTGCCGACACAGAGGTAGCCACAGCCGTGAACTACCGCACTGTACTGTGTCTGCTGCTAATATAGACTGGTTGATAAAGAGATAGTATACTCGTAACTAGTATGACTATAAAGAAAGAAAAAAAAACCACGGTTAGGTGGTATATACAATTATGGACGGGCTGCCGAGTGCCGACACAGAGGTAGCCACAGCCGTGAACTACCGCACTGTACTGTGTCTGCTGCTAATATATAGACTGGTTGATAAAGAGATAGTATACTCGTAACTAGTATGTATGTATAAAGAAAGAAAAAAAAACCACGGTTAGGTGGTATATACAATTATGGACGGGCTGCCGAGTGCCGACACAGAGGTAGCCACAGCCGTGAACTACCGCACTGTACTGTGTCTGCTGCTAATATAGACTGGTTGATAAAGAGATAGTATACTCGTAACTAGTATGTATGTATAAAGAAAGAAAAAAAAACCACGGTTAGGTGGTATATACAATTATGGACGGGCTGCCGAGTGCCGACACAGAGGTAGCCACAGCCGTGAACTACCGCACTGTACTGTGTCTGCTGCTAATATATAGACTGGTTGATAAAGAGATAGTATACTCGTAACTAGTATGTATGTATAAAGAAAGAAAAAAAAACCACGGTTAGGTGGTATATACAATTATGGACGGGCTGCCGAGTGCCGACACAGAGGTAGCCACAGCCGTGAACTACCGCACTGTACTGTGTCTGCTGCTAATATATAGACTGGTTGATAAAGAGATAGTATACTCGTAACTAGTATGTATGTATAAAAAAAGAAAAAAAAACCACGGTTAGGTGGTATATACAATTATGGACGGGCTGCCGAGTGCCGACACAGAGGTAGCCACAGCCGTGAACTACCGCACTGTACTGTGTCTGCTGCTAATATAGACTGGTTGATAAAGAGATAGTATACTCGTAACTAGTATGTATGTATAAAGAAAGAAAAAAAAACCACGGTTAGGTGGTATATACAATTATGGACGGGCTGCCGAATGCCGACACAGAGGTAGCCACAGCCGTGAACTACCGCACTGTACTGTGTCTGCTGCTAATATAGACTGGTTGATAAAGAGATAGTATACTCGTAACTAGTATGACTATAAAGAAAGAAAAAAAAACCACGGTTAGGTGGTATATACAATTATGGACGGGCTGCCGAGTGCCGACACAGAGGTAGCCACAGCCGTGAACTACCGCACTGTACTGTGTCTGCTGCTAATATAGACTGGTTGATAAAGAGATAGTATACTACTAATATTATATATACTGGTGGTCAGGTCACTGGTCACTAGTCACACTGGCAGTGGCACTCCTGCAGCAAAAGTGTGCACTGTTTAATTTTAATATAATATTATGTACTCCTGGCTCCTGCTATAACCTATAACTGGCACTGCAGTGCTCCCCAGTCTCCCCCACAATTATAAGCTGTGTGAGCTGAGCACAGTCAGATATATATATACATTGATGCAGCACACTGGGCTGAGCAGTGCACACAGATATGGTATGTGACTGAGTCACTGTGTGTATCGTTTTTTTCAGGCAGAGAACGGATATATTATTAAATAAAACAAACAACTGCACTGTCTGGTGGTCACTGTGGTCGTCAGTCACTAAACTCTGCACTCTCTTCTACAGTATCACAGCCTCAGGTCAATCTCTCTCTCTCTCTCTCAACCCTAATCTAAATGGAGAGGACGCCAGCCACGTCCTCTCCCTATCAATCTCAATGCACGTGTGAAAATGGCGGCGACGCGCGGCTCCTTATATAGAATCCGAGTCTCGCGATAGAATCCGAGCCTCGCGAGAATCCGACAGCGTCATGATGACGTTCGGGCGCGCTCGGGTTAACCGAGCAAGGCGGGAAGATCCGAGTCGCTCGGACCCGTGAAAAAAAACATGAAGTTCGGGCGGGTTCGGATTCAGAGAAACCGAACCCGCTCATCTCTAATTTGTACAGGTCCATTCACGTACCTTTGTTTTTGTAATATCTAGAGATGTGCACTTGAAATTTTTCGGGTTTTGTGTTTTGGTTTTAGGTTCGGTTCCGCGGCCGTGTTTTGGGTTCGACCGCGTTTTGGCAAAACCTCACCGAATTTTTTTTGTCGGATTCGGGTGTGTTTTGGATTCGGGTGTTTTTTTCAAAAAACACTAAAAAACAGCTTAAATCATAGAATTTGGGGGTCATTTTGATCCCAAAGTATTATTAACCTCAAAAACCATAATTTCCACTCATTTTCAGTCTATTCTGAATACCTCACACCTCACAATATTATTTTTAGTCCTAAAATTTGCACCGAGGTCGCTGGATGACTAAGCTAAGCGACCCTAGTGGCCGACACAAACACCTGGCCCATCTTGGAGTGGCACTGCAGTGTCACGCAGGATGGCCCTTCCAAAAAACACTCCCCAAACAGCACATGACGCAAAGAAAAAAAGAGGCGCAATGAGGTAGCTGTGTGAGTAAGATAAGCGACCCTAGTGGCCGACACAAACACCTGGCCCATCTAGGAGTGGCACTGCAGTGTCACGCAGGATGGCCCTTCCAAAAAACACTCCCCAAACAGCACATGACGCAAAGAAAAAAAGAGGCGCAATGAGGTAGCTGTGTGAGTAAGCTAAGCGACCCTAGTGGCCGACACAAACACCTGGCCCATCTAGGAGTGGTACTGCAGTGTCACGCAGGATGGCCCTTCCAAAAAACACTCCCCAAACAGCACATGACGCAAAGAAGAAAAAAAGAGGCGCAATGAGGTAGCTGTGTGAGTAAGCTAAGTGACCCTAGTGGCCGACACAAACACCTGGCCCATCTAGGAGTGGCACTGCAGTGTCACGCAGGATGGCCCTTCCAAAAAACACTCCCCAAACAGCACATGACGCAAAGAAGAAAAAAAGAGGCGCAATGAGGTAGCTGTGTGAGTAAGCTAAGCGACCCTAGTGGCCGACACAAACACCTGGCCCATCTAGGAGTGGCACTGCAGTGTCACGCAGGATGGCCCTTCCAAAAAACACTCCCCAAACAGCACATGACGCAAAGAAGAAAAAAAGAGGCGCAATGAGGTAGCTGTGTGAGTAAGCTAAGCGACCCTAGTGGCCGACACAAACACCTGGCCCATCTAGGAGTAGCACTGCAGTGTCACGCAGGATGGCCCTTCCAAAAAACACTCCCCAAACAGCACATGACGCAAAGAAGAAAAAAAGAGGCGCAATGAGGTAGCTGTGTGAGTAAGCTAAGCGACCCTAGTGGCCGACACAAACACCTGGCCCATCTAGGAGTGGCACTGCAGTGTCACGCAGGATGGCCCTTCCAAAAAACACTCCCCAAACAGCACATGATGCAAAGAAGAAAAAAAGAGGCGCAATGAGGTAGCTGTGTGAGTAAGCTAAGCGACCCTAGTGGCCGACACAAACACCTGGCCCATCTAGGAGTGGCACTGCAGTGTCACGCAGGATGGCCCTTCCAAAAAACACTCCCCAAACAGCACATGACGCAAAGAAGAAAAAAAGAGGCGCAATGAGGTAGCTGTGTGAGTAAGCTAAGCGACCCTAGTGGCCGACACAAACACCTGGCCCATCTAGGAGTGGCACTGCAGTGTCACGCAGGATGGCCCTTCCAAAAAACACTCCCCAAACAGCACATGACGCAAAGAAGAAAAAAAGAGGCGCAATGAGGTAGCTGTGTGAGTAAGCTAAGCTACCCTAGTGGCCGACACAAACACCTGGCCCATCTAGGAGTGGCACTGCAGTGTCACGCAGGATGGCCCTTCCAAAAAAACACTCCCCAAACAGCACATGACGCAAAGAAGAAAAAAAGAGGCGCAATGAGGTAGCTGTGTGAGTAAGCTAAGCGACCCTAGTGGCCGACACAAACACCTGGCCCATTTAGGAGTGGCACTGCAGTGTCACGCAGGATGGCCCTTCCAAAAAACACTCCCCAAACAGCACATGACGCAAAGAAGAAAAAAAGAGGCGCAATGAGGTAGCTGTGTGAGTAAGCTAAGCGACCCTAGTGGCCGACACAAACACCTGGCCCATCTAGGAGTAGCACTGCAGTGTCACGCAGGATGGCCCTTCCAGAAAACACTCCCCAAACAGCACATGACGCAAAGAAGAAAAAAAGAGGCGCAATGAGGTAGCTGTGTGAGTAAGCTAAGCGACCCTAGTGGCCGACACAAACACCTGGCCCATCTAGGAGTGGCACTGCAGTGTCACGCAGGATGGCCCTTCCAAAAAACACTCCCCAAACAGCACATGATGCAAAGAAGAAAAAAAGAGGCGCAATGAGGTAGCTGTGTGAGTAAGCTAAGCGACCCTAGTGGCCGACACAAACACCTGGCCCATCTAGGAGTGGCACTGCAGTGTCACGCAGGATGGCCCTTCCAAAAAACACTCCCCAAACAGCACATGACGCAAAGAAGAAAAAAAGAGGCGCAATGAGGTAGCTGTGTGAGTAAGCTAAGCGACCCTAGTGGCCGACACAAACACCTGGCCCATCTAGGAGTGGCACTGCAGTGTCACGCAGGATGGCCCTTCCAAAAAACACTCCCCAAACAGCACATGACGCAAAGAAGAAAAAAAGAGGCGCAATGAGGTAGCTGTGTGAGTAAGCTAAGCGACCCTAGTGGCCGACACAAACACCTGGCCCATCTAGGAGTGGCACTGCAGTGTCACGCAGGATGGCCCTTCCAAAAAACACTCCCCAAACAGCACATGACGCAAATAAAAATGAAAGAAAAAAGAGGTGCACGATGGAATTGTCCTTGGGCCCTCCCACCCACCCTTATGTTGTATAAACAGGACATGCACACTTTAACCAACCCATCATTTCAGTGACAGGGTCTGCCACACGACTGTGACTGAAATGACGGGTTGGTTTGGACCCCCACCGAAAAAGAAGCAATTAATCTCTCCTTGCACAAACTGGCTCTACAGAGGCAAGATGTCCACCTCATCATCATCCTCCGATATATCACCGTGTACATCCCGCTCCTCACAGATTATCAATTCGTCCCCACTGGAATCCACCATCTCAGCTCCCTGTGTACTTTGTGGAGGCAATTGCTGCTGGTCAATGTCTCCACGGAGGAATTGATTATAATTCATTTTAATGAACATCATCTTCTCCACATTTTCTGGAAGTAACCTCGTACGCCGATTGCTGACAAGGTGAGCGGCGGCACTAAACACTCTTTCGGAGTACACACTTGTGGGAGGGCAACTTAGGTAGAATAAAGCCAGTTTGTGCAAGGGCCTCCAAATTGCCTCTTTTTCCTGCCAGTATAAGTACGGACTGTCTGACGTGCCTACTTGGATGCGGTCACTCATATAATCCTCCACCATTCTTTCAATGGTGAGAGAATCATATGCAGTGACAGTAGACGACATGTCCGTAATCGTTGTCAGGTCCTTCAGTCCGGACCAGATGTCAGCATCAGCAGTCGCTCCAGACTGCCCTGCATCACCGCCAGCGGGTGGGCTCGGAATTCTGAGCCTTTTCCTCGCACCCCCAGTTGCGGGAGAATGTGAAGGAGGAGATGTTGACAGGTCGCGTTCCGCTTGACTTGACAATTTTGTCAACAGCAGGTCTTTGAACCCCAGCAGACTTGTGTGTGCCGGAAAGAGAGATCCAAGGTAGGTTTTAAATCTAGGATCGAGCACGGTGGCCAAAATGTAGTGCTCTGATTTCAACAGATTGACCACCCGTGAATCCTTGTTAAGCGAATTAAGGGCTCCATCCACAAGTCCCACATGCCTAGCGGAATCGCTCCCTTTTAGCTCCTCCTTCAATGCCTCCAGCTTCTTCTGCAAAAGCCTGATGAGGGGAATGACCTGACTCAGGCTGGCAGTGTCTGAACTGACTTCACGTGTGGCAAGTTCAAAAGGTTGCAGAACCTTGCACAACGTTGAAATCATTCTCCACTGCGCTTGAGACAGGTACATTCCACCTCCTATATCGTGCTCAATTGTATAGGCTTGAATGGCCTTTTGCTGCTCCTCCAACCTCTGAAGCATATATAGGGTTGAATTCCACCTCGTTACCACTTCTTGCTTCAGATGATGGCAGGGCAGGTTCAGGAGTTTTTGGTGGTGCTCCAGTCTTCTGTACATGGTGCCTGTACGCCGAAAGTGTCCCGCAATTCTTCTGGCCACGACAGCATCTCTTGCACGCCCCTGTCGTTTTTTAAAAAATTCTGCACCACCAAATTCAAGGTATGTGCAAAACATGGGACGTGCTGGAATTTGCCCATATTTAATGCACACACAATATTGCTGGCGTTGTCCGATGCCACAAATCCACAGGAGAGTCCAATTGGGGTAAGCCATTCCGCGATGATCTTCCTCAGTTGCCGTAAGAGGTTTTCAGCTGTGTGCGTATTCTGGAAACCGGTGATACAAAGCGTAGCCTGCCTAGGAAAGAGTTGGCGTTTGCGAGATGCTGCTACTGGTGCCGCCGCTGCTGTTCTTGCGGCGGGAGTCCATACATCTACCCAGTGGGCTGTCACAGTCATATAGTCCTGACCCTGCCCTGCTCCACTTGTCCACATGTCCGTGGTTAAGTGGACATTGGGTACAACTGCATTTTTTAGGACACTGGTGAGTCTTTTTCTGACGTCCGTGTACATTCTCGGTATTGCCTGCCTAGAGAAGTGGAACCTAGATGGTATTTGGTAACGGGGGCACACTGCCTCAAGAAATTGTCTAGTTCGCTGTGAACTAACGGCGGATACCGGACGCACGTCTAACACCAACATAGTTGTCAAGGCCTCAGTTATCCGCTTGCAACAGGATGACTGCTGTGATATTTCTTCTTCCTCGCAAAGGACTGTTGGACAGTCAATTGCTTGGTGGAAGTAGTAAAAGTGGGCTTACGACTTCCCCTCTGGGATGACCATCGACTCCCAGCAGCAACAACAGCAGCGCCAGCAGCAGTAGGCGTTACACGCAAGGATGCATCGCAGGAATCCCAGGCAGGAGAGGACTCGTCAGAATTGCCAGTGACATGGCCTGCAGGACTATTGGCATTCCTGGGGAAGGAGGAAATTGACACTGAGGGAGTTGGTGGGGTGGTTTGCGTGAGCTTGGTCACAAGAGGAAGGGATTTACTGGTCAGTGGACTGCTTCCGCTGTCGCCCAAAGTTTTTGAACTTGTCACTGACTTATTATGAATGCGCTGCAGGTGACGTATAAGGGAGGATGTTCCGAGGTGGTTAACGTCCTTACCCCTACTTATTACAGCTTGACAAAGGCAACACACGGCTTGACAAATGTTGTCCGCATTTCTGGTGAAATACTTCCACACCGAAGAGCTGATTTTTTTGGTATTTTCACCAGGCATATCAACGGCCATATTCCTCCCACGGACAACAGGTGTCTCCCCGGGTGCCTGACTTAAACAAACCACCTCACCATCAGAATCCTCCTTGTCAATTTCCTCCCCAGCGCCAGCAACACCCATATCCTCCTCATCCTGGTGTACTTCAACACTGACATCTTCAATCTGACTATCAGGAACTGGACTGCGGGTGCTCCTTCCAGCACTTGCAGGGGGCGTGCAAATGGTGGAAGGCGCATGCTCTTCACGTCCAGTGTTGGGAAGGTCAGGCATCGCAACCGACACAATTGGACTCTCCTTGTGGATTTGGGATTTCGAAGAACGCACAGTTCTTTCTGGTGCTTTTGCCAGCTTGAGTCTTTTCATTTTTCTAGCGAGAGGCTGAGTGCTTCCATCCTCATGTGAAGCTGAACCACTAGCCATGAACATAGGCCAGGCCTCAGCCGTTCCTTGCCACTCCGTGTGGTAAATGGCATATTGGCAAGTTTACGCTTCTCCTCCGACAATTTTATTTTAGATTTTGGAGTCCTTTTTTTACTGATATTTGGTGTTTTGGTTTTGACATGCTCTGTACTAAGACATTGGGCATCGGCCTTGGCAGACGACGTTGATGGCATTTCATCGTCTCGGCCATGACTAGTGGCAGCAGCTTCAGCACGAGGTGGAAGTGGATCTTGATCTTTCCCTATTTTTGGAACCTCAACATTTTTGTTCTCCATATTTTAATAGGCACAACTAAAAGGCACCTCAGGTAAACAATGGAGATGGATGGATACTAGTATACAATTATGGATGGACGAGCAACTGCCGACACAGAGGTAGCTACAGCCGTGGACTACCGTACTGTGTCTGCTGCTAATATAGACTGGATGATAATGAGATGTAATTAATATATATATATATATATAATATCACTAGTACTGCAGCCGGACAGGTATATATATTTATTATGTAATGACGGACCTGCTGGACACTGTCAGCTCAGCACCGCAGACTGCTACAGTAAGCTACTATAGTAGTATGTATCAAGAAGAAAGAAAAAAAAAACCACGGGTAGGTGGTATACAATTATGGATGGACGAGCGACTGCCGACACAGAGGTAGCTACAGCCGTGGACTACCGTACTGTGTCTGCTGCTAATATAGACTGGATGATAATGAGATGAAATTAATATATATAATATCACTAGTACTGCAGCCGGACAGGTATATATATTTATTATGTAATGACGGACCTGCTGGACACTGTCAGCTCAGCACCGCAGACTGCTACAGTAAGCTACTATAGTAGTATGTATCAAGAAGAAAGAAAAAAAAAACCACGGGTAGGTGGTATACAATTATGGATGGACGAGCGACTGCCGACACAGAGGTAGCTACAGCCGTGGACTACCGTACTGTGTCTGCTGCTAATATAGACTGGATGATAATGAGATGAAATTAATATATATATATATATATATAATATCACTACACTAGTACTGCAGCCGGACAGGTATATATATTTATTATGTAATGACTGATGACGGACCTGATGGACACTGTCAGCTCAGCACCGCAGACTGCTACAGTAAGCTACTATAGTATGTATCAAGAAGAAAGAAAAAAAAAAAACACGGGTAGGTGGTATACAATTATATATATACAATTATATATATAAATAAAGAAAGTACACGGCACTCACAATATCCAAAGATTGGCGTACAGATAAATAAGCCGGTGCCCTCCCTGGTAACAGCATGCGCTGTGTCCAATATAAAAATGCAACAACGGGCGGCACTCACGGCACAGTAAGAAAGACAGACAGGCTGGTCTGATGTTCGATCAACGTTTCAATGTCTTTACGGCATTTTCGTCAGGATAACAGATACAATGTGACTCACCTTTTTATCTCCGTCTGATGGTCCATGGCGCCTCCAGCCAGTCGCGTCCCGCTCCGTCCAACTGGTGACGTCATGACGAGGCGCCGGCTGTGGCGTCACGGAGCACCCGGACCGGAGCACATCTAAAGCAGAAACAATCCCCCGTGCTGTGTAATAAAACCAAAAAAAACATGTAACAAAAATCACAATTAACCACATACTATAACATAGGTCAGAAGTATGACATGATTTAGCGAGCACATTGAATGTGTCAAAATAGAAACAATGTAACTGTTCATAAAAAAATGAATACAGAGTGACCGATGTTAATTGTACAAGAATATTGCATGAATTGAATGATAAACAATATGAAAATACTGAATAAAGCACTAGATAAATTCCTTTGAAGATATTAGTAAGCAAGGGAAGATAAAGTGACTGGTCAGTTATAGGAATGCTGACAAACCCGCTTGTTCGTTAAGTCCCTTAGGGGACAGCGTATCTAGAGTATATATCCATTTGGCTTCAGCTCTAAGTAATCTTTGTGAGCGGTCACCCCCCCGTTTTGATGGGGGAATGTGATCAATAATACGGTGTCGAAGGGCTGCCACTGAGTGTTTAGCCTGGAGGAAATGCCTCGCTACAGGTTGGTCACTTCTGCCTGCCAAGATTGCCGCTCTGATGGAGGCTCGATGTCCTGCCATGCGTTCTTTAAACATACAATCTGTTTTCCCCACATAGTGGAGACCGCAAGGGCAGCTGAGTAAATACACGACAAATTTGGTGGTACAAGTGACACGATGTTGGATCTTAAATTTTTTGCCCGTAAAAGGGTGATGAAATGAATCACCAGTTAGCATATGGCTGCACGTGGTGCAACCTAAGCATTTAAAGCAGCCCGGACAGGAAGATTTAAGGAAAGTAGTGCTTTTACTTTTTTTAGGAGTGCTTTCAACATTGGTTTTAACAAGAAAGTCACGAATATTTTTGCCTCTACGGTAAGCTGGCATTATACGTGTATTGAACTCAATGCCTATTTTCTTATCTGTTTGTATAATAGGCCAGAAGTTTTTCGTTATTTTGCTAATTGTGGGGCTCTGAGTGTTAAATTGATTGACCCATATTAGTCTGTCTGAGCTTTCGTTTTTTTTGAGGGAATTTAAAGTACTGTTTCTTGGTATCTTAAGTACTTTTTCTTTAATGGTTGTTAAATCAGACTTACAGTACCCTCTCTGGATGAATTTGGCTATCATAGCGTCACATTCTGCCTCTAATTGAGATTCATCGCTGATGATGCGTTTAAGGCGCAACATCTGCGAGTAAGGAAGACCCTTACGTAGGGAGATAGGGTGATGACTTGACGCTAATAGGGTATTATTTAGAGATGAGCGGGTTCGGTTTCTCTGAATCCGAACCCGCCAGAACTTCATGGTTTTTTTCACGGATCCGAGCAGACTCGGATCCTCCCGCCTTGCTCGGTTAACCCGAGCGCGCCCGAACGTCATCATGACGCTGTCGGATTCTCGCGAGACTCGGATTCTATATAAGGAGCCGCGCGTCGCCGCCATTTTCACACGTGCATTGAGATTGATAGGGAGAGGACGTGGCTGGCGTCCTCTCCATTTAGATTAGGGTTGAGAGAGAGAGAGAGAGATTGACCTGAGGCTGTGATACTGTAGAAGAGAGTGCAGAGTTTAGTGACTGACGACCACAGTGACCACCAGACAGTGCAGTTGTTTGTTTTATTTAATATATCCGTTCTCTGCCTGAAAAAAACGATACACACAGTGACTCAGTCACATACCATATCTGTGTGCACTGCTCAGCCCAGTGTGCTGCATCAATGTATATATATATCTGACTGTGCTCAGCTCACACAGCTTATAATTGTGGGGGAGACTGGGGAGCACTGCAGTGCCAGTTATAGGTTATAGCAGGAGCCAGGAGTACATAATATTATATTAAAATTAAACAGTGCACACTTTTGCTGCAGGAGTGCCACTGCCAGTGTGACTAGTGACCAGTGACCTGACCACCAGTATATATAATATTAGTAGTATACTATCTCTTTATCAACCAGTCTATATTAGCAGCAGACACAGTACAGTGCGGTAGTTCACGGCTGTGGCTACCTCTGTGTCGGCACTCGGCAGCCCGTCCATAATTGTATATACCACCTAACCGTGGTTTTTTTTTCTTTCTTTATACATACATACTAGTTACGAGTATACTATCTCTTTATCAACCAGTCTATATATTAGCAGCAGACACAGTACAGTGCGGTAGTTCACGGCTGTGGCTACCTCTGTGTCGGCACTCGGCAGCCCGTCCATAATTGTATATACCACCTAACCGTGGTTTTTTTTTCTTTCTTTATACATACATACTAGTTACGAGTATACTATCTCTTTATCAACCAGTCTATATTAGCAGCAGACACAGTACAGTGCGGTAGTTCACGGCTGTGGCTACCTCTGTGTCGGCACTCGGCAGCCCGTCCATAATTGTATATACCACCTAACCGTGTTTTTTTTTTCTTTCTTTATAGTCATACTAGTTACGAGTATACTATCTCTTTATCAACCAGTCTATATTAGCAGCAGACACAGTACAGTGCGGTAGTTCACGGCTGTGGCTACCTCTGTGTCGGCACTCGGCAGCCCGTCCATAATTGTATATACCACCTAACCGTGTTTTTTTTTTCTTTCTTTATACATACATACTAGTTACGAGTATACTATCTCTTTATCAACCAGTCTATATTAGCAGCAGACACAGTACAGTGCGGTAGTTCACGGCTGTGGCTACCTCTGTGTCGGCACTCGGCAGCCCGTCCATAATTGTATATACCACCTAACCGTGGTTTTTTTTCTTTCTTTATACATACATACTAGTTACGAGTATACTATCTCTTTATCAACCAGTCTATATTAGCAGCAGACACAGTACAGTGCGGTAGTTCACGGCTGTGGCTACCTCTGTGTCGGCACTCGGCAGCCCGTCCATAATTGTATATACCACCTAACCGTGGTTTTTTTTTCTTTCTTTATACATACATACTAGTTACGAGTATACTATCTCTTTATCAACCAGTCTATATATTAGCAGCAGACACAGTACAGTGCGGTAGTTCACGGCTGTGGCTACCTCTGTGTCGGCACTCGGCAGCCCGTCCATAATTGTATATACCACCTAACCGTGGTTTTTTTTTCTTTCTTTATAGTCATACTAGTTACGAGTATACTATCTCTTTATCAACCAGTCTATATTAGCAGCAGACACAGTACAGTGCGGTAGTTCACGGCTGTGGCTACCTCTGTGTCGGCACTCGGCAGCCCGTCCATAATTGTATATACCACCTAACCGTGGTTTTTTTTTCTTTCTTTATACATACATACTAGTTACGAGTATACTATCTCTTTATCAACCAGTCTATATATTAGCAGCAGACACAGTACAGTGCGGTAGTTCACGGCTGTGGCTACCTCTGTGTCGGCACTCGGCAGCCCGTCCATAATTGTATATACCACCTAACCGTGGTTTTTTTTTCTTTCTTTATACATACATACTAGTTACGAGTATACTATCTCTTTATCAACCAGTCTATATTAGCAGCAGACACAGTACAGTGCGGTAGTTCACGGCTGTGGCTACCTCTGTGTCGGCACTCGGCAGCCCGTCCATAATTGTATATACCACCTAACCGTGGTTTTTTTTTCTTTCTTTATACATACATACTAGTTACGAGTATACTATCTCTTTATCAACCAGTCTATATATTAGCAGCAGACACAGTACAGTGCGGTAGTTCACGGCTGTGGCTACCTCTGTGTCGGCACTCGGCAGCCCGTCCATAATTGTATATACCACCTAACCGTGGTTTTTTTTTCTTTCTTTATACATACATACTAGTTACGAGTATACTATCTCTTTATCAACCAGTCTATATATTAGCAGCAGACACAGTACAGTGCGGTAGTTCACGGCTGTGGCTACCTCTGTGTCGGCACTCGGCAGCCCGTCCATAATTGTATACTAGTATCCAATCCATCCATCTCCATTGTTTACCTGAGGTGCCTTTTAGTTGTGCCTATTAAAATATGGAGAACAAAAATGTTGAGGTTCCAAAATTAGGGAAAGATCAAGATCCACTTCCACCTCGTGCTGAAGCTGCTGCCACTAGTCATGGCCGAGACGATGAAATGCCAGCAACGTCGTCTGCCAAGGCCGATGCCCAATGTCATAGTACAGAGCATGTCAAATCCAAAACACCAAATATCAGTAAAAAAAGGACTCCAAAACCTAAAATAAAATTGTCGGAGGAGAAGCGTAAACTTGCCAATATGCCATTTACCACACGGAGTGGCAAGGAACGGCTGAGGCCCTGGCCTATGTTCATGGCTAGTGGTTCAGCTTCACATGAGGATGGAAGCACTCAGCCTCTCGCTAGAAAAATGAAAAGACTAAAGCTGGCAAAAGCAGTAGCACCGCAAAGAACTGTGCGTTCTTCGAAATCCCAAATCCACAAGGAGAGTCCGACTCCAATTGTGTCGGTTGCGATGCCTGACCTTCCCAACACTGGACGTGAAGAGCATGCGCCTTCCACCATTTGCACGCCCCCTGCAAGTGATGGAAGGAGCACCCGCAGTCCAGTTCCTGATAGTCAGATTGAAGATGTCAGTGTTGAAGTACACCAGGATGAGGAGGATATGGGTGTTGCTGGCGCTGGGGAGGAAATTGACCAGGAGGATTCTGATGGTGAGGTGGTTTGTTTAAGTCAGGCACCCGGGGAGACACCTGTTGTCCGTGGTAGGAATATGGCCGTTGACATGCCTGGTGAAAATACCAAAAAAATCAGCTCTTCGGTGTGGAAGTATTTCACCAGAAATGCGGACAACAGGTGTCAAGCCGTGTGTTCCCTTTGTCAAGCTGTAATAAGTAGGGGTAAGGACGTTAACCACCTCGGAACATCCTCCCTTATACGTCACCTGCAGCGCATTCATAATAAGTCAGTGACAAGTTCAAAAACTTTGGGTGACAGCGGAAGCAGTCCACTGACCAGTAAATCCCTTCCTCTTGTAACCAAGCTCACGCAAACCACCCCACCAACTCCCTCAGTGTCAATTTCCTCCTTCCCCAGGAATGCCAATAGTCCTGCAGGCAATGTCACTGGCAATTCTGACGAGTCCTCTCCTGCCTGGGATTCCTCCGATGCATCCTTGCGTGTAACGCCTACTGCTGCTGGCGCTGCTGTTGTTGCTGCTGGGAGTCGATGGTCATCCCAGAGGGGAAGTCGTAAGCCCACTTGTACTACTTCCAGTAAGCAATTGACTGTTCAACAGTCCTTTGCGAGGAAGATGAAATATCACAGCAGTCATCCTGCTGCAAAGCGGATAACTGAGGCCTTGACAACTATGTTGGTGTTAGACGTGCGTCCGGTATCCGCCGTTAGTTCACAGGGAACTAGACAATTTATTGAGGCAGTGTGCCCCCGTTACCAAATACCATCTAGGTTCCACTTCTCTAGGCAGGCAATACCGAGAATGTACACGGACGTCAGAAAAAGACTCACCAGTGTCCTAAAAAATGCAGTTGTACCCAATGTCCACTTAACCACGGACATGTGGACAAGTGGAGCAGGGCAGGGTCAGGACTATATGACTGTGACAGCCCACTGGGTAGATGTATGGACTCCCGCCGCAAGAACAGCAGCGGCGGCACCAGTAGCAGCATCTCGCAAACGCCAACTCTTTCCTAGGCAGGCTACGCTTTGTATCACCGCTTTCCAGAATACGCACACAGCTGAAAACCTCTTACGGCAACTGAGGAAGATCATCGCGGAATGGCTTACCCCAATTGGACTCTCCTGTGGATTTGTGGCATCGGACAACGCCAGCAATATTGTGTGTGCATTAAATATGGGCAAATTCCAGCACGTCCCATGTTTTGCACATACCTTGAATTTGGTGGTGCAGAATTTTTTAAAAAACGACAGGGGCGTGCAAGAGATGCTGTCGGTGGCCAGAAGAATTGCGGGACACTTTCTGCGTACAGGCACCACGTACAGAAGACTGGAGCACCACCAAAAACTACTGAACCTGCCCTGCCATCATCTGAAGCAAGAAGTGGTAACGAGGTGGAATTCAACCCTCTTTATGCTTCAGAGGTTGGAGGAGCAGCAAAAGGCCATTCAAGCCTATACAATTGAGCACGATATAGTAGGTGGAATGCACCTGTCTCAAGCGCAGTGGAGAATGATTTCAACGTTGTGCAAGGTTCTGATGCCCTTTGAACTTGCCACACGTGAAGTCAGTTCAGACACTGCCAGCCTGAGTCAGGTCATTCCCCTCATCAGGCTTTTGCAGAAGAAGCTGGAGACATTGAAGGAGGAGCTAACACGGAGCGATTCCGCTAGGCATGTGGGACTTGTGGATGGAGCCCTTAATTCGCTTAACAAGGATTCACGGGTGGTCAATCTGTTGAAATCAGAGCACTACATTTTGGCCACCGTGCTCGATCCTAGATTTAAAGCCTACCTTGGATCTCTCTTTCCGGCAGACACAAGTCTGCTGGGGTTGAAAGACCTGCTGGTGACAAAATTGTCAAGTCAAGCGGAACGCGACCTGTCAACATCTCCTCCTTCACATTCTCCCGCAACTGGGGGTGCGAGGAAAAGGCTCAGAATTCCGGGCCCACCCGCTGGCGGTGATGCAGGGCAGTCTGGAGCGACTGCTGATGCTGACATCTGGTCCGGACTGAAGGACCTGACAACGATTACGGACATGTCGTCTACTGTCACTGCATATGATTCTCTCAACATTGATAGAATGGTGGAGGATTATATGAGTGACCGCATCCAAGTAGGCACGTCACACAGTCCGTACTTATACTGGCAGGAAAAAGAGGCAATTTGGAGGCCCTTGCACAAACTGGCTTTATTCTACCTAAGTTGCCCTCCCACAAGTGTGTACTCCGAAAGAGTGTTTAGTGCCGCCGCTCACCTTATCAGCAATCGGCGTACGAGGTTACATCCAGAAAATGTGGAGAAGATGATATTCATTAAAATGAATTATAATCAATTCCTCCGCGGAGACATTGACCAGCAGCAATTGCCTCCACAAAGTACACAGGGAGCTGAGATGGTGGATTCCAGTGGGGACGAATTGATAATCTGTGAGGAGGGGGATGTACACGGTGATATATCGGAGGGTGATGATGAGGTGGACATCTTGCCTCTGTAGAGCCAGTTTGTGCAAGGAGAGATTAATTGATTCTTTTTTGGGGGGGGTCCAAAGCAACCCGTCATATCAGTCACAGTCGTGTGGCAGACCCTGTCACTGAAATGATGGGTTGGTTAAAGTGTGCATGTCCTGTTTTGTTTATACAACATAAGGGTGGGAGGGCCCAAGGACAATTCCATCTTGCACCTCTTTTTTCTTTTCTTTTTCTTTGCGTCATGTGCTGTTTGGGGAGGGTTTTTTGGAAGGGCCATCCTGCGTGACACTGCAGTGCCACTCCTAGATGGGCCCGGTGTTTGTGTCGACCACTAGGGTCGCTAGTCTTACTCACACAGTCAGCTACCTCATTGCGCCTCTTTTTTTCTTTGCGTCATGTGCTGTTTGGGGAGGGTTTTTTGGAAGGGACATCCTGCGTGACACTGCAGTGCCACTCCTAGATGGGCCCGGTGTTTGTGTCGGCCACTAGGGTCGCTAGTCTTACTCACACAGTCAGCTACCTCATTGCGCCTCTTTTTTTCTTTGCGTCATGTGCTGTTTGGGGAGGGTTTTTTGGAAGGGACATCCTGCGTGACACTGCAGTGCCACTCCTAGATGGGCCCGGTGTTTGTGTCGGCCACTAGGGTCGCTAGTCTTACTCACACAGTCAGCTACCTCATTGCGCCTCTTTTTTTCTTTGCGTCATGTGCTGTTTGGGGAGTATTTTTTTGAAGGGCCATCCTGCGTGACACTGCAGTGCCACTCCTAGATGGGCCAGGTGTTTGTGTCGGCCACTTGGGTCGCTTATCTTAGTCACACAGCGACCTCGGTGCAAATTTTAGGACTAAAAATAATATTGTGAGGTGTGAGGTGTTCAGAATAGACTGAAAATGAGTATAAATTATGGTTATTGAGGTTAATAATACTATGGGATCAAAATGACCGCAAATTCAATGATTTAAGCTGTTTTTTAGTGTTTTTTGAAAAAAACACCCGAATCCAAAACACACCCGAATCCGACAAAAAAAATTCGGTGAGGTTTTGCCAAAACGCGGTCGAACCCAAAACACGGCCGCGGAACCGAACCCAAAACCAAAACACAAAACCCGAAAAATTTCAGGCGCTCATCTCTAGTATTATTCCTGTCCGTGGTCTTAGTAAATAATGATGTGACGATTTTATTGTCACATAATGTAATACGTACATCCAAAAAACTGATAGTTTTGTCATGTATGGTGTACGTAAATTTTACAGGGGAGTCAGACAAGTTATGGGTGTCCAGTAGGGATACTAACATGTTACGTGGTCCCGTCCAAAATAATAACAAATCATCTATGAAACGTAAATATAACAGTACATAGGGTTTAGCTGCTGCATTGGACAGGAACAACTCGTCCTCAATTCGCAGCATGAAGCTGTTGGCGAATGAGGGCGAGACGTTGCTCCCCATGGAGCAGCCTGATTGCTGTAAATAAAAATTGTTGTTAAATAAAAAGTAATTTCTTTGTAAAGTTAATTGAAGTAAACGTAAAAATAAATCAGTGTTCGGTCCATTGTATGAAGAATTGTTTTGTATTAGGGCTTCCACAGCTTCAAGGCCATCTGTTTGAGGGATGCATGTGTATAAATTTTTCACATCAATCGTTGCTAGAATACAACTGCTCGGAACTGAATTGATAGTGGCCAATTTGTTCAAAAGTGCTGTGGTGTCCTTAAGGCAGTGATCAACCGCTTGTATGCATGGTTGCAGATGAAAGTCCAGAAAGATGGAAATTTTCTGATAAAGTGATCCTCTGGCCGAAATTATGGGACGTCCTGGAGGGGACTTAGTGTCCTTATGTATTTTGGGTACTGAATACAGTATTGGTACCACAGGACAACGTGTGGATAACGACTCAAGTTGTGCCGATGTTAAATGGCCGTCTTTCACTGCCTGAGATTAGATGTTATCAAGTTCCTTTTTATAGACAGCAGTAGGGTCAGAAGGTAGTTTACGGTAGGTGTTTGTATCTGATAATTGGCGATCAAGCTCAGCGATATAGTCATAGACATTTTGTATTACTAGAGCTCCGCCCTTATCTGCCGGACGTATGACTATATCATCATATTTGCTCAGATTGGTCAAGGCTTGCCATTCAGTTTTCGTTAAATTGGAATGGACATGTTTGGCCTGTTTGATGGTGTGTTGCAGTTGATGATCTACCGACCTAGAGAAAATTTTAATGGATTGATTTTGGGAAATTGGATCAAATTTAGATTTAACACGGAGAGCTGGTGGCATGGTCACGTTTGTAGATGGTGTTGTTGGATGTTGAGAAAAGTACTCTTTAAGACGAAGTTGTCGTTCCAGTTTGTATTGTTCAACTTTCCAGTTAAAGGGGTCAAATTTAGTAGTTGGAACAAAGTTTAATCCTTTAGACATGACTTGTAATTCCATAGGGGTGAATTGACGATCAGATAAATTAAAAATCATCTCCGTTTGGAGTATACTGTTTTTCTTTCTCGACGTCCTCTTGCATTGCCCGCCGCGCCTCGTGAATTGACGCCTGGATTGGTTGGTTGAGCCGGTGTACGTGCCCCTAAAGGGGGGAGACCTTGGGTAGGGCAAGGAACTTCTGTTTCACTCGCTGTTGCTGTGCCATCTGTGGAGGAATCCGTATCCAGGTGTTGTGCGTTGAAACGGTTAAAGGGACGTCGTCTCACGGGTCGTCTGGGGGCTAATGTACCAGAGATCCAAGGATACACTTGTCTTTTGACATAGTCGTTGTTAACAATTTCCAGTTTGTTACGTTTATAGGAAATTAAATCTTTCTGGTATTTGTCGATTTGAACGGTGAGGAGGGCACCGGCTTATTTATCTGTACGCCAATCTTTGGATATTGTGAGTGCCGTGGACTTTCTTTATTTATATTTTGACCACCGCGGTCGTGCAGACCAGTGGCCATACAAAGGCACCCTTTCCAGGACTTTTATACGTCTGGACTTTTATTGGTTGTGGAGCACATTATCATGTGTCGTTTAGACACCACACTCCTTGTCTTTCACTTTTTTCCATATTAAGAATCTTGCATATAATTGAAGATGTCAATACACACTGACACAGATCTGGAAGATTTGTTCTCAACAATTGAATTAACACCCGGTGAGACGTTCAGCTATTCCGACGGGGATGCCACCAGATTACGCTTCAAGGAAAACCTTGCTGCCACGGGGGGCACACCTGATAATGTTCATTTATTCCGCGACTTGTTTAAATTAAAACGTCGCGAAAAAGACTTTTATTATCATGGGGTGACCTTGTCGGATTACCACCGACAGGGCAAAATACCTAGGGGCTTCCGAATTAAAAACATCCCTACTATAGGGAGATTCAACGCAGCTTTTTGCAAAAAATGGGTCTCCATTTTAAATAAATGTTCTTATGACCTCATGCTTTTAGTCATAGAAGAAGTCACACGGGAACTGGCAGTCATCCGGACTCAAATAGACACCTTTGAGTCTATTCATAAACCCACGTTGCTACAGGATACCTCCACAAACTGGTATGAGAAACTCACCGTTCAAATCGACAAATACCAGAAAGATTTAATTTCCTATAAACGTAACAAACTGGAAATTGTTAACAACGACTATGTCAAAAGACAAGTGTATCCTTGGATCTCTGGTACATTAGCCTCCAGACGACCCGTGAGACGACGTCCCTTTAACCGTTTCAACGCACAACACCTGGATACGGATTCCTCCACAGATGGCACAGCAACAGCGAGTGAAACAGAAGTTCCTTGCCCTACCCAAGGTCTCCCCCCTTTAGGGGCACGTACACCGGCTCAACCAACCAATCCAGGCGTCAATTCACGAGGCGCGGCGGGCAATGCAAGAGGACGTCGAGAAAGAAAAACAGTATACTCCAAACGGAGATGATTTTTAATTTATCTGATCGTCAATTCACCCCTATGGAATTACAAGTCATGTCTAAAGGATTAAACTTTGTTCCAACTACTAAATTTGACCCCTTTAACTGGAAAGTTGAACAATACAAACTGGAACGACAACTTCGTCTTAAAGAGTACTTTTCTCAACATCCAACAACACCATCTACAAACGTGACCATGCCACCAGCTCTCCGTGTTAAATCTAAATTTGATCCAATTTCCCAAAATCAATCCATTAAAATTTTCTCTAGGTCGGTAGATCATCAACTGCAACACACCATCAAACAGGCCAAACATGTCCATTCCAATTTAACGAAAACTGAATGGCAAGCCTTGACCAATCTGAGCAAATATGATGATATAGTGATACGTCCGGCAGATAAGGGCGGAGCTCTAGTAATACAAAATGTCTATGACTATATCGCTGAGCTTGATCGCCAATTATCAGATACAAACACCTACCGTAAACTACCTTCTGACCCTACTGCTGTCTATAAAAAGGAACTTGATAACATCTTGTCTCAGGCAGTGAAAGACGGCCATTTAACATCGGCACAACTTGAGTCGTTATCCACACGTTGTCCTGTGGTACCAATACTGTATTCAGTACCCAAAATACATAAGGACACTAAGTCCCCTCCAGGACGTCCCATAATTTCGGCCAGAGGATCACTTTATCAGAAAATTTCCATCTTTCTGGACTTTCATCTGCAACCATGCATACAAGCGGTTGATCACTGCCTTAAGGACACCACAGCACTTTTGAACAAATTGGCCACTATCAATTCAGTTCCGAGCAGTTGTATTCTAGCAACGATTGATGTGAAAAATTTATACACATGCATCCCTCAAACAGATGGCCTTGAAGCTGTGGAAGCCCTAATACAAAACAATTCTTCATACAATGGACCGAACACTGATTTATTTTTACGTTTACTTCAATTAACTTTACAAAGAAATTACTTTTTATTTAACAACAATTTTTATTTACAGCAATCAGGCTGCTCCATGGGGAGCAACGTCTCGCCCTCATTCGCCAACAGCTTCATGCTGCGAATTGAGGACGAGTTGTTCCTGTCCAATGCAGCAGCTAAACCCTATGTACTGTTATATTTACGTTTCATAGATGATTTGTTATTATTTTGGACGGGACCACGTAACATGTTAGTATCCCTACTGGACACCCATAACTTGTCTGACTCCCCTGTAAAATTTCGGTACACCATACATGACAAAACTATCAGTTTTTTGGATGTACGTATTACATTATGTGACAATAAAATCGTCACATCATTATTTACTAAGACCACGGACAGGAATAATACCCTATTAGCGTCAAGTCATCACCCTATCTCCCTACGTAAGGGTCTTCCTTACTCGCAGATGTTGCGCCTTAAACGCATCATCAGCGATGAATCTCAATTAGAGGCAGAATGTGACGCTATGATAGCCAAATTCATCCAGAGAGGGTACTGTAAGTCTGATTTAACAACCATTAAAGAAAAAGTACTTAAGATACCAAGAAACAGTACTTTAAATTCCCTCAAAAAAACCGAAAGCTCAGACAGACTAATATGGGTCAATCAATTTAACACTCAGAGCCCCACAATTAGCAAAATAACGAAAAACTTCTGGCCTATTATACAAACAGATAAGAAAATAGGCATTGAGTTCAATACACGTATAATGCCAGCTTACCGTAGAGGCAAAAATATTCGTGACTTTCTTGTTAAAACCAATGTTGAAAGCACTCCTAAAAAAAGTAAAAGCACTACTTTCCTTAAATCTTCCTGTCCGGGCTGCTTTAAATGCTTAGGTTGCACCACGTGCAGCCATATGCTAACTGGTGATTCATTTCATCACCCTTTTACGGGCAAAAAATTTAAGATCCAACATCGTGTCACTTGTACCACCAAATTTGTCGTGTATTTACTCAGCTGCCCTTGCGGTCTCCACTATGTGGGGAAAACAGATTGTATGTTTAAAGAACGCATGGCAGGACATCGAGCCTCCATCAGAGCGGCAATCTTGGCAGGCAGAAGTGACCAACCTGTAGCAAAGCATTTCCTCCAGGCTAAACACTCAGTGGCAGCCCTTCGACACCGTATTATTGATCACATTCCCCCATCAAAACGGGGGGGTGACCGCTCACAAAGATTACTTAGAGCTGAAGCCAAATGGATATATACTCTAGATACGCTGTCCCCTAAGGGACTTAACGAACAAGCGGGTTTGTCAGCATTCCTATAACTGACCAGTCACTTTATCTTCCCTTGCTTACTAATATGTTCAAAGGAATTTATCTAGTGCTTTATTCAGTATTTTCATATTGTTTATCATTCAATTCATGCAATATTCTTGTACAATTAACATCGGTCACTCTGTATTCATTTTTTTATGAACAGTTACATTGTTTCTATTTTGACACATTCAATGTGCTCGCTAAATCATGTCATACTTCTGACCTATGTTATAGTATGTGGTTAATTGTGATTTTTGTTACATGTTTTTTTTGGTTTTATTACACAGCACGGGGGATTGTTTCTGCTTTAGATGTGCTCCGGTCCGGGTGCTCCGTGACGCCACAGCCGGCGCCTCGTCATGACGTCACCAGTTGGACGGAGCGGGACGCGACTGGCTGGAGGCGCCATGGACCATCAGACGGAGATAAAAAGGTGAGTCACATTGTATCTGTTATCCTGACGAAAATGCCGTAAAGACATTGAAACGTTGATCGAACATCAGACCAGCCTGTCTGTCTTTCTTACTGTGCCGTGAGTGCCGCCCGTTGTTGCATTTTTACAATTATATATATATATTAAACTGGTGGTGATTAATTAAACTGGTGGTCAGGTCACTGGTCACACTATCAGCAACTTGCAAGTAGTACTCCTAAGCAGACAATCACAATATACTGGTGGTCAGTGTGGTCACAATGGCAGTGTGGCTGGCACTCTGGCAGCAAAAGTGTGCACTGTACGTTAAAATATGTACTCCTGCTCTCAGACTCTAACTGCTCCCCACTGTCTCCCCCACAAGTCAGATATACATATACAGTCACACTACACTTCAGCAAGTAGTAGTACTCCTAAAAATGCTCCCCAAAATTACTAAATACTGTGTCTCTCTCTACTCTAGTCTCTTCTCTATAAACGGAGAGGACGCCAGCCACGTCCTCTCCCTATCAATCTCAATGCACGTGTGAAAATGGCGGCGACGCGCGGCTCCTTATATAGAATCCGAGTCTCGCGAGAATCCGACAGCGGGATGATGACGTTCGGGCGCGCTCGGGTTAACCGAGCAAGGCGGGAGGATCCGAGTCGCTCGGACCCGTGAGAAAAAAGCTGAAGTTCGGGCGGGTTCGGATTCCGAGGAACCGAACCCGCTCATCTCTAGTAATATCTGCATGAAAGTGCATTTACCAGGCTTCAAGAACACATATTAAATGACTGATTACAATATTGCTGTGTATGAGCTCTCAGAGAAAAGACTATGGTGAATGGAGAGAAGGGACATGATTAATATGACTTTGACAGGATTTAATTTGAGGATACTGGATGATATCCAGAAGTAAATGGATTCAAAGCAACCATATTCTTAGAAATAAAAGTGGGATATGTGATGGGAGGGCGGACATAATATATATTAGTGCATCATCAGCAGATGGAAGCTGATTTAAATCATATGATCTCATTAGTTTGAAAAAGTGGTTTAGTATAGAGTATAAAATGAATTCTGCAGGGGCTGGAATGACAGGTAGGGGTAAGCATGAGAGTAGACAGAAATACAAAAAAGTGCAAAAGGCCACAGCTATAATGTTGGCTCAATTCTTTATACAGTTTCTGCCTACACAATGGGGGTGATGCTAAGTTGAACGCATTTGCATCTAAAGTATCAGACAAAAAATAAATGACTAGGAATTGTGTACTTAAGTAAACTTGCTAAATTTATGTGGAGCCCCTTACCAGTAACATATGGGACATTTTCACCTCAGGCAAATACAATTACTCCCAATTTCTAAACAATTGATGTTTATATAAAAATACACTTTTGCTATTGGGTTCAAATAAAAGAAATAAAAACCTCTGGAATACAGCAGGTATAGTTCTCTCCCTCCCATTTCTGAAAAACTAATCATGCTACAATATGCCCATATAATATAGGCACAAGCAATAAAGACAGCATCTATCAGCTTTAGGGAGACATTTACTAAGCAGTGATAAGAGCGGAGAAGTGAGCCAGTGGAGAAGTTGCCCCATCAACCAATCAGCAGCTCTGTATAAATTTATTATATGCAAATTATAGATGTTACTTCAGTGCTGATTGATTGCCATGGGCACTTCTCCACTGGCTCACTTCTCCGCTCTTATCACTGCTTAGTAAATGTCCCCCTTAGTGATGAACCCACAATCAGCCAATCAGAATGGTATGCGTTTAAATTATGAATCCCGACAACTGTGGAAATAGTGGCGATCTGAATCCCAACCCAAGTCCAGTATTCCCACTCGGGTGGTGGTCACCACCGGGCCCGAACCGCGGCGAGCGGACACGCTGCGCTCGCTGCTGGGATTGTGGCTGTCAGGTTCCCGGTATAGGTCTCCTGACCTCCGGGATCACGACTGACGGGATTCCTTGCCGATCCCGTCAAAACAAGCAACTAGTATCATCATCGTCATCATCAGCTTGTGTTTGCAGCAGCCCACTGGTGACACACCATTGACATGCATACTGTATATGCATCTCTGTCCATGTACGCGTATTTATTTACAACTAGTAAATGAATGGGTGCAGCACCTGTCAGGTCACCTCAGGCCCGCCTCCCCCAGTCCTCATCTGCTCATATGTGGTTACTCCCCATTCCCAGTCTGGTCCTTTTCAACCTACATGTCACACCTAATGTGCATGGTGCAAACAGTGGCAGATGGGGCACATGCTGCACACGTTATGTGTCACATATGCAACGTAGCTGCAATCAGATCATCACGCAAACATGCATGATAACCTCCTTTCTAGCAGGCTTTACTTTTATAATAATAGCTTACACAAACACTGTACTTGGCCTACGTTGCACTGACTCTTCTCTACCCTATCCCCTTCTTCCAGACATATAAACACGTAAGTGTCAGCTTTGCACTCATTGGCATATATGTATATGGAAGCAGCCCCTTTTCTGGACATGTACAGAACCAATTTCACATTTTACTTTACTGGCTGGTCCTACTCAGCATCCTCCTCAATGATGCCTGTGTGCTGTGTGTGTAGGTGACAGATACCCTTAAAATAAATCCTCAGTTTATCTTTTTTATTGCAAGTGTTCCTTTAAACGTAAGCATGCTATGTTTCCTTTCTTCACGGATGAATAATATGGATGCAGATAAAATGATGACACCAGGAGAAGATTACAATGTTAAACATATTATTTGTGCTGCTGATGTCTATCTAGTTGGATTTTGTACTTGATCCAATACAATAAAGTAGAAGCATATGGTACATCTCCGCCTGTGTAATACACAAAGTACTGAACGATTCCGTACTACAGCTGAAGTTGATCATTTGTAATTCTATTAAAGATTTTAACACTGCATTGTCTGAGTCATACACTGATGGTATCAGTTTGATAAAAGACTTGTAAGCAGACAAGAGGGAGACATCTAATCTTGAAAATAAATGACTCTTCCTCCCGAATGGTGGGGGTCCCTTCCAAGTCACTGAGATATAGGCCACAAAATTTAAATTTTCCACTGAAAGCAAAGGATTAGCATTACCCTTTCACTTCCACTGTAAGCAGTACTTTTAATAACCAATTGCTCCCCCTAATCCATTATCAACAGCTTAAATTCCTCCCACATCTAAATAACTGTATCCAATGTGATCTAATACAATTTAAAAAAGCTGAGAGTGCAGACATTTGAGCTGCTGTGACATCATTTGCCATACCTCTATTATGAATCAACAAATTTACACTGTTTTTTTACAAATTGATGGGGAGATGTATTAGACCTTCGAGATAGAGATAGAGAAGTTCCTAATAGCAAACAGTGGGGCAGATGTATTAAACCTGGAGAAGGCATAAAGAAGTGATAAAGCGGTAATAAGTGCAAGGTGATAATGCACAGGCCAATCGGCTCATAACTGTCAATTTACATATTGGAGCTGATTGGCTGGTGCATTATCACCTTGCATTTATCACTTCTTTATGCCTTCTCCAGGCTTAATACATCTGCCCAATTTTCTGTTATATCTCTAGCATCCATAAGGGATATTGGGGACAGATTAGTACGACTAGGTGTGCTAGCTCCTCCCCTCTATGCCTCCCCCTACAGCTCAGTTTAGAAAAAAGTGCCCTCAGGTGAGGATGCACACTCTGCAAGCTCAAAAAAATGTTTTCAATTTGTTTTTAAAAGTTTTATTTCTTTCGGTATGCTGTTTGGGCAACAACATACCTGCACCGTGGGAGTTAGGGGGGGCGGCGGTCACCGACACCTTGAGGTGCAGAGTCGCTTCCCTGCTGCAGGACCACCATCCTGAGGGGCTGTTTTTTTCAGCGGGGCATGGCGCCTTGGCAGTCACAGCCGCAGCATGCCGCATACCCCTAACGCTGCTTGAAGGTGATCATCAGTGGTGGACACCAACCAGGGGCCCCGCTAGGGTGGTTTCCCGGTTTTACTGTGCGGCTGAAAGCGCGGGTATGGCGTACGGGTCCCTCCTGGGGGGGACACGCTATAGCCCCTGTGTGAGACTGGCTAAATATAGCAAACCAAGCATTTATGTGAGGTTGTACATATTGAGAGACATGGCCAGTATAAATATACAGAAGTAGCTCCGGCGCCACAGCGGGGGGCTGAGCTACATGAGAGCGGGCTCAGCGGCATTTTGGCGCCTTCCTCTGCATAGCAGCAGCAGCCTCCACAGCTCTTCCAAACAGTCCCTGGATCGCTGGTACCAGGTGTAGAGGGGGAGAGCCACTATACTAGTGCACAATAACATCCCTCTGAGGGATTTTATCATGTTACAGTCTCACTGTGTTTACACATAAAAATGCTGACAGCCTCACTGGGGCTGTGCAGCGATGGGTGCGTTGGGGCAGTGGCGTAACTAGAAGTTTTTCTCCCCCAAGCCAAAAAATTCTTCGGCGCCCCCCCAATCCCCCATCCCCCATAATTGGCACCATGAAAGGGACAAACATGCGCGCGCCGAAGGCGCGCGCCGCCAAAAAGGGGTGTGGCTTTGTTGGAATGGGCGTGGCTTTGCATAAAGGGGCGTGGTATTGCAGGAAAAGACTTCCTTATAACCCAGTTTTGCAACCTGCACGCCCAGACGTTAGCCACCACTGGAAAGAAAAATAATCCCGATTTATGCCCCTTACATTATTTGTCATTTTTCCTCCTTATAGTAATGCCCAGTATACATTATGCCACATACTGCAATGGCCCTTAGACATTATTCCACGCACAATAATGCACATGACACAATATGCACACACCATAATGCCCCCGACACATTATGCCACACACCGTAATGCCTGTGACACATTATGCCACACACCGTAATGCCTGTGACACATTATGCCACACACCGTAATGCCTGTGACACATGACGACAGGAATCGCAAAGCCAGTTATACATTATGCTACACACTGCAATGCCCCTGATACATTATAGCACATACAATGTCTGTGACACATTATGCCACACACCGTAATGCCTGTGACACATTATGCCACACACCGTAATGCCTGTGACACATGACGACAGGAATCGCAATGCCCGTTATACATTATGCTACACACTGCAATGCCCCTGATAGATTATAGCACATACAATGCCTGTGACACATTATGACACACACTGCAATGACCCTGAGACATTATACAACATACCACAATGCTCGTGATATAGTATACAACACACAGTAATGTCCGACACATTATGACACATACCGCAATGTCCGTGATACATTATGCCACACACTGCAATGACCCTTTGACATTATACCACATATCACAATGCCCGTGATATAGTATACCATACACCATAATACCTGTGACACATACCGCAATGCCCGTTATACATTATGCCACACTGCAATGCCCCTGAGACATTATACCACATACCACAATGCACGTGATATAGTATGCCACATACCGTAATGCCTGTGACACATTATGACACACACCGCAATGTCCGTGATACATTATGCCACACACCGTAATGCCCATTACACATTAAGTCCTACAGTAAGGCTTCTAATTACTTTTAAATTACCTGCTCGTTGCCAGGGGTTTCATGCTCTTGGTTCCATGCACGGTGCCAGGGGTTTTCATGCTCAGGGTGTCATGCTCGTTGCCAGGTGTTTCATGCACTGGGTGTCATGCTCGTTGCCAGGAGTTTCATGTACTGGGTGTCATGCTCGTTGCTAGGGTGTAGTGCTTGTTGCTAGGGCTGTGCTCCCAGTGCCACATATGTCCCCAGTGCCACATATTCCCCCACGGTGCCAGGTACTCACATGCCCCCAGTGCCAAATATAGCCCCCCCCCTCCCCCAGTGCCACATATGCCTCCAGTGCCAGATATTCCCCCACAGTGCCAGGTGCTCACGTGCCCCCAGTGCCAAATATAGCCCCCCCCCTCCCCCATGTGCCAGGTACACATGCAGTGCCATATATCCCCCTCAGTACCCCCCCAGTGCCATATATGCCCCCTCAGTGCCATATATGCCCCCACACTTCCCCCCAGTGCCATATATACCCCCTCAGTGCCCCCCCAGTGCCATATATACCCCCTCAGTGCCCCCTGTGCCATACATGCCCCCTCAGTGCCCCTGTGCCATACATGCCCCCTCAGTTCCATATATGCCCCCTCAGTGCCCCCTGTGCCATACATGCCCCCTCAGTGCCATATATGCCCCCTGTGCCATACATGCCCCCTCAGTGCCATATATGCCCCCTGTGCCATACATGCCCCCTCAGCGCCATATATGCCCCCTCAGTGTCTCCTGTGCCATATATGCCCCCTCAGTGCCATACATGCCCCCTCAGTGTCTCCTGTGCCATACATGCCCCCTCAGTGCCATACATGCCCCCTCAGTGTCTCCTGTGCCATACATGCCCCCTCAGTGCCATACATGCCCCCTCAGTGTCTCCTGTGCCATACATGCCCCCTCAGTGCCATATATCCCCCCTGTGCCATACATGCCCCCTCAGTGCCATATATGCCCTCAGTGCCATATATGCCCCCTGTGCCATACATGCCCCCTCAGTGTCCCCCCCCCCTCGCTGCTGTGAAGGAGGGACAAGGAGGGCACAGCGCGCGCCTCTCTCATGTCCCTCCTGCATCTCCGTCTCTCTGGTCTAATAAAGGAAGTGCCGGTTCGTGAGCCAATCAGAGCTCACGAACGGCACTTCCATTATTAGACCAGACGGACGGAGACCGAGACGAAGGATGGACACTGGAGAGGCGCGCGCGGCGCGATGTGCCCTCCGTGTCCCGTTACAGCAGGGAGGGAGAGGAGACAGCAGATTGACATGCGGACGCTCGTCCGCATGTCAATCTGCTCTAAATCAGTGGCGGCGCCCCCGCAGCCCCTCGCCCCCAAGCCACCGCGAGGGCTGCGGGGGCAGTAGTTACGCCACTGCATTGGGGTCCTCTCTCCTGTGTCTCCTCTCACATGCAATACGGCAGGCTTGCAATATATCAATATCAGGCTGAGTTGTATGTGTATTATTATTATACCTGTTTTTCTGATTCACAATGGTAAAACAGAAGTCATGCAGTGTATGTAATGCTAGATTCTCTCCTAGTTCATCTGGCTCAATATCACGTGAGCAGTGTAGTCAGCCATCTCAGAATGCTGATAACAATGTGGGGGAGAGTCCAGAGCCCTCCTAGCTGGTGGCTATCAAAAATATGATGTCTGATATGTCATCTCAGCTCACTGCAAATGCAAATAAGACTCAGGAACTGCAACAAGCAGTGGCAAGTCTAGCTGCTAAACATCCCCCTGTCTACTACAGATGCACAAAAACGTGCTCTACCTGCACTCCTATCAGATACTGATGATGATATACAGGATGATGGGGATAATGTGGACCCCATAAGTGGGGATTCCACCCTTACCCAGGGTATTGAACCCCTCATATTGGCTATTAGGGATGTGTTAAAGCTCCCCCTGGGGGATGCTACTACTCAGCAGTCATTTTTCCTCCCACAGGACAAACTGACAGTCACATTTCCTGATTCCAAGGAACTGGATGACTTACTGTATTTAAAATAGCATGGAAGACTCCAGATAAGAAATATCAGGTGTCAAAACAGTTTTTCCATACATTCCCCTTGCCCCTGAAGGCAGGAAATTCCGAGAGGAGTCTCCAGAAGTAGACATCTCAGTCTCTCGTCTTTCTAAAAAGGTGGTACTCCCTGCTCCGGGCTCCTTTACGGTAAAGGACGCGGCAGATAGGAAACTTGAAACCACTCTGAAATCTATTTACATTGCTGCAGGTGTTGCTCAAAGGCCGGTAATTGCAAGTTGCTGGATGACACATGCAATTCATTCCTGGGCTAATCAAATTAAGGAAGGTCTTTCAGGTGATATGACCTTAGTTAATACTGTTACTTTCCTGAATCACATTCAGGACACGGCAAGAGTCCTCTGTGACTCCCTTAAAGAGATTGGCAATATTAATGCTAGGACCACGGCTATGGTTGTGTCTGCGCGCAGAGCCATATGGTTGCGTCAGTAGATTGCTGCTGCTGACTCCAAATGTAATGTGGAATCTCTTCCCTTCACAGGTGAATGGCTCTTTGGAGGTGAATTGGACGCATGGATTTCCAAAGCTACTGCTGGAAAATCCATGTTTCTCCTTCGGGAGCTCCGCCTGCTAGACGTACCTACCCAGGACCGTCTAGTCATTCCTTTCGGGCCTCCAGATTTCGATGTAGGGCTAGAGGGGCCTCCAACGCAGTTAGAGGCTCCAGAGGTAAACCTAAGAAACCAGCCATTGTCGGTTCTCAGGACCAGAACACCAGCTCTGCTTCCGCAAAGATTTCAGCATGACGGTGCCCTCCCACCCCGAGGGGATCACGTGGTGGGAGCTCGGTTACGTCACTACAGCCACATCTGGGACGGTTCCTGCCAAGATGCTTGGGTAAAGGACCTTATCTCTCAGGGTTACAAGCTGGAGTACGACGCCCCCCCCCCCCCCCCCCCAACGATTTTTCAAATCAAGCTTATCAGCCTCAGAAAATATGCGTAGTACGCTACTGCTGGCCATCAACAAGTTAGTAAAGTCCCAGGTCATTGTACCAGTATCCCTACTGCAACGAGGACAGGGTTACTACTCCAGTCTGTTCATAGTTCCAAAACCAGACAGGTCTGTGAGACCCATTCTGAATCTGAAGTCCTTGAATCTGTACCTGAAGGTTTTCAAATTCAAGATGCAATCTTTGAGAGTGGTGATTGCAGGCCTGGAACAACAGGAATTCCTTGTGTCCCTGGATATCAAGGACGCTTATCTACATATCCCAATTTGTCCTCCTCATCAGGCCTATCTGAGGTTTGCCCTGCTGAACGATCACTACCAGTTTCAGGCGTTACCCTTCAGCCTGTCTACAGCTCCGAGGGTGTTCACGAAGGTGATGGTGGAAATGATGTTTCAACTCAGGGTCCAGGGGGTCAATGTTATTCCATACCTGGATGATCTCCTGATAAAAGCGAGCTCCAGGGAACTTCTACTGCTCCATATAGATCCCACTATCCAACTGCTGTCAAATCACAGGTGGATCCTCAATCTGCAGAAGTCCCAACTGGAACTGTCTCAACGGCTCTTGTTTCTGAGGATGCTACTGGATACTGTAGCACAGAAAGTGTTCCTCTCAGAGGACAAAGGAAGAACACATCAAGAAATGGTTCGCATGGTGCTCCGACCTGCTTGAGTCTCCATTCATCTTTGCATAAAATTGTTGGGAAAGATGGTGGCCTCGTACGAGGCGATTCAATTTGGAAAGGTTTTATGCCAGACCGTTCCAATTGAACATCCTGAACAAGTGGTCCAGTTCCCATCTTCAGATACACCGGATGATTCGGCTGTCACCTCAGGCCAGAATCTCTCTCCTGTGGTGGCTACAGTTTTCCAACCTGCTGGAAGGTCGATGCTTCGGGATTCATGATTGGCTCCTCCTCGCGACAGATGCGAGTCTGAGAGGATGGGCAGCTGTCACCCAGGGGGCGCAGTTCAAGGGCAGGTGGCCTGCCCAAGAAGCCCTTCTTCCTATCAACATTCTGGAACTTCGGGCTATCTACAATGCTTTGATTAAGGCATCCCCTCTTCTCCGGGATCAGGCAATCCAGGTGCAGTCGGAAACACCACGGTGGTGGCGTACATCAATCGACAAGCAGGGACAAAAAGCAAGGCCTGCATGCGAGAAGTGTCTTGAATACTCCTCTGGGCAGAAAGAAATGCAAGAGCATTGTCCGCGATCATCATTCCGGGGGTGGACAACTGGGAAGCAGACTTCCTAAATCGCCACGACCTTCATCCGGGGGAGTGGGGACTACACCTTCAGGTGTTTCAGCAAATCATCGACAGGTGGGGATGCCCACAGATCGACTTGATGGCCTCTCATCTCAACAAGAAGCTTCGCTGCTATTGCTCACAAACCAGGGACCTGCAGGAGAGCACAGTGGATGCGCTGACCTCGCCTTGGCCTTACCAGCTGGTCTACCTGTTTCCTCCGATTCCGCTGATCCTAAGGGAGCTCAAGCGGATCAGACATCAAAGAGAGAAAGCACTCTTGATTTCCCCGGATTGGCCCGAAGAACGTGGTATGCGGCTCTTCTGGACATATCCGTAGAGGACCCTTGGCTCACATCCTAGCTCACAAAGGGCTTTCCAAAAAGGTCATTGCCACTATGGTGCAAGCCGGAAAACCTGTGATGTCAAAACACTATCATCATATCTGGCGGAGATATGTCTCTTGGTGTGAGGAACGCACATATCCCTCTGCAGAATTCAACTTGGGAAGGTTCCTATGATTTCTGCAGGCTGGAGTGGATAAAGGCTTACGTCTGGGATCCATTAAGGTCCAGATTTCAGCTCTTTCCATCTTCTTCCAGAAGAAGTTGGCTCTCTTGCCAGATGTTCAGACCTTGTTGCAAGGGGTGCTTCACATACAACCTCCATTCGTGCCGCCTATGGCACCTTGGGATCTGGATGTAGTGTTACATTTTCTACAGTGCTCCTGGTTTGAACCTCTGATGACAGTAGAAGATAAGTACCTCACGTGGAAAACGGTGATGTTACTGGCCCTGGCTTCTGCCAGGCGTGCCTCAGAATTGGGGGCCTTGTCGTGCAAAAGTCCGTACTTGGTCTTTTATGAGAACAGAGTGGAGCTCAGGACTAGACAGCAGTTCCTGCCAAAGATGGTCTCCACGTTTCACTTGAATCAACCTATCGTGATTCCGTCCAGTTCTGACGCTTCTGCTCCTCTGGAGGCATTGGATGCTGTCCATGACTTGAAAATTTATATCAAAAGGACGGCTCCAATCGGAAAGACAGATTTTTTGTTTGTGCTCTATGATGCGCAGAAAAAGGGTTGCCCTGCCTCTAAGCAGTCTATTGCTCATTAGATTAGGCTTACTATCCAACAGGCCTATGTGTCGGCAGCCTTACCAGTTCCGCAGTCTCTGAAGGCCCACTCTACAAGATCGGTGGGCTCTTCCTGGGCGGTTGCCCGTGGAGTCTCGGCCCTGCAACTATGCCGAGCTGCTACCTGGTCGGGGAAGAACACCTTTGTGAAGTTCTTCAAGTTTGATACCCTGACCAAAGAGGATACCCAGTTTGGGCAGGCGGTGCTGCGGATGTCTCTGCATGTTCCCACCCATTCTGAAAGCTTTGGGACATCCCCATCGTACTAATCTGTCCCCAATATCGCTTATGGATGCTAGAGAAAATAGGATTTTAAATACCTACTGGTAAAAAAGGAATACAAATCATAAACCGATGTGGCTTAACAAAAAGATTAAGGAACTTATGGGCAAGAAAAGGCGAGCATTTAAAAAATACAAATCTGACGGGGAAGCAGAGTCATTTCAGCACTATAAGGAATGTAACAAAATTTGCAAAAAGGAAATAAGAGTGGCTAAAGTAGAAACTGAAAAACTAGTAGCAAAGGAAAGCAAAGCGAATCCCAAAAAAATCTTTAAATACATTAATAACAAGAGATTAAAGAAGGAGAGTATAGGCCCTTTAAAAGACAAGTTGGGAGTCTTAAGCAAAAATGATAATGACATAGCGGACACACTAAATTAGTTTTTTTCAACAGTATTCACTAGAGAGGACCCAATTCAGGGACTGACACACAATCTCAATAATGAGAATATCCCACTGATAGGTACTTATTTAAGCGAGGAAGTAGTCTGTGACCGATTAAAACATTTAAAGATTAATAAATCACCAGGGCCCGATGGTATTCACCCAAGGGTTCTAATGGAGCTTCACTCTGAACTGGCAAAACCGCTATCTTTGATCTTTAAGGATTCAGTCATATCAGGTATGGTTCCCAAAGACTGGCGTATAGCGGAAGTAGTGCCTATATTCAAAAAGGGAAGTAAAGTTGAACCAGGTAATTATAGACTAGTTAGTCTTACATCTATAGTGGGGAAAGTATTGGAAGGTATTCTAAGAGATAGTATTCAGAAGTTCCTTGAAGTCAATAAGGTCATTAAAAGGAGTCAACATGGGTTTATGAAGGACAGATCCTGTCAAACCAACTTACTTGGCTTTTATGAAACAGTAAGCGCAAACCTAGATCAGGGTAAAGACGTGGATGTAATCTTTTTAGACTTTGCAAAAGCGTTCGATACTGTACCACACATGAGACTTATCTACAAGCTACAAGAATCAGGGCTAGGAAGCACAATATGCACTTGGGTCAAAAACTGGTTAGATAATAGGGAGCAGCGCGTTGTGGTTAATGGATCTTTTTCAACTTGGACTGAAGTGCTAAGTGGTGTGCCGCAAGGCTCAGTATTAGGACCGCTATTGTTCAATATTTTCATTAACGACCTAACAGAAGGTCTAGAGAGCATGGTGTCAATTTTTGCAGATGATACCAAATTGTGTAAGGCTATAAATACAGAGGAGGATGCCGAGTCTCTTCAGAACGACTTAGTTAAATTAGAAACATGGGCAGCCAAATGGAGAATGCGCTGCAACACAGACAAGTGTAAGGTAATGCACTGTGGTAACAAGAACAAAAATTACACCTACCTACTAAATGGGGTAAAATTAGGGGATTCTGTACTGGAAAAGGACTTAGGTGTCCTCATAGATAGCAAACTAAGCAGTAGTACCCAAAGTAGGACTGCAGCAAAGAAGGCTAATAAGATATTAGCATGCATAAAACGGGGTATTGATGCTAGGGACGAGAGTATTATACTCCCGTTATATAAATCACTAGTGAGGCCACACCTTGAATACTGTGTACAATTCTGGGCACCGTACTACAAAAAGGATATCCTGGAGCTAGAAAAGGTTCAGAGGAGGGCGACCAAACTAATTAAGGGCATGGAGACGATGGAATACAAGGAAAGGCTTGAAAGACTAGGCATGTTTACATTGGAAAAGCGGAGACTAAGAGGGGATATGATCAACATCTACAAATATATAAGGGGACAATACACAGAGCTTGTGCGGGACCTGTTTTTGGTTAGATCAACACAGAGGACTCGTGGACACTCGCTCAGGTTAGAGGAGAGGAGATTACGCACAATACGGCGTAAAGGCTTTTTCACGGTAAGGACAATACGTGTTTGGAATTCCCTGCCTGAGGGAGTTGTAATGGCGGAATCTGTCAACACCTTTAAGAATGGGTTAGATAAATTCCTAATGGATAAGGATATCCAGGGGTATGGTGCATAGTCATGCATTATAGTTATTATAAATAGGGATAAAATGCAACGGCTGACAGCAGCATCAGTCAGAAATTTTAGTCAAATCATCATGCATAGGAGAGCACAAATAGGTTGAACTCGATGGACAATTGTCTTTTTTCAACCTCAGATACTATGTTACTATGTTACTATGGTAAATTCTTTTCTCTTAGTCCATAAGGGATATTGGGCGCCCGCCTCAGTGCAGTGACTTTCTGCAGGTTCTCTGTTATGTGTTCCTGTTTAGCTGTTGCTGTTAATGTTGCCAGATTTTGTTGGCTTAGTTATATATTGGTGTGCTTGAGTGAAAATCTCACCACACTTTTTGTTGTTATATTCCTTCTCTCAAGCATGTCATTCTCCTTCGGGCACTGTTTACCTATATCTGAGCTGTAGGAGGCATAGAGGGGAGGAGCCAGCACACCCAGCTGAAGAAATTTAAAGTGCAATGGCTCCTTTGGACCCGTCTATACCCTATCGTACTAATCTGTCCCCAATATCCCTTATGGACTACGAGAAAAGGATTTACCGGAAGGTATTTAAAATCCTATTTTTGGGATCCGGTCTTTAGGTCGACAGTAAGTAGGTCGACACTGTCTAGATCAACCACAATTGGTCGACAGTAAGTAGTTTGACATGGTTTCTAGGTCGACAGGGACTCTAGGTCGACATGTTCTATGTCGACATGATATAAGGTCAACATAGGTTTTTTCCATTTTTAGAACTTTTTGATACTTTACGATCCACGTGGACTACAATTGGGAATGGTAACCTGTGCTGAGCGCAGCTATGCACCTTGCCCGAAGATGCGAGGGAACACAGTGCACTAATTGGGGTTCCCGGTCACTGTACGGAGAAAACCTAGTACATGTCGACCTAGAGTCCCTGTCGACCTTGAAACCAGCTTGACCTACTTACTGTCGACCACTAGTGGTCCACCTAGACACTGTAGACCTAAGTCTTATCTACCTAACATACCACACCCGTTATTTTTGTGCTAGTTAAATGATGGGTAGAAGCTGATTGGTTGCGATTGGAAACTTCCACTTTATCCATCGAAGGTTTGATACATCTCACCCTAAGTCTGCTATGGTAGTATCTGCTCTTTTACAAAAGAACATCTCTTTTCACATGGGAACCAGCTGTAGATGAGGGAAAGTAAGATGGACACATTTAGGGACCTATGAAGGGGTTGACACAAAAGTAACTGCAACATTTGACTACATGTATATAGAGTCAGACGCATATGCAACTGAGGTGTCCTCATACAGGGTGTAGTACGGGTGACCGGCGGTCTCCTGACCGCCGGTCACCTTACCGACGCTGGGATCCCGGCAGCATACCGACGCCGGGATCCCGGCGGGGAGGGGCGAGTGCAGCAAGCCCCTTGCGGGCTCAGTGGCGACCTGCGGTCGCCACGGGTTCTATTCCCACTCTATGGGTGTCGTGGACACCCACGAGTGGAAATAGTCCCTGTTGGTCGGCATGCCGACCATCGGGATAGTGAGCCGTCGGGCTCACGGAGGAGGTCATGTGACTGTCGGTCAGCCGACCGGCGGTCACATGACTACCACCCCTCATACATATAGCCTGAATACAGCATGCAACTTGAGATACCTTGGGGGGAGTGATCTGGCAGGTCCCATGTAACTCTGTTAACATCGGGCATCTTTTTTAGTTTAGTAGGATGTACCAGAAGGTTGTGCTGATTAATTTAATATATGACACTTGTATATTGTGTGTGGCTGAGTCTGTATACGGAGCACAAAAAAACTTGTATTGGGAAAAAACTTTGGCTGCTACAATGTAGCACTTTGTGTACAGGTTCAGAGACTCAGAGTCGCACACAGATATACAAGTGTTGCATATCAAATTAATCAACACAGTAACTGGTCCGTCCCATTAACATCACGCTACGACTTAGACGCATTTTGTACAAAAAAGACGCAAAATCTCCCCTGACGCTAACAGTGTCTCACAGGACCTGGGGGGGGGGGGGGGGGGGGATAATTCAGAGTTGATCGTAGATGTGGTAAATTTAGCACATCTACGATCACTTTCACAGACATGAGGGGGGAAGCCCCACATGTCTGGCTCTGCCCCGCCGCACAGGTACAAAAGCATCACACGTTGGTGATGCTTTTGTACCTGATGAGTAGCTCCCTATCAGCACAGCTCCTGTGCGCTGGCAGGGAGCTTCTCGCCGCATCCTGGGTTGCAGCGGCTGCATGTGATGTCACGCAGCCGCCGCAGCCCGCCCCCCCCCCCCCCCCCCCCAATGGTCAGGCACACCTCTGTTGTCTGGACCGCACCCCGCAAACGGCATTCTAACACCGTTGGCATGCCCCCTCCCGCCCCTGCCTGTCAATCAGGCAGAGGCGATCATAGCCCAGGGATGCTGATAGCATCTCACTGGGCTCCCAGGGTGCGTGTGCGCACTCCACAAAAAGGTTCAGACTGCGATTGCTGCCGCTGCAGCAATCCAGTCTGAATCACCCCCCTGATGCACAGAGAGGGGCCATTTGGTGCGACTGCAGTAATTATGTATGAGGACACATCTGTAGTCACATTAGTATTCTGTGTGCAAAATACCCACATTCCAAATGCAGTCACATACAGAGATGCATGCGACTGCTATTAACATAGTATTGCTTCAATTTTTTTATTTTTCAATGAATAAAAATAACATCTGTTCAGTGGTCATTTTAATTGTAGACAATAACTACCTGCCCAAGACATGCCCTTACACAGGGCCGGTGCAAGGTTTCTTGGCACCCTAGGCAAAACATCTCCCTACTGCCCCCCAACACTATCAATTACCTACTTTCCCAGTCAGTAAGGTGAAAGTGATTAGGCAGAGTATTATACGTTTCTCAGTCGTCTGACTGCATTGACTACAACAAGGATGTATCTCTCAAAGACATCCTTAATTATTTGATGGGTACCCCCTTCCCAGATCCTGGCACCCTACCCAGTTGCCTATCTTTTTCTATTTGATTTTTGTCTCTCATACACTGCCTCTCACATACATCCACACACTGCCTCTCACATACATACATCCATACACTGCCTCTCATCCATACATCCATACACTGCCTCTCTCATACATACATCCATACACTGCCTCTCTCATACATACATACATACATACATACATACATCCATACACAGCCTCTCTCATACATCCATACACTGCCTCTCACATACATACATACATGCATACATACATACATACATACCCTCTCTCATACATACATACATACATACATACATACATACATACATACATACACTGCCTCTCACATACATACATCCACTGCCTCTCACATACATACATACATACATACATACATACATACATCCACTGCCTCTCACATACATACATACATACATACATACATACATACATACATACACTGTATCTCTCATACATACATCCATACACTGCCTCTCTCATTCATACATACATACATACATACATACATACATAGCCTCTCTCATACATCCATACACTGCCTCTCACATACATACATACATACATACATACATACATACATACATAGCCTCTCTCATACATACATCCATATACTGCCTCTCACATACATACATCCACTGCCTCTCACATACATCCACTGTCTCTCTCATACATACATACATACATACATACATACATACATACATACACTGCCTCTCTCATATATACATCCATACACTGCCTCTCACATACATACATACATACATACATACATACATACATAGCCTCTCTCATACATACATACATACCCTCTCTCACACATACATACCCTCTCTCATACATACATACATCCATACATCCACTGCCTCTTACATACATACATACATACATACATACATAAACTGTCTCTCTCATACATCCATCCATACACTGCCTCTCTCATATATACATCCATACACTGCCTCTCTCATTCATACATACACACACACACACACACAGCCTCTCTCATACATCCATACACTGCCTCTCACATACATACATACATACATACATACATACATACATAGCTTCTCTCATACATACATCCATACACTGCCTTTCACATACATACATACATACATACATCCACTGCCTCTCACATACATACATACATACATACATACATCCACTGCCTCTCACATACATACATACATACATACATACAAACATACATCCATACACAGTCTCATACATACATACATACATACATACATACATACACTGCCTCTCTCATTACATACATACATACATACATACATACACAGGCTCTCTCATACATCCATACACTGCCTCTCACATACATACATACATACATACATACATACATACATAGCCTCTCTCATACATACATACATACATACATACATACATACATAGCCTCTCTCATACATACATACATACATACATACATACATACATACATACCCTCTCTCATACATACATACATACATCTATACACTGCCTCTCACATACATACATACATACATACATACATACATACATACACTGTATCTCTCATACATACATACATACATACATACATAGCCTCTCACACACATACACTGTCTCTCTCATACATCCATACACAGCCTCTCTCATACATCCATACACTGCCTCTCGCATGCATACATACATACATACATACATACATACATACACTGTCTCTCTCATACATGCATACATACACAGCCTCTCTCATACATCCATACACTGCCTCTCGCATGCATACATACATACATACATACATACACTGCCTCTTTCATGCATATATACAGCCATACATACATCCATACACTGCCTCCATACATACAGACATACATATACATCCATACGCTGCCTCCTTGCGTACATTATACATCCATACACTGCCTCTCTCACACATACATACACTGCATCTCTCATACAAACATACACTGCCTCCACACATACATACATACACTGCCTCTATATATATATATATATATATATAGACACACATACACACACATCTATACACTGCCCCCATACATACATACATACATACATACACTGCCTCCGTCCGTACATACATTCATACATATATACATCCATACACTGCCTCTCATACATACATACATACATATATCCATTCATACACTACCTCTCTCATACATACATACATACATACATATATCCATCCATACACTACCTCTCTCATACATACATACATACATACATACATACATATATCCATCCATACACTACCTCTTTCATACATACATACATACATACATACATACATAAATAATCCATACATACATATATCCATCCATACACCACCTCTCTCATACATACATACATACATACATACATACATACACTGCCTTCATACATACATACATATATCCATCCATCCATATACAGTCTCCATATATACATACTCATACATACATAAATCCAACCCCCCTCCCCCAGCCAGGGCGAACTTTGGTCACTTCCCCGGCGTGTGACTCCAGGCAGCGGCATCTTACTGCTGGCCAGGGAGCCATGGAGGGAATACTGCTCCATGTTGTTGCCACCATCTCGCGGATCACGATGCTGCCCAGGATAGCACTGCTGCTGCTGGCGGGGAGGCACTGCTCCCGTTTCTGACTTTGGCTACATAGTCCATGGTGGACTCTGACACTGGTAAGAGGCGGGCGGCTGCGGATGGCGAGGGGCAGGCGGCTGCGGCTGGAGAGAGGCGCGCAGCTGCGGCTGGAGAGGGGCGGGCGGCTGAGGCTGGAGAGGGGCGGGCGGCTGAGGCTGGAGAGGGGCGGGCGGGCAGCTGAGGCTGGAGAGGGGTGGGCGGGCGGCTGCGGCTGGCGAGGAGCGGGCGGCTGCAGCCGGCTTTTATCATCAATCCCCCAGCCCCTCCGAAACCCGCAGAGATATATTTTTAAAAAAAAAAGGTACTGTGGGTTGCGGGGGACATTGTCAGACGCTCATCTCTCATGTTAATGTGCTGACAAAGCGGCGCCCTCCGGTGGCCGGCGCTCTAGGCAGCTGCCTAATGGTAGCGCCGGGCCTGCCCTTACAGTACTTTGGCTGGGTCTGCACATCCCTTGCCTGCGTGTACATATCCCTGCACCATCAAGACATGCTGAGTTGCAAGTAACATTTACAACTGAAAAAAGATGCCCAGTGGGAAAAGGTGAGCAGATACTCAAAGACGAGCAAGTTGCAGCCAAAAAAAAATCCCTTACCTCATGTTTACAGTATATCCAACTTTTGTTAAGGCACTTAGTTAAGTGTTACCAGTCCAATTACTGTATTTCAGGTACAGTATGTGATTTAGCTCAGAAATCTATTACTTTTATTATATATTAATGTTAAAAGATGTGAGTGCAATCCACGTCTTTTTACTGCTTGAAAGGAACATTACTCTTGTGACTGGTAAAGTGACTTTAAACTCCCAGGAAATATCAATTTCTGCTAAACAGACTTGATTAGAGTTTGGGCTGGATAAGGGATCTTGGGAATATGGGTATGAGAAAGAAGTGAGGACTCTACCCATAAAGCTCATTTCAGGTTTTTAGGCATTCAGCCTGAGAGTAGCCTAATGAGTGCCTGCACCTGTAAGAGGCTGATATAAGCTGTGTCAGGGCATGACTCGGGGTCTCACTACCCTGTAAAAGAGGCAGCAGGCCTGTTATGATGTGACACTGTAATTTACTAGCTATAAGTATTGTGTATATGCCTGTGTTTGTGGTAGGGGTCTTGAGTACTACCACTTTGAAAGATGGAGTCTATGATGTTTAGTAAGTGCCCAGATGGGCTAGGATTTATTTTTATGTTTTGTTTTTGTACTGCACAATAAAAATAGCCACGATTAGATTGCACAAAAACCCTGGACTGGTGTGCTGTTTTCCTAGCTGCTATGTGTTTGGAGGTGCCCATCTACCCCAGGAGAGAGCACCCCTACCCTGATCTCCTCACACTCTACAGTGTTATAATTCACATTAGACTACATGATGTCCACTTGCTACATTGCAGGTACAGTACTGTGTATAGAGCATATAAAATTTGTCAAACGCTACATTTAGATTTAAATTCCTCTTTATTTTAGGAATGACTAAAAGTAGAGATGTGTGGATCGGTTTTCCTGAAATACGAACACACCAGAACCAAGGGGTTCTGAGTCAACTCGAGTCCCAGTTCGGATTCACTTTGGGGTTCCGAGTAGAACCGAGTCCCGGCTCGGGTCTGTTGTCAGTTCAGGACTAGGATTTAAAAACCAAACTCTGGTTTTGGATTACATGTAAACAGGTCCAAATTACATGATTTAGCTGTTGATATTTATTTTTATATTTAAAAAAATTATCATTGTTTGTGATTTTTATAGATTTTAAAGGAATCCAGAACTGAACCAAAACACTTGAGGGTGGTTTTGCCAAAACCAAAACACAATGATGAATTAGAACCAAAATACAGGGGTCCACACACATCTTTATTTAAAAGTAATCATCTGTTTTGATGTAGGAAATATACAGAGCACTAAGGGCAAACTGTAATAGGGTCCGAGATCACCAGGGGTGTGGATGATGACCAATCGTGGACTTTTTTTAATGGGGCAATCACTTACAAGGCATGCTTTTGCATGCCTTGCATGGAACCCCTGGAAACGGGCATGGAACCTAGAGCATGAAACCCCTGGCAAAGAGCAGGTAATCTAAAAGCAATTAGAAACATTACTGTATCACGGGCATTGCGGTGCGTGCCGTAATATGGTGCATATGGAGCAAAGAGGCATTACTGTTTGGGGCTAGGTTGTCTTTTCCTGTGAGGCCACGCCTATTTTAGTGAGGCCGCATCCATTTTGGTGAGGCCACGCCCCCTCTCTGGGAAAAATCTTTTTTTATGTATATGGAAGGGAGGCATTTTAGAATTTCTATTGGGGGGGTGGCAGGGGGCATTTTTTTTACTGTTCGCACTGGGAGCCAAATTGTCTAGAAACAGCCTTGATTAAAAAACAATCCATAAGAAAGGTTTTGTGCTTCCTTTGCATTAGGCTCCAATGTTGTCCTGAACACAAGTTAAATGAAAGCACATTGCAGCATGTACATTTTGTGAGTTACATTTATTATGGTATGTGGAATTCTAAGTAATGAAGACATGTCAAAATATACTATGAGCATATCTAAAAACAATTATACTAACATCTTATATCACTTTCTTTGTTTTTTATCCATGTATATTTTCCCAAATTTTCACTCTTGTAACACTCCTAACTCTGAGCAGCTGATTTCACTCACCTGGTACTGTGTAACACTTTGCTGTTGACTTTCATTTGTGTGATGCCCTGGAGAGGGGGGGGGGGGGGGGGGATGTGGCTCGGCTGGTTTGGAGGGGCCCGGTGCCCCAGACGTGAGCCCCTAGTATGTTAGGGATTTGCCCGAATTAGAGGTGACCTGGATGTTGGGTAAGCCCATAGCTTTGGACAAATTTATGCTAACAACCTCTTATATAATATTTAATTGTAATATTTATTTCAATTTTAAGTAGTAATTGCATAATGCACCTGCATTACAAATAAAATCTATGTGAAGTACTATAAATCTCAGCAAGGCAGCACCTCTCATTACCAGCAGCTAGGGTGTGCTGTCTAGAGCCCCTCCCCCTATATGTTCCATATCTAAATAGAGTACAGATATGGCAATCATCATCATCAACTTCATAATGATGACTGCCTCCTTAAATAAACAGATACATAACAAAATCCATGGGACTTTCTCACTAAAATAATTTACTGTACTTGTATCAATGTGCTAACCTGGGCAGTTAACCATTAAGGCCGAGGTACAGTGAGCTAGGTAGGGGAGCGGCAAGCAGTTCTAAAAAGGCTGATGAGCGCTAATGCATTATATGACTTCCAGGGCATGATGGGACTTTTAGTTCCATAAATGTAATTAATGATTTAAAAACAATACACTGGCACCCACCACCAAGACGATGACTCAGTGTTATTTAACAGAGCTAATTTGCCCTGTGGGTGCTGTTTTCTGGCGGTCATTTACCTTAGGGAGTTCCACACCATCATAACCAGCCTGGAGCTAGGTCACATACACTTGTTTCTTTTATACCTTGTTTTATACATACAATTGTTTCTTTTATACCTTCCCTGCACATCTCCTGGAAGGAAGACAGGAAAAGTAGGCAAGCATGGTATAACTTCCTCTGCACTTACCTTTCAGATGTTTTACTGTATGTCAGTTTCCAAGATGTGACTATACCACAAGCTCTGCAGGAATTGGTATAATTATGATTCCCCTGGCGGCAAATGGTGTTCTGTTAGCAAAGACAAAACTGATTGTTGAGAGCATACAAAATAAAGAATGGAGTAACAGTACCCTCTAGAGGACATTCTGTAAATTACTGGCACATTTTCAGAAAAGCCATATACAAAGGTGCAGTTATTACTAATATCTCATCAGCCTGTTTGTCTACACACATTTTACATTTACTGTGTGTTATTGCTGCTTTGCTTCTTCTTTGACATGTCAGAAATGAACACTTTAGCACAGTCGCTGCACCTATGTACGCAGCTGCTGGTCACGTCAGAGGTGGATGCTACAGCACAGCCGCTGCATCTATGTACGCAGCAGCTGGTATCGTCAGAGGTGGAAACTTAAGTACAGCCGCTGCATCTATGTACGCAGCAGCTGGACACATTATAGGTGGACACTAGAGCACACCCACTGCATCCATGTACACAGCAGCTGGACACATCATAGGTGGACACTATAGCACACCCACTTCATCTTTGTATGCAGCAGCTGGACACGTCAAAGGTGGATGCTACAGCACAGCCGCTACGTCTATGTACGCAGCAGCTGGACACGTTATAGGTGGACACTATTGCACACCCACTGCTTCTATGTATGCAGCAGCTGAACACGTTTTCCCTGAATGGCTTGGGCCTCAAAACAGCGCTGGATGTGGTGCAGATGCAGCTCCCTATGTCTGGCAGCATCATACATGCCTTTGCCCCCTTTGAATCTTTCACTACACTTTTTATCAAATCTGCCTTTGGCCTCTCACCACCTATGTCACTGACCCTTCACACCTGTGTAACACTTATTTTACCATTTGCAACTGTCTCCCCCCTCACTTGTGTGTCTGCCCCTCTCCGCCTGTGTCCCTCCCTCCTCTAGTGCTTCTGCCCTTTAACACCAAGGGCCAAATGTAATGCAATGCAACTTGGTCGCAAATGTCATAGGGGTACAGGAACATGAAAAATTGCATGTTTCCTGCAATCTCAAAACTCACAATGACAAAACTCCCAGATGTTTTGCCATTGCACACATACAACTTGGGCAAGGTAACAGGATGCAAGTTTACCACTCGCACCTAAAACATTACCAAATCTGTCCTAAAAATAGACCAGCTTCTGGCTGGCGAGTTTGACAGAAGCATGCACAGATCAGTGAGATACATGCATGCTTCTGTCTGTAAAGGTGTTTAAACGGTTAAAAAAAAACTGTGCAGCTTCCCCGACACCGACACCCTCCAATATAGTGTGTGGCTATAGTGTGGAAAGGTAGTGTAATGGTGTAGTGTGTGGTGGTAGTGTAGTAATATAGTGTTGGGATGTAGTGTGAAGAGTAGTATAGTGATTGTTTGGGGAGGTAGTTCAGTGTAGTGCAGGGATGTAGTGTAAATAGGTAACATAGTGATGTAGTGTTGGGAGGTAGTTTAGGGAGTTATAGTGTGGGGATGTATTGTGGGTAAGTAACATAGTGATGTAGTGCAGTAAGGTAGTTTGAGTGGTAGATTCAGTATAGTGTGGATTTGTAGTGTGAGGAAGTAGTGCAGCGATATAGTGCAGTGGGGTACGGGATTCCGACAGTCCGGATACAACGCATTTTGGTAAGTAGGCTAACTGTACACCTTGCCCACCCTGTAACCCTCCCTACCCACAGCCTAACTCTCCCTTCCTGTAGCCTTATCCCTAAGCCTCCCCTCACGCAGCCTAACCCTAGCCCTCCCACTAGTGCCTAAACCTAACCACGCCTCCCACAGCCTAACCCTAACCTCCCCCTGATACTGTACTTCCGTTTGGAATTGTGACTGTTGGGATTTCAGCGCCTGGATTCTGAGCAGTGTCTGGATTCCAATATCAGTCTTCTGACCACCGGCATCCTGATTGTTGGGATGCCAACGTCATCTTGTGCAGAGATGTAGTGTAGTAGTGGTATAGTGCAGAAATGTAGTGTAGTAGTGGTATAGTGCAGAGATGTAGTGTAGTAGTGGTATAGTGCAGAGATGCAGTGTAGTAGTGGTATAGTGTAAAGATGTAGTGTAGTAGTGGTATAGTGCAGAGATGTAGTGTAGTAGTGGTATAGTGCAGAGATGTAGTGTAGTAGTGGTATATTGCAGAGATGTAGTGTAGTAGTGGTATAGTGCAGAGATGTAGTGTAGTAGTGGTATAGTGCAGAGATGTAGTGTAGTAGTGGTATAGTGTAGAGATGTAGTGTAGTAGTGGTATAGTGCAGAGATGTAGTGTAGTAGTGGTATAGTGCAGAGATGTAGTGTAGTAGTAGTATAGTGCAGAGATGTAGTGTAGTAGTGGTATAGTGCAGAGATGTAGTGTAGTAGTGGTATAGTGCAGAGATGCAGTGTAGTAGTGGTATAGTGTAAAGATGTAGTGTAGTAGTGGTATAGTGCAGAGATGTAGTGTAGTAGTGGTATAGTGCAGAGATGTAGTGTAGTAGTGGTATATTGCAGAGATGTAGTGTAGTAGTGGTATAGTGCAGAGATGTAGTGTAGTAGTGGTATAGTGCAGAGATGTAGTGTAGTAGTGGTATAGTGTAGAGATGTAGTGTAGTAGTGGTATAGTGCAGAGATGTAGTGTAGTAGTGGTATAGTGCAGAGATGTAGTGTAGTAGTAGTATAGTGCAGAGATGTAGTGTAGTAGTGGTATAGTGCAGAGATGTAGTGTAGTAGTGGTATAGTGTAGAGATGTAGTGTAGTAGTGGTATAGTGCAGAGATGTAGTGTAGTAGTGGTATAGTGCAGAGATGTAGTGTAGTAGTGGTATAGTGCAGAGATGTAGTGTAGTAGTGGTATATTGTAGAGATGTAGTGTAGTAGTGGTATAGTGCAGAGATGTAGTGTAGTAGTGGTATAGTGCAGAGATGTAGTGTAGTAGTGGTATAGTGCAGAGATGTAGTGTAGGGAGGTAGTATAGTGTTATAGGGGTTTATTCATGAAGTCATGAAAAGGCCTGTTTTGCCGAAAACAGGGGTTTTCACTGCTTCTTCTTATTTACAGAAGGGGTTGCCATGGAGATCTCAGTTTTCTCCAATGGTGCCCCAGCTCTGTGTTAGGAATGGATTGCTTTCTCATATAGTGGGAGCTGGCGCTACCCACTCAGCAGTTCCTGCAAAGCAGGGAGGTGCCATGCTGAAGAGGCGCTCTCCCTGCTCTGCTACAGTACATACAGTACTCTGCTGTTGCAGGCGGCAGCGTGAACCGCGGCTCCTGGTCAGTTCCCTCCGGCTCCCTCCCTCAACTCTCCTCCCGCTCCTCCTATGCACCTTTAGCAGCAGCGCCGGCAGCTTAAAAGTGCTCTGCCCACACAGAGGACATCTCATCCACCGCTGCGCACCCTACCCCCCTCGAAAGTGGACGGATCGGTCCACAGTGACACAGACACTAGCCATGAAGCGAGTGGCAGTCTCAGGACCAGCTGATCCGCAACTCTTCTCCCTGGACAGATACAAGAATCCTGTACTGCAGCCTCTGAATAGAAGAAAGCTGGGGCAAAGTTCACATTATGGTATGACTTATGCACTCAGACCAGGCATCTCACAGGATCCACACTGGAGCTGTCTTGTGAGGAATCCCAGAAGGAGCCTGAACTATACAGGTGGTTAGCACCTGGTAAATTATTGTAAAATTTCGTTTTAATTCCTGAGCTAAGACCACGCAATACCAACTGTCCTGCCTACCAGGCCACCATAACAGGATGCAGTTAGCATCCCGGCATTAGGGATGTTGGCGGTCGTGTGACCGACACCGAAATCCTGACACCACTTGGAATTCTGGAGCCGGAACACCGACCGCCAGCATCCCGAAGGTAAGTATCGGGGTCACTGTGGGGGTTAGGTTTATGGAGGGGACAGGGGAGGGGTAAACTAATTACTCCACACCATGTATGCCCAAGCAACAGCAGGAAGCAGAAGGATTGGTCCGTAGTGACCTTCAGCCCCGGGGCACTGCAGGTCAGGCACACACACCTTCCTTCTGATCAAAGACCGGCACGCGTATCCTGTCCCAGGTGACCGCTGGATGAAACAGCGGCAGATAACTGCAGTGAGAACTACACAATGGGATGCAGCAAGGCATAGTGTAGCTGAGGGTTTATCTGTATTGCATAGTGTTGGGCACAGTATACCCCATCCCCCTGCTGTGGCGCCCTGTGTGTGCAGTGTTATACTCTTTTACTGCAATGCATTGACATGCTTATGGACAGCGGGCAGGACACAGTGCTATTAGCAGCTGCTGTACCTCCTGCTTATTACATGGATTCAGCATGTGTAACCATCGGTCATGATACCATCGGTCATCGCATCCCGATGTTTAAAAATCCTGACAGAGGCAGGGTAAGTATGCTGTCCCCTCACCCCTACTCCCTAACCCTCCCTTCCCACGGCTTAACGCTAACCTCCTCCCTTAGTGCCTAAACCTAATCCCCCCCCCCCCCCAAGTGGTGCCTAAACCTAACTGCACCTCCCCACAGCCTAATTCTAACCCTCCCCCCTTAGTGCCTAATGCCAACCCTCCCCTGGTGGTGCCTGCCCCCCCCCCCCTCCCTCCTCACAGCCCAACCTCCTCCCCCCCCCCCCCCTCCAAGCCTAACCCTACCTCCCCACGCACCGGGTGGCGTCTACACCTAACCTCCAATACCAGCCCCTACCCCGGCTCTAACCCCTCAGCTATACTTACAGATGGGATTCCGGGGTCGGGATTGAGGTACTATTGTGTGGCCACGCCGCTTCCTTGTGAGACCATACCCTTTTTGCAGCGTGCGCCTACCCCTTTATTACGTATGGGAGGGCGCAAATGTATCTTTTGCAGGAGGACGCCGAACACCCTAGCATCGGCCCTACATACAGTGGTAGTATGGAGAGAGCGATTCATAGAAATATGGAAAGCTAGGCTGGAGCAAGTAGGCCAGTAAGAGGAGAACAGCAGTGGAGACTCATGTCTCCCTGCCTTCTTCCTGCTATCTCCCCCTACACTGACAGTGGCCAATCAGCAGCCATAGCAACAGGGTATGGGGCACAGTCACACTGAGATATATATATACTATATATATATATAGAGAGAGAGAGACAGAGATTAAGCCAAGTATTATTATGGTGTTTGACACCTGCATGTAACTCTACTTCAGCAAGTCCTGTGAGTGCCACCTGTACTCTCTACATTAAACAGTATAAACTGTGTATATATATATATATATATATATAGGCAGACAGTGGAAACATGCAGCGGCACTCAGAGACTGATTCCAAAAAGTATTAAAGTGCAAAAATAGACATTTTAATCCATGTAAACAGCAACACAAAGGTGAACCAACGTTTCGGGGCGCTAACGCCCCTTTGTCAAGGTGATACAAGTGCTTACAACAATTTCATACCTTTAAATAGGCCAGAAGACCCGCGAACGGGACACACGCCACGGAAGGAAGGTGAGGGCGAGAACCGCTCCGTGCACTTCCGGGTGTGGTGACGTCAGCACACTCCTACGCAGGAGTCCGTCTCTTCCTGGATACCCGCAGTTTACTCGGTCACTAAGGAAGCCGGCGCTGTGGTAACCAAGGGAGGGATAGACGTAGGTGCACTGACAAAAAAAAAATGTGAAATTAAGCTATAATAAAAATATGAGTACTTGGCAACAAATATATATATACATAAAATTAACTGTGAATTATGTTTAAAATTTACATAAACTAAAGAAAACAACGTATGCAGGATTAGGAGACACAGGCTGGATGTAACCTACAAAAAACGGGATGTTAATGTTAATGTTACTATATTTCTAGCAGCTGTAACTAGGAAAAAATCTTCCTCTAAAAAATTAATGATTTATATTTTGCTGCAAGGCAATTAATTTCAGTTACATGCAAAAAAATGAAATGAAACCTTGTTAGCATAACTCCGCCCTTTCAATTTTGAAATACACTCCAGGCTATTTTGTCATTAAGACCTTTTGGTCTGATGGTATCTAGGGTGTAAATCCATCTAGCCTCAAGGCGTAAAAGCTGTCCTCCACGGTCGCCTCCACGTAAAGATTTGGGGATGTGATCAATGATCTGAAAATTCAGGTCATGAAGCGTATGTTGACATTCAGCGTAATGTTTGGCGACCGGTTGGTCAGAAGTCTTCCCTGTGATGGCATATTTGATGGCGGATCTGTGCATGGCAAAACGTTCTCGTGCGGTACGGACAGTCTTGCCTACGTACTGTAGCTTACAAGGGCACGTGATTAAATATACAATGTGGGTAGTGGTGCACGTAATGACATGCCTGATGTTAAAAGATTTTCCTGTAGAGGTAGATAAAAAAGATGGCCCAGGTTGAATATTAACACATGTCTTGCACCCAAGACACCTGTAACATCCTGGGGGCTTGGTCATAAAGTTTGTAACAGGCTGTTCCCCAAAACCTGTTATATCTGAGTGTACCACATAGTCCTTTATACTTCTACTTTTCTTGAAGCATGTAAGGGGTCTCTTATTTTTAAATACCGGTAACTTCTTATCGGTGGATATGATAGGCCACATTGCATTCACGGCTCGTGGTATCACAGGGCTGGCGGTGGTATATTTGGTAACTAATGGTACCAAGTCCCCTTGTTTCTTAGGTTTTTGCTGTAGCAGTTCTTGTCGTGGAATGGCTGCAACTTCTACCTTATGTTTGGAAAGCTCGTTAATGTCATAACCTCTGGCAGTAAAGCTGTCAACTACTGTAGACAAGGCCTGTTCCAATTTAGATGGATCACTGGTTATTCTTGCGGCTCTTATTAATTGAGATCTTGGTACATCTTTTTTCAAGGCTCTAGGATAGTGGCTGTTGGCTCGCAGTAAGGTGTTTTTATCGGTAGGCTTGTAAAAAATGTCCGTAGTAATACAGCCGTTAACGATAGAAATCTGCACATCTAGGTAATTAAGAGTGTGTGCATTACTTTCTGCCGTTATCTTAATTGGGGATTGACGATTGTTAATTGTGCTAACCAGTTGTTCGAAAAGCAACTGTCCCCCTGTCCATAGGATGAAAACGTCATCGATGTAACGTGAGTAATGTAAAATGTGATCTTGAATGGAAGCATCAGCAAAGAACATAGCTTGTTCCTCTTGCATCATGTACACATTGGCAAAGGAAGGGGAGACGTTGCTTCCCATGGCACACCCACTGGTTTGGCAAAAATACTTCCCATCAAACAGAAAGTAGTTCCTAGTCAAGGTAAGTTCTAGCAGCTTGAGAAATAAATCTATGTTGATGGTAGTCAGATTTTCTTCAATGAGGAACTGTCTCATGGCTGCCAAGCCCTGGATGTGGGGGATACATGTGAATAAGCTGCAGATATCAATGGTACAGATCAACGTACCTTCGGGTATGTTAGAAAGACCTGCTAGATGATTCAAAAAAGAAGTAGTGTCCTTTATAAAATTAGGCTGTTTCAAAATGAGTGGTTGGAGTATGCTGTCCAGAAATACGGATACAGGTTGATACAGTGATTGATGAGCAGAGATTATGGGTCTGCCGGGGGGATGAGTGGAATTTTTATGTATTTTAGGTACGGTAAACAAAATTGGGACCTTGGGATGTTCTTGTTTTAAAGCCCGACATAATTTTTCAGAGATATGGGAAGATTTACATGCTTGGTCCAAGATCTTGTCCACCTCCTGTTTGTATTTAAGTGTAGGATCAGAAGGTAGGCTCATGTAGACAGATGCAACACTTAATTGTTTATATATTTCTGCCTTGTAATCGGCCAAATTCAATACCACAATCCCGCCCCCCTTATCGGCGGGGCGGATAACGATATCTTCGTAAGATCCGAGTTGTTTCAAAGCTTTGAACTCAGACCTAGAGAGATTGTGATGTAACTCTTGTGAAGCAGCCGTGTATTTAGTGACTGAGTCATCTAAAAGCCTGGTAAAGGTTTTGATTGACGCGTTGCTGGATTGGGGATCAAATGTAGAGACATGTCTACTGTTGATGAATTCTTGATGTGGATCAGTGGGTGTGACCGGGTGATGTTCCTGAAAATACTCCTGTAACCTCAGCTTGCGGGAAAAGTGATGTAGCTCTGCTTGCCACGTAAGGCCATCAAATTTACTGGTGGGAATAAAGGATAGGCCATTGTTAAGTAGTTTAATTTCTGTTCCAGTAAGAGTGCGGTCGGAGAGATTGAAAATCAAACTTTCCTTCTTGTAGAGGTGTTTCTGGATCCTGCGGTTCTGTTTGCCCCTGCGGGTGGACGGCCTCTTGTTTTGGTGGTTTCTGCCACCATGGAAGGGGTCCCTAAAGGGACAACCGCAGGGTCTGTGGGTCCGTCGGAATCAGCCACGTTGAATTCATTATCGCTGTTAGAAGTAGCGTAGTCACGATTACGTGACTCTCCTCGTTTGCGCCAAGTGTATTTAGATCTCTGATTGTAGGGCCGGTGGTTCCCAGGTTCCCCTCCGGCCATCCATCTGTATACTCTGTTCAATTCATAGTCCTCTCGGACAGTGGCGCATGTATTGCGTTTAAATCTGACCAGCTCTTTGCGGTAATTCTCACACTGTATTTTTAATTTCTGGACCAAAGCTTGGTTAGCTTCCAGTGATAAAGTGTCTCTGTGCTCCTGTTCCAGATCGTGAATTTTCTCTCTGGTTATTTTCAATTCCCTCCCCGACTCTTCTACCACCAACAAAATTAAATCAAAACTGCATTTGTTTAGTATGGCCATCCATTTATTGCAAAATTCCGGATTAAAGCGGCCTATGGTAGGCACATTGCGGATTCTAAATCCACGCGGAATCATTTTTTCACGAAAATAATCAGACAATGAGATGCCGTGCATTAGATAATCAGTCTCACGTCGCTTTAGTTTAATTAGCTGATGGTAAATGTCCTCCATACTTAGTTGTTTTTCAGAGTCCGCTAAATCTTCTGTAAATAAGACTCGTTCAGCATCAGTTTCACTGAAGCTGAAACTATTAATTGGGCTAGGAGATACATTAGAATTGCTTGTAGATGCCCCTTGCGACATGATGAACCAGACGATGTTCAATACAAATGCAAAAAATGTAAGAAAAAACAAATGGTGGATAATACGTCAGGGGAGGGAATCAATAAGAATAAAGTGCAGGGTGATTCTCTACAGTAAAGTGCCAAGTATCCGAGAAAAGTGTCTGTGCAATCAAAGTGCTAAGTGCTAAAAAGATAAAACTTCACCTGGCAAAAATTTTAAAGGTAACGTTGACAACGGAGTAAATTCCAATGGGTATGATTCCTATATTTAGAACAGTCAGTGATTAAATGGTGGGGGTGCCTCGATCCAGAGTTATTGATCAAAACATCAAAAACGGAATAGATTTCAAGGAGAACTGGCACTCACCCCAAAATTGTTGCTTCGGTGCCCTCTGGTATAATAAGTATAGGCAGACAGTGGAAACATGCAGCGGCACTCAGAGACTGATTCCAAAAAGTATTAAAGTGCAAAAATAGACATTTTAATCCATGTAAACAGCAACACAAAGGTGAACCAACGTTTCGGGGCGCTAACGCCCCTTTGTCAAGGTGATACAAGTGCTTACAACAATTTCATACCTTTAAATAGGCCAGAAGACCCGCGAACGGGACACACGCCACGGAAGGAAGGTGAGGGCGAGAACCGCTCCGTGCACTTCCGGGTGTGGTGACGTCAGCACGCTCCTACGCAGGAGTCCGTCTCTTCCTGGATACCCGCAGTTTACTCGGTCACTAAGGAAGCCGGCGCTGTGGTAACCAAGGGAGGGATAGACGTAGGTGTACTGACAAAAAACAAATGTGAAATTAAGCTATAATAAAAATATGAGTACTTGGCAACAAATATATATATACATAAAATTAACTGTGAATTATGTTTAAAATTTACATAAACTAAAGAAAACAACGTATGCAGGATTAGGAGACACAGGCTGGATGTAACCTACAAAAAACGGGATGTTAATGTTACTATATTTCTAGCAGCTGTAACTAGGAAAAAATCTTCCTCTAAAAAATTAATGATTTATATTTTGCTGCAAGGCAATTAATTTCAGTTACATGCAAAAAAATGAAATGAAACCTTGTTAGCATAACTCCGCCCTTTCAATTTTGAAATACACTCCAGGCTATTTTGTCATTAAGACCTTTTGGTCTGATGGTATCTAGGGTGTAAATCCATCTAGCCTCAAGGCGTAAAAGCTGTCCTCCACGGTCGCCTCCACGTAAAGATTTGGGGATGTGATCAATCATCTGAAAATTCAGGTCATGAAGCGTATGTTGACATTCAGCGTAATGTTTGGCGACCGGTTGGTCAGAAGTCTTCCCTGTGATGGCATATTTGATGGCGGATCTGTGCATGGCAAAACGTTCTCGTGCGGTACGGACAGTCTTGCCTACGTACTGTAGCTTACAAGGGCACGTGATTAAATATACAATGTGGGTAGTGGTGCACGTAATGACATGCCTGATGTTAAAAGATTTTCCTGTAGAGGTAGATAAAAAAGATGGCCCAGGTTGAATATCTTCCCTGTGATGGCATCAAATATGCCATCACAGGGAAGACTTCTGACCAACCGGTCGCCAAACATTACGCTGAATGTCAACATACGCTTCATGACCTGAATTTTCAGATCATTGATCACATCCCCAAATCTTTACGTGGAGGCGACCGTGGAGGACAGCTTTTACGCCTTGAGGCTAGATGGATTTACACCCTAGATACCATCAGACCAAAAGGTCTTAATGACAAAATAGCCTGGAGTGTATTTCAAAATTGAAAGGGCGGAGTTATGCTAACAAGGTTTCATTTCATTTTTTTGCATGTAACTGAAATTAATTGCCTTGCAGCAAAATATAAATCATTAATTTTTTAGAGGAAGATTTTTTCCTAGTTACAGCTGCTAGAAATATAGTAACATTAACATCCCGTTTTTTGTAGGTTACATCCAGCCTGTGTCTCCTAATCCTGCATACGTTGTTTTCTTTAGTTTATGTAAATTTTAAACATAATTCACAGTTAATTTTATGTATATATATATTTGTTGCCAAGTACTCATATTTTTATTATAGCTTAATTTCACTTTTTTTTTTTGTCAGTGCACCTACGTCTATCCCTCCCTTGGTTACCACAGCGCCGGCTTCCTTAGTGACCGAGTAAACTGCGGGTATCCAGGAAGAGACGGACTCCTGCGTAGGAGCGTGCTGACGTCACCACACCTGGAAGTGCACGGAGCGGTTCTCGCCCTCACCTTCCTTCCGTGGCGTGTGTCCCGTTCGCGGGTCTTCTGGCCTATTTAAAGGTATGAAATTGTTGTAAGCACTTGTATCACCTTGACAAAGGGGCGTTAGCGCCCCGAAACGTTGGTTCACCTTTGTGTTGCTGTTTACATGGATTAAAATGTCTATTTTTGCACTTTAATACTTTTTGGAATCAGTCTCTGAGTGCCGCTGCATGTTTCCACTGTCTGCCTATACTTATTATACCAGAGGGCACCGGAGCAACAATTTTGGGGTGAGTGCCAGTTCTCCTTGAAATCTATATATATATATATATATATATATATATACAGTAGTTTAATGGCTTTATAGTGTATGTTTATTAGTAAAGGGACTCGGCATATACAGAGATCCCTCAAACTGCCGCTGACCATCCTCCCGAGCCCCCCGAATGCTGGCTGGGGGAAGAGGAGGGTAATGGTATGCTGGGTAGGTGGTCACTAGTGGTGGCCGGGTAAATGGTATACTGGCTGGGGGTTTGAGTGGATGGGTGAATGAGAAACTCCCCACTCCCCCCTACATATGCCTTCACACTCACTCACCCAGCCCAGACCAATCCTTCTCAGCATTGCCTCATGGCAGTCATCTGCTGCATGGCGTACTGAGGCAAGATGTATGAGGACAGATCGGTAAGTATACATGAATTGTTACTTAACTAAGCTACAGTATATATTGCATCAAACTGATGCGATATACTGTATAGTCAAAAGTAACAATTTTCGAATAGACCCCATAGTATGCCACCCCATCACTGCCCCACCGCCAACATAGGGACAATTTATCTGCGGCACTGATCACATCCCCTGTGGCAGCACACAATAGGCCATGCATGTCCAAACTGCGGCCCTCCAGCTGTTGTGAAACTACATATCCCAGCATGCCCCAACACAGTTTTGCTGTCAGAGAATGCTAAAGCTGTGTCAGGGCATGCTGGGATGTGTAGTTTCTCAACAGCTGGAGGGCCGCAGTTTGGACATGCCTGCAATAGGCCCTTCAAAAATCACAGCTCCAGGCTAATGTGAACCTTAATCCGGCACTGGTTAATAATAGGTATTATCTTCCAACAGAGAGTACTATAGAGGTGACTGGTTCTCTATAATTGTTGAATTACAGCTACAACTAAATGTTTTAGAATACAAATAAACCCAGTACTAGATATCAATGTGTATTAATCCCGTGTATCCTAAATTAAGAACCTTATTCAGTTACATTCGCTAATGAGATACGATCGCATCTGGGCTATTTTCGGGCCAGTTGAGAAGCGAACACATCTCAGTGATGCGAACATCCCTGCCTGATTGACAGGCAGAGGTGTTCACGGGGCGGAAGGGGATGGTGACGCGGCATTGCTGAGGCAGTGCCGCAAAAACAGGGGCGGGTCCGGAACATTTTCGGGACCGCTACGTGATGTTATACACAGACGCTGTGAAGCAAAATATGGTGGCGGTAAGCCTGCCTTCGCAGCTTGGCTGCGGTAGAAGATGACGACCCTTGTTATGTGGGGCGAGCGATGCAATTGTAACTGAATTGCAATTGCATCGCTGGCAGCCATTTGCATGCTGGGAGGCCTTGCCCTGTCCTGGAAGGCCCCCAGCATGCCACTGCTGGCAGTTGCAGTTTTGCAAAATTAGCAAAACTGAAGCAGAATAATGCCCTAAACACTATAACAAAAATTACTATAGTGATTATACGGAAAACACAACAGTATCTGCTCATTGGCTAGTCATCAGTAAAAATAGAATTCACACAACAGTGGTTTCCATGGTATGGTAATGGGCAGTAATAAAATTGGTGGGTTTAAGTTAGTTTTCATTTTGTTTGGGTTGGAGGGATATATGAACTGCTTCCATTCTCTCACCACTTTTTGCCAATCCAGCGAGTACTCTGCTTTCTAAATAGGAATTTAAGCTAATCATTTTTGTAAAGATATTTGAATGAAAAACAAAGGAACTGGTGTTTGGTATATTATATATCTATAGCTGGCTTCTGAACAGGCACTCAGATAGCGGGTGGACCAACACTAGTTGAGACAGACTTGTATGAGAGCTGCTTAGTGGAATAAATGATCTCCTTTGCAGCACACATTGGGCCTAATTCAGACCTGATGGCTCCTCTGCTTTTGCAGAGGTCTGCAATCAGATAGCCGCCGTACACAGAGAGTGAAAACCCGCCCCATGCAAGTGTGTGAATGCTTGCATACACTGTGCAAAAACTTTGCCAGGCAGCAGACATCTACAAATCCGTTCGCAACTCACTCACCATCTAATAATTTTCCAGTCTGTGCAGTCTGTGCGTAGCCCAGTACTTACTCCTACAGTACGACAGACACAGGCTGATCGGGGCCGGAGCTGACGTCACACACCCTCCCAGAAAATGCTTGGGCACGTCTACGTTTTTCCTGACACTCCCAGAAAATGGGCGGTTACCACCCACAAACGTCCGCTTCCTGTCAATCAAATTGCATACACCTAGCGATCACAATTTTCACACCATTCTTTTGCAGTTTGGCCTGTGCATTGCGATCCATACGCATGCGCAGTCGTTCGATAATCGCCCGTCATGCAAAATCGCACAACAGCGATCAGGTCTGAATTAGGTCCATCCATAGTACTATTTTTCAGTGATTTTTTTAGGAGGGTGAGTGGTCATGCCTCCCTATCTGTCCACTCCCTTTCTTATAACCCGAGCCAAGCATATGTCTTAACGAGTTTGCTTCTGATTGCACAATATTAACCATGATCCAAGTGCCATCCAATCAGGATCACTTATGATGTTCCAGTAAGGTTTGAAGTTGAACAAATGTTTAGTACTGGAGTCAGCTGCCTTAGGTAAATGGTGGTTCCAGGGGAGAACTGTATCTGTTGTATTAAAAAGGTTTTTGTATGTCTAATAGTGAATGCATATTTCACAGGCAAAACATATTCTTAAAAACTGTACTGTAGTGGCCTGAACCAAGTGCATTTTCAGTTGCACCTATCATACCGATCATACACATACTGTATATCAACAAATATGTGACAATCATTGTAATCAACACAGCTAACTGACATGCATAGATGTCTCCTAAAAGCTCCAAAACAAACATGTAATCCACAATAATGAGCATCTAAAATGAAGTTATCTTCCATCTGTGCGCCCATACATTATACGATATTGTAGTTGCCTACCATCTCCTGTGGGAGACTCCCAGTTCACTGTAAAGTCTCCCGCTTCCCCGGGTTGTAAATCAAAACCCTTGGATTCTCCTCCACCAAGTAGCTTCTGGGCAACAACAGTGATTGGCTGCAGTCATCATGATTGCTGTCGATGCAGCCCCTTGTTGGTTTACGGAAGGTAGAAAACACAATCTGCCTGGTCCCTGCATGATAGCAATCTGCTTATCTCAACATCTACTGCTGTTGCTGATGTGAGCTGTGACTGGTGGTAATCATTTTTATTCTGAGGATACTATAATGGATTAGAAAACAGCACAGCCGATACATACACAGTAGGTAGGACCTACTAGTTGTAGGAAGTCCAGTGTTCACAATGAAATAACATCTGATACACCAAAAAACATACTTAGCAACATATTCTCAGTCAACCTGACAGGAAATATGTGCATACCTCCCAACATGACCCTCTCCAGGAGGGACAGAATGCTCTGCTCCTGGACTTTTCTCATAATTTATGATTGCCATCACCTGTGTTGAAACACCTTTCTTATCCATTAACTAGTTCAACACAGGTGTCGACAGTCATACATTAAGAAAAAAAGTCCAGAAGAAGAGCATTGTGTCCCTCCTGGAGAGGGTCATGCTGAGAGGGATGTATGGGCTTATGGCTTAATTCACATACAGTAAGGAATGGACTGTATTGGTATTGCATTTTTCATGTATATTGTGCTAAGTAGAAAAAAAAAAGAAATATCACACTGAATATGAATAGTTGTAAATAAGATAATGGGGGTCATTCCGAGTTGATCGCTCGCTAGCAGTTTTTAGCAGCCGTGCAAACGCATAGTCGCCGTCCACGCGGGAGTGTATTTGCGCTTTGCAGGAGTGCGAACGCCTCTGCAGCAGAGCGCCTGCAAACACATTTTGTGCAAAACAAGACCAGCCCTGTAGTTACTTATCCTGTGCGATGATTGCTGCGATGAGTGACACGGCAATGACGTTAGATACCCGCCCAGCAAACGCCCGGCCACGCCTGTGTTTTTCCAAACACTCCCAGAAAATGGACAGTTGACACCCAGAAACTCCCACTTCCTGTCAATCTCCTCGCGTTCGGCTGTGCGATTGGAATCGTCGCTAGAACCAGTGCAAAACCACAAAGGACTTTGTACCCGTACGACGTGCGTGCGCATTTCGGTGCATACGCACGCGTAGATTAGCCATTTTTGTTCACTGATCGATACGCAGCGAACAACAGCAGCTAGCGCTCAACTCGGAATGACCCCCATTGTGTGTTGCAGGCAGCAATGTTAGTATAATATTTGCAAAATTTCCCAAAATATATTGTAACTAATCTACTATATAAAAATTAAAACTTGTCTTTCTGTCTGCCTTTCTATACAAATCCACAGTTTACAAGCGAAGATCATGAAATATGGCATACGAGCGTATTAAAACATGCCAGAGGCAACTAAAAAAATTAGAAATCCGCAGCACAGAGTATATCAGGAGACAGCATAACTCCGAAATTTCTGGACCCATGTACTCCAAAATTGGTACACATCTGCCTTACACTGTGGAAACAAACACTGTGAGAGGAAGACACCCCTAGCACCCCTAGGGGTGAGGCAGCAGCACTGAGTATTTCAGCAGACAGAACAACTCGAATGCCTGCAGCAGTTTACATCAAACTTGGTACACATATGACTTTCACTCTGGAAACAAACACTGTGGGGTCAGACACCCCTAGCACCCCTAGGGGTGGGACAGCAGCACAGAGTATGTCAGCAGACAACATAACTGTGGAAGGCCTGGAGCACTTTACACCAAACTTGGTACACATCTTACTTACAATCTGGGAACAAACTCTGTGGGGGTTAAACACCCCTAGCGGTGGGACAGCAGCACAGAGTATTTCAGGAGACAGCATAACTCCCGAATGCCTGGACCAATTTACAACAAACCTGGTACACATATGACTTACAAGCTGGGAACAAACACTGTGGGGGTAAGACACCCCTAGCACCCCTAGGGGTGAGGTAGCAGCACAGAGTTTTTCAGCAGACAACATAACTCTGGAATGCCTGAAGCAATTTACACCAAACTTGCTACACATATGACTTACACTCTGGGAACAAACACTGTGGGGGTAACACACCACTACCACCCCTAGGGGTGAGACAGCAGCATAGACTATACCAGGACATGCCTGATATGTCAGTGGTGACAGGGCTGCATGTGACAGGGACAGTGACATGATGTGAGGAGGGGAATGCAGGTAGCACAAACCCACACACTGAGAGTTATATAGTGTAAGTAGCACGGTCTCCCAGCAGCACAGAGTGTATCAGGAGATACATAATATGCTGCGCTATATAAGAAACTGTAAAAAAAAATCATTGTAATTTACCATTCTCATTATGTAGCGAAGCAATGGTATTCAGCTATCTACAATGTTATTTATACTGTGTGTTTAATATTTAAATTTATTTTTGGAAACAGACATTCTTAAAATCCCGGGCAACGCCGGGTACTCCAGCTAGTGTTATATAGAAATATCTTGCAACAAGTATTGAAGCAGATACCCCTCTCACCAGTCATTCTACTACCAGCTGTTATCTCAGCTGAAACTAGTTTTCAAAAGTAGGAAAGTATACACATGCATGTGAACACTCCTAGCCAACACCTCAAAACATAAGGGATCATTAATACGAGTCATATGTGCTCAGTGTGACAAATTATCACAAACAGTGAGTTACGATCACAAATACACAATACACACGTGCAAATCCAAATGAGGTCCTAGATTTTTTTCTATCTTTTACTTTTAAATATCTTTTTACCTTTGTGTAGGAGACGAAAGTCAATATACCAGAATATTGAGAAGTGTATTTTAGTTTTCTTCTCCTTGTATTAAAATCTCAATTTTGGGGTTTAGCTGTCCATTAAGTTTAGTGTAAAGACTGAAATAATATAAAACAACTCTATGAAAAACAATGTTCTGACTGTGGATTTTTCTCAGTGCAAGTTGTATATTAGCTTTTCTATGAGCTCTTTCCCTTAGGGAGACCACGATAGCCATTTGCGCTCCAGTTCTCTGACTTTGCAGTTCACAATGATAGGTTGGTTACAACATTTTATGTGTCTGGTCGGTGAATCATTGCTTGTAGTGTTTAAGGCTTCTATTTGCTTTAATTGTTTTGCCATTTAAACCCCAGATCATGTCTTGCTGCTAACAGCTGCCTCACCAGTCTGTCAAAATCCATTTACTCAGTCTCTGCAAATGCAACTCTTTTCCAAACCTCAGAGAATTGTATTGGTCTGAAACTAGTCTTGTGCTGGAAGTCACTTTGGGCAGTTTTTTTAGTGTCCCATGTGTTGTGATCTTACTCCTACAATCGTCTAATTTTTGTTCTAAGCATGGATGCTGAAATAAATCTGCTACATTGGTTCTCGTATGTGAAAAGAAAGTAGGATTATATTAATGATAAAGTACTTTTCTGTTGGACAACAGTTCCACAAAATAAAGAGTGATATTTTAATCTGAAAGCAGCAATCCCATGAAAAGAAATTCTGCATTTCTGTAAAGTAAATCACACTGGTTTTCTGTAAAAAAAAAAAAATACTCTGTTGTTCTATTTTACTTACCTTTTTCTTCAAACAGCTATACATGATTTAGTTTCCTGTGTGATTACCATGGTAACCACAGTTACAGTCCATAATCAGAAAAAGAAATATGCATGAGGTACTGTACCGTACTCACTGTTGCTCGCACCTCTTTGGGGAGCAAACAAAAATTAACAACATAACTTCCATTGTATAAGCATATGAGGTTCAAATCAATCTTCGCAGCTAATTGTATATCTTCTAGACATTATATTGGGTTGAATATTTTCCATAATGTAGCATGTAAAGATTCTTTGTTATGTCCCTCTTGACAGCATGTCTGTTCATAGCACAATCCCCATCACATTCATGGTTGGTCTCTGATTCAGAGGCAAGCTGTCCCTTCCCTGCGGAACGAGCTTGAGTGCTGAAACACAAAAGCATTTACGTGTCTCTCACACAGGCAACATTTGCAAAAGGAAGACTGGATTTTAGTAGAACATTTTATTTATTTTTAAAAGGTGCAAAGCTTGTTTAAAAAAAAATGTTCTGTGGAACTTTAATATAGGGGGTAATTCCAAGTTGATCGCAGCAGGATTTTTGTTAGCAATTGGGCAAAACCATGTGCACTGCAGGGGAGGCAGATATAACATGTGCAGAGAGAGTTAGATTTGGGTGGGGTGTGTTCAATCTGTAATCCAATTTGCAGTGTAAAAATAAAGCAGCCAGTATTTACCCTGCACAGAAATAAAATAACCCACCCAAATCTAACTCTCTCTGCAAATGTTATATCTGCCTCCCCTGCAGTGCACATGGTTTTGCCCAATTGCTATCAAAAATCCTGCTGCGATCAACTTGGAATTACCCCCATAGTTACTATGACTTGGCAAAAACATTCAGAAGTGTAAAAAACTGATCCACAGTAAAATGCTGCTTTTAATCCGTGGCACTTTCTGGCTTCTGGCGGACTGACTGCTGCCCCCAGGGTCGCCATCGGGGGTACTGCCATGACTGGAGTCTCTGGCCTGGACTGAGATAGGGGCCAGAATATTGACCTGAGATTGCAGACCAGCAGCAAACCATGGAGGGACAGCACTGGCATTTCAAATGAGGCCCCATCTGTGAGCAAATCACAACTTTTCGGATTGGAAGCAAATCAGGAGCAGTCGCCGCTCCCAATAAGCTGCCAGTCCACGAGCTGCTTTTTTTTCATGACTGTCGCCTAATTCAAAATGCCAATGCTGTCTCTCCATGGCTGGTTGCCAGTCTGTGATCTCTCAAGTCACCATTCCTGCCCTGCATCAATAGGTTGGAGATGGCACCAAACATCAGCTGGAAACCCATGGAGGCCCTAGACAGCCAGGCACCAGAAAGCCAACCACAAGATAGTGGCTAGCACTGGCTATCAACAGGAGAAAGAGTTCTGAGCCACGAGGAGTCAGGAACAGAGAGACCACAGCAGATGGACCGAAGGGGATCTGCAAGGTAGGAAAATTTTAGCCCAAACTGAGTCCATGGTACAATATATTATTGAAACTTGATTACTGCTATACAAAATTAGTGATGAGCGGGTTCGGATCCTCGGAATCCGACCCGCCCGAACTTCACCTTTTTTTTACACGGGTCCGAGCGACTCGGATCCTCCCGCCTTGCTCGGTTAACCCGAGCGCGCCCGAACGTCATCATCCCGCTGTCGGATTCTCGCGAGACTCGGATTCTATATAAGGAGCCGCGCGTCGCCGCCATTTTCACAAGTGCATTGAGATTGATAGGGAGAGGACGTGGCTGGCGTCCTCTCCGTTATAGTAGAACACAGAGTGACTTAGTTAGTTATAATTGTGGGGAGGATTGGGGACGGGGAGCAGCTGTTAGGGAGTACAGTGCAGGGTTTTGATTATACCACCAGTGAGTTTAATCCTTTGTTTCTCTTCCTGAAAAAAACGCTCCGACCACCATATCTGCTCACTCAGTGTGCTGCACTGCTGCATGATATATCTGTGCTGAGTGCACTGCTCTGCTCACACTGCCTAATTGTGGGGACTGGGGAGCAGTTATAGCAGGAGTACAGTGCACAGTTTTGCTGGCAGTGACCACCAGTCCAGTATACGTCTGCCTGAAAAACACTCCTGTGTTTTTTGTTTTTTTCTTCATACTAGTTTAGCAGTCTGCTGACAGTGTCCACCAGGTCCGTTATACAGTATATTATATATATAAGCAGCAGTACGGTAGGCCACGGCTGTACCTACCTCTGTGTCGTCAGTGCACTCGTCGTCCATAAGTAATATAATACTATACTATCCATCCATCTACATTGTATACCTGTGGTGTTTTTTTTTTCTTCATACTAGTTTAGCAGTCTGCTGACAGTGTCCACCAGGTCCGTTATACAATATATTATATATATAAGCAGCAGTACGGTAGGCCACGGCTGTACCTACCTCTGTGTCGTCAGTGCACTCGTCGTCCATAAGTAATATAATACTATACTATCCATCCATCTACATTGTATACCTGTGTTGTTGTTTTTTTCTTCATACTAGTTTAGCAGTCTGCTGACAGTGTCCACCAGGTCCGTTATACAGTATATTATATATATAAGCAGCAGTACGGTAGGCCACGGCTGTACCTACCTCTGTGTCGTCACTCGTCGTCCATAAGTAATATAATACTATACTATCCATCCATCTACATTGTATACCTGTGGTGTTTTTTTTTCCTTCATACTAGCTTAGCAGTCTGCTGACAGTGTCCACCAGGTCCGTTATACAGTATATTATATATATAAGCAGCAGTACGGTAGGCCACGGCTGTACCTACCTCTGTGTCGTCACTCGTCGTCCATAAGTAAGATAATACTATACTATCCACCCATCTACATTGTATACCTGTGGTGGCTTTTAGTTGTGCGCAAAATATGGAGAAAAAAAATGTGGAGGTTAAAAAAATAGGGAAAGATCAAGATCCACTTCCACCTCGTGCTGAAGCTGCTGCCACTAGTCATGGCCGAGACGATGAAATGCCATCAACGTCGTCTGCCAAGACCGATGCCCAATGTCATAGTACAGAGCATGTAAAATCCAAAACACAAAAGATCAGTAAAAAAATGACCCAAAAATCAAAATTAAAAGCGTCTGAGGAGAAGCGTAAACTTGCCAATATGCCATTTACGACACGGAGTGGCAAGGAACGGCTGAGGCCCTGGCCTATGTTCATGGCTAGTGGTTCAGCTTCACATGAGGATGGAAGCACTCATCCTCTCACTAGAAAAAAGAAAAGACTTGCGGCAAAAGCACAGCAAAGAACTGTGCGTTCTTCGAAATCACAAATCCCAAAGGAGAGTCCAATTGTGTCGGTGGCGATGCCTGACCTTCCCAACACTGGACGGGAAGAGCTTGCGCCTCTTTTTTTCTTTGCGTCATGTGCTGTTTGGGGAGTATTTTTTGGAAGGGCATTCCTGCGTGAGATGGGCCAGGTGTTTGTGCCGGCCACTAGGGTCGCTTAGCTTACTCACACAGCTACCTCATTACGCCTCTTTTTTTCTTTGCGTCATGTGCTGTTTGGGGAGTAATTTTTGGAAGGGCCATCCTGCGTGACACTGCAGTGCCACTCCTAGATGGGCCAGGTGTTTGTGTCGGCCACTAGGGTCGCTTAGCTTACTCACACAGCTACCTCATTGCACCTCTTTTTTTCTTTGCGTCATGTGCTGTTTGGGGAGTATTTTTTGGAAGGGCCATCCTGCGTGACACTGCAGTGCCACTCCTAGATGGGCCAGGTGTTTGTGTCGGCCACTTTTGTCGCTTAGCTTAGCCATCCAGCGACCTCAGTGCAAATTTTAGGACTAAAAATAATATTGTCAGGTGTGAGGTGTTCAGAATAGACTGGAAATGAGTGTAAATTATGGTTATTGAGGTTAATAATACTATGGGATCAAAATGACCCCCAAATTCAATGATTTAAGCAGTTTTTTAGGGTTTTTTGAAAAAAACACCCGAATCCAAAACACACCCGAATCCGACAAAAAAAATTCGGTGAGGTTTTGCCAAAATGCGTTCGAACCCAAAACACGGCCGCGGAACCGAACCCAAAACCAAAACACAAAACCCGAAAAATTTCCGGTGCACATCACTATTAACAAAATAAGAAAAAAACTAAAAACATTGATTTGCAAAGTGCAGTTCCAGCACCCCTGTGGTCTTCAGCTACAGCTACAGTAGCTACAGTAGGTTCATTAGCCATAGGTACAGTATACAGTACAAGCAGTTACTATAAGCTCACTGTAGTTTGAGTCCGCTATATACGGTAATATGTTTTTTATGGGTCTAGATACTGACATTTTCAATTAAGTGCAGCTATTTACTATTTTCAGAGAGTTTTCACTAGGGTTCTGGCACATTTTTATTAGAGATGTGCACCGGACAATTTTCGGGTTTTGTGTTTCGGTTTTTGATTCGGTTCCGCGGCCGTGTTTTGGATTCGGACGCGTTTTGGTAAAACCTCCCTGAAAATTTTTTGTCGGATTCGGGTGTGTAAATCATAGAATTTGGGGGTCATTTTAATCCCATAGTATTATTAACCTCAATAACCATAATTTCCACTCATTTCCAGTCTATTCTGAACACCTCACATCTCACAATATTATTTTTAGTCCTAAAATTTGAACCGAGGTCGCTGGATGACTAAGCTAAGCGACCCAAGTGGCCGGCACAAACACCTGGCCCATCTAGGAGTGGCACTGCAGTGTCAGACAGGATGGCACTTAAAAAAATAGTCCCCAAACAGCACATGATGCAAAGAAAAAAAGAGGTGCACCAAGGTCGCTGGATGGCTAAGCTAAGCGACCCAAGTGGCCGGTACAAACACCTGGCCCATCTAGGAGTGGCACTGCAGTGTCAGACAGGATGGCACTTAAAAAAAATAGTCCCCAAACAGCACATGATGCAAAGAAAAACAGGTGCACCAAGGTCGCTGGATTGCTAAGCTAAGCGACCCAAGTGGCAGGTACAAACACCTGGCCCATCTAGGAGTGGCACTGCAGTCTCAGACAGGATGGCACTTAAAAAAATAGTCCCCAAACAGCACATGATGCAAAGAAAAAAAGAGGTGCACCAAGGTCGCTGGATAGCTAAGTTAAGCGACCCAAGTGGCCGGTACAAACACCTGGCCCATCTAGGAGTGGCACTGCAGTGTCAGACAGGATGGCACTTAAAAAAATTAGCCCCAAACATCACATGATGCAGAGATAAATATATATATATATATATATATACTGGTGGTCAGCAAAATTCTGCACTGTCCTCCTGCTATATACTGCGCACAATACAATGCAGCACAGATATGGATAGTATACTTGACGACACAGAGGTAGAGCAATGGACTACTGTACCGTACTGCTTTATATATACTGGTGGTCAGCAAAATTCTGCACTGTCCTCCTACTATATACTGCGCACAACTACAATGCAGCACAGTTATGGATAGTATACTTGACGACACAGAGGTAGAGCAATGGACTACTGTACCGTACTGCTATATATATACTGGTGGTCAGCAAAATTCTGCACTGTCCTCCTACTATATACTGCGCACAACTACAATGCAGCACAGATATGGAGCATTTTCAGGCACAGAACGAAGATATTTGCAGCACACTGAGCATAGATATTTGCAGCACACAGCACAGATATTTGCAGCACACTGAACACAGAAACTGAGAGAACGCAGCCACGTCCTCTCACTATCATCTCCAATGCACGAGTGAAAATGGCGGCGACGTGCGGCTCTTTATATGCAATATGAATCTCGCGAGAATACGACAGTGGGATGATGACGTTCGGGCGCATTCGTGTTAACCGAGCAAGGCGGGAAGATCCGAGGCTGCCTCGGAACCGTGTAAAATAGGTGAAGTTTGGGGGGGTGCGGATCTCGAGGAACCGAACCCGCTCATCTCTAATTTTTATTATCACTCTGCCACCTTGCCTGTCCTAGATTTCATATTTATAAATGGGGGCAATATACACCAAGCCTTTTTGTTCATTTGGAAATTTAAGGCAGCATTGAGTACTTTAGCAGATGTATGGGTACAAAGCGATGTAAAGGGATGTAAGGAAAAGCCAGTAGATATATAAAACTAGTAAGGTTCCTAATAGACACAATGGGCCTGATTCAGATGTGGTTGCCGTTGCTATTACTGCTGCTTCTCTGGTATGGTAATGCAACAGGAGGCGCCTATTACAAGCAGATGCCCCTGCTGCAGTGGTGATCTGACCTGCATCCTAGAATGCAGCATTGGATCAGTCACTCACCATCGGGCGGCTTGCGGCACCCATGGTGACCTGCAAGCCGCCTGTCGGATTTTCCTGATTCCTGACCTATCCTCCCTAAGTGGCGGCAACATGGAGCCCATTGCCAACCTCTCCCACCCGCATAATTGCATCAGACTGTCAATCACTGACAATCTGTTGCCAGAGTGCATGCTACATCGCAGGGGGTCTTTTAACTAGTGAAGATTATGGATCAACTGTTTAGTTTATTAGTGCTCCTATCTAAAAATGGGTTGCGTATGCGTGATCGGTGGTTATGAAACCGATTGTCACCATACCGACGCGGGATCCCGGCATCGAGATGGCCGGCAAGGGGGACGAGCGCAACATGCCCCTTGCGGTCTCGGTGGTGAGCAGCACTCGCCACAGGTTCTATTCCCACTCTATGGGTGTCGTGGACACCCACAAGTGGGAATAGTCCCTTCTAGTCAGCATGCCGACTGTCGGGATTGTAAGGGGTCGGGATGTAGGGGGAGGTATTGTCACATAACTACATCCCCTAAAAATTATATACTAAATGCAATATAATTATATAAAAATAAAAGATTTGGAAGGGAGGCCAGCAAGTTCAGACAATGAAGCCTTTGTGAATAACCTATAACATGGTGTCTCCTGCAGCACCTCTCAATAGTTCCACCCCACTGCTAGACCCGTTTTATGGCGTCTTCCCCCCACATTCATGTTTGGATCTTTTTTGGATTACAACAAGTGCACGGTTTTAAATTAAATCTTAGAGCACCTTCTTCTATAGCTTGCCTTATACAATGCTGACCCATTCCATAACTGGCTTCATCTTTTACCATACCTATAAACAGTGGAAGATCCACAAGTTAACTACGATAATTTACACCTACAAAATGAATTTGTTTAAATCATATTGGGGTCCGTTCATCATTCCTTAATTTCTACAAATGTAGGTGAAAAAGAAATGTTTCACCTATTTTTGCAGAAATTAATTTTCGGGGCCATTCAGTAACTGTGTAACTGTTTCACTCATATCTCCTACTTAAAATTCTCCCCTAATCACAATTCTCCCCTAATAATTTCCACAGTCCACTTAATTTAGTATGGGGATTTAGAGAATATGTCATTCATCAAGTTCCAAAAAAGCATTTTATTTGTGTGTTACTATATGCCATCCTGAGATGGTGTACAACTTCCGATAGTATTCACAAGCTGCCAATCAGCGCCATAACTACGTGTGTGCCAGGTGTGCCAGGCACACAGCGCAGTTGCCCTGAGGGCGCAAGGGCCAGCAGCTTGTAATGAGTCAAATTGACTCATTACAAGCCACCTCTGCTGTGTGCGCCGCGCTAGAGAAGCCGGAGGCAGGGGAGGAGAGGAGCAGCAGCGCCGGAGGCAGGGGAGAAGGAGGAGGAGGGAGGGGGACTGAAGCAGCAGCAGCGCTATGTAATTGGTAGTGGTGCCACTGCAGCAGTCCCCTCTACTTCCGCATTGGCTGCCCGGCACTGCTTTGAATGCTGGGATGCGCTTCCCTCATCCCAGCATTCACAGCGGTGGTGGGCAGCCAATGCGGAAGGAGAGGGGACTGCTACAGCTGCGCCTCTACCAATTACATAGCGCTGCTGTGGCCCCAGTCCCCCTCCCTCCTCCTCCTTCTCCCCTGCCCGGGATCTGCCAGCACCGAGGAGCCTGACTGCCAGCGGGAAGAGTTGATAAGTATCTATCTTTCTCTGACGTCCTAGTGGATGCTGGGAACTCCGTAAGGACCATGGGGAATAGACGGGCTCCGCAGGAGACTGGGCACTCTAAAAGAAAGATTAGGTACTATCTGGTGTGCACTGGCTCCTCCCTCTATGCCCCTCCTCCAGACCTCAGTTAGAATCTGTGCCCGGCCAGAGCTGGGTGCTCCTAGTGGGCTCTCCTGAGCTTGCTAGAAAAGAAAGTATTTGTAAGGTTTTTTATTTTCAGTGAGATCTGCTGGCAACAGACTCACTGCTACGTGGGACTGAGGGGAGAGAAGTAGAGATGTGCACCGGAAATTTTTCGGGTTTTGTGTTTTGGTTTTGGGTTCGGTTCCGCGGCCATGTTTTGGATTCGGACGCGTTTTGGCAAAACCTCACCGAAATTTTTTTGTCGGATTCGGGTGTGTTTAGGATTCGGGTGTTTTTTTCAAAAAACCCTAAAAAACAGCTTAAATCATAGAATTTGGGGGTCATTTTGATCCCATAGTATTATTAACCCCAATAACCATAATTTCCACTCATTTCCAGTCTATTCTGAACACCTCACACCTCACAATATTATTTTTAGTCCTAAAATTTGCACCGAGGTTGCTGGATGGCTAAGCTAAGCGACACAAGTGGCCGACACAAACACCTGGCCCATCTAGGAGTGGCACTGCAGTGTCAGGCAGGATGGCACTTCAAAAAAATAGTCCCCAAACAGCACATGATGCAAAGAAAAAAAGAGGCGCACCAAGGTGGCTGTTTGACTAAGCTAAGCGACACAAGTGGCCGACACAAACACCTGGCCCATCTAGGAGTGGCACTGCAGTGTCAGGCAGGATGGCACTTCAAAAAAATTGTCCCCAAACAGCACATGATGCAAAGAAAAAAAGAGGCGCACCAAGGTCGCTGTGTGACTAAGCTAAGCGACACAAGTGGCCGACACAAACACCTGGCCCATCTAGGAGGTGCACTGCAGTGTCAGGCAGGATGGCCCTTCCAAAAAATTGTCCCCAAACAGCACATGATGCAAAGAAAAAAAGAGGCGCACCAAGGTGGCTGTTTGACTAAGCTAAGCGACACAAGTGGCCGACACAAACACCTGGCCCATCTAGGAGTGGCACTGCAGTGTCAATCAAGACAGGATGGCACTTCCAAAAAATTGTCCCCAAACAGCACATGATGCAAAGAAAAATGAAAGAAAAAAGAGGTGCAAGATGGAATTGTCCTTGGGCCCTCCCACCCACCCTTATGTTGTATAAACAGGACATGCACACTTTAACGAACCCATCATTTCAGCGACAGGGTCTGCCACATGACTGTGACTGAAATGACTGGTTGGTTTGGGCCCCCACCAAAAAAGAAACAATCAATCTCTCCTTGCACAAACTGGCTCTACAGAGGCAAGATGTCCACCTCATCATCATCCTCCGATTCCTCACCCCTTTCACTGTGTACATCCCCCTTCTCACAGATTATTAATTCGTCCCCACTGGAATCCACCATCTCAGGTCCCTGTGTACTTTCTGGAGGCAATTGCTGCTGGTGAATGTCTCCACGGAGGAATTGATTATAATTCATTTTGATGAACATCATCTTCTCCACATTTTCTGGAAGTAACCTCGTACACCGATTGCTGACAAGGTGAGCGGCTGCACTACACACTCTTTCGGAGTACACACTGGAGGGAGGGCAACTTAGGTAGAATAAAGCCAGTTTGTGCAAGGGCCTCCAAATTGCCTCTTTTTCCTGCCAGTATACGTACGGACTGTCTGACGTGCCTACTTGGATGCGGTCACTCATATAATCCTCCACCATTCTTTCCATGGTGAGAGAATCATATGCAGTGACAGTAGACGACATGTCAGTAATCATTGGCAGGTCCTTCAGTCCGGACCAGATGTCTGCAGTGGCACTCCCTTCAGACTGCCCTGCATCACCGCCAGCGGGTGGGCTAGGAATTCTTAGCCTTTTCCTCGCACCCCCAGTTGCGGGAGAATGTGAAGGAGGAGATGTTGACGGGTCACGTTCCGCTTGACTTGACAATTTTCTCACCAGCAGGTCTTTGAACCTCTGCAGACTTGTGTCTGCCGGAAAGAGAGATACAACGTAGGTTTTAAATCTAGGATCGAGCACGGAGGCCAAAATGTAGTGCTCTGATTTCAACAGATTGACCACCCGTGAATCCTGGTTAAGCGAATTAAGGGCTCCATCCACAAGTCCCATATGCCTAACGGAATCGCTCTGTTTTAGCTCCTCCTTCAATGTCTCCAGCTTCTTCTGCAAAAGCCTGATGAGGGGAATGACCTGACTCAGGCTGGCAGTGTCTGAACTGACTTCACGTGTGGCAAGTTCAAAGGGTTGCAGAACCTTGCACAACGTTGAAATCATTCTCCACTGCGCTTGAGTCAGGTGCATTCCCCCTCCTTTGCCTATATCGTGGGCAGATGTAAAGGCTTGAATGGCCTTTTGCTGCTCCTCCATCCTATGAAGCATATAGAGGGTTGAATTCCACCTCGTTACCACCTCTTGCTTCAGATGATGGCAGGGCAGGTTCAGGAATGTTTGGTGGTGCTCCAGTCTTCTGTACGCGGTGCCTGAATGCCGAAAGTGGCCCGCAATTCTTCGGGCCACCGACAGCATCTCTTGCACGCCCCTGTCGTTTTTTAAATAATTCTGCACCACCAAATTCAATGTATGTGCAAAACATGGGACGTGCAGGAATTTGCCCAGATGTAATGCACGCACAATATTGCTGGCGTTGTCCGATGTCACAAATCCCCAGGAGAGTCCAATTGGGGTAAGCCATTCTGCAATGATCTTCCTCAGTTGCCGTAAGAGGTTGTCAGCTGTATGCCTATTCTGGAAAGCGGTGATACAAAGCGTAGCCTGCCTAGGAACGAGTTGGCGTTTGCGAGATGCTGCTACTGGTGCCGCCGCTGCTGTTCTTGCTGCGGGAGGCAATACATCTACCCAGTGGGCTGTCACAGTCATATAGTCCTGAGTCTGCCCTGCTCCACTTGTTCACATGTCCGTGGTTAAGTGGACATTGGGTACAACTGCATTTTTTAGGACACTGGTGAGTCTTTTTCTGAGGTCTGTGTACATTTTCGGTATCGCCTGCCTAGAGAAATGGAACCTAGATGGTATTTGGTACCGGGGACACAGTACCTCAATCAAGTCTATAGTTGCCTCTGAATTAACGATGGATACCGTAACCACATTTCTCACCGCCCAGGCTGCCAAGGCCTGAGTTATCTGCTTTGCAGCAGGATGACTGCTGTGATATTTCATCTTCCTCGCAAAGGACTGTTGGACAGTCAATTGCTTACTGGAAGTAGTACAAGTGGTCTTCCGACTTCCCCTCTTGGATGACGATCGACTCCCAGCAGCAACAACAGCAGCGCCAGCAGCAGTAGGCGTTACACTCAAGGATGCATCGGAGGAATCCCAGGCAGGAGAGGACTCATCAGACTTGACAGTGACATGGCCTGCAGGACTATTGGCTTTCCTGGGTAAGGAGGAAATTGACACTGAGGGAGTTGGTGGTGTGGTTTGCAGGAGCTTGGTTACAAGAGGAAGGGATTTAGTGGTCAGTGGACTGCTTCCGCTGTCACCCAAAGTTTTTGAACTTGTCACTGACTTATGATGAATGCGCTGCAGGTGACGTATAAGGGAGGATGTTCCGAGGTGGTTAACGTCCTTAGCCCTACTTATTACAGCTTGACAAAGGCAACACACGGCTTGACACCTGTTGTCCGCATTTGTGTTGAAATAATTCCACACCGAAGAGCTGATTTTTTTTGTATTTTGACCAGGCATGTCAATGGCCATATTCCTCCCACGGACAACAGGTGTCTCCCCGGGTGCCTGACTTAAACAAACCACCTCACCATCAGAATCCTCCTTGTCAATTTCCTCCCCAGCGCCAGCAACACCCATATCCTCATCCTGGTCTACTTCAACAGTGACATCTTCAATTTGACTATCAGGAACTGGACTGCGGGTGCTCCTTCCAGCACTTGCAGGGGGCGTGCAAATGGTGGAAGGCGCAAGCTCTTCCCGTCCAGTGTTGGGAAGGTCAGGCATCGCAACCGACACAATTGGACTCTCCTTAGGGATTTGTGATTTAGAAGAACGCACAGTTCTTTGCTGTGCTTTTGCCGGCTTAAGTCTTTTCTTTTTTCTAGCGAGAGGATGAGTGCTTCCATCCTCATGTGAAGCTGAACCACTAGCCATGAACATAGGCCAGGGCCTCAGCCGTTCCTTGCCACTCCGTGTCGTAAATGGCATATTGGCAAGTTTACGCTTCTCCTCAGACGCTTTTAATTTTAATTTTTGGGTCATTTTACTGAACTTTTGTGTTTTGGATTTTACATGCTCTCTACTATGACATTGGGCATCGGCCTTGGCAGACGACGTTGATGGCATTTCATCGTCTCGGCCATGACTAGTGGCAGCAGCTTCAGCACGAGGTGGAAGTGGATCTTGATCTTTCCCTTTAACCTCCACATTTTTGTTCTCCATTTTTTAATGTGTGGAATTATATGCCAGTATCAATAGCAATGGCCTACTACTATATTTACTGTGCAAAACTAAAATGCACCACAGGTATGGAATGTAGATGGATAATAGTATACTTAATGGATGACGAGTGACGACACAGAGGTAGGTACAGCAGTGGCCTACCGTACTGCTATATATAGTATACTGGTGGACACTGTGTCAGCAAACTGCAAAACTAAAATGCACCACAGGTTTAGAATGTAGATGGATAATAGTATACTTAATGGATGACGAGTGACGACACAAAGGTAGGTACAGCAGTGGCCTACCGTACTGCTATATATAGTATACTGGTGGACACTGTCAGCAAACTGCAAAACTAAAATGCACCACAGGTATAGAATGTAGATGGATAGTATACTTAATGGATGACGAGTGACGACACAGAGGTAGGTACAGCAGTGGCCTACCGTACTGCTATATATAGTATACTGGCGGACACTGTGTCAGCAAACTGCAAAACTAAAATGCACCACAGCTTTAGAATGTAGATGGATAATAGTATACTTAATGGATGACGAGTGACGACACAGAGGTAGGTACAGCAGTGGCCTACCGTACTGCTATATATAGTATACTGGTGGACACTGTCAGCAAACTGCAAAACTAAAATGCACCACAGGTATAGAATGTAGATGGATAGTATACTTAATGGATGACGAGTGACGACACAGAGGTAGGTACAGCAGTGGCCTACCGTACTGCTATATATAGTATACTGGTGGACACTGTGTCAGCAAACTGCAAAACTAAAAATGCACCACAGGTATAGAATGTAGATGGATAATAGTATACTTAATGGATGACGAGTGAAGACACAGAGGTAGGTACAGCAGTGGCCTACCGTACTACTATATATAGTATACTGGTGGACACTGTGTCAGCAAACTGCAAAACTAAAATGCACCACAGGTATAGAATGTAGATGGATAGTATACTTAATGGATGACGAGTGACGACACAGAGGTAGGTACAGCAGTGGCCTACCGTACTGCTATATATAGTATACTGGTGGACACTGTCAGCAAACTGCAAAACTAAAATGCACCACAGGTATAGAATGTAGATGGATAATAGTATACTTAATGGATGACGAGTGACGACACAGAGGTAGGTACAGCAGTGGCCTACCGTACTGCTATATATAGTATACTGGTGGACACTGTCAGCAAACTGCAAAACTAAAATGCACCACAGGTATAGAATGTAGATGGATAGTATACTTAATGGATGACGAGTGACGACACAGAGGTAGGTACAGCAGTGGCCTACCATACTGCTATATATAGTATACTGGTGGACACTGTGTCAGCAGACTGCAAAACTAAAATGCACCACATGTTTAGAATGTAGATGGATAATAGTATACTTAATGGATGACGAGTGACGACACAGAGGTAGGTACAGCAGTGGCCTACCGTACTGCTATATATAGTATACTGGTGGACACTGTCAGCAAACTGCAAAACTAAAATGCACCACGGGTAAAGAATGTAGATGGATAGTATACTTAATGGATGACGAGTGACGACACAGAGGTAGGTACAGCAGTGGCCTACCGTACTGCTATATATAGTATACTGGTGGACACTGTCAGCAAACTGCAAAACTAAAATGCACCACAGGTATAGAATGTAGATGGATAGTATACTTAATGGATGACGAGTGACGACACAGAGGTAGGTACACAGCAGTGGCCTACCGTACTGCTATATATAGTATACTGGTGGACACTGTCAGCAAACTGCAAAACTAAAATGCACCACAGGTATAGAATGTAGATGGATAATAGTATACTTAATGGATGACGAGTGACGACACAGAGGTAGGTACAGCAGTGGCCTACCGTACTGCTATATATAGTATACTGGTGGACACTGTCAGCAAACTGCAAAACTAAAATGCACCACAGGTATAGAATGTAGATGGATAATAGTATACTTAATGGATGACGAGTGACGACACAGAGGTAGGTACAGCAGTGGCCTAACGTACTGCTATATATAGTATACTGGTGGACACTGTCAGCAAACTGCAAAACTAAAATGCACCACAGGTATAGAATGTAGATGGATAGTATACTTAATGGATGACGAGTGACGACACAGAGGTAGGTACACAGCAGTGGCCTACCGTACTGCTATATATAGTATACTGGTGGACACTGTCAGCAAACTGCAAAACTAAAATGCACCACAGGTATAGAATGTAGATGGATAGTATACTTAATGGATGACGAGTGACGACACAGAGGTAGGTACACAGCAGTGGCCTACCGTACTGCTATATATAGTATACTGGTGGACACTGTCAGCAAACTGCAAAACTAAAATGCACCACAGGTATAGAATGTAGATGGATAGTATACTTAAAGGATGACGAGTGACGACACAGAGGTAGGTACAGCAGTGGCCTACCGTACTTCGATATATAGTATACTGGTGGACACTGTCAGCAAACTGCAAAACTAAAATGCACCACAGGTATAGAATGTAGATGGATAGTATACTTAATGGATGATGAGTGACGACACAGAGGTAGGTACACAGCAGTGGCCTACCGTACTGCTATATATAGTATACTGGTGGACACTGTCAGCAAACTGCAAAACTAAAATGCACCACAGGTATAGAATGTAGATGGATAGTATACTTAATGGATGACGAGTGACGACACAGAGGTAGGTACACAGCAGTGGCCTACCGTACTGCTATATATAGTATACTGGTGGACACTGTCAGCAAACTGCAAAACTAAAATGCACCACAGGTATAGAATGTAGATGGATAGTATATTTAATGGATGACGAGTGACGACACAGAGGTAGGTACAGCAGTGGCCTACCGTACTGCTATATATAGTATACTGGTGGACACTGTCAGCAAACTGCAAAACTAAAATGCACCACAGGTATAGAATGTAGATGGATAGTATACTTAATGGATGACGAGTGACGACACAGAGGTAGGTACAGCAGTGGCCTACCGTACTGCTATATATAGTATACTGGTGGACACTGTCAGCAAACTGCAAAACTAAGATGCACCACAGGTATAGAATGTAGATGGATAGTATACTTAATGGATGACGAGTGACGACACAGAGGTAGGTACAGCAGTGGCCTACCGTACTGCTATATATAGTATACTGGTGGACACTGTCAGCAAACTGCAAAACTAAAATGCACCACAGGTATAGAATGTAGATGGATAGTATACTTAATGGATAACGAGTGACGACACAGAGGTAGGTACAGCAGTGGCCTACCGTACTGCTATATATAGTATACTGGTTGACACTGTCAGCAACCTGCAAAACTAAAATGCACCACAGGTATAGAATGTAGATGGATAGTATACTTAATGGATGACGAGTGACGACACAGAGGTAGGTACAGCAGTGGCCTACCGTACTGCTATATATAGTATACTGGTGGACACTGTCAGCAAACTGCAAAACTAAAATGCACCACAGGTATAGAATGTAGATGGATAGTATACTTAATGGATGACGAGTGACGACACAGAGGTAGGTACAGCAGTGGCCTACCGTACTGCTATATATAGTATACTGGTGGACACTGTCAGCAAACTGCAAAACTAAAATGCACCACAGGTATAGAATGTAGATGGATAGTATACTTAATGGATGACGACACAGAGGTAGGTACAGCAGTTCACTCTGCACTGTACTCCTCCTATATAATATTAATTATACTGGTGGTCCCTAGTCCCCACAATAAAGCAGCACACTGAGCACAGATATGGAGTGTTTTTCAGGCAGACAACGTATACTGGTGGTCACTGTCAGCAAAACTCTGCACTGTACTCCTGCTATAGCTGCTCCCCAGTCCCCACAATTAAGCAGTGTGAGCACTCAGCACAGATATATTATGCAGCACACTGAGCACAGATATGGTATGGAGCGTTTTTTTCAGGCAGAGAACGGATAAAAACTGGTGGTCACTTATCAGCAAAACTCTGCACTGTACTCCTAACAGCTGCTCCCCAATCCTCCCCACAATTAAGCAATAAACAACCAATCAACTGTCTTCTACAATAAACGGAGAGGACGCCAGCCACGTCCTCTCCCTATCATCTCCAATGCACGAGTGAGAAAATGGCGGCGATGCGCGGCTGCTTATATAGAATCCGAATCTCTCGAGAATCCGACAGCGGGATGATGACGTTCGGGCGCGCTCGGGTTAGCCGAGCAAGGCGGGAAGGTTCGAACCTGCCTCGGACCCGTGTAAACAAGGTGAAGTTCGGGGGGGTTCGGTTTCCGAGAAACCGAACCCGCTCATCACTAGAGAGAAGCAAACCTACCTGCTTGCACATAGCTTGTGCTTCTTAGGCTACTGGACACCATTAGCTCCAGAGGGTTCGAACACAGGGCCTGACCTCGATCGTCCGTTCCCGGAGCCGCGCCACCGTCCCCCTTGCAGAGCCAGAAGACAGAAGAAAAACGATGAAATCGGCGACAGAAGAGTCCTGTCTTCATTAAGGTAGCGCACAGCACTGCAGCTGTGCGCCATTGCTCCAACAGCACACCACACACTCCGGTCACTGTAGGGTGCAGGGCGCTGGGGGGGGGGGGGGGGGCGCCCTGGGCAGCAATTATAATACCTTTTGGCAAAAAAATACACATAATACAGTCAGTTAACTGTATATGTGTAAAAAAAAACGCCATTAAGTTATAAAAAACGCGGGACAGAAGCCCGCCGCTGAGGGGGCGGGGCCTTCTTCCTCAGCACACCAGCGCCATTTTCCCTTCACAGTTCCGCTGGAAGCACGCTCCCCAGGCTCTCCCCTGCAGTATCCAGGTACAAGACAGGTTAAAAAGAGAGGGGGGGCACATAAATTTAGGCGCAAATCGATACAGACAAGCAGCTATTGGGAAAATCACTTATTAGCAGTGTAAATCCCTATGTTATATAGCGCTGTGGTGTGTGCTGGCATACTCTCTCTCTGTCTCCCCAAAGGACTTTGTGGGGTCCTGTCCTCAGTCTGAGCATTCCCTGTGTGTGTGCGGTGTGTCGGTACGGCTGTGTCGACATGTTTGATGAGGAGGGTTACGTGGAGGCGGAGCAGAGGCAGATAAGTGTGGTGTCGCCCCCGACGGGGCCGACACCTGATTGGATGGATATGTGGAAGGTCTTAACCGACAGTGTCAACTCCTTACATAAAAGGTTTGATGACGCAATAGCCTTGGGACAGCCGGGGTCTCAGCCCGTGCCTGCCCAGGCGTCTCAGAAGCCGTCAGGGGCTCATAAACGCCCGCTAGCTCTGATGGTAGACACAGATGTCGACACGGAGTCTGACTCCAGTGTAGATGAGGATGAGACAAATGTACAGTCTACAAAAGCCATCCGATGCATGATTACTGCAATGAAAGATGTATTGCACATTTCTGATATTAACCCGGTTACCACCAAGAGGGGTAATTTATGTTTGGGGAGAAAAAGCAGCCAGTGACTTTTCCCCCATCTGATGAATTAAATGATTTGTGTGAAGAAGCGTGGAGTTCCCCTGATAAGAAACTAGTGATTTCTAAGAGGTTACTGATGGCGTACCCTTTCCCGCCAACGGATAGGTTACGTTGGGAAACATCCCCTAGGGTGGACAAGGCGCTAACACGCTTATCAAAAAGGGTGGCACTGCCGTCTCAGGATACGGACGCCCTAAAGGATCCTGCAGGAAGCTATCCTGAAGTCTGTGTATACACACTCTGGTACTCTACTGAGACCTGCTATTGCTTCAGCCTGGATGTGTAGTGCTGCAGCAGCATGGACTGATACCCTGTCAGACAACATTGATTTCCTCGACAGGGATACTGTTTTGCTCACCATCGAACATATAAAAGACGTCGTCTTATATATGCGGGATGCACAGAGGGACATTTGCCTGCTGGCATCTAGAATTAATGCAATGTCCATTTCTGCCAGGAGAGTATTATGGACTCGGCAGTGGACAGGTGATGCTGATTCTAAAAAACACATGGAGGTTTTGCCTTATAAGGGTGAGGAATTGTTTTGGGACGGTCTCTCGGACCTCGTATCCACAGCAACGGCTGGGAAGTCAACTTTTTTACCTCAGGTTCCCTCACAGCCTAAGAAAGCACCGTATTATCAAATGCAGTCCTTTCGGCCTCAGAAAGGCAAGCGAGTCAGAGGAGCATCCTTTCTGGCCAGAGGCAAGGGTAGAGGAAAGAAGCTGCACCAGGCAGCCAGTTCCCAGGAACAAAAATCCTCCCCTGCTTCCACTAAGTCCACCGCATGACGTTGGGGCTCCACAGGTGGAGCCAGGAGCGGTGGGGGCGCGTCTCCGAAACTTCAGCAACCAGTGGGTTCGCTCACAAGTGGATCTCTGGGCTGTACAAATTGTATCTCAGGGATACAAGCTGGAGTTCGAGGCGACTCCCCCTCGCCGTTACCTCAAATCAGCCTTGCCAGCTGCTCCCAAGGAAAGGGAGGTAGTACTGGCGGCAATTCACAAACTGTACCTCCAGCAGGTGATAATCAAGGTCCCCCTCCTTCAACAAGGCAGGGGTTACTATTCCACAATGTTTGTGGTACCGAAACCGGATGGTTCGGTGAGACCCATCCTGAATTTAAAATCCTTGAACACTTATATAAAGAAGTTCAAGATCAAAATGGAATCGCTCAGGGCGGTTATTGCAAGCCTGGAAGAAGGGGAGTTTATGGTGTCGCTGGACATCAAGGATGCTTACTTGCATGTCCCCATTTACCCACCTCACCAGGAATACCTCAGGTTTGTGGTACAAGACTGTCATTACCAATTCCAGACGTTGCCGTTTGGTCTCTCCACGGCACCGAGAATATTTACCAAGGTAATGGCCGAAATGATGATACTCCTTCGGAAGAAGGGAGTTATAATTATCCCGTACTTGGACGATCTCCTCATAAAGGCGAGGTCCAGAGAGCAGTTGTTGATCAGCGTAGCACTCTCTCAGGAAGTGTTGCAACAGCACGGCTGGATTCTGAATATCCCAAAGTCGCAGCTGATTCCTGCGAAGCGTCTGCTTTTCCTGGGCATGATTCTGGACACAGAACAGAAGAAGGTGTTTCTCCCGGTGGAGAAGGCCCAGGAATTGTCATCTCTGGTCAGGGACCTCCTGAAACCAAAACAGGTGTCGGTGCATCACTGCACGCGAGTCCTGGGAAAGATGGTGGCTTCTTACGAAGCAATTCCCTTCGGCAGGTTCCATGCAAGGATCTTTCAGTGGGATCTGTTGGACAAATGGTCCGGATCGCTTCTTCAGATGCATCGGTTGATCACCCTGTCCCCAAGGGCCAGGGTGTCTCTGCTGTGGTGGCTGCAGAGTGCTCATCTTCTCGAGGGATGCAGGTTCGGCATACAGGACTGGATCCTGGTGACCACGGATGTAAGCCTCCGAGGATGGGGGGCAGTCACTCAGGGAAGAAACTTCCAAGGACATTGGTCAAGTCTGGAGACTTCTCTACACATAAATATATTGGAACTAAGGGCCATCTACAACGCCCTGAGTCAAGCAGAGCCCCTGTTTCAAAACCAATCTGTACTGATTCAGTCAGACAACATCACGGCGGTCGCCCATGTAAACTGCCAGGGCGGCACAAGAAGCAGGATGGCAGTGGCAGAAGCCACAAGGATTCTTCGATGGGCGGAGTATCACGTGCTAGCACTGTCAGCAGTGTTCATTCCGGGAGTGGACAACTGGGAAGCAGACTTCCTCAGCAGGCACGACCTCCACCCGGGAGAGTGGGGACTTCATCAAGAAGTCTTCACACAGATTGTAAATCGCTGGGAACTGCCACAGGTGGACATGATGGCGTCCCGCCTCAACAAAAAGCTAAAAAAATATTGTGCCAGGTCAAGGGACCCTCAGGCGATAGCTGTGGACGCACTAGTGACACCGTGGGTGTACCAGTCGGTTTATGTGTTCCCTCCTCTTCCTCTCATACCCAAGGTGCTGAGGATAGTAAGAAAGAGAGGAGTAAAAACTATACTCATCGTTCCGGATTGGCCAAGAAGAACTTGGTACCCAGAACTACAAGAAATGATCTCAGAGGACCCATGGCCTCAGCCTCTCAGACAGGACCTGTTACAGCAGCGGCCCTGTCTGTTCCAAGACTTACCGCGGCTGCGTTTGACGGCATGGCGGTTGAACGCCGGATCCTAACGGAAAAGGGCATTCCAAATGAAGTGATTCCTACGCTGATAAAAGCTAGGAAGGATGTGACTGTAAAGCATTATCACCGCATATGGCGGAAATATGTCGCTTGGTGTGAGGCCAGGAAGGCCCCAACTGAGGAATTCCAGCTGGGTCGATTTCTGCACTTCCTACAGTCAGGGGTGTCTATGGGCCTAAAATTGAGGTCCATAAAGGTCCAGATTTCGGCCCTATCTATTTTCTTTCAAAAAGAACTGGCTTCACTGCCTGAAGTTCAGACGTTTGTTAAGGGAGTGCTGCATATTCAGCCCCCTTTTGTGCCTCCAGTGGCACCTTGGGATCTTAACGTTGTGTTGGATTTCCTGAAATCACACTGGTTTGAGCCACTTAAGACCGTGGAGCTAAAGTATCTCACGTGGAAAGTGGTCATGCTGTTGGCCTTAGCTTCGGCTAGGCGTGTGTCAGAATTGGCGGCTTTGTCATGTAAAAGCCCATATCTGATCTTCCATATGGACAGGGCAGAATTGAGGACTCGTCCCCAATTTCTCCCAAAGGTGGTATCAGCGTTTCATTTGAACCAACCTATTGTGGTGCCTGCGGCTACTCGGGACTTGGAGGATTCCAGGTTGCTGGACGTAGTCCGGGCTTTGAAAATTTATGTTTCCAGGACGGCTGGAGTCAGAAAAACTGACTCGCTGTTTATCCTGCATGCACCCAACAAGCTGGGTGCTCCTGCTTCAAAGCAAACTATTGCTCGCTGGATCTGTTGCACTATTCAGCTGGCACATTCTGCGGCTGGACTGCCGCATCCTAAATCAGTAAAAGCCCATTCCACAAGGAAGGTGGGCTCTTCTTGGGCGGCTGCCCGAGGGGTCTCGGCTTTACAGCTTTGCCGAGCTGCTACTTGGTCAGGTTCAAACACATTTGCTAAATTCTACAAGTTTGATACCCTGGCTGAGGAGGTAAGAAAATAAGAATTTACTCACCGGTAATTCTATTTCTCGTAGTCCGTAGTGGATGCTGGGCGCCCGTCCCAAGTGCGGACTCTCTGCAATACGTGTATATAGTTATTGCTTAACTAAGGGTTATTGTTATGAGCCATCCGTTTAGTGAGGCTCAGTTGTTGTTCATACTGTTAACTGGGTAAGGTTATCACAAGTTGTACGGTGTGATTGGTGTGGCTGGTATGAGTCTTACCCTGGATTCCAAATCCTTTCCTTGTTGTGTCAGCTCTTCCGGGCACAGTTTCCCTAACTGAGGTCTGGAGGAGGGGCATAGAGGGAGGAGCCAGTGCACACCAGATAGTACCTAATCTTTCTTTTAGAGTGCCCAGTCTCCTGCGGAGCCCATCTATTCCCCATGGTCCTTACGGAGTTCCCAGCATCCACTACGGACTACGAGAAATAGAATTACCGGTGAGTAAATTCTTATTATCTGTCTCTCTCTCTATTCTGTCCGCTGCAATGTGTAAAAAGGGGGACTGGCTGCCGTAATGTGTAAAAAGGGGGACGCTGTCTGCCGTAATGTGTAAAAAGGGGACTCTGTCTGCCGTAATGTGTAAAAAGGGGGATGCTATCTACCGTAATGTGTAAAAAGGGGGACGCTGTCTGCCGTAATGTGTAAAAAGGGGGATGCTGTCTGCCGTAATGTATAAAAAGTGGATGCTGTCTGCCATAATGTGTAAAAAATGTGGATTGTCTGCCGTAATGTGTAAAAAGGGGATGCTATCTACCGTAATGTGTAAAAAGGGGGACGCTGTCTGCCGTAATGTGTAAAAAGGGGACGCTGTTTGCCATAATGTGTAAAAAGGGGGACTGTCTGCCGTAATGTGTAAAAGGGGCTCTACCTGGTGTAGTGGAACTACTGTGCAGCATAATTTGAATAATGGAGACTACTGTGCACCGTAGTATGAATTGGTATTATTTTGTGGCCACGCCCCTTCCCCATGAAGCCACGCCCCTATATATTTTTTGCGCGCCTACAGCGCGCACTGCCCCTATCTTGCATAGGAGGGGGGCTCCAATGCCGTTTCTTGCACACAGCGCTAAAATGCCTAGTTACGGCACTCCTGCCAATCATACGGTAACTTGTGCAGCAGAGGTAGCTTTTCAGACACCTCCAGTGTCGGACTGGGGCATGAAGGGCCCACCGGGGGAATGCAGTTATAGGGACCCATACTTACGGGTGTGGACAGCCTACAAAGGGGGTGTGGCCAGCCTCCACAGAGGCTTGAAATACACAATAGTTTAGTGCAGTGTAATGCAACATATCTACCATGTATAATACAAGGGCACAGTCTGGAACCTGATCCCTAGAGGAAGGAGTGGGCCCTCAGGCAGTGGGGCCTATCGGTGGTTTCCCTGGTACCCCTGTGGGCCAGTCCGACCCTGAACACCTCCCTGTGTCCTCCATGCCTGCTGCTCTCTGCTTAACCTCCAGTCCATCCAGAGGTCTCACAGCTACAGTACAGTATTGAATATACTTTTTAAAGTGTTGGGAGCTAACACTGCAAGCAGAAGTTAACTGGTGCTGCTTACTCTGAACCCAACACGCTGACTTCACCCAGCCTCCCCGGCTCCTGGGAGAACAACGTAAAGAGGACACCACCAGAGAGCTACTAAGAAAACAAGAGAAAAGTGACAGGTAGAGAGAATGGGTAAGGGAGCTTGCCAGCCCGATTAATTTCCTGGACAAACCCGACTTCAAAGAAGCACAAACTTATTTCTAAAGACCTGTAACATTGTTGCTAGTAAGTAGTTAAATTGTCTTCTGTTACATTTGTAATGCTGAATATGTAATGTCTCTTTGTTATTGCTACAGTGCACATTCTCTTTCACATACAGTAGCACCTAACTAGTGTGACCTACTCTGGACTTGCAGGCTCCAGCGAAGACAACATAGCTAAAGGGGAACAGTATGACAAATTCCAATTCTGAAAAGCTGACCCTGCTGAAAGAGCATATTTTAGGAAGAGATCAGTGGCGGAACTGTGGGAGGCAGTGGAGTCAGCTGCCGCCGGGCTCCTGACCTCAAGGGGGCACCTGTCCTCCATTGCCTCCCACTGCCCGACAATCCATCGCAGCTGCGCCGAATGTGGATGAAGGAGCTTTGACCAGTCTCATGATTGACACAGCTGCAGCAGCTGCCTCCTCGTATCCACAGAGACGTGCTGGCAGCTGGCTGCAGCTAGGGGGAGCTCCAGCACACAGCTGCTTCCAGCACTTCCAATAGAGCTGGCCGGCTGGAGCTCTGTCTTCCCCCGTCCTGCTGCTAGCCGCAGGTAGGCACTGGCACCACCTGCCTCATGCTGCTGCACTGTGTATGTGTGGTGTGTGTGGTGTATGTGTGTGTATGGGGGGTGATTACTGGGGGTATCTTTAATAAATATTGCCAGCACTGACTGTGTTTTTGTGTGTTGATGTTTTTAAGGGAGGTGTGTGTGTGTCTGTTTTTTAACGAAAGTTGTGTTTAAGTGAAAGAGATGTGTGTGTGTGTGTGTGTGTGTGTGTGTGTGTGTGTGTGTGTGTGTGTGTGTGCAATTGTGTGTGTAATTTGTGTGTGTAATTAAATGAGGCGTGGTGTGTGTAATTGTGTGTGTAGTTGAAAGAGGCATGTGGGTGTGTAATTGTGGGTGTGTAACTGTGTAATTGAAAGAGGTGTGTGTGTGTGTGTGTGTGTGTGTGTGTGTGTGTGTGTGTGTGTGTGTGTATGTAATTGAAATAGGCATGTGTGTGTAAGTGAAAGGCGTGTGTGTGTGTGTGTGTGTGTGTGTGTGTGTGTGTGTGTGTGTGTGTGTGTGTGTGTGTGTGTGTGTGTCCATATGCGCATGCAGGGGGTTTTTCCGAGTACCCAGAAACCCCCCCTGCCCACCGATATAATCAGTGAAGCTGACCTATATTAGCTTTTTCTTTTTTAATTGAGGAGCTCCGGCAGCTGTGTCTGCTTGAATACAGCGCACATCTCCTCTCAGGCGGCAGACGGAGCAGTGTACAGCAGTGGAGAGGGAGAGCTCCAGGCGGCAATAGAGTCGTGGCTGTGCCCGTAAAGAAATGCGCTGCTGTGAGAACTGAGGCAGCGGGTGCCGCACCAGGTCAAGAGAGGACCCGGCGACAAGTGTAGTTTGGGCGAGACCCTGCCAGCTGAAGGTGCCGGGAGCGGGAACTGGAGTGGCAGTCAAACAACCTCCACACCACAGAGGGAGAAGGCGAGAGACGGAGCCGCGTCCCAGCACGAGTCCAGAGCGCTGCTCAGACAGGACAGAGAAGACAGAACGCCAGTGGCTGACAGGTAGTAACCATCTTCTTCTCTCCTCATACCCAGCTATCATTCCGGCTGGCTCCCTGCTTCTCCTGTCACTAAGCTTTCAGCCCATATTAACAGTCAGACTCTTCCTTTGCTGCCATCATCCTGCATTCGCTATATTCCCACTCTATGGGTGGCGTGGACACCCATGAGTGGAAATAGTCCCTGTTAGTCAGCATTCCGACTGTCGGGACTGCAAGGGGGCGGAATTCAGTGTACACACACACATAGATATATATAGATATATAGATATATATCTATATATCTATGTGTGTGTGTGTGTGTGTGTGTGTGTGTGTGTGTGTGTGTGTGTGTGTGTGTGTGTGTGTGTGTGTGTATATATATATATATACACAGTATTCTGGAAAACCCCCCCCCTCCTAAAAATCCTGATTGTGTGTATGTGTGTGTGTGTAATTGAATGAGGCGTGGTGTGTGTGTGTGTATCTTTCATCTCAGACCGCCGTGTCATGAGTCTTATTTTTATCAATCAAGTCCCATGAGTGCCACTTCTTCATATATGTGTGTGTATATAGATATATATATATATATATATTCCTATATGTATAGGGGGGGCACCAACATTTTATCATGCCTCCGGGCGACTGGGGCGAACTTACGCCACTGGAAGAGAAACTTTAGTTAACTAGGTGATTCATTGCGCCCTACGGGCGCTCTTCACACAGTCGTAAGGGGCTACGCCCCCTGAACCCTTGCACGCCCTTATGGCATGCAATATTTATATTATATGGAGTATTACCTCCAATTATAATTGTGCGAGTGGTTAAAAATAGCATGTACAAAGGGCGTGCAATGGTTAAGGATTCGTAGCCCCTTGCAATGGCGTGAACAGCACACGCAGGGCCTGATGAATCACCTAGTAGGTGCTGTGGTTGGGGGAGTGGCAGGTGCGGGGGAGACACGGATGGGGGTGGGGGTCCGGGACTGCCGCGGGTGGGGGAGGGGTTGTTGTGGGGGTGCCGCGGGTGGGGGAGAGGCTGGTGCCATGGGTGGGTGAGGGGTGGGTGTGTGGGTATTGCAGGTGGGAGAGGGGGTCCGGAGTCACCGCAGTAGGAGCGGGGAGGAGCGGATGCAGGGGTTCAGCGGGTGGGTGGATGGGGTGGTGCCATGGGTGGGAGAGGGGAAGGTGCAGGGGTGCTGTGGGTGGGGGAAGGGGTCCGGAACCACCGCAGGTGGTGGAGGGGGTGTGGGGGTGCCGTAGATGGGGCCCGGAAGTACTGCGAATGGGGGAGGGGCTGGTAATGCTTGTCCTGCTTCTCCACCTGGAAGCAGCTAAACTGCTTTCCTCCCTTTGGCAGTGGCTCTCCCAGAGACTCGCACAGCAGCCAAGCAGCCAGTCACTATTGTTAGCGCCGGTGTCCCAACGCACCGCATTACAGGGAAGAAGATGCACTCAATAAACTACAGTTCCCCGCAGGCCTTAGTGCTGGAATGCTTAAGCGCTAAGGACTGCTGGGAGCTGTAGTAAAAAGGTGAGAGTGCTGTGCAGTGTCAGTGACACTGCACACCCACTGCACTTGTCACCTTTTACATTGATTCAGCATCTAGACATTACCCTATGCGATATCACCCACTCTATCCATTACATTAGCCATCTCAGGGCTTCCAGGCAGGCAACCCCGGTGCTGTGTTGTGGAGTCAGGGCCTCTGGGGATCTGGGCACGGCTGTGGCGGGGAGGCACTTCTGTGACATCACGCGCAGAGGAGGCTCCGGGGGGCTCAGAGAGTATGCGGCGCATGGATGGCTATGAAAGCCTTCCACTGCACCTCTTTCATGCACATCTATACTGGTGGACGCAGCAGCTTTTGTTCCACCTGCGCCGTGGCTAGGGAGTGGGGATTGTTGATGCCGGAGGGGGCAGACAGACTGGCAGCAGGACACAGGATGCTGCAGTAAAAGGTTTTTTTCCCACCCTATCTACAGCGCAGAGACTTGCTGCAGATGCAGTGGCATACCCTCCAACTGTACCTTTTTCTCAGGTACAGTACCTTTTTTTTATGGTCTGTACCAATTTTTGGCTCTCCAAACTTCCTTTGAAAGTATAGGAAAAGGGGAGTGGCCATGCCACTTTACCCATGGCTATGCCCCCTTTTTGAATTTGAAGCAATTTTTATGTGTAAATTGTTGGAGGGTATGTTGCTGCAGATACAGTGGGCCTATTTTGGGGTGTGGACCTGGAGCTGCAGCTCCATCAGCCTCATTGTTAATCCTGCTCTGGGAGCACACCATAGACCAAAGGGCAGAGCCTCCCATTGGATGTAACCTGTGTGGGAGGGCATTTTGTCGCCCAATCAGCTGTGGACTGGGTGGGATAGACTTGCCGCTAACCCAATGAGAGCTCCTAGCCACGCCCAGCGTTATACACACAGGCACAGAGTCACAGATCTGGGCTATTATATAGGAGATGAGGTATGATGAATGCCTCTGAAATGCTCATTGAACATGCAGTGTGTTCAAAACTTAATTATCACCTGTCACATTTTTAACTTGATATATAGATACAATTGAGTTATTGTACACTTCACAATCATGTTCCTTCAAATAAAATGCAATTTGATACATTTTTTATGGTGCAAGAGTGAGCTGGAGTTACCTCTGTGGTGGATCAATCTTCTTACTTCTTCCTTCAGTGAAACTATCAACTCAGACTACAACCTGGCAGAAAGGCAAGGATTCTTCTTTCTCACAGACACAGACAGAATGTCAGAAACTAACTTATGTAAAGAGAACGGATAGTACAATATCGCAAAGCGTTGGTGCTATGGTGGAGTCGCGGAGCAGGGTGTTGAGGAGAATGGTAACATCTCGGGGAGTTACCTCAGGAGTGCATGTGCCGGAGGTACGCCGCGGTCGCCACGTGGGCCCACAGGGGACCGTGGCTGCCAGAGGTGGTCGTCGCAGCACTGTTCTTTCTAGAGGTGAGCAAAATGAAAGAGGAACAAGGGAACAATTGTTGGTGCAAGGAGAGGGAGAACCTAACAGAGGAATTAACAGGGGTCCGGCTAGATCAATAGATACCGGGGCTGACACGGTTGTAGCGGGCCAGCGCGCGGGCACCTCGGGCATGAGAAATGCTGAAAGGCAGCAAGGAAGGCCCGCCACTGTGAATATTAGGGGTAAAAAAAGGGTGCCTGAGGGGCACAGTGTCGGGGAGGTCATACGCTGATGCTGTGCGTTTTGGACGTAATGACGCTGGATGGAACTCGTCTGAGGTAGCGTCTATATGCACTTCAGTTATATCAGCACTGGTCCTGGTGCTGACTGCTAATCATACTGAAGGGAATTTTTTGGGTGAGCAGAATTCCTCCGGTTTGCATGGGGATGGTGTAAGTGATTTAGCAGGCGCTGTTTCACGGGCCAGAACGGGTGGAAGGAATAGGGGCAATATGAATCCTAATGAGTGTCTGGTGGATGTTTCTCCTTGTATTTCTCCAGCAGAGTCCTTTGTAGCCCCTGAATTACAGGAGGATTATGGGGAATCGCGGCTGTGGTAGAGTCTGCCCTGGACGAGGGAGGTCTTTACGGTGAGTCGGTTGTGCACCCTGCAGCGCGTCAAAATGATGCAGTGGTTAGCTCAGGCAATATGGGCGCAGTTAAGGAAAAATCATGCAAGAAAAAAGCTTCACAAAAACGTAAGCATAGGCGCAGAAGTCACAGGGGTTCATTCACTTCTTCCTCTGAGTCCTCATCTTCAGTTGACAGCAGGTGCAGTGGTTGCAATGAAAGACATAAAAGAAGGCGCAGACACAGTAGCTCTAGCGTGTCCTCGGAGGAGGGTCCCGAGGATTCTTTGCAATGTGCTAATACTGCTGTTTTGAGAGGGGTACGGCCCAGAATTAGGGAGCGCATTCGACAGAGCAAATTTGTGAATATGTTTGCTTTAACTAGTAAAGCGAAAACAGCATTAGAGGCAGCCAGAAAAAAATCGGGTATAGGTGAGGAGGCTTATAAGTCTTACTCTAATTGGCAGAAGGGCATGCTTATCTTTGCGGCTTGTTATTTGGAATCTAGACCTCAGGAGCACATGAATATAATTAAATATATGTATTTGCTTCATGAACTGGCCAGATCTGGGCACGGAACAGCGTGGAGGTCCTATGATGAGGAGTTTCGTAGAAAACAGAATGGCAAGGAAATCATAGATTTTGGTAAAAAAGATGTTGAGATTTTTGTAGATGTTACTCAACCTCTAAAAAGTGGTTCAGAGGGTCTGGCTGAGAAGCGAGGCAATACCAGCAACAGATGGATGGTGGGTAAGAATCGATCAGGCAAATGTTATGCCTTCAATAATAGTCAATGGGTTCAGGTGTCGTTTTCGGCATGTTTGTATCCGCTGTGAGGGATCCCACCCCATTAAAGACTGCCAGCAGACTGCCAGTGGTAGGGTTTGCACAAGCAGCAGCAACGAGTCCCAGCAACTGCTGGGGCTAAGTAGGGCCCCTACTCCAGTGAAATTGGACAAATTATTGTATTGGTTGGATTATTATCCAAACAGAGAGGACTCCGAGTTGATAAGGTTAGGTTTTTCAAAGGGTTTTCCGTTGCCTATTAAAAGGCCAAGTTAATTGTGGTCCGGTTTGCAATTTTCGCTCGGCTCAGGAGTTTCCAGTAATTTTGAAAGAAAAAGTCGATAAGGAGGTTGCTTTGGGTAGGATGGTAGGGCCTTTCAGTTGTCCACCAGTGTCTAATTTAATTTTGTCCAAAGTGGGGGTTGTTCCAAAAAAGACTCCGGGTAAATTTAGATTAATTCAGCACTTATCATTTCCAAAAGGGTCTTCAGTTAATGATGCAATTCCTGAACATTTGTCCATGGTAATTTATCAGTCTTTTGAGGATGCGTTGGCCAAGGTGAGATCATTCGGTAAAGGGGCGTTGATGAGTAAAATTGATATAGAGTCGGCTTTTCGGCTCTTGCCCATTGATCCGGAATTTTTTCGATATTTAGGTTTCCGTCTCAATTACGGTTTTTATGTTGATAGATATCTCCCAATGGGTTGTTCTATATCTTGTTCATATTTTGAAAAATTTAGCAGTTTTTTGCATTGGTGCATTTCTGAAAATTCTGGTCAGTCCGGAATTGTTCATTATTTAGACGATTTTTTGTTCATGGGTCCAGTCGGGTCTGACATGTGTGGCAATATTTTATCAAATGCCTTGTCATTGTTGAAGGAATTTGGAGTCCCAGTAGCTGAGGAGAAGACTGTAGGTCCTTCATCGGTGTTGACTTTTTTGGGAATCGAAATTGATACTATGGAAGGTTGTTGTCATTTACCCAGGGAGAAAATAGATAAATTAAAAGGAGAGATAATTGTGGCATTGGCAAATGGCAAGTTGATGTTGAAACAAGCTCAATCATTATTGGGGTCTCTCAATTTTGCTTGCCGAGTTATACCCATGGGTAAGGTCTTCAGCAGGAAGTTGGAGAGAGCTACAGCGGGTGTTAAAAAACCTAAGCATTTTATAAGATTATCCAAAGAAATTCGTAGGGATCTACACATTTGGGAGGAGTTTTTGGCAACCTTTAATGGTGTTCTCACTTGGCAGTCCATACCCATAGCCAATGTAGAGTTGCAATTATTCACCGATGCGGCAGGTTCTACGGGTTTTGAAGCATACCTGGAGGGTAGGTGGTGTGCTACCCCATTGCCTAAAACCTGGTTTAATGAGGGACTCACTAGTAATATGTTATTATTAGAATTATTCCCTATCATGGTTGCTATGGAGTTATGGCATGAGGTCTTGACCAATCTGTCAGTAGTTTTTTGGTGTGACAATTTGGGTGTGGTTCATGCGATTAATAGTCAGAGAGCTTCCGGCCTTCCTGTGCTGCGATTGTTGGGTCAGATTGTTTTGCGCTGCCTTCAATCAAATATAAGTTTTTGCGTTAGGCATGTTCCAGGCATTGAAAACGGTGTAGCAGATGCGCTTTCACGTTTCGAGTGGCGCAGGTTTAGGGTGCTAGCTCCGGATGCGAATGAATCCGGTGACCCTTGCCCGTCTTATGCCTGGCAGGTGATACGCCCGGATTGGAGGGCTTAGCTGTACGATCCTTGGCTCCTTCCACCCTCCGAGGGTACAGAAATGCTATGGGAGAGTGGGAAAGATATGTTCGATTGCATCAGGACCAAGGTAAGACTGATTATGCAATGTTATCGAATTACGTTTGGGAATGTTTTAGAGCAGGCAGGTCAAGAGGGTTTGTAACACGTTTACTGTCTGCTCTTTCTTATTTCTTGAGACTTGAAGGCCGGCATGATTTTACTACATCTTTCTTTTTAGCAAAGATTCTTAAAGGGTGGGCTCGAGTGATGCCCCCTGTTCAAGATGCACGAAGGCCAATAACCATCTCAATATTGCGGCGCATGGCGGTCGTTTTGCATGAGGTCTGTGCATCTGATTACGAAGCACTCTTATTTAAATTGTGTTTCGCCATGGCCTTTTTCGGGGCCTTTAGAGTCAGTGAACTGGTGTCAGCTTCGAAAACAGCAATGTCACCTATGTTTCGTGAACATGTGTCACTGGAAGATGGAGGCTTAGGTGCAAAGTACAACGTTCCAAAACGGACCAATTAGGCAAAGGTTGTTGGGTTGTTTTGAGATGTGTGGACGATAAGAAGATTTGTCCAGTGTCCTTGGCGAGGGTTTATTTGAGAACAAGGACTGATATGCCAGGTCCATGGTTGCAGCATAAGGATGGTATGCCGGTGACTCAATTTCAATTTAGATGGGTGCTGGAACATTGTATTTGCACGATGGGTTTGACGGTATCGAGATACGGTACCCATTCGTTTCGGATAGGTGCAGCGACAACAGCAGCCGCTGAAGGCTGTTCGAGCGGGCAAATTAGAGCTCTGGGGAAGTGGAAGTCTGATGTATTTTGGAAATATATCAGGTTTTGACCTGTTGGATTAAAAATCAGACTTGAGGTTTCAGCCACTCGCCATATTTGGGGGTCTGGAGGAATTTTTTATCCTGTCAAGTGCCTTAAGTCTTGGGGTTCATACCCGCTTGGCAGGTGTGTTTTTCGCCTCTCGTCAAGTCTGATCCCTCATACCTATCCCCTTTTTCATCCCTGCTTCAAAAATTCTCACCTTAGAGGCCAAATTAAACTATTTAAAAAAAAAAACAACCTATTTTAGTAAGATTATAATGGGATGGTTTTGGGTGATGTTTCAAGAATTTGGAGTTAGGGTTTTTTTGTATGATAAGGTTCTGTGAATGGTTTTTGTACTTTCAGATTTGCGCTTGGACGAGTGTCCGATATGGAATATTGGGCACTCATACGTTTACAATGGTGAAAGATCTGGTGTGGAGTGCCTTCAGTCCCCTGAAGCTAATCTTGTCAGATGGATTGGTGTGAGGGGACTTCGCTGGGAGCAAGTCATGCCCCTATTTTGGCAACAGTCGGAGAGGTCGGGATACCCGCTGAGGGTGGTGTTCCATGCTGCTGGAAATGATTTGACCAGAAGGACTGGTCTGGATCTTCGCAAAACTATAGTTAGGGTATCACTGACCTGGTTTGGGAGTGTTGTGGACTCGGGGCTTCTTCCGATGACCGGGAAGAGGAACCGCCACTGGGTCGCAGTAGGGATGGCCGGATGTAGGTCTTCCTCATGCAGGACTACGTCGGCAGGCGGGAGGCACAGAGGAGTTCTTGACGGTCTCCTGTAAGACAAGACTCGTAGAAATACTGAAGGCTGGGGTACTGAGATATTAGAGGTACCGTGATGTCGGAGGCTCCGCGGTATTGGGGTTCTGAGGTGCTGGAAGTACAGGGCGTGCTAGGAGGCCCCTGGAGGTACGGAGATGCTTGGAGGTACGAGGTGCTTGGAGGCACGGAGGTGCTTGGAGGCACGGAGGTGCTTGGAGGCACGGAGGTGCTTGGAGGCACGGAGGTGCTTGGAGGCACGAGGTGCTTGGAGGCACGGAGGTGCTTGAAGGCACGAGGGTACTTGGAGGCACGGAGGTACTTGGAGGCACGGAGGTGCTTGGAGGCACGAGGTGCTTGGAGGCACGGAGGTGCTTGGAGGCACGGAGGTGCTTGGAGGCACGAGGTGCTTGGAGGCACGGGGTGCTTGGAGGCACGGAGGTGCTTGGAGGCACGGAGGTGCTTGGAGGCACGGAGGTGCCTGGAGGCACGGGATGCTTGGAGGTACAGGATGCTTGGAGGCACAGGACGAGCTTGGAGGCACAGGATGCTTGGAGGCACAGGACGAGGGAGCTCTGGAATCACAGCTTCCGAAGGAGAAACGAAGATACTCAGGCACCGGATCTCTGCCTGGTATCCGCTTTTAAACTCCCCGCCCCAGCCTGATTGACGGAGCAGGCAGGTGACGTCAGACCTGCTCCGCCTGCTTGCCCTCACTTGCGATGGCGGCGTCCCTGCTTCCGGGAAGCCGCCGGGGAGCAGCGCCGACCCGCCACTGAATCCGGAGACCGCCAGGGGGAACGAGGCGCCGGGCAGACCAGACCACCCGTAGGGACAAGCGCGGCCGCCGCGGCCGCTGCAGGTTTGTAACAGTACCCCCTCCTCCAGGAGTGGCCCCTGGACACTTCCCGGGCTTAGTCGGATGTTTGGAGTGGAAGATCCGAATCAGACGAGGAGCCATTACTTCAGTAGCTCCAATCCAACTTCTTTCCTCAGGACCGTAACCCTTCCAGTCCACCAAGTACTGTAATTTTTTATGAAGATAACGGGAGTCAAGAATAGCTTTGATTTCAAACTCTGCTCCGGCTTCTGCCACTACTGACGTTGACCTAGGGAGTGCTGAGTGGAACCGATTCAGAACGAGGGGACGGAGTAGAGAAACATGAAAGGCGTTAGGTACTCGAAGATGGGCAGGCAAACCCAGTTTACAGACCACAGGATTTAAGACTTTTAGCACAGGGTAGGGCCCGATGAACCTTGGAGCGAATTTCATGGTAGGCACCTTCAGCCGGAGGTTCCGTGTGGACAGCCATACCCTGTCCCCAACTTTATATTGAGGTGCAGCTCGCCGTTTCTTATCTGCGAAGAACTTGTACCGAGCCGAAACCTGCTTAAGATTGGCATGAACCTTCCTCCAAATTTGTCCAAAGTGTCGTAGAGTGGATACTACAGCAGGAACCTCTACTAACGGAAGGCTTGGAAATTCCGGAACACGGGGATGGAACCCGTAATTGACGAAAAATGGTGATTCCCCAGTGGAAGAATGAAACAAATGGTTGTGGGCAAACTCCGCCCAAGGCAGCAACTCCACCCAATTGTCCTGTGAAGGAGAGAGGTACAGACGAAGAAAAGTCTCTAGATCCTGATTGACACGTTCCGTTTGTCCATTTGTTTGGGGATGATAAGCAGACGAAAACTTAAGTTTGATTTGCAGAGTCGAACAAAGGGCTTTCCAAAACCTGGCGGTGAACTGTACTCCTCGGTCAGAAACAATCTCTTGTGGCAACCCATGCAAACGAAAATGTTCTCGGATAAACAGTAGTGCCAGTTTCGGTGCTGTTGGAAGACCAGTCAAGGGCACAAAGTGTGCCATCTTCGAAAAACGGTCAACGATAACCCAAACGGTGTTGAAACCTTTGGAACAGGGCAGGTCAGTGACGAAGTCCATGGAAATGTGAGTCCAGGGTCTCACAGGGATAGGCAGAGGACGAAGTAACCCTGCAGGAGGCAAACGAGGAGATTTGTGTTGTGTACATTGGGGACAGGAATTAACGCAATCTTGTACATCCTTCCTCATGGTGTTCCACCAGTAAGATCTTTGCAGAAACTTGTACATCTTCTGAGCGCCGGGATGACCGGAAAACTTGGAGTTATGGACCCACAGTAGTATCCTTGAGCGGAATCTAGCTGGTACGGACATTCTTCCAGGAGGAGGAGCTGGAGTAGTTAAAGCAACAGAGACAGAAACTGGATTCAGAATTAAACCCCGCTCCGGAGGTTCATCCTCGTCAGAGGAAACTTGTGAACGAGAAAGTGCATCTGCTTTAATATTGAGACTCCCGGCCCGGTACTTGATAATGAACGAGAATCGGGAAAAGAAAAGTGCCCATCTTGCCTGGCGAGGATTCAAGCACTGTGCGGATTTGATGTACAGCAAATTCTTGTGATCTGTGTAGATAGTAAACACGTGTTTAGCCCCTTCCAGAAGATATCTCCATTCTTCCAAGGCAGACTTGATTGCCAAGAGTTCCTGGTCTCCAATAGTGTAGTTCCGTTCGGCCGGAGAGAACTTACGAGAATGGAAGCCACACGGATGTAGTTTCTTATCAGAGGAATACTGGGAGAGAACAGCCCCAACTCCGACTGAAGACGCATCAACTTCTAAGAAGAAGGGTTCATCGAAATCTGGTTGTTTGAGAACTGGAGCCGTCATGAAGGCTAATTTTAAACGAGAAAAAGCTAAAATGGCTTCCGGGGACCACAGACTAGGATTGGAACTCTTCCTCGTCAGGGCAGTAATGGGCGCAACAATGGTGGAGAAACCCTTAATGAATTTCCTGTAGTAGTTCGCAAAGCCCAGGAATCTTTGTATTGCTTTCAGGGAAAGAGGTTGAGTCCAGTCACGAATGGCAGATAACTTTTCCGGATCCATGCGAAGCTCCGTCCCCGAGATGACATAACCGAGGAACGGAATAGATGTTACTTCAAATGTACACTTGGAGAGCTTGGCGTAGAGATGATTCTCTCGTAAACGGTGTAGTACTTCTTTGACTTGTAACCTGTGTTCGACAAGATTCTTGGAAAAAATCAATATGTCGTCCAAATATACCACAACGCTCTGATACAGCATATCACGAAAGATTTCATTGACGAATCCCTGGAAAACCGCGGGAGCATTACTAAGACCAAATGGCATCACCAAGTATTCGTAATGCCCATCTCGGGTATTAAAGGCAGTCTTCCATTCATCCCCCTCTCGGATGCGTATAAGATTATAAGCTCCTCTCAAGTCGAGTTTGGAAAAAATGCGGGCCCCACGAACCCTATCAAATAACTCTGTGATTAGTGGCAAAGGGTACTTATTCTTAATAGTAATGTCATTTAGGCCGCGGTAGTCGATGCATGGTCTCAACCCTCCGTCTTTTTTCTTCACAAAAAAGAAGCCTGCACCAGCAGGGGAGGAAGAGGGGCGAATGAATCCTTTGAGCAGATTGGACTTAATATACTCCGACATGGCTTGGGTCTCAGGAAGAGACAGAGGATATGTGCGACCACGGGGTGGCGTCTTCCCTGGGACAAGGTCAATAGAGCAGTCCCAAGGCCTGTGAGGTGGTAATAGGTCCGCAGCTTGTTCCGAAAACACGTCCTTGTACCCTTGATATGCCTCCGGAATGTGCTCTTCATCCGTCTTGGAAGTGACACGGAGCGGACAGACAGGAGTAAGACAATTAGTGTGACAAAAGGAACTCCAGGACAGAATTTGTGACGACTTCCAGTCGATGTGGGGATTATGACTTTTTAGCCAAGGTATTCCAAGAACCAGATCATGGGACATTTCTGGGATTACCAAGAGTTCCAAATCTTCCTGATGTAGAGCCCCGACCTGCAGCTTAACTGGCCCCGTGCGCCACCTTATAAGACCTTTGGCAATTCTAGTCCCATTGATAGCCGTCAGTGAGATTGGCCGCTCGATAGGCCGTAACTTCAAACCCAAACTTTGGGCACAGATGGAAGAAACAAAGTTCCCCGCAGCTCCGGAGTCCAATAGGGCTTCACAAGACTTGGAGACTGAGTTGGAGACTAGAGTTACTGGAAGCAAACAGTCCGAAGTTGGAGAAGCTTTTGTCGCAACTCCCAGCTTGACTCCTCCGGAACAAGCTAGGACTGCCCGTTTCCCGGACGGACTTTACAAGATTTAAGAAAATGATCTGCGGCTCCACAGTAAAGGCAGAGTTTACCCTCACGACGACGCTGTCGTTCTTCTGGAGACAGTCGGGAGCGGTTAATTTGCATGGGCTCATCTGAGCTAGGTGAGGCCACCGGCCTAGGAGTAGGATTCCGGAGCCTGGGACGATCTGAATGGCTACGTTCTCTTCCACGCTCTTGCATCCGAAGATCCACCTTGACGCACAGAGAAATCAAATCTTCTAATGGATCCGGCAGATCTCTAGTAACCAGCTCATCTTTCAGCCGGTCGGAAAGACCGTTCCAGAAGGCAGCTCTCAGGGCGTCATTATTCCAGCGTAGTTCGGAAGCAATGGTCTGGAAATGAACCACATACTGGCCCACGGAACGGGCGCCTTGCCGAACATGGAGCAAATCGGAAGAAGCCGTGGTCATTCTGCCGGGTTCGTCGAAAATCCTTCGAAAGGACGAGATGAAGTTGGTATAGTTGGAAACCATGGGATCGGACCGTTCCCATAGTGGAGACACCCAATCCAGAGCAGAACCTTCCAATAAAGAAATGATATATGCTACCTTGGACCGGTCTGTAGGAAAGTTGTGTGCAAGTAGCTCGAAATGTACCTCGCATTGGTTCAAGAAACCGCGGCAATTTTTGGGATTCCCATTATAGCGGGACGGAGTAGGCAACTGAAGACGTGGAGTGATACCAGCCGATGGTTGAACATTACTGGCAACGACAACTGGTGCGACCACTGGAGCAGGAGCCGGAATTACTGAGGCCAGAGACGCCTGGATCTGATCCAGACGTCCGGACAACTGCTGGAGGTACTGCATCACCTGGCCTTGCGCCGCCTCCTGACTTTGTACTCGGGAAGCCAGGTTCTGGATGGCACTCGAGTCCGTGTTCCGAATCCCCGAGTCCATTAGGCCTGAGTATACTATCACTGACCTGGTTTGGGAGTGTTGTGGACTCGGGGCTTCTTCCGATGACCGGGAAGAGGAACCGCCACTGGGTCGCAGTAGGGATGGCCGGATGTAGGTCTTCCTCATGCAGGACTACGTCGGCAGGCGGGAGGCACAGAGGAGTTCTTGACGGTCTCCTGTAAGACAAGACTCGTAGAAATACTGAAGGCTGGGGTACTGAGATATTAGAGGTACCGTGATGTCGGAGGCTCCGCGGTATTGGGGTTCTGAGGTGCTGGAAGTACAGGGCGTGCTAGGAGGCCCCTGGAGGTACGGAGATGCTTGGAGGTACGAGGTGCTTGGAGGCACGGAGGTGCTTGGAGGCACGGAGGTGCTTGGAGGCACGAGGTGCTTGGAGGCACGGAGGTGCTTGGAGGCACGAGGTGCTTGGAGGCACGAGGTGCTTGGAGGCACGGAGGTGCTTGAAGGCACGAGGGTACTTGGAGGCACGGAGGTACTTGGAGGCACGGAGGTGCTTGGAGGCACGAGGTGCTTGGAGGCACGGAGGTGCTTGGAGGCACGGAGGTGCTTGGAGGCACGAGGTGCTTGGAGGCACGGGGTGCTTGGAGGCACGGAGGTGCTTGGAGGCACGGAGGTGCTTGGAGGCACGGAGGTGCCTGGAGGCACGGGATGCTTGGAGGTACAGGATGCTTGGAGGCACAGGACGAGCTTGGAGGCACAGGATGCTTGGAGGCACAGGACGAGGGAGCTCTGGAATCACAGCTTCCGAAGGAGAAACGAAGATACTCAGGCACCGGATCTCTGCCTGGTATCCGCTTTTAAACTCCCCGCCCCAGCCTGATTGACGGAGCAGGCAGGTGACGTCAGACCTGCTCCGCCTGCTTGCCCTCACTTGCGATGGCGGCGTCCCTGCTTCCGGGAAGCCGCCGGGGAGCAGCGCCGACCCGCCACTGAATCCGGAGACCGCCAGGGGGAACGAGGCGCCGGGCAGACCAGACCACCCGTAGGGACAAGCGCGGCCGCCGCGGCCGCTGCAGGTTTGTAACATAGGGACTTAGTTAACTTGCAGAACTGAGTGTTTTCTGTTTTCTGAGTGTGGGATGGTCGGACATTATCCCTCGTTTGGTTTGGAGAGATGCGGACAGACCGGCTGCCATAGAGTTGGTCCGGCGCCAGATCAATTCTGTGGTGGGCAGGGCTGTTAGTGAAAATTGGGGGTTTGTGGTCCCACATCCCTCAATTTTAGTTTCTGCCCCTCATCTTTACATGACCGATGGTGTCCATCTGAATTTGAGGGGTATGGAAATTGATATGGAGGATCTGTTGTTCGCTGTTTTTAGTCAGGAATTTTATTGATAGGTAGGAGGAGTTTAGGAGTAGGAAGAAGAGTTTTAAGGTAGAGGTATGGTGGCAGAGGTTTCGTTGAAACTGTGGCTGGTTGGGACGGCCTGAAATTGTGGCTGTAATTTAAAGAGTTTTATAGGTGCTCAGGAGATGTGAAGGTGGTGGAGTTTGATACATTATGAGGCCGGAGTTCCATCGGACCAGGTGGGCTTCGGTCTCCGGTGGAGTTGGTACACACCTGAGCACCTTTTGGTTGAGAGTTGGGGAATATCTTGAGTGGAGAGTTGGCCACGGTATTCCCGATAAAGAGCAAGTAACGCAAGGGGTGGCAAATGGCCCATTATGGCCCCTTGTGATGTGTGGGGGGCTGGGCTGAAATTGGGCCCTTTAAAGCCTCCCCATGTGATGGGGGCTGGGCTGAAATTGGGCCCTTAAAGCCCCCTTGTTATGAGATGGAGGCCGGGCTGAAGTTGGGACCTTGCCTCCTCTTGTGTTTTGGTCAGCCACAGTTAAAAGGTTAGAATAAATAGGGACTTTATTTAAATAGGCCGTCCCTCCTTGCCACCATACCATTTGTTTAATAAAAGCTGACAATTTTATTGGCAAACATTATTCTGGTGTCAGTGTCAGTTATTTCTTTTATGGATGTTGGTGTATGCGCATGAATGAAGAACAGTCTATGATAGACATTTTAAGGACTTTTATATTTATTAATAACCAAGTGATAACTGGAATTGGTTGGTTGCTTGAATTAATCAATAATATTTCAATTCAACATCAATTCATCTTTATTGTCATCAACAATTCATGTACATGAACAGTTAATGAAATAAATCATATGTGCATTTGGAAAAGTCATAAAAAAGCATTAAAGAACATCATCACCCTAAAAAAAATCACTTCCCCGGAGAGAGTCTGTACAATTTAACATGTTTATCGCTATTGGGAAAAAAAAAAAAAATAGTCAGCTAGTGCGGCATAGAAAGAATGTATGTGGGTTATTCAGGTTTGTTAGCAGACCAAAAAAGCAAGGACTGGGCAAACCCATATTGCACTGAAGGTGGTGCAGATGTAACATGTGCAGAGAGATTTAGATTTGGGTGAGTTATATTGTTTCTGTGCATGGTAAATACTAGCTGCTTTATTTTTACACTGCAATTTTGATTTCCATTTGAACACACCCCACCCAAATGTAACTCTCTCTGCACATTTTAGAGCTGCCCCACCTGCAGTGCACATGGTTTTGCCCAGTTCCTTGCTTTTTTGGTTTGCTAACAAAACTAAATAAGGCCCTATATCAGTTATTTCATGGCAGTATAGCAAACACATCATGGTTCGGGTGGGACAAGTCTCCTACTGTAGTATACTTTGTACCTTACTTAAATCCTTTTTTCATGAAAGTGTAGCCCAATCACTTTACCAGCCAATTTGACAACCCTTTCAGTGAACTTGCGCTTAAATGTTGTGCAGTTACCAAACCACGCAACAATGCCATACGTTAAAACCACAAGTAAATCACACAAAACATTTAATACAAGTTTCAATACACACAATAACATTACTTTAATTATGAATTATCTAGTTCTGCACAATTAATCTAAAAATTCGATATTCCTACAGACTTAATTAATACTGACTATAATACTTGCAGTACTAGATAACATTCTTAGGTTACCTAAGAACTAAATCAAAGTATGGTACCTTCCAAAATAGATGAAGATTCCACATCTTATCTGAATAAGGTCACTACAGTATGCAATATAAATGGTTTGAATGGTTGTAGCCCAGGTCACATTGGAGTTCATGGGAGTCATTCTGACCCGATCGCTCGCTGTAGTTTATCGCAGCACAGCGATCGGGTCAGCTCTGCACATGCGCCGGCGAAGGCCGTTGCTCCCTAGCGATCCGCTGGACGGGAGGGGGCTGGATGGCGGCATTAAGCCGCCGTTTAGGGGGCACACTCCGGCCAATGCAGGTGTGGCGGACCGTTGGGAGGGTGGGCTGTGACCCAGGCAGCGAATAGCTTCTCCTGGCCAGCCGCAGGAGCTGCGCTGGCCGGGAGTTACTCCTCAAATGCAAAAGCATCGCCGCAGTACTGACATGTACTGACAGTACTGACATGTGGGGCGCCCCAGCCCTGTGCTGGGCGTCCCCCCACATGTCTAAGTGCCTGATTGTAGCTGTGCTAAATTTAGCACAGCTACGATCAACTCGCAATGACCCCCCTTCTGTGTACACATTGGGGCTCTCAATTGAATGCAGCACAAAATAGTTTTTAGCTAAATAGTATTGCTGCAGCTTTGTTGTAGAATTACATGTGTGTGTAGTACATGGCTTTCTCTCACCTACTTTGAGGCAGGAAGGTAGCTTATTGCAACATGTTCACTTAGGGTGTCATTCCGAGTTGTTCGTACGTTGACGATTTTCGCTATGCTGCGATTTGTTGCTAACTGCGCATGCGCAAGGCACGCAGGACGCATGCGCTTAGTTATTTAACGAAAAACTTAGCAGTTTTGCTGTGGATTCTGCAGCGCTTTTCAGTCGCTCTGCTGATCGGTGAATGATTGACAGGAAAGGGGCGTTTCTGGGTGGTAACTGAGCGTTTTCCGGGAGTGTGCTAAAAAACGCAGGAGTGTCAGGGAAAAACGCGGGAGTGTCTGGAGAAACGGGGGAGTGGTTGGCCGAACGCAGGGTGTGTTTGTGACGTCAAACCAGGAACTAAACGGACTGAGGTGATCGCAATCTGTGAGTAGGTCTGGAGCTACTCAGAAACTGCAAATAATTATTTAGTAGCAGTTCTGCTAATCTTTCGTTCGCTATTCTGCTAAGCTAAGATACACTCCCAGAGGGCGGCGGCCTAGCGTGTGCAATGCTGCTAAAAGCAGCTAGCGAGCGAACAACTCGGAATGAGGGCCTTAGTGCTAAAAACACTGAAATAGACCATGGCACTGCAAGCCCCAGACACTCTTTTTTTCTGCAGCATCTTCTCTCTCAGCACACCCCATTTTCTCTGACGTCCTAGTGGATGCTGGGACTCCGTCAGGACCATGGGGATTAGCGGCTCCGCAGGAGACAGGGCACAAAAATAAAAGCTTTAGGACTAGGTGGTGTGCACTGGCTCCTCCCCCTATGACCCTCCTCCAAGCCTCAGTTAGGTTTTTGTGCCCGTCCGAGCAGGGTGCAATCTAGGTGGCTCTCCTAAAGAGCTGCTTAGAAAAAGTTATTAGGTTTTTTATTTTCAGTGAGTCCTGCTGGCAACAGGCTCACTGCAACGAGGGACTTAGGGGAGAAGAAGTGAACTCACCTGCGTGCAGGATGGATTGGCTTCTTAGGCTACTGGACACCATTAGCTCCAGAGGGATCGAACACAGGCCCAGCCATGGAGTCCGGTCCCGGAGCCGCGCCGCCGACCCCCTTGCAGATGCCGAAAAGTGAAGAGGTCCAGAAACCGGCGGCAGAAGACTTTTCAGTCTTCATGAGGTAGCGCACAGCACTGCAGCTGTGCGCCATTGTTGTCAGCACACTTCACACCAGCGGTCACTGAGGGTGCAGGGCGCTGGGGGGGGGGGGCGCCCTGGGCAGCAATGATAATACCTTGTTCTGGCTAAAAATACATCACATATAGCCCTGGGGCTATATGGATGTATTTAACCCCTGCCAGGTCTCACAAACACCGGGAGAAGAGCCCGCCGAAATAGGGGGCGGGGCCTATCTCCTCAGCACACAGCGCCATTTTCCTGCACAGCTCCGCTGCGAGGAAGGCTCCCAGGACTCTCCCCTGCACTGCACTACAGAAACAGGGTAAAAAAACAGAGAGGGGGGGCACTTTTTTGGCGATATTGATATATTAAGCTGCTATAAAGGAAACAACACTTCTGTAGGGTTGTTCCTATATATTTATAGCGCTTGGGTGTGTGCTGGCAAACTCTCCCTCTGTCTCCCCAAAGGGCTAGTGGGGTCCTGTCTTCGATAAGAGCATTCCCTGTGTGTCTGCTGTGTGTCGGTACGTGTGTGTCGACATGTATGAGGACGATGTTGGTGTGGAGGCGGAGCAATTGCCGGTAATGGTGATGTCACCCCCTAGGGAGTCGACACCGGAATGGATGGCTTTGTTTATGGAATTACGTGATAATGTCAGCACGTTACAAAAATCAGTTGACGACATGAGACGGCCGGCAAACCAGTTAGTACCTGTCCAGGCGTCTCAGACACCGTCAGGGGCTGTAAAACGCCCTTTACCTCAGTCGGTCGACACAGACCCAGACACGGACACCGAATCTAGTGTCGACGGTGAAGAAACAAACGTATTTTCCAGTAGGGCCACACGTTATATGATCACGGCAATGAAGGAGGCTTTGCATATCTCTGATACTGCAAGTACCACAAAAAGGGGTATTATGTGGGGTCTGAAAAAACTACCTGTAGTTTTTCCTGAATCAGAGGAATTGAATGAAGTGTGTGATGAAGCGTGGGTTAACCCCGATAGAAAACTGCTAATTTCAAAGAAGTTATTGGCATTATATCCTTTCCCGCCAGAGGTTAGGGCGCGCTGGGAAACACCCCCTAGGGTGATAAGGCACTCACACGCTTATCAAAACAAGTGGCGTTACCGTCTCCTGAAACGGCCGCCCTCAAGGATCCAGCTGATAGGAGGCTGGAAACTACCCTGAAAAGTATATACACTCATACTGGTGTTATACTGCGACCAGCCATCGCCTCAGCATGGATGTGCAGTGCTGGGGTGGTTTGGTCGGATTCCCTGACTGAAAATATTGATACCCTGGATAGGGACAGTATTTTATTGACTATAGAGCAATTAAAGGATGCTTTTCTTTATATGCGAGATGCTCAGAGGGATATTTGCACTCTGGCATCGAGAGTAAGTGCGATGTCCATATCTGCCAGAAGAAGTTTATGGACGCGACAGTGGTCAGGTGATGCGGATTCCAAACGGCATATGGAAGTATTGCCGTATAAAGGGGAGGAATTATTTGGGGTCGGTCTATCGGATTTGGTGGCCACGGCAACAGCCGGGAAATCCACCTTTTTACCTCAGGTCCCCTCCCAACAGAAAAAGACACCGTCTTTTCAGCCGCAGTCCTTTCGTTCCTATAGGAACAAGCGGTCAAAAGGACAGTCATATCTGCCCCGAGGCAAAGGAAAGGGTAAGAGAGTGCACCAAGCAGCTCCCTCCCAGGAGCAGAAGCCCTCCCCGGCTTCTGCAAAGCCCTCAGCATGACGTTGGGGCTTTACAAGCGGACTCAGGGGCGGTGGGGGGTCGACTCAAGAATTTCAGCGCACAGTGGGCTCACTCACAGGTGGACCCCTGGATCCTGCAGGTAGTATCTCAGGGTTACAGGTTGGAATTCGAGAAGTCTCCCCCTCGCCGGTTCCTAAAGTCTGCTCTGCCAACGTCTCCCTCAGACAGGGCGACGGTATTGGAAGCCATTCACAAGCTGTATTCTCAGCAGGTGATAGTCAAGGTACCCCTCCTACAACAGGGAAAGGGGTATTATTCCACACTATTTGTGGTACCGAAGCCGAACGGCTCGGTAAGACCTATTCTAAATCTGAAATCTTTGAACCTGTACATACAAAAATTCAAGTTCAAGATGGAGTCACTCAGAGCAGTGATAGCGAATCTGGCAGAAGGGGACTTTATGGTGTCCCTGGACATCAAGGATGCTTACCTGCATGTCCCAATTTGCCCTTCACATCAAGGGTACCTCAGGTTCGTGGTGCAAAACTGTCATTATCAGTTTCAGACGCTGCCGTTTGGATTGTCCACGGCACCTCGGGTCTTTACCAAGGTAATGGCCGAAATGATGTTTCTTCTGCGAAGAAAAGGCGTATTAATTATTCCTTACTTGGACGATCTCCTGATAAGGGCAAGGTCCAGAGAACAGCTGGAGGACGTAGTAGCACTAACCCAAGTAGTGCTGCAACAGCACGGGTGGATTCTGAATTTTCCAAAATCTCAATTGACCCCGACGACACGTCTGCTGTTCCTGGGAATGATTCTGGACACGGTTCAGAAAAAGGTGTTTCTTCCGGAGGAGAAAGCCAGGGAGTTATCCGAACTTGTCAGGAACCTCCTAAAACCAGGAAAAGTGTCTGTGCATCAATGCACAAGAGTCCTGGGAAAAATGGTGGCTTCTTACGAAGCGATTCCATTCGGCAGATTCCACGCACGAACTTTTCAGTGGGATCTGCTGGACAAATGGTCCGGATCGCATCTGCAGATGCATCAGCGGATAACTTTGTCTCCACGGACAAGGGTGTCTCTTCTGTGGTGGTTGCAGAGTGCTCATCTGTTAGAGGGCCGCAGATTCGGCATACAGGACTGGGTCCTGGTGACCACGGATGCCAGTCTGAGAGGCTGGGGAGCGGTCACACAGGGAAGAAACTTCCAGGGAGTGTGGTCAAGCCTGGAGATGTCTCTTCACATAAATATACTAGAGCTAAGAGCGATTTACAATGCTCTAAGCCTGGCAAAACCCCTGCTTCAGGGTCAGCCGGTGTTGATCCAGTCGGACAACATCACGGCAGTCGCCCACGTAAACAGACAGGGCGGCACAAGAAGCAGGAGGGCAATGGCAGAAGCTGCAAGGATTCTTCGCTGGGCGGAAGATCATGTGATAGCACTGTCAGCAGTGTTCATTCCGGGAGTGGACAACTGGGAAGCGGACTTCCTCAGCAGACACGATCTACACCCGGGAGAGTGGGGACTTCATCCAGAAGTCTTCCACATGATTGTGAACCGTTGGGAAAAACCAAAGGTGGATATGATGGCGTCCCGCCTCAACAAAAAACTGGACAGGTATTGCGCCAGGTCAAGAGACCCTCAGGCAATAGCTGTGGACGCTCTGGTAACACCGTGGGTGTTCCAGTCAGTGTATGTGTTTCCTCCTCTGCCTCTCATACCAAAAGTACTGAGAATTATACGGCAAAGGGGAGTAAGAACGATACTCGTGGCTCCGGATTGGCCAAGAAAATCTTGGTACCCGGAACTTCAGGAGATACTCACGGAAGATCCGTGGCCTCTACCTCTAAGACGGGACCTGCTTCAGCAGGGACCGTGTCTATTCCAAGACTTACCACGGCTGCGTTTGACGGCATGGCGGTTGAACGCCGAATTCTAAGGGAAAAAGGCATTCCGGAAGAGGTCATCCCTACCCTGGTAAAAGCCAGGAAGGAGGTGACTGCACAACATTATCACCGCATTTGGAGAAAATATGTTGCGTGGTGTGAGGCCAGGAAGGCCCCGACGGAGGAATTTCAACTGGGTCGATTCCTACATTTCCTGCAAACAGGATTGTCTATGGGCCTCAAATTAGGGTCCATTAAGGTTCAAATTTCGGCCCTGTCGATTTTCTTCCAGAAAGAATTGGCTTCAGTTCCTGAAGTCCAGACTTTTGTAAAAGGAGTACTACATATACAGCCCCCGGTTGTGCCCCCAGTGACTCCGTGGGATCTTAATGTAGTTTTGGATTTTCTCAAATCCCATTGGTTTGAGCCACTCAAATCGGTGGATTTGAAATATCTTACATGGAAAGTAACCATGCTACTGGCCCTGGCTTCAGCCAGGAGAGTGTCAGAATTGGCGGCTTTATCGTATAAAAGCCCATATCTGATTTTCCATTCGGACAGGGCAGAACTGCGGACGCGTCCTCAGTTTCTGCCTAAGGTGGTTTCAGCGTTTCACCTGAACCAGCCTATTGTGGTGCCTGCGGCTACTAGCGATTTGGAGGATTCCAAGTTGCTGGACGTTGTCAGGGCATTGAAAATATATATTTCAAGGACGGCTGGAGTCAGAAAATCTGACTCGCTGTTTATACTGTATGCACCCAACAAGCTGGGTGCTCCTGCTTCTAAGCAGACGATTGCTCGTTGGATTTGTAGCACAATTCAACTTGCACATTCTGTGGCAGGCCTGCCACAGCCTAAATCTATCAAGGCCCATTCCACAAGGAAGGTGGGCTCATCTTGGGCGGCTGCCCGAGGGGTCTCGGCATTACAACTCTGCCGAGCAGCTACGTGGTCGGGGGAGAACACGTTTGTAAAATTCTACAAATCTGATACCCTGGCTAAAGAGGACCTGGAGTTCTCTCATTCGGTGCTGCAGAGTCATCCGCACTCTCCCGCCCGTTTGGGAGCTTTGGTATAATCCCCATGGTCCTGACGGAGTCCCAGCATCCACTAGGACGTCAGAGAAAATAAGATTTTACTTACCGATAAATCTATTTCTCGTAGTCCGTAGTGGATGCTGGGCGCCCATCCCAAGTGCGGATTGTCTGCAATACTTGTACATAGTTATTGTTACAAAAAAATCGGGTTGTTATTGTTGTGAGCCGTCTGTTCAGAGGCTCCTACGTTTGTCATACTGTTAACTGGGTTCAGATCACAAGTTGTACGGTGTGATTGGTGTGGCTGGTATGAGTCTTACCCGGGATTCAAAATCCTTCCTTATTGTGTACGCTCGTCCGGGCACAGTATCCTAACTGAGGCTTGGAGGAGGGTCATAGGGGGAGGAGCCAGTGCACACCACCTAGTCCTAAAGCTTTTATTTTTGTGCCCTGTCTCCTGCGGAGCCGCTAATCCCCATGGTCCTGACGGAGTCCCAGCATCCACTACGGACTACGAGAAATAGATTTATCGGTAAGTAAAATCTTATTATGTGTAATGGAGCCTTTCTTGGCTTCTCCAACTACCGTCTCAGCATTAGGAAGCTGCTTCTCAGCCTCATGGCAATAACTGCCCTTCATCTCACCCCTCTTTGCCATTTTTTTTAAAACAACTTTATTAAAAATGGCACTGGCCTACTATATTCCCTTTTTTTTTTAAAGGGATCTCATCTCTTATGAGATGGCTTTCACCAGAGTCACCTGTAAAGTTCTAGTTTGCAACCATGCAGTTTTATCAGTGGCTGGGACAGGTCTTTAACTGATATCGCACAATATTTTGTGGGGAGGGGGTTAACAGTCCGGGTTGGGTACCGGTTCATGGTGCCTAGAATGCCGATGGGCAAAAGACCAACACCGCCATCCTGATGAAAAGGATCATAACACTTTTAGGGTAAGTACTCTAACCTTCCCTCTCCCCTCCTCCTAACCCTCTGTTCCTGATTTCTACCCCTCCCTTCCCCCAGCCTGACCCTAACCTTCCCCCCCCTACCCCCACCCCGCTCAAGTCTAACCCTAACTTACGTTCTAGATGCCGGCTGTCTTCTGACCACTGGGATCCCATACATTGGGATGCCAACTACAGCCTGCTGAGAACATTGAAATTAAACATATATTATTCTCTGATTGTAATTAGTAAATGTGCAGATGTCATTATTAGAGATGATCAATACAATTTGTTTTTCCAATTTTGCTAAATTATCACATGTTTAGATCTGTTTTATTGTCTTTCCAAAGCACAATACAGCCAGATAATCAATAACAGATGCATGTCAAAACCAAACCAACCCTATCTGAACAGAACCACTCCTCTCTAATCATTATACAAATGCCCAAATCTGAAGATGAAATACATGCTTTATCTGTAAGATACACTAATGTTATATATGTTTCCTCCCTTCCCATGACAGAAATACTGCTTCCAAGAAATGGAAATATACTGTACAGAGCTCAGTGGACTGTGAGATTTGGATTGGAAACACATGGGAAAGATGTGATTGAAATAAAATATTATCATTTATTGTTCCAGGAAGGACACTGAGAATGGAAGGTGATCAAGGGGTTACTATGGAATACTTAAACCTTAACCAATGAATTAGGGTGAGTGGGGTGAATACTTGGCGAGCTCCAGATATAAAATTTCACTCTACACAGCTTGAAAAATACCAATGGAAAATGATGTTTCTCAGGGAGAGGAAAGTAAGTGTAAATACTTTTGATATCCTGAAAAACTTGTCTTGTCATTATGTACAGTACATGCAAGAACCTATAGTTATTAAAATTTATTTCTGATTGCAACAAAATGACAGCACTCTCTGGCCAAATATTTTGTGTTACAGTCTAATAATAATTACTTGCTGGGCCCGGCTCACCAGGAAATCAAATTTGGCTGTTTTCACCTGTTAAAACTGTAGAAGCTAAATGCAACCATATTATTAATGTGGGGACTCATTTGTTATTTAGCAGGTTTTTATGGGATAAATAACATGTAATTTCTCATTAAGGGATCTATTCATCATCACTCAATTTATATAAAAGCAGGTGAACATTAACATTTTCACCTACTTACAGGTATATATAGATTATCAGTGCCATTTATTATACAGGTAATGCAGGAAATTTCACGGATATCCCCTGCTTATCTTTCAGTCTCGATCTGACCAGCTGTCCCCAATCACTAGCGTGGGGACCTAAAATCATTAAGCTCTTCATTTGTTCCTGCATCACCAGTGCTTGCTAACCTATGGGAAGCAGTCCCAGTTGCGAAGGGAGATCACTTTGGGCAGTGCTTAAAGTGGTCCTAGAGAGGTGGTGGAACTCACCCCCCTCTACACGGTGCCCATGTAATAAAGGTATTGCGCACATGGCAAAAAGGGTGTATGGTCTCACAAAAAGGGGGTTTGGTCTCAAAAAGAAAGGGGCGTGGTCACACAATAGTAATATTGCCCACAGTAGTAGCACCCAAGTGGAAATTTTGAAGTGTGGGTATGGAAAAGTGAAGGTTGTAATTATGTGCACGCCGAAGGCATGCATGCTCCTGAAAAGGGGTGTGGCCACTCAACAGGGGGCATGTCCTTCAGTGTAGTTTACCACACCATATACCCCTTATACACATTATGCACCACAATAGTAGGACCCCTTATTCCACACAGTATGAGCCGAAATTCCCATTATACCACACAGTATGAGCCGAAATTCACATTATATCCAACAGTATGAGCCGAAATTCACATTATAGCACATGGTATGAGCCGAAATTCACATTATAGCACACAGAATAATCCGAAATTCACATTATAGCACACGGTATGAGCCGAAATTCACATTATAGCACAAGGTATGGGCCAAAATTCACATTATAGAGTGACAGAGGGACAGGGAGAGTGACAGCAGGGACAAGGAGAATGACAGCAGGGACAGGGAGAGTGACAGCAGGGACATGGAAAGTGACAGAGAGAGGGACAGCAAGGGCATACAGTAGGACTAGGGAGAGAGAAAGGCAGCAGGGTAAGATTACCTGTTTAGCAGCGGCGGTGGTCTGCGGTGCGGTGGATGAGTAGGCTGTGGTAGGCGTGGGTTGGAGAAGGCTGTGTGCCTCGGAGATAGTGCGGAGGGGGAGGCTGTGGTGTGCAGAGATCCGAGGGCAGGGCGGCAGAGGAGGCTGAGGGCAGCTGCAGTGGATATGGGACCAGGCTGGATTTATTATCCCTGCTGCCGCATCGAGCTCCTGTGACCACGGCGCTAATATATCAAAACCGCCGCAACAGATTTGAACTAGTAGCGCCACGGTCACAGGAACTCGATGCGACGGCAGAGATAATAAAGCCGGCCTCGTCCCAGATCCGCTGCAGCTGGGAGTCTGGAACCAGGGCTTCCAGTGCAGCAGTGATGGTAGTGGCGGAGGGCGGTCCGGGAGCTCAGCTTCTTTGTCAGCCCTGCAGTGCTCAAAGAAGTGCCGGTATACCATACCGTTGTATACCGGCCCACTTCGAGCACTGGTAGCATGCCGTAATACACATACAGTAAGGCCCACAGCAGTAGCACCCCTTATACAATACCCACAGTAATAGTGCCCCTTATGCAATGCCCGCAATAGTAGTGCCCCTTATGTCCCCAGGAGTGGTGCCCCTTATAAAGTGCCCCCTTTACAATCCCCTCATTAGTAGTGCACCTCATCAGTAATGCCTTAATGGTAATGCCCCTGTGTAGTATTGCCCCCAGTAGTAATGTTGCCTGTAGTAATGCCCCCAGTCGCTTAGCCCCCTGTAGTTTAGCCCCAGTAGTTATGACCCCACTGGTAATGCCCCTTCAGTTATGACCCCAGTAGTTTACTCCCCCCCCTATAGTTTAGCCTCCCAGTGGTAATGCCCCCAGTAGTTTAGCCCTCATGTAGTTTGCCCCATGTAGTTTAGCCCTGTCCTCTGTAGTTTAGCCTCCAGTGGTAATGCCCCCTGCAGTTGTGCCCCCAGTTGTTTAGCCCCTGTAGTTTAGCCCCCATGTAGTTTGCCCCCAGTAGATAGCCCCCATTAGTAATGCACCCAGTAGTTTTCCCCCTTGTAGTAATGCTCCCATGTAGCTTGCCCCCCTGTAGTTATGCTCCCAGTAGTTTCGCTCCTGTAGTTATGCCCCCTTGTAGTTTAGCCCCCAGTAGTAATGCCCCAAGTAGTAATGCCGCCAGTAGTTTAGCCCCACTGTAGTTTGCCCCCTTGTAGTAATGCCCCCAGTAGTAAAGCCCCCCCAGTAGTATTGCCCCAGTAGTTTGCCCCTTTGTAGTTTGCCCCCAGTAGCTTGCCCCCCCCCCCCGTAAAAGCGCTGCTAGTACACATATGGGAGGGAGGGGGGGACACCATACTCACCAAGCCCCGCTCCCGCCGCAGTCCTCTTGGCGTCCGCTCCTCGGCACTATGGGAGAGACGTCATGACGTCTCTCCCATAGCACACGCTGACAGAGCCCTGAAGCCGGAGCTCAGTAGTGAGCTCCTGCCTCCGGCTTCCGCTGTAGAGAGGGAGCCAGGCGCCCGCTAGTAACGCAATGTCAGCGGGCGCCCGGCATCTCCCTGCAGCGCCAGGACATCAGGTTAAGTAAGCCGGGGGGGGGGGGGGGGGGCGGAACTGCGTTCCGTCTCCATGTGGAGCTGAAGGAACGCAGTTCCGCCCCACTCCGGCTCACTTTAACCCCTGATTTTGGGTCCCTCTGCCACCGCTCGGCTCCTTCTGCTGGAAGTCGTGCACTGCTGAGTCAGCTTCAGGTGAAAAGATTTGTGGGGACAGCTTATTTTCAGATCAGCTGTATCAGCTCTTGAGCCATGCTGAATTGCTCTAGCACTCGTAGCGAGATAGACACTGAATTATCAGGGCCCATACAGCCCCCTGATAATTAAGATAATGAAGAGGCCCCAGAGTATACTGTAAATTAATATTTTCATGCAAATATACTATCAATCCAATAAGAGCCCGTATTGGTGAAGAGCTGGAAGCAGTGTACATTGGCGGATCCAGCAGGGGGCGATGAGGGCGATCGCCCCCCCGTAACACAAGACCCAGCCCCGCCCACTTGTTCCTGCGGGCAGCAGAAGTCGGGGGAGCTGAGTGTGACGTCTGGGACCTGGCTGCATTGACAGGGCAGATGAGATGGCATCGGGAGCCTGGCGGGACCACCCAGTGTTGCCTGGCCCCTGCTACCAGTGGCAGCACAAACTCTGCGCCGCGTCCTTGTTCGCTCCTTCAGCCGCGGAGGAGCTGCTGCCGCCATGTCTAACAGGCCATGAACCGCAAGGACACCCGACAGGTGAGGGGCGGGGAGAGGATGGGAGGCAATTGGTTGGTGTGTATAGTGGCCAGAGTGCTGTGCTGTGGAGAAACCAGTGCAGGAGAGACAGGAGACCCGCTGGGTGGACAGTGCTCTATCCTATTGTGTCTGTGTATGTACTGTATAGTACATCACTAGTGTCTATATGCGCATGGAGTGTTACTGGTTGAGTGGTTGTGTGTGCTGTGTATCACTAGTGTGTGTGTGTGTGTGTGTGTGTGCGTGTTAGTAGTGCGTGTATGGTGTGTCACTAGTGTGTGACAGTGTGTGTGTTAGTAGTGTATGTATTATGTATCACTAGTGTGTGTGTGTGTGTGTGTGTGTTTGTGTGTGTGTCTGTGTGTCTGTGTGTCAGTATTGTATGTATGGTGTATCACTAATGTGTGTGTGTGTGTGTGTGTGTGTGTGTGTGTGTGTGTGTGTGTGTGTGTGTGTGTGTGTGTGTGCGTGTGTGTGTCAGTAGTGCATTTATAATGTATCAGTAGTGTGTGTATGTGTGTGGTGTGTGTTAGTAGTGTATGTATGGTGTATCACTAGGGCCTAGCAGACTGGAAAGGGGAGGAGTCTGGATTAATTTTAAACCCCCCCCCCCTATAGGAGAAGTCTAGATCCGCCCCTGGCAGTGTGAAAGCTATCAGAGTGCTTCCTGGTCCAGTTGCCTGGTGCATATCTACATGTGCGGCCATCGGCCAATGTATTGGTTACCGCAAAATCTCCATTAGTAGCCCATCCAAAGATGGCATTATACTATCAGGGCCAAGGAGCTTGGTAGCCATAGAAACCTATGGGTGCTGCGGATGCTGTCAGAAATATTGGTCTCTCCTTTATACATTTATTGCAGGGATCCTTTGAAAGTGGCTGATTAATAGATTGCCATGATCAAAATCTTACTTTTCCTTTTTAAAAGCTTCACTAAATCTACTCCCAGTGTAGGACTGGGGCATGAAGGGCCCACCGGGGAAATTCTGTAGTAAGGGTCCATACTTACAGGCTTGGATAACCATTAGTGCATGGTCTGGGCTCCTTGATAAATATGTATAGTACAGTAAATACTGCTAGTACATTCATGATATTGTACCAGACTAATAACAGCAATGCTTTGTGCAATGCAAAATGCAGTATAATGTAACATATGCATAATGTATAATTCAATTGCACAATCTGGAACCTGAACCCTGCAGAAAGGATAGTCCCCCCACAGGCAGCGGTGCCCACCGGGGGTTTCCCCTGTATCCCTGTGGGCCAGTCCAACCCTGTCTACTCCATTGTCTGAGCTCAGGCATTTGAAATTACATTGATTGTCATAGAATGAGAGCTTTAAAATGTCTGAAACATTTCCAGTATCAAACTACAGCCATACATGGTGGAAACACACCTCTTTCTGCCACTGACATTCACAAGCCATACATGGTGGTAACACACCTCTTTCTGCCACTGACATTCACAAATGTTGCCAGCTCTGCTTTTATTGAAATCTTTGTAACTATTTGAAGTGTAAGCAAGAATAATAGCAAGGAGCTGAACGTAGGCAGCATTAAGAAATACTTCAAGCAGTAATCCCACGTAGGTTTGGATTTTTCCTCTGAAAGAAAGCCTGACAGCACTAAATACATGAAGATTTATGGACATACAGTAATAACATGTGGAGCTGGGTAATAATAATAGACATATTTACATATTCCCAAATATACCTTCCTCCCCCCAGATACAACCATTGCATGCCTGCCTATTTTCTCTTTCCTCTTATTTCATCTGACTACCAACCCTTTATATGATTGTTCTGTGTTTTTTCCTTTTAACAAATAGATTTTGATGGATTTGTATCAATAGCACAGATTTGCATAACATAATATAGGTAATGTGCAGGAATACATACTAAATGACGGCAGTCAGGATGCCTGTGATCACATGACCAACCGCGGCATCCCAACACTGAAGATCTCGCCATTGGAGGGGGAAAGTATCTATACACCTCCCCCTGTCCACTACCGTTGTCATAACCCTGGGTGCTGGCGGCTAGGCTAACCCCCCTAGTGCCTAAACCCACCCCAGAGCCCGAACCCTGAACCCCTATACTCACCTTCAGGATGTCAACTGTCAGTGATCCCACGCCGGTCTCCTGAGTGGTGTCAGGATTCCGGCGTTGGTCACATGACTGCCGGCATCCCAACACCCAGGATGCTGAATGCATCCCAATGTGCAATTATTTCTTTAATGCAGCCTTAAGCCTGATTTAAGCCAGGATTTTATTGTAAATATCTGGTGGTATTTTCCCCTCTCACAATCTGTTTGTTTAAGAATTTATTGCTGTCCACCCTAGTGGGTGTTGGGTATTTGGGGTGGGGTTCCAATCAGTGAACTCACAGACACACATTTGTAGGTATATTTATTAGATGTATTGGAAGCTGATATAGCCAGAGGCTGTTTATAGCTAGTATGAAGAATTCAAAGTTTGAGAAGTATAGGTGCTTAGAATTTAATATCTAATATGGACTTACACTGAACGGAAACTAAACAGAACCATCTTACAGGTACAACATGTGAACTGCTTCACATCTTCAAATGTATGTTCATTTCTAACACCCTGCAATCTTCACTCTGCCTACTATATGAACACTATACAACCAATCTGTGTTTAAAAACATGTAACATCATGATCTGCTTGCAATTGCAAATACCCATGTTCGAAATTTGGATCAGTGAGGCATAGTTAATGACAGTATACTGGGTTGGTGTTTGCATAATCAAACACAGTGTAATGTATCACCCTTTAACAGCTAAACATTTGCCACACTAATAACCTGTGTTTATGATAGAGATGAGCGCCTGAAATTTTTCGGGTTTTGTGTTTTGGTTTTGGGTTCGGTTCCGCGGCCGTGTTTTGGGTTCGAACGCGTTTTGGCAAAACCTCACCGAATTTTTTTTGTCGGATTCGGGTGTGTTTTGGATTCGGGTGTTTTTTTCAAAAAACACTAAAAAACAGCTTAAATCATAGAATTTGGGGGTCATTTTGATCCCAAAGTATTATTAACCTCAAAAACCATAATTTACACTCATTTTCAGTCTATTCTGAATACCTCACACCTCACAATATTATTTTTAGTCCTAAAATTTGCACCGAGGTCGCTGTGTGAGTAAGATAAGCGACCCTAGTGGCCGACACAAACACCGGGCCCATCTAGGAGTGGCACTGCAGTGTCACGCAGGATGTCCCTTCCAAAAAACCCTCCCCAAACAGCACATGACGCAAAGAAAAAAAGAGGCGCAATGAGGTAGCTGTGTGAGTAAGATTAGCGACCCTAGTGGCCGACACAAACACCGGGCCCATCTAGGAGTGGCACTGCAGTGTCACGCAGGATGGCCCTTCCAAAAAACCCTCCCCAAACAGCACATGACGCAAAGAAAAAAAGAGGCGCAATGAGGTAGCTGTGTGAGTAAGATTAGCGACCCTAGTGGCCGACACAAACACGGGGCCCATCTAGGAGTGGCACTGCAGTGTCACGCAGGATGTCCCTTCCAAAAAACCCTCCCCAAACAGCACATGACGCAAAGAAAAAAAGAGGCGCAATGAGGTAGCTGTGTGAGTAAGATTAGCGACCCTAGTGGCCGACACAAACACCGGGCCCATCTAGGAGTGGCACTGCAGTGTCACGCAGGATGTCCCTTCCAAAAAACCCTCCCCAAACAGCACATGACGCAAAGAAAAAAAGAGGCGCAATGAGGTAGCTGACTGTGTGAGTAAGATTAGCGACCCTAGTGGCCGACACAAACACCGGGCCCATCTAGGAGTGGCACTGCAGTGTCACGCAGGATGTCCCTTCCAAAAAACCCTCCCCAATCAGCACATGATGCAAAGAAAAAGAAAAGAAAAAAGAGGTGCAAGATGGAATTGTCCTTGGGCCCTCCCACCCACCCTTATGTTGTATAAACAAAACAGGACATGCACACTTTAACCAACCCATCATTTCAGTGACAGGGTCTGCCACACGACTGTGACTGATATGACGGGTTGGTTTGGACCCCCCCCAAAAAAGAAGCAATTAATCTCTCCTTGCACAAACTGGCTCTACAGAGGCAAGATGTCCACCTCATCTTCACCCTCCGATATATCACCGTGTACATCCCCCTCCTCACAGATTATCAATTCGTCCCCACTGGAATCCACCATCTCAGCTCCCTGTGTACTTTGTGGAGGCAATTGCTGCTGGTCAATGTCTCCGCGGAGGAATTGATTATAATTCATTTTAATGAACATCATCTTCTCCACATTTTCTGGATGTAACCTCGTACGCCGATTGCTGACAAGGTGAGCGGCGGCACTAAACACTCTTTCGGAGTACACACTTGTGGGAGGGCAACTTAGGTAGAATAAAGCCAGTTTGTGCAAGGGCCTCCAAATTGCCTCTTTTTCCTGCCAGTATAAGTACGGACTGTGTGACGTGCCTACTTGGATGCGGTCACTCATATAATCCTCCACCATTCTATCAATGTTGAGAGAATCATATGCAGTGACAGTAGACGACATGTCCGTAATCGTTGTCAGGTCCTTCAGTCCGGACCAGATGTCAGCATCAGCAGTCGCTCCAGACTGCCCTGCATCACCGCCAGCGGGTGGGCTCGGAATTCTGAGCCTTTTCCTCGCACCCCCAGTTGCGGGAGAATGTGAAGGAGGAGATGTTGACAGGTCGCGTTCCGCTTGACTTGACAATTTTGTCACCAGCAGGTCTTTCAACCCCAGCAGACTTGTGTCTGCCGGAAAGAGAGATCCAAGGTAGGCTTTAAATCTAGGATCGAGCACGGTGGCCAAAATGTAGTGCTTTGATTTCAACAGATTGACCACCCGTGAATCCTTGTTAAGCGAATTAAGGGCTGCATCCACAAGTCCCACATGCCTAGCGGAATCGCTCCCTTTTAGCTCCTTCTTCAATGCCTCCAGCTTCTTCTGCAAAAGCCTGATGAGGGGAATGACCTGACTCAGGCTGGCAGTGTCTGAACTGACTTCACGTGTGGCAAGTTCAAAGGGCATCTGAACCTTGCACAACGTTGAAATCATTCTCCACTGCACTTGAGACAGGTGCATTCCACCTCCTATATCGTGCTCAATTGTATAGGCTTGAATGGCCTTTTGCTGCTCCTCCAACCTCTGAAGCATAAAGAGGGTTGAATTCCACCTCGTTACCACTTCTTGCTTCAGATGATGGCAGGGCAGGTTCAGTAGTTTTTGGTGGTGCTCCAGTCTTCTGTACGTGGTGCCTGTACGCCGAAAGTGTCCCGCAATTTTTCTGGCCACCGACAGCATCTCTTGCACGCCCCTGTCGTTTTTTAAAAAATTCTGCACCACCAAATTCAAGGTATGTGCAAAACATGGGACGTGCTGGAATTTGCCCATATTTAATGCACACACAATATTGCTGGCGTTGTCCGATGCCACAAATCCACAGGAGAGTCCAATTGGGGTAAGCCATTCCGCGATGATCTTCCTCAGTTGCCGTAAGAGGTTTTCAGCTGTGTGCGTATTCTGGAAAGCGGTGATACAAAGCGTAGCCTGCCTAGGAAAGAGTTGGCGTTTGCGAGATGCTGCTACTGGTGCCGCCACTGCTGTTCTTGCGGCGGGAGTCCATACATCTACCCAGTGGGCTGTCACAGTCATATAGTCCTGACCCTGCCCTGCTCCACTTGTCCACATGTCCGTGGTTAAGTGGACATTGGGTACAACTGCATTTTTTAGGACACTGGTGAGTCTTTTTCTGACGTCCGTGTACATTCTCGGTATCGCCTGCCTAGAGAAGTGGAACCTAGATGGTATTTGGTAACGGGGGCACACTGCCTCAATAAATTGTCTAGTTCCCTGTGAACTAACGGCGGATACCGGACGCACGTCTAACACCAACATAGTTGTCAAGGCCTCAGTTATCCGCTTTGCAGTAGGATGACTGCTGTGATATTTCATCTTCCTCGCAAAGGACTGTTGAACAGTCAATTGCTTACTGGAAGTAGTACAAGTGGGCTTACGACTTCCCCTCTGGGATGACCATCGACTCCCAGCGGCAACAACAGCAGCGCCAGCAGCAGTAGGCGTTACACGCAAGGATGCATCGGAGGAATCCCAGGCAGGAGAGGACTCGTCAGAATTGCCAGTGACATGGCCTGCAGGACTATTGGCATTCCTGGGGAAGGAGGAAATTGACACTGAGGGAGTTGGTGGGGTGGTTTGCGTGAGCTTGGTTACAAGAGGAAGGGATTTACTGGTCAGTGGACTGCTTCCGCTGTCACCCAAAGTTTTTGAACTTGTCACTGACTTATTATGAATGCGCTGCAGGTGACGTATAAGGGAGGATGTTCCGAGGTGGTTAACGTCCTTACCCCTACTTATTACAGCTTGACAAAGGGAACACACGGCTTGACACCTGTTGTCCGCATTTCTGATGAAATACCTCCACACCGAAGAGCTGATTTTTTTGGTATTTTCACCTGGCATGTCAACGGCCATATTCCTCCCACGGACAACAGGTGTCTCCCCGGGTGCCTGACTTAAACAAACCACCTCACCATCAGAATCCTCCTGGTCAATTTCCTCCCCAGCGCCAGCAACACCCATATCCTCCTCATCCTGGTGTACTTCAACACTGACATCTTCAATCTGACTATCAGGAACTGGACTGCGGGTGCTCCTTCCAGCACTTGCAGGGGGCGTGCAAATGGTGGAAGGCGCATGCTCTTCACGTCCAGTGTTGGGAAGGTCAGGCATCGCAACCGACACAATTGGACTCTCCTTGTGGATTTGGGATTTCGAAGAATGCACAGTTCTTTGCTGTGCTGCTTTTGCCAGCTTGAGTCTTTTCATTTTTCTAGCGAGAGGCTGAGTGCTTCCATCCTCATGTGAAGCTGAACCACTAGCCATGAACATAGGCCAGGGCCTCAGCCGTTCCTTGCCACTCCGTGTGGTAAATGGCATATTGGCAAGTTTACGCTTCTCCTCCGACAATTTTATTTTAGGTTTTGGAGTCCTTTTTTTACTGATATTTGGTGTTTTGGATTTGACATGCTCTGTACTATGACATTGGGCATCGGCCTTGGCAGACGACGTTGCTGGCATTTCATCGTCTCGGCCATGACTAGTGGCAGCAGCTTCAGCACGAGGTGGAAGTGGATCTTGATCTTTCCCTAATTTTGGAACCTCAACATTTTTGTTCTCCATATTTTAATAGGCACAACTAAAAGGCACCTCAGGTAAACAATGGAGATGGATGGATTGGATACTAGTATACAATTATGGACGGGCTGCCGAGTGCCGACACAGAGGTAGCCACAGCCGTGAACTACCGCACTGTACTGTGTCTGCTGCTAATATATAGACTGGTTGATAAAGAGATAGTATACTCGTAACTAGTATGTATGTATAAAGAAAGAAAAAAAAACCACGGTTAGGTGGTATATACAATTATGGACGGGCTGCCGAGTGCCGACACTGAGGTAGCCACAGCCGTGAACTACCGCACTGTACTGTGTCTGCTGCTAATATATAGACTGGTTGATAAAGAGATAGTATACTCGTAACTAGTATGTATGTATAAAGAAAGAAAAAAAAACCACGGTTAGGTGGTATATACAATTATGGACGGGCTGCCGAGTGCCGACACAGAGGTAGCCACAGCCGTGAACTACCGCACTGTACTGTGTCTGCTGCTAATATATAGACTGGTTGATAAAGAGATAGTATACTCGTAACTAGTATGTATGTATAAAGAAAGAAAAAAAAACCACGGTTAGGTGGTATATACAATTATGGACGGGCTGCCGAGTGCCGACACAGAGGTAGCCACAGCCGTGAACTACCGCACTGTACTGTGTCTGCTGCTAATATATAGACTGGTTGATAAAGAGATAGTATACTCGTAACTAGTATGTATGTATAAAGAAAGAAAAAAAAACCACGGTTAGGTGGTATATACAATTATGGACGGGCTGCCGAGTGCCGACACAGAGGTAGCCACAGCCGTGAACTACCGCACTGTACTGTGTCTGCTGCTAATATATAGACTGGTTGATAAAGAGATAGTATACTCGTAACTAGTATGTATGTATAAAGAAAGAAAAAAAAACCACGGTTAGGTGGTATATACAATTATGGACGGGCTGCCGAGTGCCGACACAGAGGTAGCCACAGCCGTGAACTACCGCACTGTACTGTGTCTGCTGCTAATATATAGACTGGTTGATAAAGAGATAGTATACTCGTAACTAGTATGTATGTATAAAGAAAGAAAAAAAAACCACGGTTAGGTGGTATATACAATTATGGACGGGCTGCCGAGTGCCGACACAGAGGTAGCCACAGCCGTGAACTACCGCACTGTACTGTGTCTGCTGCTAATATAGACTGGTTGATAAAGAGATAGTATACTCGTAACTAGTATGTATGTATAAAGAAAGAAAGAAAAACCACGGTTAGGTGGTATATACAATTATGGACGGGCTGCCGAGTGCCGACACAGAGGTAGCCACAGCCGTGAACTACCGCACTGTACTGTGTCTGCTGCTAATATATAGACTGGTTGATAAAGAGATAGTATACTCGTAACTAGTATGTATGTATAAAGAAAGAAAAAAAAACCACGGTTAGGTGGTATATACAATTATGGACGGGCTGCCGAGTGCCGACACAGAGGTAGCCACAGCCGTGAACTACCGCACTGTACTGTGTCTGCTGCTAATATATAGACTGGTTGATAAAGAGATAGTATACTCGTAACTAGTATGTATGTATAAAGAAAGAAAAAAAAACCACGGTTAGGTGGTATATACAATTATGGACGGGCTGCCGAGTGCCGACACAGAGGTAGCCACAGCCGTGAACTACCGCACTGTACTGTGTCTGCTGCTAATATATAGACTGGTTGATAAAGAGATAGTATACTCGTAACTAGTATGTATGTATAAAGAAAGAAAAAAAAACCACGGTTAGGTGGTATATACAATTATGGACGGGCTGCCGAGTGCCGACACAGAGGTAGCCACAGCCGTGAACTACCGCACTGTACTGTGTCTGCTGCTAATATAGACTGGTTGATAAAGAGATAGTATACTCGTAACTAGTATGTATGTATAAAGAAAGAAAAAAAAACCACGGTTAGGTGGTATATACAATTATGGACGGGCTGCCGAGTGCCGACACAGAGGTAGCCACAGCCGTGAACTACCGCACTGTACTGTGTCTGCTGCTAATATAGACTGGTTGATAAAGAGATAGTATACTCGTAACTAGTATGACTATAAAGAAAGAAAAAAAAACCACGGTTAGGTGGTATATACAATTATGGACGGGCTGCCGAGTGCCGACACAGAGGTAGCCACAGCCGTGAACTACCGCACTGTACTGTGTCTGCTGCTAATATAGACTGGTTGATAAAGAGATAGTATACTACTAATATTATATATACTGGTGGTCAGGTCACTGGTCACTAGTCACACTGGCAGTGGCACTCCTGCAGCAAAAGTGTGCACTGTTTAATTTTAATATAATATTATGTACTCCTGGCTCCTGCTATAACCTATAACTGGCACTGAAGTAGTGCTCCCCAGTCTCCCCCACAATTATAAGCTGTGTGAGCTGAGCAGTCAGACAGATATATAATATATATAGATGATGCAGCACACTGGCCTGAGCCTGAGCAGTGCACACAGATATGGTATGTGACTGACTGAGTCACTGTGTGTATCGCTTTTTTCAGGCAGAGAACGGATATATTAAATAAACTGCACTGTGTGTCTGGTGGTCACTCACTATATAATATATTATGTACTCCTGGCTCCTGCTATAACCTATAACTGGCACTGCAGTAGTGCTCCCCAGTCTCCCCCACAATTATAAGCTGTGTGAGCTGAGCAGTCAGACAGATATATATAATATTATATATAGATAATAGATGATGCAGCACACTGGCCTGAGCCTGAGCAGTGCACACAGATATGGTATGTGACTGAGTCACTGTGTGCTGTGTATCGCTTTTTTCAGGCAGAGAACGGATTATAAAGTAAACTGCACTGTCCTCACTAGTAAACTCTCTCCACTCAGTCTCTACACTTCTACAGTAACAGTACTCCTCCTAGTCAGCTCCAGTAAATCTCTCTCAGTCTCTTATAATCTAAATGGAGAGGACGCCAGCCACGTCCTCTCCCTATCAATCTCAATGCACGTGTGAAAATGGCGGCGACGCGCGGCTCCTTATATAGAATCCGAGTCTCGCGATAGAATCCGAGCCTCGCGAGAATCCGACAGCGTCATGATGACGTTCGGGCGCGCTCGGGTTAACCGAGCAAGGCGGGAAGATCCGAGTCGCTCGGACCCGTGAAAAAAAACATGAAGTTCTGGCGGGTTCGGATTCAGAGAAACCGAACCCGCTCATCTCTAGTTTATGAGCCATAGTTTATATTCATGCAAGTCCATACTTAACTGCATTGACTACCCCCCCCCACACACACACACCACCACCAACACCACCACCCTCATATCCTCTCATTTCCAAAACAATCTACCTTACAATTCTATTTCTGCAACCATCTAAACTTTTTGCTTGAAATCAGCTGCCTTTGAACACTTCCACCTGCATTTCTGGAATTTTACTGCTATCTCTCATTCAGTCACCAATTTTCCTATTTTCAACTTTCCATCCTTATTTCCTCATCCACACTATGCCCATGGTGACAACAATACCCTCCAACACTCCTTGTCTACCTAATCATTTAATTTGCCCCTTGGTACCACCTCTATCCTTCTTTCCTAGTCTCCTACATCTCCACCTCTATCCTCTCCTCTATCTCCCATCCACCCCTTTATTTCCCTTCCCCTCCTGTTCTATTGCCCCACTGTCATTCACTTCTGCCCCCCAACCAGCCCTCTACCCCACCATTCAGCCCTACTCCCTCCTCTCTCTCCCTGTCTCCTCACCTCACTTTCATCAGTATCACATTGTACTTCCTCCATGCCCAACTCCTGCAGTTTCTCTTCCTAAATCAGGAGCCAGCGCCATCACTACACCTTGCCTTCCAAAATAATGTCACCTCAAGGCTACAGCAACCCTTATAATCCTGTGCCCTCTGGAATGACAGATCTGTCTGTAACAAACTGGTCCCCACCTATGACCTTTTCATCTCCAACTTCCAGCATCTCCTAGCCATTACTGAAATCTGGATTACCCCCTCTAACAAAGTAACACAGTTACACTCTGACACTACTTTTCCTACTGCTCTCTCCGGTGGGGTCCTCACATTCTCACACCCCCTTCCCCATCCCAGGGGTTTGTCATGGTGGTGGTGTTGGGGTCTTTTTACCCTCTGGCTGCTGCTACCAATTCCTACCCCCAGAACGGTCTCTTACTTTCTCTACATTTGAAGTCCATGCTATATGCCTCTTCCTTGAAAACTTTGCTTCCTAGCTTCCTCATTTCCTGTTTTCTGACATTGCCTCCATTACCTTAGGTGATTTCAACATCCCTATCGATAGCCCCACAAAATTCCCTGCCTCTAAACTCCTTAATCTCATATTTTTGTTTGGTCTCTCCCAGTAGACCTGCTCACCCTCCCATGTGAATGGGAGCTCACTTGAACTGGTCATCACTAACCGTTAGTTAGTGATACTTCTGATTTCTCCCATTCCCCATTTCCCCTCTGCTGCTTCTCCATCTCTACCTCATAAGGCTACTATATGTAAGCGTAACATCAGTGCCATAACTAGACATTTTGGGTCCCTGTGCCAGAGAGAGAATTTCCAGCCTGGTGTCAAAATCATTAAATAGCAATGCAGATACAAAACAGGTAAGCATAAGGACTCATTACAGGGATATCACATTCATTACAGAATATTTATTAAGGCATCTAGGGGCAAAAATTCCTAAGCGTAGGGTCCACCTAGCCTCTCGGGAAGAATGGGGAATGTGATCTATCCAGTGGCGTAAGTTTGTCCCAGTCGCCCGGAGGCAAAATAAATGTTGGTGCCCCTATATATATATATATATATATATATATATACACACATATATATCCATACAGCGTAACGCCGGCACTCTGGATGCCCCCTAGGGCTTGTTTACTCTGGTGCCCTCCATCTGGGTTTGGCAACCCCCATATGTAGATCAAAAAATGAGGCGGCACTCACATGATTTGAATACACACCTGTTTGCTTTTCAACAAATCTCTGAGTGCCGCCTCATTTTTTGATCTATATATATATATATATATATATACTGTATATATATATATATATATATAACATTTGGCCGGCGGCAGACTTGGGACTTTAAAGTTTCGATTTGATAAAAATCGTCGTCAGGCATAAAGAACAAACAAATGAAACATACCTTTATAGAGTAAGAGCACCCTGTGCATGAGTGTTGGCCGTCAGGCAGCTGAGTACTTCCGCCACATCATCAGGTGAAACCTCATAGGATGGCACCTGAGCCAGAAAGCCCACGGAGGCCTTCCGAGTGCCGGCCACTTCATGGACATTTGTGTACTGCTGTACCTCTACCTGCAATGTGGTGAGCAGAGGCAAGGCACCGGACATCACCTTTACCTGGTGTTCTGAACTTCCTCAGGAATTTTTTCTGTCTTCTGTTATTTTTATGTATACATCTTTTTTTCTTTTGTCACGAGGTGACACGTTATATGCACAGCACTTTTTCCACATGGTTGGGCCTGTATTAATAGGTTCGCAGCAACTTTAAATGGCCACTCCACAACGAAGGGAAGATGAGGTTTCCTCATTCCTGCTACAATGTGATACCCATGACACCTTAAGTTTTTCAGACTTGGAGGCTGAAGGCATCCTACATAAAGAGTCAGCGTTTGATGATGCACCTGTCACTACAAATGAAGACGCATTTAAGGAATTATTTAAGCTGAAGAAGAGAGCAGTGGACTTTTTATATCACAGCCGGACGCTGTCCGATTACTACCGGGCAAAACAGATCCCCAGGGGGTTTCGCATTCATAATGCCCCCACGATTGGGAGATTTAACATCAACTTCTGTAAAAGATGGATAGCTGTGTTGAACAAATGCTCCATGGACCTTCTCTTATTGGTCATAGAGGAGACAACTTGGGAGCATAATGTTACTATGGAGAAGATTAAACACTATGAATTGGAACATCATGACCTTCTCACAGCGGAAGCAGCGAAATTGTCCACATTGGCTGATCAAGTTGAGAAGTACCGCAGTGATTTGCTCAAATTTAAACGTGAGAAATTACTCAAGGTCCAACAGGACTACACCCAACATTGTGTATATCCCTGGTTGGGCAACATGGGGAATAGTGGACCCGCATATAATGTACCGAGGTTCCGACGAAGAAGACCGACAGTACGAGGTGGTACTACATCAGCGAGTGATTCGGATGATCAAGTCAGACCAAGAAGACAAGGGCCAAGGGATGTGACCCCTTTAGGGGCAAGGACTCGGGCAGTTCCAGCGGTCCGAGAATCAGACCCACCAGATGGGGGGGACAAACAAGAAGGCAAGCGAAGGGGATGCCCTCCCAGGGCCAAAAAGACTTGATCTTCAATCTATCCTCAAGCTTGTTGTCACCTGCAGAGGTAAGCGTTTTGGAAAAAGGCCTAACGTTTGTCCCTACAAACAGACCGAACAGGTTCCAATGGAAACTTGATTCATTTAGACTGCACCACACTTTAAAACTTAAAGAACATTTCTCTAAAGACTCTGGTCCACCGATGTCGAGTGATGTTCCTGCTAGAGTGTTGAAATTAGGCCCCTCATCTAAATTTGACCCGGTGTCAAACAATTCATCTGTGAAAACGTTTAGCAGGTTACTAGAGGCTTGCGGGGAGTGGCCCCAGTTCCCCTGTATATAGTAATTTGTCCAGAGAGGAAAAAGTGGCCCTTAAGGCTCTGAGTAAGAGGCAGGACATTATTATAAGGGGTGCTGATAAAGGGGGTTCTATAGTGATTCTCAATACCAGTGATTATGTCAGTGAATGTCATCGTTTATTGAGTGATATGGATACCTATTGCCCTTTAGAGAGGGACCCCACCGGATCTTATGTGGAGGAACTATCGGGTATTTTGAATAGAGCATGTGAACAGGGGCTGCTGTCTAAAACCATTATTCAGAAATTATTGAACACACACCCGATAGTACCGGTGTTTTATACACTCCCGAAAATACACAAGCACGCACAGAGACCTCCCGGGAGACCGATTGTATCGGCCCGGGGGTCTCTGTGCGAACCATTGGCCATTTTTCTAGATTCCTATTTACAACCGTGCGTTCAGCAAACGTTCACACATTTGAAAGACTCCAATGTGTTGTTGGAGAAATTTTTACAGTTTGATCAGGTACCACCTAATCTTTTGATGGCCACAATTGATGTATCTAGCCTGTACACATGCATTCCGCATGCAGGAGGTCTACAGGCGGTTAGAAGGTTAATTACAGGTAATGCGGCATATACAGGTCCAGATGTGGATTTATTTATTGAATTACAGGAGTTCACCTTAACGCACAACTATTTTTTGTTTGAAGACAAGTTCTTCAGGCAGACAATGGGGTGTGCGATGGGGTCAGCAGTGGCTCCGACCTTTGCAAATACTTTCATGTGGCTGTTTTATGAAAATCCCAGTGTGGCTGAGCAAATTTTTCTGTATTATCGCTACATAGATGACTTGCTCATCTTCTGGATAGGAGATGAGCAGTTTCTAGTAGACATTATAGCCAAACACAACAGCTCGGATAGCACGATCAAGCTTACCATGCAATGTAGTCACTCCCACATTGATTTTTTGGATATTTCTATCCGAATCAATGAAGGGAAGATAGATACAGATTTATACTCCAAACCCACTGATAGAAACATGTTATTGAGGTACAATAGTTTTCATCCTGCCCCCACCACACATGGCTTGCCTTACTCCCAATTTTTGCGGGTTTGTAGGATCACAAATAATGCCGCAAACCTGGAAAAACAATTAGACAACATGGAGGCGAAGTTTGTGGAGAGGGGATATCCTTTACCTCTATTGAAACAAGCGAGGGCGAAAGCAGGTGCTCGGAATAGAGTGGACCTGTTGACCAAAACTGTGACGCGCAAGAAACAGGACAAATTACCTTGGGTTAACACATATGACACTAACAGCCGTTATACGAACAAAAGGGCCAAGGCTCTGTGGCCTATTATCACCACAGACCCTGAACTTAAGATACTAAAAAACACACAAATCATGTCTAGTTACAGGAGGGGTCGGAACATTAAAGATCTTCTAGTGAAAACTGACCTTAGTAAATTCAAGAAACCAGCTCCCTCACACTTTTTGAGTAGACCTAATGGTTGCTATAGGTGTATTGGGTGCACCACCTGCAGTTACATGTCTGCAGGGGCTAGTATTACACATCCACATTCCGCAAAAAAATATACCATTAATTGGCCACTGTCTTGTAATTCTAAATTTGTAGTATATGTAATCATGTGCCCCTGTGGCCTGTATTATGTGGGCAAAACAGAATGTTTATTTAAAATAAGGATGGCCCAACACAGACAGGCCATTAGGGCGGCGTTGGTCTCAGGTAGTAGCGACCAGCCGGTGGCACGTCATTTCGCAAAATTGAAGCATGGCATGGCGACCTTGAAATACCGCATTATTGACCAGGTGCCAGAATACATCAGGGGGGGCAACAGAGCATTAAAATTGCTTCAGTTGGAGTCCCGGTGGATCTTCAGACTTGACACCATCAGACCTAGAGGGCTGAATGAGTCTCTGGGGTTGAGTAATTTCCTATAATATTTATATTTAAAATGAAGGGATCTTTCCGCGGACGGTCCGAGAATTGTTTTAATAGGCCTGGTCTGTTAACCGGTGGATATTCGGGCTTACCGACATGTGGGCAATGCCAACAATTAAATATAATTAGGGACCAATGATGGTGGTGAGGCCATTTATAAGATGCTGCTTACAACTGTGTGGAGTTTATATGTGTTTTGTTGTATAATTTATTAGACATGTTTTTATATATGTACACATAATCATGCACTTTAAAGGGTGTTATGCTAACATAACTTACAGAGGGCACGATCTGTATTAAGACCCACGCATGGGTGCACTGAAACTGAGTTAGATATTGGTCCATGACATGATGTGGCATTTTATGACACATATTTTACACATGGGATTTTAGCCCAGTCCTATGCATTTTAAGCCATTCTTTTATTACAGTCTGTCATATCACTTTGAAGTTTTTTTCACCTTATAGATGTTTTTTGTATAGGTTTTTGGATTTTTATATATATATATTATTTATTAGATGCGTTGATAATTGAGCATTGAGGAGTAGATGATATGGTCACTTATATATATAAGGCACTGCTGGCGGTGTGGTTCCACTGCCCGCGGTGGCTAACTGTTTTTTTAGTAAAGTATGTTTTGCATGTTGCACTTTAGGGATACATTGGAGAGAGGAGACTTGGAACTTAGCACAGTTTCAGTGTAGTATGTGTGGGAGCTGACAGACCGGAGTTCTCATACGTACATGTTGTTTGTTTTGGTTTGTTAGGTTGCCGCGGCAACGTGCTCGGGACCCGCGACGTCACTTCCGGCGGAAGTGTTTTGCTCGTGGGGATGGACGCCGGGCCTGGGACACGGCGGCGGCGGCAGCCAGTGGGGGACAGCTTTGATTGGTGAGTGCACCTATAAATGTTTGTTGATTTGCAGTGTGGGGTTATCCTGATGAAGGGGCTACACGCCCCGAAACGTTGATGATGTAACCATGCAGTTTGTTCACTAAAGAATTTCTGTTATTCACCAAGTCTCTGAGTGCCGCCTTTTCTGTGGGATATGGATAGAGGTGAAACCTCATAGGATGGCACCTGAGCCAGAAAGCCCACGGAGGCCTTCCGAGTGCCGGCCACTTCATGGACATTTTATATATATATATATATATATATATATATATATATATATAAAATTATTATTATTACTATTATTATTATTATTATTATTATTATTATTATTATTATTATTATATTTTATTTAAAAATGTTCCCATCGTCGGCACTCCGGAATTCAAATGGCATGTGAATTCCAGAGTGCCACCGATGGGAAAATATACTTCACACAGTTGCATTAACTGTGCTGTGGAGGGCACCTGGTAAAGTAAATGTTGTTGTAACCCTGGGAGTGCCATATATATATATATATATATATATATACACAATAATGTCGATGTTTCAGTCCACATAGGGCCCTTTGTCAAAAGTAAATAGTGTATATAAACTAATATATGTGAGTCTGTGTATACTTGCCTGAGAGCAGTAAGGCTCACATATCGCCTAATTGGAAACAACACTATTTTAAACCTTTTATACAGGAAAAATGCTTTCTTCAAGGAATAAAGCATTTTTAAATTATTTTAATTTGCTAGTAGAACAGGTATTGTGGCAGTACAAGTACAGCCATAATACTTGTGTATCTCATGTGGGGAAGCATCACTTCGCTGGAGGAAAACCCTGGTGGCAGTAAAATGTGCCAGTTTTCGCACACGACAGCACTATAGGGAAAAAGTAATGTAAAACAGAAGATTGTGCTTACCTGCCATCCTTAGGTTCCTCCACGTCGTTTCTGATCGGCGACCAGCAGGACTCCATCACCTTCAGCGGAAGAGGGGAATGGTAAAGGATGAAGAAGGGAGAAGTGGAAGCAGAAAGGGGTGGTGGTGAAAGGAGAAGCAGGGCATGAGGAAAAGTGCCTCCACCTAATTATAGCTGGAGGTACAGATAAAATAGCAGGAGTAATAGAAGACACAGACAAAAGAAGGAGGAAAACCAAAGGCCAGACACACACATAGATAATACAGAGACACACTGGGACCTGGAGGAACATGGATACCTATACACCAATGACTGGGAGGGGTTGGGAATGAATGACCAGCGCTTGGTATCCTGCCGGACACCATACCGATGCCGGGATCCCGGGGGTTAAGAATGCCGGCTGGGGGTGCAACGCAATGAAGCCCCTTGTGGAGTCGTTGCGCTTGCCATGCTGCCGGCTTGGTGGTGAGCTGTGCCCGCCACAAGTTCTATTCCCACTTTATGGGTGTCGTGGACACCCCCGAGTGGAAATAGTTCCTGTTAGTCAACATGCCGACTGTTGGGATGTTGAGGGGGCGGGATGTACGCATCTGTATTGTGACCAGCGGTCTCCTGACTGCTGGTCACAGAACTACATCCCACTGGGAGGGGGGAGACATAGTGACATACACACTCGTGAGTGGTGAGTGGGCATAAAGAAATACACATTGGTGGAGGTGGAGGGAAGGGGGACATTGAGACATACAAACTGGTGACTGCGGAGATCGGGTATGGAGATATACACATTGGGGCTGGAGGGGAGATATCCACACTGAGTTCACACTAAAAAGGGCGGGATGTACTAAGCCGTGAAAAGTGATAATTTCATGGTGATAAAGTACCAGCCAATCACCACCTAACTGTCATTTTTCAAACCCAGCCTGTGACATGGCAGGTAGGAGCTGATTGGCTGGTACTTTATCACAGTGAAATTATCACTTTTCTAAGCTTAGTACCTCCCGCCCTAAGAGAGGACACTGGAGACATGTGCAAATGTGAATTGGGCAAACAGACAGACATGCAGTATGAACTACGGGGCAGTGGCAGAGGTACTGACTGAGACAGGAAGCATAGAGGGGAAAAACGCAGGTACAGAGGAATAAAACTAACTGGCCAGCTGCGCCTGTGGGTCTTTAATGAAGAACTCCCATCATTATCAAGGGTCCCTCCGTCCAGGGGGCGGGGCAAGGTTGTGGGCAGATTGCATCATTGTGCACGCCCCAAACTCCTCATCAGCACAGGATTCTGGAAGCTCCACCCATGACACGACCCCACCTGGAGGCTGTGATGTCTGCCTGTAGTAGAGGGAGATTCCCCTCACCACACACCCGCCCACTCGGCTGCTGTGCGGCGTCCCTGCACTGTGTGCCGGCGAGCGGAGGTAATAATTGTTCATTTAAAATAATACTTATTGTGCTGGTGGGGAAGATGGCCGCCATTGGTACCACTAGGCCCTCGGTGGACTTCTATACTGCCTTGTGGTAAATCCGGCCCTGGCGCTGTCGCTGTCCGAGAGCTAGGGACAGCGTGCAGAGAGAGAGCAGCGGCTGTGGCAGGCGGAACGGGTGAGTGATAGCAGCAGATGCGGGAGGCGTGGCTTCACCACTATTGGTAGGGAGAGGTCGCCGTCTGTTTCCCCTCTCTATCACGGGTCCGTCTCTCACAGCTGCAATGTGCATAGTGGAAGCGGAATGGCTCTCCGCTCGGCCTTCATGCCCTATGTCACAACAGCAATGTGCCTCCTTCAGGGCTGGAGCCTGGCGACAGGTGACTCCATTGTCTCCGGGAGTTACATAGAAACATAGAAACATAGAATTTGACGGCAGATAAGAACCACTTGGCCCATCTAGTCTGCCCCTTTATTTTATCCTTTAGGCAATCTCAACCCTTTTTGAACCTTAATTCTTTGTAAGGATATTCATATGCCTATCCCAAGCATGTTTAAATTGCTCTACAGTCTTAGCCTCTACCACCTCTGATGGGAGGCTATTCCACTTATCCACTACCCTTTATGTGGAGTAATTTTTCCTTAAATTTCCCCTGAACCTCCCCCCCTCCAGTCTCAGTGTATGTCCTTGAGTTCTAATGCTTCTCTTCCTTTGAAGAATGTTTCCCTCCTGAACTTTGTTAAGACCCTTGATATATTTGAAAGTTTCTATCATGTCCCCCCTTTCCCTTCTCTCCTCCAAACTATACATGTTAAGATCTTTTAGCCTTTCCGGGTAAGTTTTGTGATGTAGGCCATGCACCATTTTAGTTGCCCTTCTTTGTACACTCTCTAATGTATTTATATCCTTCTGGAGATATGGTCTCCAGAACTGGACACAGTATTCCAGATGGGGCCGCACCAATGACCTATACAGTGGCATTATCATTTATTTTTTCCTGCTACTGATTCCTCTCCCTATGCAACCAAGCATCTGACTTGCCTTTCTCATTGCTTTGTTGCATTGATTTTCTGCCTTCAAGTCACTTGAAATAGTAACTCCTAAATCCCTTTCCTCCTCAGTAGTTTCCATTATAGTACCCTTGATACTATATTTAGCCTTTGGGTTTTTGAGACCCAAGTGCATGATTTTGCATTTTTTAGCATTAAACTGTAGTTGCCACGTTCTTGACCATTTCTCAAGCCTACCTAGGTCATCAATCATTTGTTTTACACCTCCCGGTGTGTCTACCCTGTTGCATATCTTTGTATCATCTGCAAAAGGGCATACCTTCCCTTCAATACTATCTGCAATGTCACCAATAAAGATATTAAAGAGAACTGGACCAAGTACAGATCCCTGGGGTACTACACTGGTAACATTTCCCTCCATAGATTGCACTCCATTAACTACAACTGTCTGTTTCCTATCCTACAACCAGGTTCTTATCCATTTAACTGTTTTATAATCCACCACCACACTTTCAAGTTTATTTAGCAGTGTGCGATGTGGGACAGTGTCAAATGCCTTACTAAAGTCTAGATATGCTACATCTACAGCTCCCCCTTGATCTATTATTTTCGTCACAGAGTCAAAAAAGTAATTAAGATTTGTTTGGCATGATCTCCCACCAGCAAATCCATGCTGTTTTGGATCCTGTAAGTTGTTTGATTTAAGATATTCCACAACTCTTTCTTTTAATAGTTTTTCCATTACTTTCCCTACTACTGATGTTCTGCTTCTGGGTCTATCATCCTGTATTTTAAAGAAGTGAGGCTATGAGGGGTCACAGCAAAATGAAGTACCACTGGCTGGCCACTGGTGCCAGACTGCAAAGCAGCTTTAATGGTGGAGCGGTGCGCTGACATGCTTTCCTTAAAGGATCTCCCCAGCTTTCCTATATATGGCAAGCTGCATGGGCACAATAGCTGGTAAACAGTGAATTTAGTATTGCATGTTAGACGGTGATGAATAGTAAGGCTTTTGATTGTTAAAGCAGTGTTTTACAACCACTGTGCTGTGGCACACTAGTGTGCACTGAGCAGTCTCCAGGTGTGCCGCCATAGAAGCAGATCCAAGCCCGTCAGTGTTTTGCCACTACTGAGGCAATGGAACGATCAATACTGGTGGGTTTAGTGGTTGCAGAGCAGTTCTAATTTTGGAACCGGGCAGTGTTGGGCTCTTCTGGCTTTCTCAGACGTGGCTCAGGTGTTACCTTTGGAGAAGCTGTGACATGACATCCTAGAACATGCAACTGCACCATGCATCACCATTGTATATGAATGTGCCTTGGCAATATTTAGATCTTGTTCAATGTGCCACGAGTTGTAAAAGGTTGAAAGTCTCTGTGTTAGAGGATGGGAAAAAGTATTTCCAGGGATCATGTAAACTTTCACAAGCAGGGCCCTCTTCCCTCAAGTACCTTTATGTCTCTTAATTAACCTATCTTCTTTTCAATACTCTCTTTGATGGCATCAAATCAGTTTTCTGCCACCCCAAAAATTATTTTTGTGCTGTTTACTGACGCAGTTATGTTTATATACCCTATCTTGTCCTAAATTGTACTGAATTGTAAATCACTGTCTTCATGTTTTGCTGTGGTTTACTTTGTAATTGGGCACTGTGGATCCCATGTGGCGCCATATAAATAAAAGATAATAATAATGAAACAACACATAATGCAAGTACATCTAAGACATCCCGTTTTGGAGAAAAAGGTAAGTTCTTGTTGATTGGACACATATGACTTAACGAGAATGTCCCTTAGGTTGTGGCCCCTTTTGTAACAGGGCATGATGCGTGTCTCTAGAAGATTCAAATCTGATTCAAATCCGATTGTACAACAGGCAACAGCTTTTTCACCACTCTGTTGATCAAAGTATTGGCGTTGTTATATTTATTGACCCAAGGAAGAAATCTGTTATCCTTCTTGTTACTGTGTCCAGACAACAGGGAACTTCTACCAATAACTAGAATTTTTTGTTTCGTCTGTTCTAATAACAGGGGATGATAACCCCTTTCTATGAATTTAAGAACCATGGTATTCATCTGGACTTCAGTCTAGACGGGAATAGAAGTAATAAGACGTATTCGAAGTAATTGAGAATACGGCAAACCCCTATAGGGATTTAGGATGACAACTTGTAGCGTAAAGAAGATTGTTCCTGTCAGTTGGTTTAAAATATAAATTGATAGATAAAACTCCATTTTTACAGGAGATGGCAACATCCAATACATGATGAACTGACATTATAGGTGAACTTTACAGGACTCATGCTTTTATTATGTTGTTCAATGGTAGAGATCAGATCTTTGCATGGACATTTCCAAGACATGAGAAGATCGTCTATATAACGATTAAAAAAGATGATCCTTTCCGAGATTAATGGGTTAGAGAAAAAGACCTCTTCCTTGATGTCAAACATAAAAATATTTGTATATGAGGGGGCTACCTCTGCCCCCGTAGCACAACCAATCAGCTACAGATAGAATTTGTTATCATACAAAAATAATTTTTTTGTCAAAATTAAAAGCCGCAATGCAATCGCGAAGTCCGCATCAGGTCCAATATATTGTGGATGATTATTGGACCTGAGGAGGACTTTGTGATTGAATTGCTGCATTTCATTTGAAGAAAAAAATCAATGACTCCACCTCTCCCCCACTTCCACTATCAGTAGGTGTCCCCCAACGTTGTGTTCTTGGTCCTCTCCTTTTCTCTCTCTATACGTCCTCTTTAGGTGAGCTCATTAGCCCTTTTGACTTAAAATATCATCTCTACACTGCTGATACTCAAGTCTACCTTTTGTTCCCTGACCTCACCCCCACTCTCCTCCTCAACATGTCTAAGACTGAGCTGATCATCTTCCCAACCTCAACACAACCTCACCACGAACAATTTCATTATCTATTGTTGGCACTACTATCACTTCTAGCCCCCAAGTGCACTGTCTTTGAGTAAGTTTTCACTATTCCCTTTCCTTCAAATCACACATTCAGCACCTCTCACAAACCAGCCAGTTTCATCTAAAAAATATTTTCAGGATTTCATACCCAGGATGCTACTAGGACCCTTTCTTAAACATCTTCTACTCCATACTCCCTTCGATGGCACCAAATCCCTTGGTTTTCTGTCACCCTATTACGTATTTCAGTGTTGTCTGCTGATGCACCGTAGCACTTCGTATATAGACTCAGACTAAAGGGGTTACTCAGGTTTGTTAGCAAACCTCATAAAATAGCAAATGGGTAAAACCATGTTGCACTGCAGGTAGGGCAAATGTAACATGTGCAGAGAGATTTAGCTTTGGGTGGGTTATGTTGTTTCTGTGCATGGTAAATAATGGCTGCTTAATTTCTACAAGGCAATTTAGATTTCAGTTTGAACATAACCCACCCAAATCTAACTCTCTGCATATGTTACATCTGCCCCACCTGCAATGCAACATGGTTTTGCCTAAAGATGTGCGGCAGACAGTTTTCGGGCTTTGTGTTTTGGTTTTGGCTCTCGATCCCCGCTCGTGTTTTGGATCTGGATTGGTTTTGTCAAAACCACCCTTTCAGGTTTTGGTTTTGGATCTGGATGATTTTTGAAAAAAACATAAAAATAGCTAGAATCACAGAATTTGGGGATAATTTTGATCCTACGGTATAATTACCTCAATAACATTAATTTCCACTCATTTTCAGTCTATTATTAACACCTCATACCTCACAATATTGTTTTTAGGCCAAAAGGTCACACCAAGGTCACTGGGTGACAAAGCTAAGTGACACAAGTGTGCGGCACAAACACCTGGCCCATCTAGCAGTGGAGCAGTGGCAAACAGGATGGCATGATGTGCTCTTTGGGGCCTATTTTTTTTAAAACAGCCATCCTGTCTGCCACTGCAGTGCCACTCCTAGATGGGCCAGGTGTTTGTACCGGATGACTAAGCTAAGCAACACAAGTGGGCGGCACAAACAAACACCTGTCCCATCTAGGAGTGGCACTGCAGTGGCAGACAGGATGGCAGTTTTAAAAATAGGCCAAAAAGAGCACATAATGCAAAGATAAAAAAGAGGTGCAAGATGGAATTGTCTTGGGCCTTTTCACCCAACCATATGTTGTTTAAACAGGACATGCACAGTTTAATAAACCCATCATTTCAGCGACAGGTGGTCCCCCTGGAAAAAGCTTGCCAAGTTCTCTGAATCACAGCTAGCTACAAACATACCAACTCTTTCTTTGATGACTTTTCACATTATGAGGAGAGGCAAGAGGAAGAGGACAGTGTCAAGAAGGTGATTAAAAATCAGAGAGGCACTCACAATCAAGAACAACACACAGGGTTTCACCTCCACTCCTATATTGGTGTGGAACAGAAAGGACTTCAACCAAGCAAATATATAATTATCAATTACCACATTACTGGACAAACTGAAAAACTAGGGGCCAAAGCCTCCAAAATTGAAACCCCTTCTCCATGTTCAGGGATTAATATAATCTCAGATTTAATGTTGGTATGCAAATAAACTGGTATATACAACAGGATCAAGATTGGATATTTTCCCCTCCACAGAGTCTGGAGACTTATTCTGTGAAAATCTCGTGGGTTTCTTTTTTTTTTTCATTTTTTTATTGCATTTTTATTTACATATTTTGTGGCAGATGCCTTATTTTTGTTTTTCACAGCTCCCAGTTACACACATGTGAGCATACCTGTGTGTCTTGTTAATTTTATTCATATTTTATGTTTATATAAAGCAGCCCCTTAGATGTTTTAGCAGCCCCTCCTGAGCCCCCACAGCAGCCCCGGATGGGGCAAGTTGAGTTCGGGTGGGTTTGGTACAGTACTAAGCAGGACTGTGCAGTGAATGTTTTGTTATTGAGCCCATGCCGTAGTGGAGCTTACCACTCTACATTCGAAAATCATTTCATACTATAAGTAGGACTGTAGGAGGAGGCAATGCTAACCTCTGTGCCCACAGCATGCCTCAGCCTGGCAAGCCAGACATCTTCCTGGCTGTTAGCTACCATGAGACTCCATACTGGGCCTTCTTCAGTAACTGTTTGTGCCTCACAGGAGCTCCTAGTGCTGCAGTGCAATGGAAAGCTGATGCAATGCAAGATCACTGAAACTCTGTCCTTCTAACACCGCAAGGTCTTCCGATAACCCTACTCAGCCCTTAGGAAAAGAAGATTACTGTACAAGAAATGCGCATATTCTAAATAAATAATCCTAAAATGTGGAACATCAATAATAAATGAAAATTAAGGTTGACTGATTGGAGTCATTCATTTGAGTAAGTACCTAACAGGAAATAATTGAAAAGAACCTCTCTCTCTAATGCTCCGGCAGAAAATACAGTATCACTTTTACCTCTCCGGCAGTTGCGCTGGATTATGATTCAGTCTCTTCTGAGTCACACTGACTTTGGCCACAAATGAAGTCTCTTCCCACATTATTTAAAAACACTTCGTCAAAATAGAAATTTCCATTTCCACCTTTGCGGCTAAGTTTTCACAAATCTGTTTGTGATGTTGAAGCTTGTTTCATATCTGCTCTAGACTTTAATTTAAACCTGGGATCAAGTACAGCAGCACCCCTGGAACTATATGGCAGCACCCCTGGACTTATACAGCATAGGCAGCACCCCTGGAGAATTACAAAGCACAGCAGACAGGCAACAGCACCCCTGGACTTAAACAGCAGTAGCACCCCTGGACTGATAGGGCAAGGGGGCAGTACCCCTGGAATGATGTGGCAATGAAAAGACATGCAAGATGGAATTGTCCTTGGGCCCTCCCATCCACCCTTATGTTGTATAAACAGGACATGCACACTTTAACAAAACAATAATTTCAGCAACCGGGTCTGCCACACCACTGTGGCTGAAATGATTGGTTTGTCTGGGCCCCCACAAAAAAAAGCAATTAATCTCTCCTTGCACAAACTGGCTTTACAGTGGCAAGATGTCATCCTCATCCTCAGATCTCCCCCCCCTTCAGTGTTCACATCCTCATCTGCACAGAGAAATAATATTCAAACAAAACCACATAATTTAGGTGTCAGTGGACTGCTTATGCTCTTACCCAAAGTTTCGGAACTTGATAATGTCTTATGAGGGAGGATGTTCCTAAGTGGTTAACGTCCTTGCCCCTACTCCACCTACTAATTATGGATTGACAAAGGCAACAGATGGCTTGACACCTGTCATACGTATTTGTGCAAAAATAGTTCCACACCGAAGAGGTGGCTTTTTTGGTATTTTGCCCAGGCATGACAATGGGCTTTTTCATCCCATGGCCAACAACTGTCTCTACTGGTACCTTATTTAACCAAACCACATCACCATAAGAATGCTCATCGTCAACTTCCTCCGCAGCACCAGCTTCACCCATATCCTCTTCATCCTGGTGTACTTCTACAGTGACATCCTCAATCTCAATATCAGTAACTGCACTGGCAGTGCTCCTCCCAGCATTTGCAGAGGGCATGCAAATGGTGGCAGGAGCCTCCTCTTCCCATACAGTGTTGTGAAGGTCAGGCCTAGACATTGCAAACGTGGACAGTGCCAGCACCCCGATTTTTTTCACAGCACCCCTGTAATTTTACAGCATACAATACAAGGCCAATGTACATTGATTTTCACTGCACCCCAGAATTTTTACAGCATACAAGACAGGGCCAGTGTAGATTGATTTTCACGGCACCCCAAAATTTTTACAGCATACAAGACAGGACCAGTGTACATTGATTTTCACTGCACCCCAGAATTTTTACAGCATACAGGATAGGGCCAGTGTACTTTTATTTTAACAGCAGCACCCCTGTATTTTTACAGCATACAGGGCCAGTGTAATATTATTTTAACAGCAGCACCCCTGTATTTTCACAGCATACAGGACAAGTGTGCTTTTATTTTAACAATAGCACCCCTGAATTTTTACAGCATACAAGGCTAGTGTAATATATTAACAGCAGCATCCTTGTTTTTTTCACAGCATACAGGACCAGTGTGCTTTTATTTTAACAACTGCACCCCTGAATTTTTACAGCATACAGGGCCAGTATAATATTTTAACAACTGCACCCCTGAATTTTTACAGCATACAGGGCCAGTATAATATTTTGACAGCAGCACCCCTGAATTTTTACAGCATACAGGACCAGTGTGCTTTTATTTTAACAACTGCACCCCTGAATTTTTACAGCATACAGGACCAGTGTAATATATTAACAGCAGCATCCCTGTTTTTTCACAGCATACAGGGCCAGTGTGCTTTTATTTTAACAACTGTAACCCTGAATTTTTACAGCATATAGGACCAGTGTACTTTTATTTTAACAACAGAAGCACCCCTGAAATTTTACAGCATACAAGACTGGGACAGCACCCCTATATTTTTACAGCATACAGGACCAGTGTGCTTTTATTTTAACAACTGCACCCCTGAATTTTTACTGCATACAGGACCAGTCTGCTTTTATTTTAACAACAGAAGAACCCCTGAATTTTTACAGCATACAAGATTGGGCCAGCATTCCTGTATTTTCACAGCATTCAGGACCAGTGTGCTTTTATTTTAACAACAGCAACCCTGATTTTTATAGCAGGCAGGGCCAGTGTAATATTGTAACAATTATTGTTACTGGAAACCGGAGATCTCACACGCACCTCACCTCTTGTATGCTGTGGAGCTGGGTTCGGACCTTTGGATATGGCTCTTTAAAGGGATTAGCTACCAGGGCCGGGAGTGGACGGACCAGTGTTCCCTAAATCTATTGAGGACGGATGCGGTAATTTGATCTTTAACTAAAACAGCATGGCCATGTTTTAATATAATTGGATGAGTGCACGTTATTCTAAAGAAGTAATTTTCCACCTTATTGCTAAGGACTCTATTATACAAATAGATTGATTAAATGTCCTGAGCAGAACTTTGCCATAATCAGCTGCTATTTTGATTGAGTAAACTGTAAATTTTTAACCAACATGGACTTTACGGCAATGTGAATAAAAAGAAGTGCTTTCAAGTCCATTAATATTGATGCTCTCCTCTGAAATACCTGTGGATACAATATATCTATTTTACACAGTGAATTTAAAAGTATCTTTTTTAGATGTGCCTGCTTGTTTTGTTTGAGAATTGAGTATTGAATTGAAACAATTGCATCTGTTTGATTTTTCCAGTTCTGCAGAGATTAAATAAATAAATATAGTAAACTGGTTAAATTATGAAGTGATCTCTGCGAATTGGAAAAATACCTAAGGAATATACACTTGGAGAGGGGTATTCGTAGTTCCAATCAGTGGGAAACTTTCTGGGGGAACCTTGAATACTAATATAATTCCTTCCAAACAGTTGAATTTAAAGTTTTTTTTATATTAGTTTAATCATTTTTTTGTGCTTGGTACCTTTTATATATTTAAGGAAGAAATTATATTTGAGGAAATGTGTGAATTATAAAATTTTTTACCTTAGGGTGACATAAAAAGGATAAATAAAGATTTTTTAAATCATTTACACAGCTTGCCAGCGCTCTCTATCTTATGTGTTTTCATATTTGGTTTTTAAGGTCTGAGTATTCCCTGTTTAGAAATCTGTGCCAACTGTGTTATAAATTATAGGGGATTTGATTGGCGCCAGGAAAACTTCCTTGTTTCTGCATAATATTGTAAGAGCAGCACCCCTGAATTTTTACAGCATACAGGACCACTGTGCTTTTATTTTAACAACAGAAGCACCCCTGAATTTTTACAGCATACAAGACTGGGACAGCACCCCTATATTTTAACAGCATACAGGACCAGTGTGCTTTTATTTTAACCACTGCACCCCTGAATGTTTACAGCATACAGGACCAGTGTGCTTTAATTTTAACAACAGAAGCACCCCTGAATTTTTACAGCATAAAAGATTGGGCCAGCACCCCTGTATTTTCACAGCATACAGGACAAGTGTGCTTTTATTTTAACAACAGCAACGCTAAATTTTTACAGCATACAGGAGGACAGTGCCCCTGCCCCCTGTACAACACAGTGACAGCCAGGACAGCAACGACATCCATGTACAGCTGCAGCACCCCTAACAGCACATGAAACACCAGTGACAGCCAGGACAGCACCCCTAACAGCACAGGTACACCACAGTGACTGTAGCAGCACCCCTACAGAGCACACACTGACCACACCCGACGCCGCTACCCACAGAGAGACAGGGTTCTGTCTCCCTCACTCTCAAAGTCTGGAGTGAAAATGGCAGTGCCACGTGGTTGTTTATATGGAATCCAAAACCCACAAGAATCCAACAGCGGGATGATGATGTTTTGTCTCCTCCTGGTTTCCGAGTCTGGTGGGGAGTCCCAAGCCGGGCTCGGAGCATGACGTTCGGGGGAGGGGGGGGGGGGGATTGGTTCTCTAGGAACTGAATCCGCTCATCTCTAGTTTTGGCCAATTGCTAACTTTTTTGGTTTGCTAACAAACCTGAATACGGCTCTTAGTTGTACACAAATTTTGCAAATGTCACACATTAAATTGACCAGAGTAATGTAGTAAAATATATATTTCACTTTCATTTGTATTATCTATGTAAATAATGCACACATTTTGATAAAAGAAAAAGACACTCTGCACGGCTTAGTCATCCACGTCAACCTGGGCCGGTTCAAGGGCGCTCTGCGCCCCGGGCAGGAAAAGGGGCGTGGCCTAATACAGGGGGCGTGGTCAGTTACGCCCCCTGTACATTGCTAGCGCCGCTTGAATGCTGAGCGGTGCGCGATGACGTCATCGCGCACCGCACAGCAAAAGGTCCTCTCCACGAAGGGAAACTAGACGCTATGCGTCTAGTTCCCTTCGTGGAGAGGACCTTTGCTGTGCGGTGCGCGATGACGTCATCGCGCACCGCTCAGCAAAGTTACTCTCCACGAAAGGAAACTAGACGCATAGCGTCTAGTTCCCTTCACAGGAGGCGGACGGGGACGGCAGCGGGCAGCGGGCAGCGGAGGCGGACGGGGGACACAGCGGGCAGCAGTGGCGGATCTTGCCACGGTGCGGCACCTTCCGGATGGCGCCAGCGCCCTCCGGAAGGCGGCGCCCCGGGCAAAAGTCCTGCTTGCCCGTGGCAAGATCCGCTACTGACGTCAACTACAGTATATGTTTTATTCATATATTGAGAATATGCTAATAAATCTATTATTATTTACACAGATCTTTGTGTTATTCTATTAATATATCTTTATTTAATTAACACTGTTCAGCTTTTCTTTCATTAGGGGGTTGGCATCGCCCCTGAACAGATACTTCAAACATTCAGATAATGCCTATTATGGGTCCATTTCACTCTATCATTGTTTTTAATCTATCTTTAAAAAGGAAGTTAAGCTTTGGAACCTGCAGCTTAGCTGTTCTCATGCAAATCATTATCTCCTTTTCAAAATCTCTCTGTAGAGCTCAAAGTATGACAGCCATCAGCCAGTAACACTGATAGAGGCTCACAGCTCTCAGCATTTCCTGTGATAGCATAATATGATAGGTGGGAGCAGAAAGGAAATATTTTTACAATGTACAGAGCCAGTGGCTTAAGTTCGTCCCAGTCACCCAGAGGCATGATACATTTTGGTGCCCCCCTACATATACACACACCATATGTAGCTATCCGGCACTCAGACTGAACAGTAGAAGTGTGCTCAGGTGCCTTTCCCAATAGTAATATAGATACACATACTAAGTGGACGGCACTCCAAGTCAGTCATTACAATAAAACAGACACCAGCATACCTTTATAGTACACCTACACCTAGTGTTCACTCACCCGCCAGCGGATCTCGATGGAGATGCTTTGGCGCAGCGGTGTGCCGCTATATATAAAAAACACACAAACACTTAATTCACTTAAAAACACACATGCCTCTTTCATTTAAACACACACACACACGCCTCTTTCACTTAAACACACACACACCTCTTTCACTTAAACACACACAAACGCCTCTTTCATTTAAACACACACAAACGCCTCTTTCATTTAAACACACACAAACGCCTTTCTTGACTCTTGAGTCGCATGCGGCTCTTTCTCCCTCCGCATGCAGCACGGTCGGCTCCCACCTTCCGCTGCCCTACACACTGCTCAGCATTTCTAAGCGCGCCGGCCTGTGAGCCAATCAGAGCGGACAGGCAGCTAAGGCTCCTGATTACCTGCCGGACCGCGAGCTTTGAATGGCTCATGGACCGGCGCCTGATTGGAGAGACACACCACCACTGGAGACTGAGGGGCAGGAGAGGTGCACACTGCACTCTCCTCCCCTCACACACAGAAGACTTAGCAGAGCAGCAGCACATGAGCAGCACCTGGGGGGGGGGGGGGTATCTGGCACTGTGGGACATGTGTACCTGGCACTGTGGGGCATATGTGTAACTGACACTGTGGGGCATATGTGTACCTGGCACTGTGGGATATAGGGTTATCTGGCACTGTGGGACATATGTGTATCTTGCACTGTGGGGCATATGTTTATCTGGCACTGTGAGACATATGTGTATCTGGCACTGTGGGGCATATGTTTATCTGGCACTGTGGGGCATATGTTTATCTGGCACTGTGGGGCACATGTGTTTCTGGCACTGTTGGGCATATGTGTATCTGGAGCTGTTGGGCATACGTGTACCTGGCACTGTTGGGCATGTGTGTACCTGTCACTGTAGGGGCATATATGTATCTGGCACTGTGAAGGCACCCATTTTTTGGCGAGCGCCTCTGGTTTGTGCACACAGTACCACTGACAGATTTTTTCAACTGGGGCATTATATGTATGTGGCACTGTACTGGGGCATTATATGTATGTGGCACTGTACAACGTGACTAAAAACGGGGTTGTGATACAAGGTCATACACCTACAAACATCATACACAAATGGGGTGTGGCTTTGTGACAAATAGGGCACACACCCATTTTTGCAATTGCTCTTTCACTTGACTACAGATCTTTTCTGTCGCTTTGCCTCTGATTGGTTGGCCACAACCTGTTATAGTGATACTTAATTTTGTTGTGTTTCTGCATGTTCTAAGGGTAGAATTAGTTTGATGAATATAATCCATCATTAAATAGATTAGTTAAAAGAGGAGGACATAAACCCAGTGCAAACCATCTGTAGATAGAGGGTCCAATTCATCATGAAAAAAATTGTGAAATGAGAAACTTTAGTTTTTATTTCTCCTGCTTTCATTCCACAATTTTTTCACAATTCATCATGCCTCCCTACTAAAATGATCATTTCCAAAAAGCTGCACCTTTGGCAGAGACAGCTTTTCAGAAAATTGCCACTTTTCTTCCACTAGTTCAGTCTGCTGAGACTCTTTGCAGCCTGTATTCAAGCTGACGTAGATGCAGATGGAGGACAAACCCACACCTGTCAACCCGGACGGTGTCTGGCCAGCCCCAATCCCCCTTCCCCCCTACCGCAGTGCTGGAGTCATAGAGTCACTGCAGTATCCTGTGCCCCCCCCCCTCTCCCCCCACACACACACACATTATTTATTATTATTATTATTATTATTATTTATTATTACCAGTTATTTATATAGCGCACACATTTCCCCTGCTGACGCTGCTGTGACCTCTTCTTGCCCCTTGTTTGGGACTGCTCTCTAGCCAAGGGAAGCTGTTAGAGGTAAACAGACACAACAGGGAGGGATCTTTTCAGAACACTCTTCTGCATCGGGAAACTGGATACCATCTCAGAATGGCAAACAGTTTTACTTTCAAATTCCGAAAATAATATATTTTTTGCAATTTGATGAATTTCACAATTTCTGCATCACCATACTTTAGAATTGGAAGAGTGGACAGGGCTGCCATCTGAAATTGTGAAGCCCAGTCGAAATGAAAAAGGCTGGGCCCTCCACCTACTCGGTTCTTCCACAGAGTCATGCAGGGAGGGGGGGGCACAGATGTGGGGAGGGGGCAGAGACAGATGTGGTGAGGTGGCAGAGACAGATATGGTGTGGGCAGAGACACATGTGCGGGGGGTGCAGATACACAGATATGGGGAGGGGGCAGAGACAGATATGATGGGGGCAGAGACACAGATGTGGGGAGGGGGCAGAGACAGATGTGGGGAGGTGGCAGAGACAGATATGGTGTGGGCAGAGACACATGTGCGGGGGGTGCAGATACACAGATGTGGGGAGGGGGCAGAGACAGATATGATGGGGGCAGAGACACAGATGTGGGGAGGGGGCAGAGACAGATGTGGGGAGGTGGCAGAGACAGATATGGTGGTTGACAGAGACACATATGTGGGGAGGGTGCAGATACACAGATGTGGAGGGGTTCAAATACACAGATGTGAGGAGTGGGCAGAGACAGATGTGGTGGGCGCAGAGACACAGATGTGGGGATGGGCAGAGACACATATATGTGGGAAGTAGGAAGAGGCGGATTTACCGCTAGGCAGCCAAAGCGGCTGCCTGGGGCCCGGCAAGTGTCAGGGGGCCCGATGACAGGTCAGAATCATGCGTTGCGATTGCGAGTTCCATGAAAATACTTGAGCGCTGGCCTCTGCATGCTGTGTCTCATTAGTCAGTGTTGTGCTGTGCGTGTGACCCGTGATGATATCACACACATGGAGAGAGGAGTCGGGACGCACGCCAGTGAAGAATGAAGAAGGTGCAATAGGTTGGTAGTGGTAAGTGCTGCTTCTGTAGTGTTTTCTCACAGTGACCGGCGGGGTTGGGTTATTATGTGGCGGCCATGACATACACTGACTGGGACAGGGGGTGCGAGTATGGTGAGCGGCCGCGGCATACATTGAACAGGTGGTTTGGGGAGATTAAGCTCGGTGGCAGAGCCGGCCCAGCCGGCGGAGGTTTAGGGCACTTTGATGGCGGCTCTGGTTAAACCTCTCCCACTCACCCCATCCCTCCCTGAAACACCGCTGGCTTTTACTGTACCTCACAAATCTCCATCACCAGCCACATGAGACTCCGCCCCGGGCCGCGCTAAGCTTCGCCCCAGCTAACAGAAGCTAAATCACCACTGGAGGAGACCCCTGGTCACATGAAGCTCCACCCCTGGTTGTGGTAAGCTCCACCCCCTGTATTCTGAAGCTGTGTTATAAGTGGAGGAGTCCCCAGCCTGGTCATGAGAAACTCCACCCATGGCTACCGAAGCTCCACCTCCTGGTCATGCTAAGCAGTGTGTGCTGGAGGATGCCGGTGTCTGCCCTAGGGATGGCCATCGGAGGGTTGACTACCCACCCTGAAGGGTGAAGATGCTGCCCCCGGAAGGGTGGTCCAGCAGATATAACAGCCAACGAAGGTGAGTGCACCTAAGCAACACCAAACCAACTAAAAAACTGCAACTACTAACTCAAACACCGACAACCTGACGCTCTTTTCTGCCAAACAATTGCTAGCGAAGAAAAACAACCGCTAACAACCCTAACCAAAACACCAATGAGAATAACTAAAATTAAAAAGGGACAGGAGGTTGGGAAGAGAAAAAAAGACAGAAACAATGCCAAGAACCAGACACAACCAGATTTAACCACTAACTACACCCCTAACTTTCCTATTGGCCCATAAGCTGTCATGCCATATCGATCCTTCACCCCAGCCAAGGAGGTTTAACTCTCTCCATTCCAAGTATTGTCATTCTGCTCTCCTAAACCTTCTAATGGATGAGGGCAGTGCCTCCCTCATGACCGTGAAACATTCAAAACAACTTTTACTACAAAATAATGACACAGAGAGTGTATTTTGGCAGAAAGTTGTTAGCTATTTATTAATAAAATCTACTAACTAAAAACATAGGTAAACAGGGCCAACACATATAAACTCAGCTGGAGGTGAAACTTAAAAACCTGCTGAGGGACTTTAAATTTGAATCCAATAAGCCAAATTAGATGAGGGTAAGCTGAATTCAGTCCATCAGTTCAGGTAAAAAATTGTGAAAGAACTCCAGATTCCCACGGCCAACAATGGCGAGTAGCTAATCCCTGAGTAGGAATGATGGGGGAAAACAAAACAACATCATACAATAACAAACTCAACAAATGAAACAGTCAACTACTGTAGTTAAGCTATTGCTAACATACATATATAATTAATTGAGGAAAAACGGGGCGAATATAATGCTTATAGCTAGAAGATTTCCAGCGCCCTAACAACTGGATCTCCCTTACGGAAAACCCTGCAGACGTGGCCAACGTAGCAGCTCCAATCCGAAAAGAGTGCATACCGAAAGACTTGCATGAGAGGCCCATACTGGCCAGACAGCGACTCAACATCCAGCAAAATTGGTATTTCGTCAATGGCAACCCATCATAATGCAGCAGCCAGGTCACCCCTGAGGCCGGCCTGATGGCAGAGTAGTGTGTTGCCAACATCACAGGCAAATGCGACCATCCAAAGACGAGACCAACATAACCCATCGACCTCTACCCAGCTGGTCCATCTTAGAAAGACCCAGTCTACACAGCAAGGACATCTTACCCACCACCACGTCCTCTTGAAGCATGCACACGAATCCATCCATTTAGATTACGCCACCAACTCCGAAATGCAAAAGGCTCCATGGTATGCCATTGAAAAGGCCAATTCGAACAACAACGCCTCAAACAAAGAAGCAACTTCAGCGACTGCTCCGATGATTGCTGGCAGGAGTGCCACATTGATCGGGCATCTCCTATCAGGTGGTGTTGGTGCCAGATGCGCCCACCCTTTAAGAGCCTTTGCATCGAGAAAGCACTTCGCAACCTCTGGGAGACCCTTTAATTTAGCAAAAACAAAATCCCAGCTAAGTACCACAACACCACCGCTCTAGACCTACCAGAGACGAATAGTTGCCAAATAAAAGAAAGCATCAACCAATGCCCACTCTTATCTCCCTGCCCCCGTCAAACTGGACAAACTCTTCCCACTCACTCCAAGCTTGAGCGTAGTCGCGGCTATGGATCACCTCGCTAATCCCTGCATGCCGGCTCGATCACCTGCCAAACCTAACAGGGAGAGCTAACCCCAAGAGCAGCAGCCTCGGGTGCCAAAGACTGAAATCTATCCCACTGCCCGCGAGACAATGCGTCGGCAATTCCATTGTCTGCTCCAGGAACATGTTGCGCGCAATACAACACATTCCATCGCAAACAAGCCATAACAAGCTGCACTAGCACCCACAACACAACAAGGGACTTTGGTGGTCATTCTGAGTTGATCGCTAGGTGCATTTGTTCGCAGCGCAGTGATCAGGCTAAAAAACGGCAGTTCTGCGCATGCGTATGTGGTGCAATGCGCACGCACAACGTATGGGCCCCAGCGAACAATGCAGATTTGCACAGGGTCTAGCAAGGCATTTCAGTCGCACTGGTTGCCGCAGAGTGATTGACATGAAGTGGGTGTTTCTGGGTGGCAACTGACCGTTTTCAAGGAGTGTTCGGAAAAATGCAGGCGTGCCAGGGAAAACGCAGGTGTGGCTGGATGAACGCTGGGTGGGTGTGTGACGTCAAATTCGGAACTGAATAGTCTGAAGTGATCGCAAACGCTGAGTAGGTTTTGAGCTACTCTGAAACTACACAAAAAAAATTTGCAGGAGCTCTGCGATAAAAACGTTTGCACTTCTGCTAAGTTAAAATACACTCCCAGTGGGCGGTGGCATAGCGTTTGCACGGCTGCTAAAAACTGCTAGCGAGCGATCAACTCGGAATGACCCCCTTTGCCCTCTGATTATTAATTGCATACACTACGCCCAGATTATTACATCTGAACAAAATGCTGCGATTGGCAAGACGCTCACCCCAAACCTCCAATGCCACCACGATTGGGAAAAGCTCCAACAGCAAAAGATCCTTAGGTAGACCCTTAATGCACCATTCCTCAGGCCAAGCAGCCATGCACCAAGATCCATCAAGGTAACACCCAAATCCCGAGGATCCCGCTGCATCAGTAAATAGCTGTAATTCAGCATTCAACGAGCGGAGCTAACCAGATCATCACTCCATTTAATTCCTCCAAGAAAGAGGCCCAAACGGCCAAATCTCTCTTAATTTCAGAAGACAAGCGAATGAAGTGATGCTGTCTGGAACACCCCACCATGGCCCGTTACAACTTTCGGCAAAAAACCCTGCCCATCGGGATGACCTGACTGGCAAAGTTCAAAAGGCCCAGCAAAGATTGAGCTTGCCGAAGCGTGAGCTTGTGCAACGTTAAAAACTGCCCAATGACTTCACAGAATTTTGCAACCTTGGCCTGAGGAAGGTGACATGAACCTGCCACTGTGTCGATTTCGATACCCAAAAAAGATAAGCAAGAGAGGAGCCCTTCAGTCTTATCCTCAGCCATTGGCACTCCAAAATGATAGAATAGCGCTCTAATGCTAAACAATAAATCACCGCAATGCCTGGAATCTGCAGGTCCAACGCAAAGGAAGTCATCAAGGTAGTGTGCCACTCCATGACCCCCCATAGAAGACTCCACGCACCAATGCAAAAAAGTGCTAAATTTACAGAAAAAGAGCAGGATACGGAACATCCCATAGGCAAACACTTTTCAATGAAATACTCCGTTAGTGGCATGTGGTCACGCCCCCTCACAACACATGACCACGCCCATTTTTCATCACTCAGTACCACTAAGAAAATATTTTTACTTGCACCACTGCGTAGGACCTGCACCAGAACCCTGCGCGAGAGGACCAGCCTGCGGCCCTTCGACCCAGTACTCTGGGGCTTCTTCGTGTCTTCAGTAGACCAAGTGACGTCCAGCCATATCGCAATGTCCTTACGCCCGAAAATCAATAATACCCAAGCAGTCCTGTTTGCGGTGAAACTGCTCATCGTATGTCCGCCACTCTGCCCCCTTAGATGTACACTGCATGTTGTTAATGAGGTGAATGTACCTAATGATGTTGAGGTGCTTTTCAGGTCTATCTTCCAGATAACAAGCAGCAAGAACGCAGAAGCCGGCAAGCCAATTATCATAAGGCCGATATGCGTCGGCCCTATGCCACCTAGCCGCCTTAAAATCCTTTTTAGCCTTAGAAGAGCTGCCAGACGCCAATGAGGAGGAGGAAGAAGAGCCCTCACACTCACTAACGGAGCACCCCGCTATCTCACCTGATGCTTCAGACTGGCCGGACCCCGACCACATGTGGCTCTATACGCCCCTGATTCTGACCACAGTATGTGCGCAATTTGCCAATACTTACTCCGCTGCATGAACATTGACCAGTTTGTACAAACATGAATACAGTAAATATAATCTTTCATTACACAAAAGTGTCATACTAGTGCTTTTGGTTTTCTAAAGCCCCTGCTTGCAATTTCTGTCCCACACACACCCAAGCACCAAACACTCACTTTTGTTGTAGACATTGCATCTACAATAATGTTCTGGCCAAATTTTATATAACATCATATCTGACAGTATAAGATTTATATGGTAGAAAGTAATACAAATTAGAATATAACTAAATTAAGTAAAACGTGATTTCAAGACTGGCCACCCAACATACTGTAGATCTTTTTCTGTAAAGCAGCAGAATGTTTACAGTCTGAAAGGTTTTATTAAGTTTAGGGTTGGAAGTAATATATTAATGACAGTGTTCTGCTTATGAGGTTTGATTAGAATTTTAGATAATCTGATGTTTAAAACCTAAATCTGCAGCTAATAAAAATGTCTATTCACAACAATCCACTAGAGATAAAAATAAATACATATAGAGAATAGATAACATTTACTCCCCACTCATTCACCCAAAGCCCTCATCCACCACTGCCCTATGAAGTGGGACAACATTGTGAAGGTCACGCCATGGAACAGAGTAATCTATTAATTAACTTGACATTTAGATCTTGCACTAGAATACATCTGGATAACTTTCTGGAAAAAGGCTTACTTCTACAAATTGGAATTAGTACGAGGTTAACAAATCTCCCAGAAGGCAAGTGAGGGACAGCCTGGAGATTAGGGGGATTTATATCTCTGGTTATTACAAAGCGTTTATCACTCGTGTGGTATGCAGCTGATGGTGTTTCCTAGTTTAAACAAAGTGTTTGAAAACAAAAACAAGGCAGGAAATAGAATGCTCCCAATAAAAGGTCTCATGCTGGAGTGGCTAATGACACAATGATATTTCATTTATAAACCTCTAGTGGTGGATGTCCACTTTGGAACCAACATAATAAACACCAAACATAAATAAAGAGGCATAAGTATAGTGAAGAAAGAGGTAACTTTTATTTGAATAATAGCTGCTGCTGTACGGAAGTAAGAAAGCTCAGGCCCAAAACGCTACTTACTACCTAAAGAAACAAAAAGCACTCCCACTACTCAAACACAGCCTGCCACATCCTTCATTCTGCCACAAGACTAAAGTCTCAACCAGACTAAAGCCCCTGCTCCAAAAACCTCACTACTGAAAAGCCTCAAAAGCTTACAGCTGGTCAACAAGCAAACCCAACCCATTGTCTGTCAAGTGAATGCCATCTGGCCGAAGAACCCCCCCATCAAAACATAAGGACTCCTTCGAAGGAAGTGGAGTAAGCCATGTGAACATGAAAAACCCTCAAGGGACTGGAAAGGGCAAATAGTATTTGCCAAATACAGTAAAAAAAAAATTGAGTTAAGGTGAAGACAGAGAAACAGAGAGTAACCTATCAGCATGAATGTATTTCTTAAAATGATTGGAATGCTATTGGCCAAGCACTTCAATGCCCTATGCAAGAACTCCAGCTACAGCTGTAAGAGTACACTCCAAATTCAGAGTGAATTCAGATGATTGAGTGCAACTCCAGCAATCATCACTTATGAACAGCACTGAACTACAACATGAACAGCAAGGCAGAGTAACTTTAAAGCAGTAAATGCCATCCAGCTTTGGGCCGAACCTTACCTTGTTGGAAATGTGTGCATACAGGGTTGTTGATGTGTCAGGATACCTGTATACACCAGTGGATGAATTAACTATGAATTGCCCATTTGCTTAACCAGTGGAGTGTTTACTGAAAGCCAGATAAGTTACATTCATACTCACAGTATTACCCACAGGTTGGAGCTGAGCTTGGGTGGAGTAGGGTGCCATACAGCTCACCAGCCTGTAAATGTAGGCATAATGTGGTAGCGATACAAGATACTGAAAACACAATTTGTAGAAAGTAATCATAGGTCTTTTCTGGAGCTAAATGGTACGCAGCTGTGTCGCTCATACACAGTGACAAGATGGCGCAGCACATGTGCAGTACAGGTTTGGTGGCCATCTTGGTTAGGGAATGAAGCTTCCCTGAAGGATCCAACATGGAGTCTACAGTAGTGCCATTAACTTTTAAAACAGTGGTCACATACACAGGACAAATCTGAGCATTAGATCTTACACAAAATGTAGTCACTCAGGGCCCACAGGACATTGCAGAAGAGAAAACTGGCCACCAAAGAAATTTGGGATGGAGACAACAGCTAACCAATCCAAAAGGCCCCAAAGATGTGCGACTAAGAATTAGGCCCATAGTGCTGTAAGTTTATTTTTGCAAATAGTAACGTTCTGCATGCCAGATAATGCAATTTTGTCAGTGAGCTTTATTAAATTTATATTAGGATTACTAGATACAATCAACCCAGAATTTCCATATAGCCATATATTAAAAAAGAACAAGTCAAGTGGGAAAATATATTCAGAGTGTGATTCATTTAATTTTAATTTTTAAAATGAGACCAAATGAGAGGACTCTGAAGAGCTCATTGTTGGGTACAGTTTAAGTAACCCATACGCACCACACCACAAATTACAAATTGTGCAAGCCAGTTTCTTCACCACATATCATTGTTTATTTTCAAGTTGCTCAATTTCAGAATTATGTAGAAGTTGTAAACAAATTGTATAATCTGTCACACGCGTTCACCGCGCTTGCCCCTGCGTGCCTGCTGGTCTGTGTTGCGGCCTCCGCCTTTGGTGGTCCGCGGGCTCCGGCGTCTGGCTGGCGCGGCTCCCGGCGGTTCCCTGGGGCAGGGGCGCCGCCATGACACCCGGCATCACGTGGGCGGGGAGCAGGTGACGTCATCAGACTGTTCTGCCAATCCAGCGGAGGCGGGAGATTCAAAGGCAGACGCCGGGCAGATCCTCGGCGCCTGAGTATCGTCTTTTCCCCTGAAGTGGATGCCAGTGCTCTTGTTCCCGGCGAATCTCTCTGCAGTCGTACCCCAGTGTCTCCGGCATTTCAGGTGCCAGTTGCTGCACAGTTGCAGCGTATACAGCGGCTGGTGTGTTCCTCTGCAATCCAGTCACCAGTGCTTCTTGGAGTCAGCGTGGGCTGCGGGCTAAATGCCGCTCTCAAGTTCTATAAGTCATCAGTGTCTTTAAACACCGCTCTCAAGTTCTACAAGTCATCAGTGTCTTTAAACACCGCTCTCAAGTTCTACAAGTCATCAGTGTCTTTAAACACCGTTCTCAAATTCTACAAGTCATCAGTGTCTTTAACCACCGCTCCCAAGTTTTGCAAGTTACCAGTGTCTTTAACCACCGCTCCCAAGTTTTGTAAGTTACCAGTGTCTTTAACCACCGCTCTCAAGTCATACAAATCATCAGTGTCTTTAACCACCGTTCTCAAGTTCTACAGTGTCTTTAATCACCGCTCTCAAGTCATACAAATCATCAGTGTCTTTAACCACCGCTCTCAAGCTCTATAAATCATCAGTATCTTTAGTCACCGCTCTCAAGTCATACAAATCATCAGTGTCTTTAACCACCGCTCACAAGTGTTTCAAATCATCAGAGTCTTTAACCACCGTTCACCAGTTCTTAAAATCATCAGTATTTCTAAAAACATCACTCTCAAGTTCTTCAGCCACTATTATCTTGTACCAACACTCACAAGTACTTATTTTCCTGGAATCTTTAACATTGCTTACAAGTTCTCCTATAGGCCTGGACATTCCCCCCATACGTTCCTTCTCTGCTATGTGACATTGTGTTGCTCCCTTCCTGCAATAAAGTTATTTAATATTTTCACCAAGCTTTACTGTCAGAGTCCTGTTTGAGGAAGACCTATATCAAACCATCCCTGTTCCGACCCAACTGTGGTTCCTCTCCCCTACCATCGGGAGAACCCCCGAGTTCACAACATCCCCAACCTAGGTCAGTGACAGTATACTCAGGCCTCATGGACCCGGGGGATCGGAGCCCAGAGGCAAGTACCATCCAGGACTTGATTTCTCGAGTACAAAGTCAGGAAGCAGCACAGGGCCAGGTGATGCATTATCTCCAGGAATTATCTGGCCGGCAGGATCAAATTCAGACTTCTCTGGCTTCAGTAGTACCGGCCCCAGCTCCAGTACCCGCTCCAGTGGTTGTCTCTAGTAATGTTCCATCCTCCTCTGGAACCAGGTCACGCCTTCAGCTCCCTACTCCTTCTCGCTATAATGGGAATCCAAAGAATTGCCGTGGTTTTCTCAATCAGTGCGAGGTACATTTTGAACTTCTTTCACATAACTTCCCTACTGATCGGTCCAAGGTGGCATACATTATTTCTTTGCTCGAGGGTTCAGCGTTGGATTGGGTGTCTCTGTTATGGGAGCGATCTGATCCATTGGTTTCTAGTTACACCAATTTCATTACGTCATTCCGGAGGATCTTTGATTAGCCCGGTAGGAAGACCGCTGCCTCTGCAGACTTGCTTCGTGTCCGACAAGGCTCTCGTTCAGTGGGACAGTATGTGATTAATTTTCAGACCATAACCTCAGAACTGCGCTGGAATAATGATGCCCTTCGGGCTGCCTTTTGGAACGGGCTCTCCGATCGTCTAAAGGACGAGTTGGTCACTAGAGATTTGCCGGATTCTTTAGAACAGTTGATCTCGCTCTGTGTAAAGGTGGATCTTCGCATGCAGGAACGAGGTGGCGAACGTAGTCGGTCAGATCGATCAAGGGTCCGATCTCTTCCGTCTAAGCAAATGGTTATTCCAAGTCCTGATGAACCCATGCAGATTAATCGATCTCGGCTGTCCCCAGAAGAACGTCAGCGTCGTCGTGAGGGTAGACTCTGCTTCTACTGTGGAGCCGCGGATCACTTTCTCAAGTTTTGCAAGTCTCGCCCGGGAAACGGGCAGTCCTAGCTTGTTCCGGAGGAGTCGAGCTAGGGGTTTCTTCTAAACCTTCTCCGCCAGTGGACTGTTTACTCTCTGTGTCTCTGTTCTCCGAGTCAATAGCCAAACCCGTTAAGGCTCTGCTGGATTCAGGGGCTGCAGGGAATTTTATTTCCCTTTCCTGTGCCCAGGATCTGGGTTTTCAGCTACGGTCGGTCGAACGACCTATTACGTTGACTGCTATCAATGGTACCCAAATTTCTAACGGTCTGATTTCAAGTTGTACAGTACCAATTAAACTGCAAGTGGGAGCTCTGCATCAAGAACACCTGGAGTTCCTAGTGATTCGGGAGATGCCCCACGATCTGGTTCTTGGCCTTCCTTGGCTTAAACTTCACAACCCTCACATCGACTGGAGTTCGACACAAATAATATCTTGGATTTCTTTTTGTCATTCGAATTGTCTCACCCCTGTCTATCCGCTCCGTGTATCTTCCAAGTCAGATGAAGGGCTCATTCCGGATGCCTATCGGGAGTTTTCTGACATGTTCTCAGAGCAAGCGGACTGCCCCATTGAGCTCATATCGGGGAAAATGCCACCTCGGGGTCGCACTTATCCCTTATCATTGCCCGAGACCCAAGCTATGTCGGACTATATCAAGTCTAATCTGCAGAAAGGATTCATCCGCCCCTCTACCTCCCCGGCAGGGGCGGGTTTCTTTTTTGTGAAGAAGAAGGACGGAGGGCTGAGACCATGTATTGACTATCGTGGTCTAAATGATGTCACCATTAAGAATAAGTATCCTTTGCCGCTCATTATGGAGCTTTTTGATAGAGTTCGCGGAGCCCGAGTTTTCACCAAGCTTGATTTAAAGGGAGCTTATAATTTGATACGTATCCGACAGGGGGACGAATGAAAGACGGCCTTCAATACCAGGGACGGGCATTACGAGTATCTGGTAATGCCGTTTGGCCTCAGCAATGCCCCTGCCGTCTTCTAGGGATTCATTAGCGAAGTCTTTTAGGATATGCTATACCTAAGTGTAGTGGTAAATTTGGATGACATTCTGATATTTTCTAAAAATCTCACAGAGCACAGAATACAAGTCAAAGAGGTACTTCTTCGATTGTGAGAGAATCATCTTTATGGCAAGATTTCCAAATGTACTTTTGAGGTTCCTTCTATTCCATTTCTTGCTTACATCATTTCGGGCACGGAGCTTCGTATGGATCCAGAGAAACTCACTGCCATCCGGGACTGGACTCAGCCTCTTTCCTTGAAAGCGGTACAACGATTTCTGGGTTTTACAAATTACTACCAGAAATTCATAAAGGGATTCTCTACCATCGTGGCACCTATTACTGCCCTAACCAAGAAGGGTTCTGACCCAAGTCATTGGTCCTCCGAAGCTGTAGCAGCATTCGCTCAGTTAAAGGCAGCCTTTATGTCTGCTCCAGTACTTCAACAACCAAATTTTTCAAAACCATTCTTTTTGGAGATTGATGCTTCCACGGTAGGCATAGGTGCCGTGCTTTCGCAGTACGCTCCAGATGGGAAGTTACATCCATGTGGTTTCCATTCTCGCAAATTCTCTCCTGCGGAACAGAATTACACCATTGGAGATAAAGAGCTTTTGGCAATAAAATCTGCCTTGGAGGAATGGAGATATCTTTTGGAAGGTGCTAAACACCTAATTACAATTTTCACTGATCATAAGAATTTGCTGTACCTCAAGACGGCCCAGTGTTTGAATCCCCGTCAAGCTAGATGGGCGCTCTTCTTTACTCGGTTTTCGTTTGTTATTAAGTACCGGGCTGGGACTTTTAACACCAAGGCTGATGCTTTATCCCGTTCCTTAACAGCTTCAGATGAGGAGAATTCCATTGAGAAGGCTTTGATTCTCAGTCCAGTTTCTATGTCAGCGGCTCGCACCGCTCTGGGTCCTCCTCCTGGGAGAATGTCTGTGCCAGCTAAATTTTGACCAAGGTTGTTGCAGTGGGCTCATATTTCCAAGTTCTCCGGTCATCCTGGAGTTCAAAAGATGTCGGAGTTTCTACGAAGGTCTTACTGGTGGGACACTATGAAGAAGGATATTCAAGATTATGTCAACTCATGTCCTCAGTGTGCTCAGCACAAAATTCTTTGTTTGCCTCCTGCGGGGTTGTTGCATCCACTGTCCATTCCCCAGAGGCCTTGGACCCATATCTCTATGGATTTTGTCACCGAATTGCCCCTCTCCAAAGGTCACAATACTGTCTGGGTAATTATCGACCGTTTCTCTAAGATGGCACATTTTGTACCTTTGACCGGGTTACCATCAGCTCCCAAGTTGGCTTTGTTATTTATCCGAGAACATTTCTGCCTGCACGGCTTACCTCAGGAAATCGTCTCTGACCGGGGGGTACAATTCACTGCAAGATTCTGGAGAGCTCTCTGTACGGCCTTACAAATAAAACTCAAGTTTTCATCCGCTTACCATCCACAAACCAATGGGCAAACTGAACGCGTCAATCAAGATTTAGAGACTTTTCTCCGTGTTTATCTTTCTCCCTCGCAAGATGATCGGGTGGAACTGTTGCCATGGGCCGAGTTTGCCCATAATCATCTGTACCACTCTTCGACTGGTGAGTCCCCATTTTTCATTAATTATGGGTTCCATCCTCAAGTTCCTGAATTACCCATTTGTCCTCCGGAGGATGTTCCTGCTGCAGCCTCTACTCTTCGGCACTTCAGCCAAATTTGGAGTAGAGTTCATGCTAATCTCAAGAGAGTCTCCGGCCGCTATATGTTCTTTGCGGAGAGGAAGCGACGAGCAGCTCCCCAATACAAGGTTGGTGACAGGGTATGGCTTTCCACCCGCAACCTCCGGTTAAGGGTGCCCACTATGAAGTTCGCCCCAAAGTTTATTGGTCCTTACCCCGTGTTACAAGTCCTGAACCCGGTTGTCTGCAAATTGGGATTGCCTTCCCACCTCCGGATACCAAACTCCTTTCATGTCTCTCTCCTTCGCCCCCTTATTTTAAACCGGTTCCATTTAAAGTCCCTGAGGCCAACCTCTGCAGAGTCTGAAGCTGGAACGGACTTTGAAATCAAAGCTATTCTTCACTTTCGTTATCTTCACAAGGATCTACAGTATTTGGTGGAGTGGAAAGGTTTTGGCCCCGAGGAGAGGAGTCAAAGCTACTGAAGTTATGGCTCCCCGACTGGTGCGGATTTTCCATTCCAGACATCCAACAAAACCTGGAAAGTGTCCGGGGGCCACTCCTGGAGGAGGGGGTACTGTCACACGCCATGGGCGGCGTTCACCGCGCTTGCCCCTGCGTGCCTGCTGGTCTGTGTTGCGGCCTCCACCTTTGGTGGTCCGCGGGCTCCGGCGTCTGGCTGGCGTGGCTCCCGGCGGTTCCCCGGGGCAGGGGCGCCGCCATGACACCCGGCATCACGTGGGCGGGGAGCAGGTGACGTCATCAGACTGTTCCGCCAATCCAGCGGAGGCGGGAGATTCAAAGACAGACGCGGGGCAGAGCCTCGGCACCTGAGTATCGTCTTTTCCCCTGAAGTGGATGCCAGTGCTCTTGTTCCCGGCGAATCTCTCTGCAGTCGTACCCCAGTGTCTCCGGCACTTCCAGGTGCCAGTTGCTGCACAGTTGCAGCGTATACAGCGGCTGGTGTGTTCCTCTGCAATCCAGTCACCAGTGCTTCTTGGAGTCAGCGTGGGCTGCGGGCTAAACGCCGCTCTCAAGTTCTATAAGTCATCAGTGTCTTTAAACACCGCTCTCAAGTTCTACAAGTCATCAGTGTCTTTAAACACCGCTCTCAAGTTCTACAAGTCATCAGTGTCTTTAAACACCATTCTCAAATTCTACAAGTCATCAGTGTCTTTAACCACCGCTCCCAAGTTTTGCAAGTTACCAGTGTCTTTAACCACCGCTCCCAAGTTTTGCAAGTTAACAGTGTCTTTAACCACCGCTCTCAAGTCATACAAATCATCAGTGTCTTTAACCACCGTTCTCAAGTTCTACAGTGTCTGTAATCACCGCTCTCAAGTCATACAAATCATCAGTGTCTTTAACCACCGCTCTCAAGCTCTATAAATCATCAGTATCTTTAGTCACCGCTCTCAAGTCATACAAATCATCAGTGTCTTTAACCACCGCTCACAAGTGTTTCAAATAATCAGAGTCTTTAACCACCGTTCACCAGTTCTTCAAATCATCAGTATTTCTAAAAACATCACTCTCAAGTTCTTCAACCACTATTATCTTGTACCAACACTCACAAGTACTTATTTTCCTGGAATCTTTAACATTGCTTACAAGTTCTCCTATAGGCCTGGACATTCCCCCCATACGTTCCTTCTCTGCTATGTGACATTGTGTTGCTCCCTTCCTGCAATAAAGTTCTTTAATATTTTCACCAAGCTTTACTGTCAGAGTCCTGTTTGAGGAAGACCTATATCAAGCCATCCCTGTTCCGACCCAACTGTGGTTCCTCTCCCCTACCATCGGGAGAACCCCCGAGTTCACAACACCCCTAACCTAATCAAAGTTAGAAGATAATTAATTACACAAAATATGGGTGTTTTGATTTTTTCTGAAGCAAGTTGGGTGGTCGCTGTGGGTCCAAAGATTTAGAGGCATTTGCTATATAACTTCAAGCTCAAATGAGAATTCAACAATAATAAACTCTAATACAAGACAAACAGCTAAATCCAGACATTTGGTACATTATCAGTGATCTGCTTCCGTCCTGTACCATCATATAGCCTGTCTTACTGTAGTCCAGGGGTGTCAAACTAAAGGTGCGCAGGCCGCATACGGCCCCTACCATATCCTTTTGAGACCTGTGGGCAGGGTCTCTGACAGACAGTCGCAGCTCTTCAAGCTGCAGCCCTGACCGCCAGAGCCCTTAAAGTCACTGCCCTTACAGCTCGAGCCCTAATGCCCTGACCCCTGAAGGAGCATGCCCAAAAAGGAGCATCCTGCTAATGTAAGTCTCTGAGGCACTATACTGGGGGCATTATGTTTAACTGGTACTATACTGGGGGACATTATGTGTATCAGGTACTATACTGGGGGACATTATGTATAACTGGCACTATAATGGGGGACATTATGTGTAACTGGCACTATACTGGGGGACATTATGTGTAACTGGCACTACACTGGGGGCATTACTTGTATCTGGAACTATACTGGGGGCATTATGTGTAACTGTCACTATAAAGGTGGCATAAAAATATTACAAAATATGGAATAATCCATTGTCCAAAATGCTTTTGGTCCCAAGCATTTTGGATAAGGGATACTCGACCTGTACTCCCTGGGGAGTATCTGCCTCTCTCGTGTCACCACTTCCCAAGTGAAGTGAGTGGTCTGGATGATGCAGTTTGCATTGATTTACATAATTGTGGTGCTATGCCCTGCTGTACAGTGCTGCATTATGACCTCCTGACCTCTGGCAGCCCTTCGGGGATTCTTGTGGAGGATGTTTTTTTAAATTGCCAAATACATTAAAAGAACCGAAACCAAAGAAAGAACGCAAAATAAAACATGATGTGGGGGCAGAATGTTGAACATTGAAACAGTGGGGGTAAATAAGTTAATTGCCATGTTTTGTGTCAATCTACTGGGATTTGGTAGGCTGTACTGGGATGTGTTTGGCATAGGGAGGGGTAGCCATAGCCAACACCACCAGGGGGTTAGCCTTAGCTGACACCCTCTTAGAGGGTTAGCCCAAGTCGACACACCTGGAGGGTTAAGGTAGGGGACCCAGTTCACAGGGCCATCTCGATGCACATTTCTTAGGAGCCGCTGCACTGGGCACCGTACTCCTAAGGACGGCCCTTAGCCCTCTGTCCTTTGAAATACAACAGGTTTGTGAGCCAATCAGATCTTTAATTGGCTCATGAACTGGCGTATGATTTGACATTACCACAGCCACCACTGGAATCTGGACTGAGGGGCTGGAGAGGTGCGCCCTGTGCTCTCCTCCCTTCAGAGTCAGATAAAGCAGCACCAGCAGTGACCAGCAATGGAGACCAGCAGCATCAGCAATGACAGCGGAGACCAGCAGCGGTGGTGAGCAGCACTACTGGGGGCATATGTGTACCTGGCACTGTGGGGGCATGGCTGTACCTGGTACTGTGGGGACATGTGTGTACCTGCACTGTGGAACACACATGCCCCCACACTGTGGGGGCATGTGTGTATCTGGCATTGTGGGGGCATGTGTGTATCTGGAACTGTGGGAGAATATTTGTATCTAGCACTGCGGGGGCATATATGTATCTGGCACTGTTGGGGCATATGTGTATCTGGCAATATTGCGAGCATATGTGTATCTGGCACTGCACTACTGCGGCATATGTGTATCTGCCACTATTGGGGGCCTACTGTGTGTGTATCTGGCACTGAACTACTTGGGGAATATGTGTATTTGTCACTATTGAGGGCATGTTGTATGTGTATCTGGCACTTCTAGGGGCATATGTGTATCTGGTACTGCACTATTGGGGCATGTGTGTATCTGGCACTGCTGGGGGCATAGGTTTATCTGGCATTGCACTACTGGGGGCATATGTGTATCTGGAACTATTGCGGCATACTGTATGTGTATCTGGCACTGCTGGGTACATATGTGTATCTGGCACTGCACTATTGGGAGCATATGTGTATCTGGCACTGCTAAAGGCATATGTGTATCTGGCACTGCACTACTGGGGTCATTATGTGTATCTGGCACTGTTTGGGGCATATGTGTATCTGGCACTCTACTGGGGTCATTATGCGTATCTGTCACTATACTAGGGTCATTATGTGTATCTGGCATTGCACTACTGGGGTCATTATGTGTATCTGGCACTATTGGGGACATATGTGTATCTGGCACTATACTGGAGTCATTATGCATATTTGGCACTATACTGGGGTCATTATGTGTATCTGGTACTATACTGGGGTCATTATGCATATCTGGCACTCTACTGGGGTCATTATGTGTATCTGGCACTATACTGGAATGTTATGTGTACCTGACACTTTACTGGGGACATTATGTGTAAGGAGCACTACTGTGGGCATAATGTGTAAGGCTGCTAAATGTGTGTGTAGAGGGGTGTGTGAAAATATATAAATTTATAGTTTGATATCAGTAGTACGCCAGCTTTAGTCGCAATACGACGTGACTAGGATGTACCAGAAGACTGTTAAGTTAATTAAGTTAATATGTGACACCTGGTAGCATCCTGCAAGTATCAGATGCTGTATTACCACAGACACCACTATCCACATATATGACCCACTCGTCCTCTGTATGCTCCGCTCAATCTAAAATACCTGAATTGTGTAACTGTGAATACGTCTGTACAAACAAACTCTATTGCACTACAAATAAACCAGAAGAAAGAGAGGAGAAGGATCTGTTTCTGGTGCACTGAGGTTTAAAAACTTTTAATTAATTATTAAAATGAATTGTGTCTGTTATTTCATCTGAATTCTTACAGATGAATTGCATGCAAAATATAAAAAAACATATAGAAAAGGGTGTGAGAATTGACAAGACTGTGTGTAATAAAGAAAGAACCTATGAAGGTTACAATCAGTGCCGGACTGGGGCATGTAGGGCCCACCGGGGGAATGCAGTGGTAGGGGCCTATGTTTAGGGGTGTGGTCAGTCTGCAGATGGGGTGGGGTCTGCCACCTCATTGGTTTGACTAACCATTAGAGAGTGCAATGTCTGGGCCCCTTCATAAATATATACAGTAAATTCAGATGCTGCATGCATGATAATGTACCAGATTAATAACAGATTAATAACAGCAAATCACTGTAGAAAACAAACCATAGTCCAGTATAAGGTAACATGTATAATGTATAATTCAAGTGCACAGAATGGAACCTTATCCTTAGAGCAGGAGGTGGGGCCCCAGGCAGTGGGGCCCACCGGTGGTTTCCCCTGTTCCCCTGTGGGCCAGTCCAAGCCTGGTTACAATAAATGGTTAAAAAACAGCTGGGCGTCTCTTATTGTGTCTATTTCATCTGTATCACTGTCTTGTATAGATAACTGATATACAATATCTCCTTTCTAACAGTGGGGGTCATTCCGAGTTGTTCGACGCAAGCTGCTTTTAGCAGCTTTGCACACGCTAAGCCGCCTACTGGGAGTGAATCTTAGTTTATCAAAATTGCGAACGAAAGATTCGCAATATTGCGATAAGACATCTCTGTGCAGTTTCTGAGTAACTCAAGACTTACTCGGCATCTGCGATCAGTTCAGTGCTTGTCGTTCCTGGTTTGACGTCACAAACACACCCAGCGTTCGCCCAGACACTCCTCCGTTTCTCCAGCCACTCCCGCGTTTTTCCCAGAAACGGCAGCGTTTTTTCACACACACCCATAAAACGGCCAGTTTCCGCCCAGAAACACCCACTTCCTGTCAATCACATTACGATCACCAGAACAAAGAAAAAACCGTGAGTAAAATTCCTAACTGCATAGCAAATTTACTTGGCGCAGTCGCAGTGCGGACATTGCGCATGCGCACTAAGCGGAAAATCGCTACGATGCGAAGAAATTTACCGAGCGAACAACTCGGAATGACCCCCAGTGTTACAGTTGTATCTCCAGTATGATACAAATGTCACTCTTTTTGGCTTTCCAAAGAGTCTGATAGGTATGATACAAATGATGCTCTTTAGTTCATCCAAGAAGTCGACTTACAGATGAAATAGACACAATAAGAGACGCCCAGCTGTTTTTTAGCCATTTATTGTAACCTTCATAGGTTCTTTCTTTATTACACACAGTCTTGTCAATTCTCACACCGTTTTTCTGTTTTTTTATATTTTGCATGCAATTCATCTGTAAGAATTCAGATGAAATAACAGACACAATTCATTTTAATAATGAATTAAAAGTTATATTTTAAACCAAAGTGCCCTAGAAACAGATCCTTCTTCTCTCTTTCTTCTTTTTCAACCATGACATGATCTGTGGTAGCACCCCCTATAATGATATTCATATGATATGAACAATGAAATTAGGGGCATCTGATATTTGCAATAAATAATAGAGCAATTCATAGATATTGTTTCCTGTGCAACAATTATCCCCTCCCCCCTTCCCTATTCAATACTACAAATAAATCAGACACATGGGGGGTCATTCCGAGTTGTTCGCTCGTTATTTTTTTTTCGCAACGGAGCGATTAGTCGCTAATGCGCACGCGCAATGTCCGCAGTGCGACTGCGCCAAGTAAATTTGCTATGCAGTTAGGTTTTTTTACTCACGGCATTACAAGGTTTTTTCTTCGTTCTGGTGATCGTAATGTGATTGACAGGAAGTGGGTGTTTCTGGGCGGAAACTGGCCGTTTTATGGGAGTGTGTGAAAAAACGCTGCCGTTTCTGGGAAAAACGCGGGAGTGTCTGAAGAAACGGGGGAGTGTCTGGGCGAACGCTGGGTGTGTTTGTGACGTCAAACCAGGAACGAAACTGACTGAACTGATCGCAGTTGCCGAGTAAGTCTGGAGCTACTCAGAAACTGCTAAGAAATTTCTATTCGCAATTCTGCTAATCTTTCGTTCGCAATTTTGCTAAGCTAAGATTCACTCCCAGTAGGCGGCGGCTTAGCGTGTGCAATGCTGCTAAAAGCAGCTTGCGAGCGAACAACTCGGAATGAGGGCCATGGTTAAGCACCACTGGGCTGTCTTTTGCATCTTGTTATCCTTAGACCAGGCCAACAATGCGGTACACTAATTGGGGTTCCACATGCTTTAATGTCAATCTGATGATCAATACCCAGTTTACAGTAACCAATATGAACAAAATGTATTGTGATATGTAGCACAATTCTTTCTGCACTCTCAATAGTTTAGCAATTTTATCTTTGGACAGATAAGTCAGGAGAGAAATTACCAGCGGTACAGCCGGTGTATTGCTCCAGGGCCTGTGGCAATGAAAGGACCCACAGCCAGCAATATTAGCTGTATTAATAATGAAGCTAAGTGCCTCTCATTATAGTACACTGACCAGTCGCTTCGGGCCCGGAACTAAGGAGGCAGCAGTCTGGTCAGAGTAGAGAGGGGGGGCCCCTCCATTAGGGAACAGCTATTGCAGGACCAGACATGTCCCCTTCCTCCCCTCTATCCTGCTCCACCCCCCCATCCATAGGACCCTGTTCTAATCTGCTCTCTGCTGACTAGAAGATCACCCCCCCCCTTCTTCCCCTCTACCCTTCTCCCTCATGTCCATATGATCAGGCCCACCCCCTTAACCCCGCCTCCTTCTTCCCTTCTACCCTGCTCTCTTAAGATCAGAGGACCAGGCCTGCCCCTTCATCCTCTTGGCCCTCCTTCTTCCTCTCTACCATGTTTCTTTTTGAACCTGGGCCCACCACTTGCTATATCTGCCACTGAGTTAGGGGGTGCCATGGATATACTCTGTCAAAATACGGGTCCTGATTCAGATGAAGTTTTAACTTCGATGGTGTTGCAGTTGAGCGACTGGGAGGCGGTCAACATCCCGCTGGACGGGATCCCGGCGGTCGAAATACCGACGCCGGAATCCCGACCGCCACAATCCCGACATATTCTCCCTCCGTGGGTGTCCACGACACCCATAGAGGGAGAATATAGTAGTGTGCCGAGCATGGCGAGCAAAGCGAGCCCGCAAGGGGCTGCGTTCCGCTCGCCACCCCTGTCGGGATTGTTTGGTCGGGATTCCGGCGTTGGTATTTCAACAGCCGGGATCCCGTCCAGCGGGATTACGTACTGATCCCGAGCGACTATCTGCATAGTGCGCATGTGTCATGGCTGCAGTGCACACACGCCAAGGTACCTCTGCAATGCCTCTGGAAGTGAGTCAGTTGCAGAGTGAGTGAAAGTGTAAGAGGGTGACGGCGGTGCGTGTAGTGCCTGCTGCCGTGCAGGTGTAGGTTCACCACATACCGGGCGCCGCAATCTCTCACCTTCAGGTACCGGAACCTTCAATGGACCTGGCTGGAATTCCTCCGTCGGACCCGGACACGATGACCTAGGAGGAAGGAGATTGCTGAGTGCTGTCCTCCTGACTGTCGACCGAAACGCCCTCCGGAGCCGAGGAAAATAGTGTTTTCGGGCTAGGTGAGGGTCATCCCAGGCGTCTGCCTCAGAGCCCGAATTTCACCTATTGGCACTCTCGCACCAGGTGGAAATTCTACCTTGCACCGGCGTGCAAGGCTCACCGTTCGCCCTGAAGGAAGGGAGACAGATAGGGACACACAGACAGATGTTATTCACCGTCCTACTTCTTGTACTCTGATCTTCTCCACTTACAGGTCCCTGTAAGGAGGCAAAGAGAGAAACAGCCGTGCAGGGCCTAACCCTAATCTAGTGTGCGTCCGCTACACTAGCTGCATAACAAAGCCCTCAAACTGGCTCAAGTGTAAGTGGTGCAACACAAACTATGCACAAACTCTAAAACAACAATTTGCCCTGCACGGTAACAACACACACATCAGAGTACAACATCAAACGGTGCTGTTCCTTTAAGTCTCTACCTACCACTGGAAGGGGGTGGGCGCCACACAGCCTGCCCACCTCCTGTACACTTACTTCTGTGAGCTCGGGTCAAGCGGACCTGCCTACCTAATCACCTCATGGTGGCCAGGGCCTAGTGCCCGGTGCCACCTTTATTCACCACGGGGGAGCCGCTTATCACCTGGGCCTATTGCCCCCTATTTGCACACAGGCCGTAGGCCTGACTTCCCCCACGGGCCTAGCGCCCGCCTAACTCGCCGCTCGTTGGGTGACCTGGGCCTAGTACCCAGTGTCACCTTATATCCACCTAATTGCCAAAATACACTACGGCCTAATGCCCTCTAATGCCCACAGCCCTATTGCCTGATATGCCCCCGGGCCTAGTGCCCGCCTATCGTGGTGCGGAGGTGGCTTTGGCCTAACGCCCAAACCCCCTAATGGGTATGTTGCCCTTTCCTCCGAACCGGGCCATGGGCCGGGGGGAACCCCGACTACGCGCGGCCTCGGACCCAGAGGACCCGATTAAATGTACCCACGGGCCGGGAAGGCCCGACTGAATGCCCACAGGCCGGAAGGGCCTGACTTTACCCACGGGCCTAATGCCCGAACACCCGGTGGTCTAGGGAGGAATCACCCTACAAGAGGGTGGTGCAGGCCCAAGGCCTCTTACCCGCCTCGACGGGAGAGGCTGCAGAGGGGAGCTTCGTCAGCTCTTTTGCTTCCCTCTCTCTGCAGCACTCTCCGCCGGACCTCCGCTGCTGGACTCCTGGCTCCGCCTCTTCTGCCTTCTCCGTGCCGTCTGCCGTCTTCCTTCTTTGCTGGTCCTTCGGCCTCCTCCGGCGCCGCTGCTCCTGGTCTTCTGCAGCTGTCTTCTGGAGCTCTTCCCTGCTCCGGCTCCGGCGCGAAACTGAGCTCCGCCGCCACCCAGCGCCTGATATAAGCCGCTGGGAGGAGGCAGAGCCATGACGCGGCGGACTCCGATTGGTCCGCTGCGGCGAGCACTGATTGGCCCGCCGCGGCGACTCCTCATTGGGCGCCAAGCCGCGAGCCGCAATTGGCTCGCGTCCGGCGCCCAGCTCAAATCCTGAGGCACTGATTGGAGGAACTTGGATCCTCTCGGATCCCAGTTCCTCCGTGCCCCGGCCCGACCGCCGTGCCGCCGCCCGCCGCCGCCTCACAAAAGGACGAGGCCATTTGGTGGGAGGTAATAGGGAGTCTGCAAAAACACAGGAATGTCATAACCATTTCCGCGGAGTGTCTGGTCATGTGACTTTGATCTAGTATGCATAGAGCAAGCAGCCAGCATTGCAGCTCTCGCAGCTATTCTGTGCAACCATACAGGCACTCAGGGAGTCAATGATCGTCACTTCTGCTTTGCAGCTGCGACAGAGTACGCAGTTGCTGAGCATGTTGCTATGGGTTTGGTAGGCATCTCTGTTCAATCGTGGGTGGCTGCTACACTTCCGAAGCCTTGCAATTCCGTTATCAAAAAACACTGCAGCATTGCAACCGCATCTGAATCAGGCCCAATGTGCGATATGTGCATGGACACAGGCTGATTTAAAGTTGCACGCAAGTGGCAGCTGCATTTGGTGAGGGGAAATAAATATGAATCTCCACCTGCATTCAGAGTGAGCCTCATACAGACCACACCTCCCCACATGCATTTGGACCAGCCCTATCCTTGGTGTACGACATCATCTGAAATCAGATGGATCTCTGTGTGCGGGGTCCATGACTTTAGGTTTGTTACTCAAGTCATACAGTATATATATATATATGTATATACTTCCAGGTGTGGTCGCACTCTCACCGACCCAATAGATCAACGACTGGGGTGACTCCCAAGAGGTCCAGTGTAAAGTCCAGACTCCAACATATAGAAAACCAATATAAAGGGGCACTCACCAGAAATTTGCATTTAAAAAAAGCATTGAATTTTAATGCATACTCATCAGAATAATGTTTCAAACGAATAATTCAATTGTACTTCGACGTTTCGATCCCTCAGGATCATCATCAGGAAATTGCAACAGATACAGCATACACAGCAGGTTACATCTGTTCATATGCACCAACATCAAGTGATCAATGCCTAGCAGGTCTCCTATACCCCCAGTACCTTCATGATAGGCAGCAATTTCAATTAATTAATTAACTTCATGGAACCTTCCAAAACTGGGAAAGGGCAATTTGCACCATCAACCCAATACAGCTAATACACTCATAGGGACAAAAAGACAAGCATACCCCCATGCCAATAGCACTTACCAGTATCCAGACTGATCCTTAATCCAACATGGAGAGCAGCTGGGAATGTATCAATGTGCGTTCCATTATGTTTAAATGGAGCGCACTCTGCTTTACACGGTGTGCGCAAGAACACCCCATAGTACACCATCTTCCACGTGTTCCGCCGACATGCTCCAGATACAGACCGCTCGCGTGCGTTCCACCAGACGCAGATGTAACGCACAGCACTTCTGCATCGTGTACCCGCGTCACTTCCGGTTGCGGCCGTACACTATCACTGGGCACTGACGAGCACCATGGCAACGGTTGCCATAGATACAAAACGAAAGAGTGCTGTGTCTATCTTTACAGCCACCTTCAAAAGTACTATGGCATAAGGATTATGTATACAGCGCTTGTAACTTATATCTAGCGCTGCTAGGAGGCAATACCTTAAAAATATAGAAACCTTTTTGTTCCATAGCTAATTATCTGATATTCTGGAGCCTTAGAAAAAAAATGTTGTGTTATTTTTACTACAGGCACCATGGACCCCACGGGTATAGTGATGCTGATAGAGGTGTAAATTATGGTAAAAATCAACCATTAAAGACGTATAATACTAGGACAAAAGGTACTGACAGTGTCAGGAGACCCGCTAGCAAGAAGTTAACACAATACAAATAAATATACATAGACATACATAAAAACATAAACAAAATATCTTCCTATTACACACAGTGTGTGTCTAAATAAAGTGGACACACCACCACATGTGCAACAAAATATATATAATAAACAAACAACATATATATTATTGGATATCAATATCCAATAGTTGAAGATAAAAAAGAGCGTGTTGGCAAGCATGCTTAGATTTAGAAAAAAACTTTATAACTAGAATATCCAGACCAACATCAGATCAGATCCATATTCAACGTAGAAAAATGTTGAAAGAGTTATTCTCATTCAGACCCTTCGGAGAAATTGTCCCCAAGCGATAGATCCATCTTGATTCCAGCTTCTTAAGTACAAGGCTCCTATCATACATATGTATAGAGAGAGAGAGAGACAATAGGAGTATGGCGCCACAGGTGGGAGTGAATAAACTTAAATAAACAGTCACTATTGACATGATACAGACACTCCCTTCTAGGAGGTGTCAGCAAGCCCCTAAGTATTCGGGATAGGTAAGATGCCGTTTAAAAGTTAGAAATAAAAATGGGGGGATAGGGGTATCAGCAACCAACGGTGTCCTAATAAGTAATATTATCCATGAAGAAGTGGTATAAAAAAATAGATACGTAGTACTGGAATAAAATAAGAATTAAAACGTAAATTTATTTATACAAATATATGCCCCTTAGTTCCAGAATATTTATGTGTAGGGAAGTCTCCTGACTCGACCATAGTCCTTGGAAGTTTCTTCCCTGTGTGACTGCCCCCCAGCCTCGAAGGCTGGCATCCGTGGTCACCAGGACCCAGTCCTGTATGCCGAATCTGCGGCCCTCTAGAAGATGAGCACTCTGCAGCCACCACAACAGCGACATTCAGGCCCTTGGAGACAGGGTTATCAGCTGATGCATCTGAAAATGCGACCCGGACCACTTGTCCAACAGATCCCACTGGAAGATCCTTGCATGGAACCTGCCGAATGGAATTTCTTCGTAAGAAGCTACCATCTTACCCAGGACTCGCGTGTATTGATGCACCGACACCTGTATTTGTTTTAGGAGGTCTCTAACTAGAGATGACAACTCCTTGGCCTTCTCCTCCGGGAGAAACACTTTTTCCTGTTCTGTGTCCAGAACCATACCCAGGAACAGTATAGGCGTCCTAGGAACCAGCTGCGACTTTGGAATATTCAGAATCCAGCCGTGCTGTTGTAGCACTGCCCGAGATAGTGCTACTCCGACCAAGAACTGCTCCCTGGACCTCGCCTTTATAAGGAGATCGTCCAAGTAGGGATAATTATAACTCCCTTTTTTTTATTTTTGAAGGAGTATCATCATTTCGGCCATTACCTTGGTAAATACCCTCGGTGCCGGGGACAGACCAATGGCATCGTCTGGAATTGGTAATGACAGTCCTGTACCACAATCCTGAGGTACTCCTGGTGAGGAGGGTAAATGGGGACATGCAGGTAAGCATCCTTGATGTCCAGTGATACCATGTAATCCCCTTCTTCCAGGCTTGCAATAACCGCCCTGAGCGATTCCATTTTGAACTTGAACCTTCGTATATAAGTGTTCAAGGATTTCAATTTTAGAATGGGTCTCACCGAACCGACTGGTTTCGGTACCACAAACATTGTGGAATAGTAACCCCGGCCTTGTTGAAGGAGGGGTACCTTGATTATCCCCAGCTGGAAGTACAGCTTGTGAATTGCCGCCAGTACTACCTCCCCTTTCTCCGAGGGCAGCAGGCAAGGCTGATTTGAGGTAACGGCGAGGGGGAGTCGCCTCGAACTCCAGCTTGTATCCCTGTGATACTACTTGCAGAACCCAGGGATCCACCTGTGAGCGTGCCCACTGGTCGCTGAAGTTCCTGAAACGCGCCCCCACCGCACCTGGCTCCACCTGTGGAGCCCCAGCATCATGCGGCGGACTCAGAGGAAGCGGGGGAAGATTTTTGATCCTGGGAACTGGCTGTCTGATGCAGCTTTGTTCCCTCTTCCCTTGACTCTGTGCAGAAAGGAAGCGCCTTTGACCCGCTTGCTTTTCTGAAGCCGAAAGGGCTGTACCTGATAATACAGTGCTTTCTTAGGCTGTGAGGAAACCTGAGGTAAAAAAAAATTTCTTCCCAGCTGTTGCTGTGGATACGAGGTCCCAGAGACCATCCCCAACAATTCCTCACCCTTATAAGGCAGATGTGCCTTTTAAAGTCAGCATCACCTGTCCACTGCCGGGTCCCTAATACCCTCCTGGCAGAATGGACATTGCATTAATTCTGGATGCCAGCCGGCAAATATCCCTCTGTGCATCCCTCATATATAAGACCACGTCTTTAATATGCTCTATGGTTAGCCAAATAGTATCCCTGTCCTGACAGGGTAACAGACCCTGCTGCAGCAGCACTATCCATGCTGAGGCAATTGCAGGTCTCAGTATAGTACCTGAGTGTGTATATACAGACTTCAGGATAGCCTCCTGTTTTTTTATCAGCAGGCTCCTTCAAAGTGGCCGTATCCTAAGACGGCAGTGCCACCTTTTTTGACAAACGTGTGAGCGCCTTATCCACCCTAGGGGATATCTCCCAACGTGACCTATCCACTGGCGTTAAAGGGTACGCCTTCAGTAACTTTTAGAAATTACCAGTTTCTTATCGGGGGAACCCACGCCTCTTCACTCACTTCATTCACTCATCTGATGGGGGAACAAAACACTGGTTGCTTTTTCTCCCCAAACATAAAACCCCTGTTTTGTGGTACTCGGGTTAATGTCAGAAATGTGTAATACATTTTTCATTGCCGAGCTCATGCAACGGATGTTCCTAGTGGATTGTGTACAGGGCCGGATTGGCCATACCTCCTACCGGGGAGGTCCCCGGTGGGCCGCCTGGTGTGTGGGCCGCCTGTCATACATTGCTCCGCCCCCCAACGCGTCACCCGCCGGCTGATTTAAACATTGCAGTGCGCATCGCGGCCACTTTCCGCTATCGGGAGAACAGGTGCCCGGCCCCCCTACCCGGCTGACAGGAGGAGGAGTAGGTCCACGTAATTGCCGCGGACCTCGAAGGAAGAGATAGTGTGGACGCGGTGGCTGCGCGTCCAGCAGGAGAGGTGAGTATGAGTCTGACCTCTGCCTGCACTGCGCGCTCCCGGGACACCGCCAGACGGGGATGTCAGCCTATGTGCAGGGTGGGAAGAAGTAACCAGGAGAAACTGACTTTCAGACTGGCCTGATTGCTGCAGTTGAAAGATCTCCCTGTACTATAGCATTATCGGGCACTGCAGCTTGCAGGACATTTTTTTTGTTTTTACAGACTGACATGCTGCCTGCAGAGCTGCAGTGCCAGTGGTACATGGAGATCTGTCTGGGTAAATGGAAATCTGTATGGTAGGTGGGTGTGTGTGTGTGGGGGGGGGGTAATCTGTATGCAGAAGAGGAATACTCATGTGAATAGGTAGGAGGCAGCTGGTGCAGGGATGCAGTTAAAATGCCAGTGGACGAGAGCCCAGCTGCCAAGTTACTGATGACAAGAATCCCGATCCTTGTTATAGCGAGACGCGATCACTTACTGCTGCGGGGGGTAGGCACTAGAAAGGAGGGTTAGGGTGCAGGGATGGGAAGGTAGTGGTTAGGTACCGAGAAGGGGGGGAGGTTTAGGTACTTTCAAGGGGAGGTTAGGGTTAGACACCAAGTGGGGAGGGTTACAGTTAGGCAGCGGGGAAGGGAGGGTTAGGTTTAGGCACCCACAAGGGAGGGTTAGGGTAGGGGGCAGGGGGGGCTTAGAGTACTTTCTGTGAAGCTGCCGGGATTCTGATGGACGGGATGCCGCTGTCTGTATTCCGACCGCCGGCATCACATCCATCATGAAATCATACTGAATCCCTGGTGCAAGACAGAAAGAAAAGTGTTTTTTGACGGGCACAAGGGAAAAGTGGGAGTTGATGTTAGAAGGTTTACATGGTAGATATGATATGAAGGGTAAAGGGATACAGAAACAAGGTGAGAAAGAAAGGATAGATTCAGACAATACAGAGATGGTGGGGTTAAACATAGACAAATGTGCACATATATAATTAAAGGCAAATGAATGGTAGGGATTAGGGGTTAAAGTGGGCCAGAACGGGGCGGACCTGCGTTCCGTCAGTTCTATTTGGAGGCCCACCTCGCCCGGCCATGAGGATTCTGTAGTGCAAGTGCAGCTCCCACACAAATAGTCATAGTCTAGCGTCGCCTGCTCACCCTTTCTGACGCCATTAGCCCACCTCCCTCAGTGCTGGGCTGCGGCGGGAATGAGACGTGGCGCGCTGAGAGCAGACACCAGTGACAGATGAGGCAAATAGGGTGGGGGTTGACATTTAGTATGTGTATAAGTGGCACTGATACTGTGGGCATCATTATGTGTATAAGTGGCAGTGCTACCATGGGCATTTATTATGTGTATAAGTGGCACTGATACTGTGGGCATCATTATGTGTATAAGTGGCACTGCTATCATGGGCATCATTATATGTATAAGTGGTACTGCTACCATGGGCATCATTATGTGTATAAGTGGCACTGCTACCATGGGCATTTACTGTATGTATAAGCGGAACTGATACTGTGGGCATCATGTGTATAAGTGGCACTGCTACCATGGGCATTTACTGTATGTATAAGCGAAACTGATACTGTGGGCATCATTATGTGTATAAGTGGCACTGCTACCATGGGCATTTACTGTATGTATAAGTGGCACTGCTACCGTGGGCATCATTATGTGTATAAGTGGCACTGCTACCATGGGCATCATTATGTGTATAAGTGGCACTGCTACCATGGGCATCATTATGTGTATAAGTGGCACTGCTACCATGGGCATTTACTGTATGTATAAGCGGAACTGATACTGTGGGCATGTGTATAAAGGACACTACTGTGTAGAGTAGTGTGAATTTGGGGCAGTACTCTGTCATAATGTGAGTAAGGGGCACTACTCTGTGGTGTAATATGAAATAAAGGTACTATGTACAGTGTAATGACGATAAGATTGTTCTACTGTGTGGCGTAATTTGAATTGGTGGTACTATTGTGTGGTCACACCCCTTCCTTGTGATGTCACACCCCTTATTTTGCATCGCGTTTTCGGCATGCATTGTTCATTTAAAGAGTATAGTGGTTAGGACACATATTTGTAGTTTACAGGGGGTGCCAACTACCTTCACTCATGACTCCACTGAATGTGACAGAAAGTCGGTGGCAGGAGAAATGAGTTGCACTTAGTGGGGAAGATAGACTAAGGGGTCAATTCAATTCAACACAGATTGAATAGCACTGGGAGGGAGCTTCCAGAGCTATTCAATTGAAGTGATCCCTTAGAGCATGGGTCTTCAACCTGCGGCCCTCCAGCTGCTGCGGAACTACACATTCCAGAATGCTGTGCCTTAGTTTTAGCATACCTTAATAGCAAACCTGTGGCAGTGCATGCTGGAATGTGTAGTTTCACAGCAGCTGGAGGGCCACAGGATGAAGACCCATGCCTTAGAGAAAGAGATACAAATGCAGGAGATGGACAGAGAGAGAGAGAGAGAGAGGAGATGCTTTCAGGAAAGTTACTGATATATTTAGCAGGGCTGTAACTACGTGTGTGCCAGGTGTGCCTGGCACACAGCGCAGTTGCCCTGAGGGCGCAACGGCCAGCAGCATGTAATGAGTCAAATTGACTCATTACATGCCGCCTCTGCTGTGTGCGCCGTGGCCGCGCTGATGAGGAGAGAGCAGCCGCCGGAGACACCGGAGAAGGAGGAAGGGGGACTGGAGCTGCAGCAGCGCTATGTAATTGGTAGCAGCGCCGTTGCAGCAGTCCCCTCTCCTTCCATATAGGCTGCCCGGCGCCGCTATGAATGTTGGGATGCGGTTCCTCCATCCCAGCATTCACAGCAGCGCCAGGCAGCCAATACGGAAGGAGAGGGGACTGCTGCAGCGGCGCTGATACTAATTACATAGCGCTGCTGCGGCTCCAGTCCCCCTCCCTCCTCCTCCATCCCCCCTGCATCCGGAGCTGCCAGCAGGGAGAGATGGTAAGTAAGTATATCTCTCTGCCTCTGTCTCTGTCTCTGTCTCTCTCTCTCTCTCTCTCTCTTTATTTCTCTATCCTGTCTGCCGCAATGTGTAAAAAGGGGGACGGTGGCTGCCGTAATGTATAAAAGGGGCTCTACCTGATGTAGTGGTGCTACTGTGCAGCGTAATTTGAATAATGGAGACTACTGTGCACCGTAGTATGAATTGGTATTATTTTGTGGCCACGCCCCTATATATTTTTTGCGCGCCTGCGGCGCGCACTGCCCCTATCTTGCACGGGGGACGGGGGCACCAATGCCGTTTCTTGCACAAAGCACTAAAATGCCTAGTTACGGCACTGATATTTAGTAAGTGTGCAAAAGGATTAAATGTCACCCCAGTTTTAATTTCTTAATTACTTCTGCTGCAACACAATACTTTTGAAACTTTTTAATGTGGCAGGTCCTGCTAATATGACATGCTCTGTTTTTTGTTGGTGTAACTTCGCCTACATTACATTTTGAAGTAGTAATCCCACCTACGTTGGTATTGGCTCCACCTACAGTTGGTTTGGGGCCACCTACATGAGGCCACTTCTAGAAACTTTTCCAGGGCCACTTTTGTTTCCCAATCCGTCCCTGATTGTGTATATGTCTCAACCTCGTCGACACTGGAGTCAGACTCCGTGTCGACATCTGTGTCTGCCATCTGAGGTAGCGGGCGTTTTTTGAGTGCGGGCTGAGAAGCCGGCTGTCCCACAGCTGTTACGTCATCCAGCCTTTTATGTAAGGAGTTGACACTGTCGGTTAATACCTTCCACCTATCCATCCACACTGGTGTCGGCCCCACAAGGGGCGACATCACATTTATCGGCATCTGCTCCGCCTTCCACGTAACCTTCCTCATCAAACATGTCGACACAGCCGTACCGACACACCGCACACACACAGGAAATGCTCTGACTGAGGACAGGACCCCACAAAGTCCTTTGGGGAGACAGAGAGAAAGTATGCCAGCACACACCAAAGCGCTATATAATACAGGGATTCACACTTCCCACAGTGATTTTTCCCTTATAGCTGCTATAATACACAATTTAGCGCCTAAATTTAGTGCCCCCCCTCGCTTTTTAACCCTTTGAGCCTGAAAACTACAGGGGAGAGCCTGGGGAGCTGTCTTCCAGCTGCACTGTGAAGAGAAAATGGCGCCAGTGTGCTGAGGGAGATAGCCCCGCCCCTTTTTCGGCGGACTTTCTCCCGCTTTTTATGGATCTCTGGCAGGGGTATTTTTCACATATATAGCCTCTAGGACTATATATTGTGATTAATTTGCCAGCCAAGGTGTTAATATTGCTGCTCAGGGCGCCTCCCCCCCCAGCGCCCTGCACCCATCAGTGACCGGAGTGTGAGGTGTGCATGAGGAGCAATGGCGCACAGCTGCAGTGCTGTGCGCTACCTTGTTGAAGACCGAAGTCTTCTGCCGCCGATTTTCAGGACCATCTTCATGCTTCTGGCTCTGTAAGGGGGGCGGCGGCGCGGCTCCGGGACCGAACGATCGAGGTCGGGTCCTGTGTTTGATCCCTCTGGAGCTAATGGTGTCCAGTAGCCTAAGAAGCCCAAACTAGCTCCAATCAGGTAGGTTCGCTTCTTCTCCCCTTAGTCCCTCGTAGCAGTGAGTCTGTTGCCAGCAGATCTCACTGAAAATAAAAAACCTAAAATATACTTTCTTTTCTAGGAGCTCAGGAGAGCCCCTAGTGTGCATCCAGCTCAGCCGGGCACAAGATTCTAACTGAGGTCTGGAGGAGGGTCATAGGGGGAGGAGCCAGTGCACACCAGGTAGTCCTAAAGCTTTCTTTAGTTGTGCCCAGTCTCCTGCGGAGCCGCTATTCCCCATGGTCCTTACGGAGTCCCAGCATCCACTTAGGACGTCAGAGAAAAATAGGATTTTGATAACCTACCGGTAAATCCTTTTCTCCTAGTCCGTAGAGGATGCTGGGGACGACATCAAGACCATGGGGTATAGACGGGATCCGCAGGAGACATGGTCACTCTAAAGACTTTTCATTGGGTGTGAACTGGCTCCTCCCTCTATGCCCCTCCTCCAGACCTCAGTTGTAGGAACTGTGCCCAGGGAGACTGACATTTCGAGGAAAGGAATTACTTAACTAGTGGTGAGATATCTACCAACTCACACCCTCAACCATGCCACACACATGGCATTCAACATAACACATGCCAACAGGCATGAACTAATTGCAGCAACATGCTGAAACCAAGATAACACAACTTGTGTAACTGTAATAACTAAACTGCAGGTAAAGTACGCACTGGGACGGGCGCCCAGCATCCTCAACGGACTAGGAGAAAAGGATTTACCGGTAGGTTATCAAAATCCTATTTTCTCATACGTCCTAGAGGATGCTGGGGACGACATCAAGACCATGGGATCTATACCAAAGCTCCAGTACGGGCGGGAGAGTGCGGATGACCCTGCAGCACCGATTGACCAAACTTTAGGTCCTCATCAGTCAAGGTGTCAAACTTGTAGAACTTAGCAAATGTGTTTGACCCTGACCAAGTAGCTGCTCGGCAAAGTTGTAATGCCGAGACCCCCCGGGCAGCCGCCCAGGATGAGCCCACCTTCCTAGTGGAGTGGGCCTTTACTGACGTCGGTAACGGCAATCCAGCCGTAGTATGAGCTTGCTGAATCGTATTTCTAATCCAACATGCAATAGTCTTCTTGGAAGCAGGACAGCCAATCTTGTTGTGATCATACAGGACAAACAGAGCCTCTGTTTTCTGTATACAAGCTGTTCTAGCAACATAGATTTTCAACGCTCTAACCACATCTAGAGACTTTGAATCAGTGAATGTGTCAGTAACTACTGACACTACAATAGGTTGGTTTATGTGAAAAGCAGAAATCACCTTTGGAAGAAAATGTTGGCGAGTTCGCAACTCTGCCCTATGTTCATGGAAAATCAGGTAAGGGCTCTTGTGAGACAAGGCCCCCAATTCTGACACCCGCCTTGCGGATGCCAATGCCAAAAGCATCACCACTTTCCAAGTGAGAAACTTCAACTCTATCTTTTGTTGAGGCTCAAACCAATCCGATTGAAGGAACTGCAATACCACGTTAAGGTCCCATGGTGCCACTGGAGGCACGAATGGAGGCTGGATGTGCAGAACCCCTTTCACGAAGGTCTGAACCTCTGGAAGAGAGGCCAATTGTTTTTGGAAGAACACTGACAAGGTCGAAATCTGGACCTTGATTGATCCCAATCGTAGGCCCGTCTCCACACCATCCTGCAAAAAATGGAGAAAACATCCTAAGTGAAACTCTTCCATAGGAGCTTTCTTGGACACATAATTTCTCCAAATACGGTGGTAATGTTTTGACGTTACTCCCTTTCTGGCCTGAATAAGGGTGGGGATGACCTCCTTAGGAATACCCTTCCTGGCGAGGATACGGCGCTCAACAGCCATGACGTCAAACGTAGCCGCGGTAAGTCTTGGTACACACAGGGCCCCTACTGCAGCAGGTCCTCCCGAGGAGGAAGAGGCAGAGGATCTCCTATGAGTAACTGCTGAAGATCTGGGTACCAAGCTCTTCTTGGCCAGTCTGGGGCAATGAAGATTGCTCGAACCCTTGTCTTTCTTATGATCCGGAGTACTTTTGGGATCAGCGGAAGTGGAGGGAAAACATACACTGACGGAAACACCCACTGGGTCACCAGTGCATCCACTGCTACTGCTTGAGGGTCTCTCGACCTGGAACAGTATCTCTGAAGCTTCTTGTTGAGACGAGACACCATCATGTCTATTTGAGGAACTCCCCAAAGACTTGTCACCTCTGCGAAGACTTCTTGGTGGAGGCCCCACTCTCCTGGATGGAGATTGTGTCTGCTGAGGAAGTCTGCTTCCCAGTTGTCTACTCCCGCAATGAATATTGCTGACAGAGCTTGTAGATGTTTTTCTGCCCAGCGGAGGATTTTTGTCGCCTCTGCCATTGCCGTTCTGCTTTTCGTTCCGCCCTGCCTGTTTATATATGTGACTGCTGTTACATTGTCCGCCTGGATCTGCACGGGACAGACTTGAAGAAGATGTACCGTTTGTTGAAGGCCGTTGTAAATGGCTCTTAGCTCCAGAATGTTTATGTGAAGGCAGGCTTCCTGTTGTGACCAACGTCCCTGGAAGTTTTCTCCCTGAGACTGCTACCCAGCCTCGTAGATTTGCATCCGTGGTTACTAGGACCCAGTCCTGAATCCCGAACCTGCGTCCCTCTAGCAGGTAAGAGCTGTGCAATCACCCCAGGAGCGAAATCCTTTGTTTTTGACGAAAGGATTATCTTTCTGTGCATGTGTAGGTGTGACCCCGACCACTTGTCCAACAGGTCCCACTGGAATACTCTGGCATGGAACCTGCCAAACTGTATGGCCTCGTAGGCCGCCACCATCTTCCCCAACAACCAAATGCACTGATGGATCGACACACTTGATGGTTTCAATATCTGTTTTACGATTTTCTGGATTTCCAAAGCCTTTTCCCGCGGAAGAAATACTTTTCCCGCGGAGGAAATACTCTCTTTTTTGTAATAACTGCTCCCTGGATCTCGCCTTTATCAGGAGGTCATCCAGATAAGGGATTATATTGACTCCTTTCTGATGAAGGAGGACCATCATCTCTGCCATCACCTTGGTGAATACCCTCGGCGCTGTGGAGAGACCGAAAGGTAACGTCTGGAATGGCGTCTGAATCGCGAATCTCAGATAAGCCTGGTGAGGAGGATAAATGGGAATATGCAGGTAAGCATCCTTTATGTCCACCGACACTAAGTAGTCCCCCTCCTCCAGACTGGCAATCACCGCCCGAAGTGATTCCATCTTGAACTTGAACCTTTTCAGGAAGAAATTCAGATCTTTTAGATTTAGGATCAGTCTGACCGAGCCGTCCGGCTTCGGAACAACAAAGAGGCTTGAATAAAAACCCCGCCCTTGTTGTGACAACGGTAGCAGGACTATAACCTGGTCTTGACATAATTTTTGGATTGCCGCTGTTACTGCTTCTCTCTCTGGCGGAGAAGCTGGCAAGGTTGATTTGAAAAATCGGCATGGGGGAACGTCTTGAAACTCTAGTTTGTATCCCTGGGATACTATTTGCAACATCCAGGGATCCAGGCCAGACAGAGTCCAATCCTGGCTGAAGAGCTTGAGATGTGCCCCCACCCGAGCGGCCTCCCGCAAGGGAGTTCCAGCGTCATGCTGGGGATTTGGCAGAATTAGGGGTAGACTTCTGCTCTTGGGAACCTGGAGCCATTGTGGGCTTCTTTCCCCTTCCACTTCCCCTACCTGCAAAGAAGGGGGAACCTCTCACCTTTTTTTATTTATTGGGCCGAAAGGACTGCATTTGCGGGTGATAGGTCTTTTTTGCCGGTGCAGGTGCAGAGGGCAAAAATGTGGACTTACCTGTGGTAGCCGCCGAGACTAACGCATCCAGGCCATCGCCAAATAAGGCCTCACCCTTATATGGGAGAGCCTCCATGTTTCTTTTGGAATCTGCATCCGCGTTCCACTGGCGAATCCATAACGCCTGCCTAGCCGATACTGCCATGGTAGCGGCTTGTGAACTCAAGAGTCCAATATCCTTCATTGCTTCCAGCATGTAGGCGACAGCGTCCTTGATATTCCCTAACTTAAGGAGTATCTCATCTTTATCAATCATGTCAATTTCTGATCACACGCTTTCTGACCATTTTTCAATAGCGCGACTCACCCATGAGCAGGCAATAGTGGGCCTGAGCAGTGTACCATTGGTAACATAAATGGATTTCAATGTCGTTTCCATTTTGCGGTCTGCCAGCTCTTTAAGAGAAGCCGTGCCAGGAGCAGGGAGAATTACCTTCTTTGTCAACCTGGAAAGTGCACTGTCTAACACAGTGGGTGACTCCCATTTTTTCCTGTCTTCAACCGGGAAAGGATAAGCTATGTGAATCCTTTTGGGAAAACAAAATTTTTTATCAGGATTCACCCACATCCCTTCAAACAAAGCATTTAGTTTGTGTGAAGGAGGGAACGTGACTTTGGATTTCTTTTCCTTACATAAATAAGCTTTCTCCTGAGGTACAGGAGTGCTTTCTGTAACCTCCAACACGTCCCTTATAGCCACAATCATATATTGTATACTTTTTGCAAATTTATGATCTATCTCTCTGGATTCACTATTGTCGACACAAGAATCAGAATCCGTGTTGGTATCAGTGTTTACAACATTTGCAAATGGTCTCTTATGTGACCCAGAGGGGCCGCCCGCATAAGGAATAACAGCATCCTGAAAAATCACATCTTCCACAGATTTTCTCCAGCATTAAGACTTATATAATCTAGCTCTTTCACCCATGCAGGCTCTTGGTGTGCCGGTAGCGCCACCACATTACAACTCTGTGTCCCTAAAATGGCTTCCTCCGGGGAGGAACTCCCTGCCTCAGACATGCCTCACACGTGTACACCACACTCACAGACACACTGGGACTTATTTTGGGGACAGACCCACAGTAAAATCTGTCAGAGGGACACAGGATAGGAGCAGCCAGTTCACAAACCCAGCGCCAGTATTGCCTGTGAACACAGTATGTCCACAGCCCAAAAGCACTTTTAAATAGTAATATACACTATCCAATGCACCACAATCGCTTTGTGCCCCCCCTTTATAGCACCCTGTACTTGTCAGAAGTGGAGGAGAGGACCAGCGTGTTCTTTGCAGCCTGAGTAGAGAGAGAAAATGGTGCTGAGTAGTGTGCTGGCTGCCTGAGGAAGAAGCTCCGCCCCTCAGTATCCATGACAATATTTATACTGGCGGGGGTAGATCTGTGCCAACGGCATCTTATGCCCCATTTAAGCCAGTTTGAGGTATTTTTCTTGCTGCCCAGGACACCCCCCCCCCCTCCGCACCCTGCACCCTGCAGTGCCTGTGTGTGTGGGCAGCAATGGCGCGCTGCGCTCCGGCCAGCCGCACCTTAGCCGTCACTTACTTGATTGAAGATCATTCTTCTCATACTCACCTGTCTTCTGACTTCTGGCTCTGTGAGGGGGGTGACGGCGTGCTGTGGGAGTGAGCATCTAGACACGGCTAGCGTTCAGTTTCCTTCAGGAGCTAATTGTGTCCTGTCAGCCAGAAACAGAGCCATGAAACTCTGAGGAAGTTGGTTCTGCTTCTGCCCCCTCAGTCCCACGAAGCAGGGAGTCTGATGCCAGCAGATCTCCCTGAAAATAAAAAACCTAACATAAGTCTTTTCAGAGAAACTCAGTAGAGCTCCTCAGAGTGCATCCAGTCGACCAGGGCAAATTTTAAAACTGAGGTCTGGAGGAGGGGCCTAGAGGGAGGAGCCAGTTCACACCCAATGAAAAGTCTTTAGAGTGCCCATGTCTCCTGCGGATCCCGTCTATACCCCATGGTCTTGATGTCATCCCCAGCATCCTCTAGGACGTATGAGAAATGACAAGACAATGGGTATAAATGAGAAGCTAAAACCATAGATTTAGGTAAAAAATAAGAGATTCCAGCTTATCTTAGTATAGAGAGTCACATGAGGTACACCAACGCATTTCGTCCATCTGACTTCATCAACGTTACAAAATTTGATATAGAGTTACGTGCTCTACCAAATTTGTAGTCTACCGCTTAAGTTGACCCTGTGGTCTCCATTATGTGGGGAACACTGAGTGTACTTTCAAGGAGAGAATGGCGGGCCATAGAACCTCCATTAGAGCTGCGCTGACAACTGGTCATAGTGACCAGCCTGTCGCCCGACATTTTCTGAATGCCCGCCACTCCTTGGCAGTACTAAAACATTGCATTATCAATCACATTCCACCTCTCACTCGTGGGGGCAATCGGGGTTTATTATTATTAAAAGCAGAGTCCAAATGGATTTTTCTCTTGGACACTTTATCCCCAAAAATCGGGTCTTGCATGTTATCTTTAGGAAATCTATACCTTCTTGTTCATAGGTATATCTTATATGATTTTTTTCTCTTTGACTAAATCATGTTGTGCTTATTCTCATGGTCTTGTAACACTACATGAGGCTGTTTAGGCTTTATCCATGTATCTGTTACTGTTAAGTATAATTGTTACCGTATATACTCGAGTATAAGTCGACCCGAATATAAGCCGAGGCACCTAATTTCACCCCAAAAAACTGGGAAAACTTATTGACTCGAGTATAAGCCTAGGGTGGGAAATGCAAGTCTAGCCGTACACAGCCCTCAGTGCCAGATATGCCCCCACATTGCCAGATATGCCCCCACATTGCCAGATATGCCCCCACATTGCCAGATATGCCCCCACAGTGCCAGATATGCCCTCATAGTGCCAGATATGCCCCCACAGTGCCAGATATGCCCCCACAGTGCCAGATATGCCCCCACAGTGCCATACTGCCAGATATTCCCCCACGGTGTCAGATATACCCCCACAGTGCTACATGTGCCCCCACAGTGCCAGATATGCCCTCATACTGCCAGATTTTCCCCACGGTGCCAGATATGCCCCCACAGTGCTACACATTCCCCCACAGTGCCAGATATGCCCTCACAGTGCCAGATATACCCTCATGGTGCCAGATATGCACAGCCCCCAACCCCCCCCCCCCCCCCACTGCCGCCGCCTGTCTCTACTCACCATTGACGGGCTGTGTGTAAACGAATTAAGGGGCAGCGGAATGCGGGCAGCAGCAGGCGGTGCGGGCATCGGTGGCCGGCCTTAGGTCATACAGGAAAGTCTGCAGCGGCTGAGGAGGCGGGCGGCGCGGCGGTGCTTCAGCGAGCAGGGAGAGGGAGACGGATGGCTGCAGCAGCGTCACTGATTGATGCACCAATTACAGTGCGCTGCTGCGGCTCCCGTGTCCCCCTCCCTCCTCCTCCTTCCCTCCTTCCCAGAGATCTCTACGCTCTGCTCCGGAGCATCACTCGAGTATAAGCCGAGGGGGAACTTTTTCAGCACAAAAAATGTGCTGAAAAACTCGGCTTATACTCGAGTATATACGGTACTTATAATTGTTACACTTGTGAGACATTGTAATACTTGTTAAGTTGCTAGTCTATCTATTTAAGCTACTCACACCATGTGGATCTATGTGTCCCAGGTGTTAATTAGTTGTTTAGTAACAGTGTCAGTGTTCGTGTATTCAATTAGTAAATCTATGAGAGATTCTATAGTTCTGATTGATTATAATTATTCAGAATAATTCTGATATGTTATCAGCAGAGTTTACGTATGTATGTACTGTTTTAAATTTGTATATTTATTGTTATATTTGATTAATTACTGTCCCACATTGCACAGGTGGGTTCCCTCCGTGACACCGCGGGCCGGTGACCTGTGATGATGTCACTTTCACTGGACGGGTTTGGCGGACCTTTGGCGCCATGGATGGATGGACAGGTATATAGGTAAGCTTTTCACTTGCATGCATTGTCCTGATGAAAATGTTTGATTTTAAACATTGAAACGTCGATTTAATTAGAGAGCGTTTTGTCCTCTTTCCATTGGAGCCGTGAGTGCTGCCTACAGTGCTTTGTGTTGTATGTGTGACTGCATCGTTACCCATTTAGGGCACCGGCTATTACTTATATATATATATATATATATATATATATATACCCAGCACAGTAAGGAGTGCCACTGACTCACTGACTGCTTTTATATATATATATATATATATATATATATATATATAGTTGCCCAATTCACGGCACTCCCGATTCCCAAAAGTGCTTGAAGACTCCACGTAAATGGCCGGTGCCCTCCCTGGTTACAGCAAGGCTGTGTCCAAATATACAATGCAGAGTTTGGGCGGCACTCACGGCGCAGAAAAAACAGACAAGCAAGTCTGAGAGTTGCGATCAACGTTTCAATGTATTTTATAACATTTTCGTCAGGATAACAATGCAATATTTTACTCACCCTTTTAACTCCGTCTGACGGTCCATGGCGCCTCCTGCAAGCCGCGTCGCGTTCTGTCCAACTGATGACATCATCACGAGACGCCAGCCGCGGCGTCATGGAGAGTACGGACCGGAGCACACAAAATCACCTTAAGACAGACAGAGATACAATTAAGTGTTACATGCAAAGCACACATTTAAACTCCATCAAGGCAGTAACGGGCACAGTAAAAGTGATACTTCGAATAAACTATGTATCAACTAAAATAAGGAGCGATACATCATGATAAATAACAAGAAAAATGTTTGACCCGTACTGTTTGAATGGGAGGAATGCACAAGACACAATTAGTGACACCCATCAGATGTCAAAGTCGTTAAAGTGGGACAAACATACAAGATGAACAATAGCAAAAAGTAACAGAATAAAAAACTAATGTTGTAAGAAGCTGATAATAATTATAGCAACATACAGTAGTTAATGATAAATACATTATAAGAAAGCTGATAACCCAGCTTGTTCATTTAACCCTTTAGGGGATAGGGTATCCAGTATAAAAATCCACCTAGCCTCAGCTCTGAGTAAAATTTGAGCCCTATCTCCTCCTCGTTTTAATGGGGGAATATGATCAATAATCCTATGTCGCAAAACCGCGACAGAATGTTTGGCCTGCAGAAAGTGTCTTGCAACAGGTTGGTCGCTTCGACCAGACGAGATGGCAGCCCTGATGGAGGCACGGTGTCCGGCCATCCGTTCTTTGAACATGCACTCCGTTTTCCCCACATAGTGGAGACCGCACGGGCAGCTCAGTGTATATACCACAAATTTAGTAGTACAAGTGACGCGATATTTAATTTTAAATTTCTTCCCCGTGAAGGGATGGTAGAATGAATCGCCTGTCAACATGTGGCTGCATGTAGTTAAGACAAATATAGAAAGTATACCCAAAAAAATCCCTGCAACCACTTTTCTTAAGTCCTCTTGCCCAGGCTGTTTTAAGTGCCTGGGCTGCACTACATGCAGCCACATGTTGACAGGCGATTCATTCTACCATCCCTTCACGGGGAAGAAATTTAAAATTAAATATCGCGTCACTTGTACTACTAAATTTGTGGTATATACACTGAGCTGCCCGTGCGGTCTCCACTATGTGGGGAAAACGGAGTGCATGTTCAAAGAACGGATGGCCGGACACCGTGCCTCCATCAGGGCTGCCATCTCGTCTGGTCGAAGCGACCAACCTGTTGCAAGACACTTTCTGCAGGCCAAACATTCTGTCGCGGTTTTGCGACATAGGATTATTGATCATATTCCCCCATTAAAACGAGGAGGAGATAGGGCTCAAATTTTACTCAGAGCTGAGGCTAGGTGGATTTTTATACTGGATACCCTATCCCCTAAAGGGTTAAATGAACAAGCTGGGTTATCAGCTTTCTTATAATGTATTTATCATTAACTACTGTATGTTGCTATAATTATTATCAGCTTCTTACAACATTAGTTTTTTATTCTGTTACTTTTTGCTATTGTTCATCTTGTATGTTTGTCCCACTTTAACGACTTTGACATCTGATGGGTGTCACTAATTGTGTCTTGTGCATTCCTCCCATTCAAACAGTACGGGTCAAACATTTTTCTTGTTATTTATCATGATGTATCGCTCCTTATTTTAGTTGATACATAGTTTATTCGAAGTATCACTTTTACTGTGCCCGTTACTGCCTTGATGGAGTTTAAATGTGTGCTTTGCATGTAACACTTAATTGTATCTCTGTCTGTCTTAAGGTGATTTTGTGTGCTCCGGTCCGTACTCTCCATGACGCCGCGGCTGGCGTCTCGTGATGACGTCATCAGTTGGACAGAACGCGACGCGGCTTGCAGGAGGCGCCATGGACCGTCAGACGGAGTTAAAAGGGTGAGTAAAATATTGCATTGTTATCCTGACGAAAATGTTATAAAATACATTGAAACGTTGATCGCAACTCTCAGACTTGCTTGTCTGTTTTTTCTGCGCCGTGAGTGCCGCCCAAACTCTGCATTGTATATATATATATATATATATATATATATATATATATATATATATATATATATTCATCCCTGCAATTCCTGGTCCTTGATTAATATTTAACATTAAAATCACTTAGCTTCACCTCAGCTGTTATATCGGAGCTCTAATTATTGTGGTAACATCAGAGATACATGAAAGTTGCACGAAACAACCAGAAAACCTTTTTTCAAATTTTCTAGTACAGTTCGGAATATTAAAGCAAACCTCTGGTTGTCTACTGTGAGCAGCACCATCTGTTTATACACAGTTACCTAAAGAACTGCTTTCATACATCTTCTCCATTATTATATCTGTCCTACAGGCTATCTGTAGTAGAAAATTAACTAATTCCTAGTTAGAGTGTCACATATTTAAATAAATACCTGTGGAATAAATAGTATACTGTTTATTTCTATTTTTTTATTTGTATAGTCTCCCCTTACAGACACCAAAAAGACAGGCCAGTGCCTCTAACCATCAGAGATGCTGCCATGGCCCTTCAACTATTTGATAATCGTCAGCACTACTACAACCTTTGAAGAGGCAGTCTGTGGCACCAACACTACTACCAAAGTTGAGGCCACAACTATAATCTGAGAGGCTGCCAGTAGTCCCACCACTAAAATTATCAGGAAGAGCAGTAACACAGCCACCACGGCCATCATTTGGGAAGCTGCATGTACCCAGTGCTAAGTCCCCAACTATGACAAACATATGACAGGCCACCAATGCTCCAATCATGACTACCAAATCTGAGGTCATGACTATCTTCTGAGAGGCTGCCAAAAGTCCCATCACTGCAATCATCGGGAAGATTACAAGCACATGCGTCATAGCCATCATCTGGAGGCCACTTGTGCCATCACATCTACCAGTGAGAAAGCTAATAGCATCACAACAACGACTATCGGCTGAGAGGTTACCAGTGTCACAATTAAGACCAATCATTGTGATGCTACTATGCACCTCCCACAATAAATATAATTGCTGAGGCCCCTGTACCTCTAGCACTATCACTGAACAGGCCACTTTACCGCTACAATCAGCAAGGTCAACAGTTCAACCACAACAGCCATTGTCAGAAAGACCACCCATGCTTGGACTGTGATTACCAGAGAGCTCATCAGCTTCCCCAAAATGACCAGCAATGGGGAGTCCACCATTGTCACCACATGCCTGCTATCTTTAGGTAGCCAACTCCCCCAACATGAATGTAATTTGAGAAGCTTCCAGTTTTCCCAGTACTACCATCATGAAAGATGCCATCAGCACTCCAATAACTACCATCTTCAGAGAGTCCGCTAAGGCCCCAACCAAGACCATTCCAGAGGCCACCAGCACCCGCACCACCTTCATTAGAGTGGCCATCTATGTCCTCTTATCACTGAATCATACCAACTGGAGTATTACTAAACTAGGAAAAATAAGAATTTACTTACCGATAATTCTATTTCTCGTAGTCCGTAGTGGATGCTGGGAACTCCGTAAGGACCATGGGGAATAGCGGCTCCGCAGGAGACTGGGCACAACTAAAGAAAGCTTTAGGACTACCTGGTGTGCACTGGCTCCTCCCCCTATGACCCTCCTCCAAGCTTCAGTTAGGATACTGTGCCCGGACGAGCGTACACAATAAGGAAGGATTTTGAATCCCGGGTAAGACTCATACCAGCCACACCAATCACACCGTACAACTTGTGATATGAAACCCAGTTAACAGCATGATAATAGAGGAGCCTCTGAATAGATGGCTCACAACAATAACCCGTTTTAGTTAACAATAACTATGTACAAGTATTGCAGACAATCAGCACTTGGGATGGGCGCCCAGCATCCACTACGGACTACGAGAAATAGAATTATCGGTAAGTAAATTCTTATTTTCTCTGACGTCCTAGTGGATGCTGGGAACTCCGTAAGGACCATGGGGATTATACCAAAGCTCCCAAACGGGTGGGAGAGTGCGGATGACTCTGCAGCACCGAATGAGAGAACTCCAGGTCCTCCTCAGCCAGGGTATCAAATTTGTAGAATTTTGCAAACGTGTTTGCCCCTGAACAAGTAACAGCTCGGCAAAGTTGTAAAGCCGAGATCCCTCGGGCAGCCGCCCAAGATGAGCCCACCTTCCTCGTGGAATGGGCTGTAACAGATTTAAGCTGCGGTAATCCCACCGCAGAATGCGCCAGCTGAATAGTGCTACACATCCAGCGCGCAATAGACTGCTTTGAAGCAGGAGCACCCAGCTTGTTGGGTGCATACAGGATAACCAGCGAGTCAGACTTTCTGACTCCAGCCGTCCTGGAAACGTAAATTTTCAGGGCCCTGACTACGTCCAGCAACTTGGAATCCTCCAAGTCCCTAGTAGCCGCAGGCACCAAAATAGGTTGGTTCAAGTGAAAAACTGAGACCACCTTCGGGAGAAACTGAGGACGAGTCCTCAATTCTGCCCTATCCATATTGAAAATCAGATAAGGGCTTTTACAAGACAAAGCCGCCAATTCTGAAACTCACCTGGCCGAAGCCAGGGTCAACAGCATGACCACTTTCCATGTGAGATATTTTAAATCCACAGTCTTAAGTGGTTCGAACCAATGTGATTTCAGGAATTCCAAAACCACATTGAGATCCCAAGGTGCCACTGGGCACAAAAGGAGGCTGAATATGCAGAACTCCTTTGACAAAAGTCTGAACTACAGGCAGTGAAGCCCGTTCTTTCTGGAAGAAAATCGACAGAGCCGAAATCTGGACCTTGATGGACCCCAATTTGAGGCCCAACGTCACTCCTGCTTGCAGGAATTGTAGGGATCGACCCAGCTGACATTCCTTCGTCGGGGCCTTCTTGGCCTCACACCACGCAACATATTTTCGCCCAATGCGGTGATAACGTTTTGCGGTGACATCCTTCCTGGCTTTGAGCAGGGTAGGGATGACTTCCTCCGGAATGCCCATTAGGATCCGGTGTTCAACCGCCATGCCGTCCAACGTAGCCGCGGTAAGTCTTGGAACAGACAGGATCCCTGCTGCAGCAGGTCTTGTCCGAGCGGCAGAGGCCAAGGGTTCTCTGCAAGCATCTCTTAAAGTTCCGGGTATCCAGCTCTTCGTGGCCAATCCGGAACCACGAGTATAGTTTCCACTCCTGGCTTTCATATGATTCTCAGTACCTTGGGAATGAGAGGCAGAGGAGGAAACACATAAACCGACTGGTACACCCACGGTGTCACTAGCGTCCCCAGCGATCGCCTGAGGGTCCCTTGACCTGGCGCAATATCTTTTCAACTTTTTGTTGAGGCGGGACGCCATCATGTCCACCCGTGGTCATACCCAATGGTTTTTCCGCATTTGGAAAACTTCTGGATGAAGTCCCCATTCTCCCGGGTGTAGGTCGCCCATCGGAGAATCCTTGTGGCTTCTGCCATCGCCATCCTGCTTCTTGTGCTGCCCTGTTTGTTTACATGGGCGACCGCCGTGATGTTGTCTGATTGGATCAGTACCGGCTGGTTCTGAAGCAGGGGCCTTGCTTGAGTTAGGGCATTGTAAAAAGCCCTTAGCTCCCGGATATTAATGTGAGGCGAAATTTCCTTGGAAATTTCTTCCCTGTGTGACTGCACCCCAGCCCCAAAGGCTGGCATCCGTGGTCACCAGGACCCCGTCCTGTATTCCGAATCTGCGGCCCTCTAGTAGATGAGCCCTCTGCAGCCACCACAGCAGCGACACCCTGTTTCTTGCTGACAGGGTTATCCGCTGTTGTATCTGTAGATGGGACCCGGACCATTTGTCCCACAGGCCCCACTGGAACGTCCTTGCGTGGAACCTTCCGAATGGAATTATGCTTCATACGAAGCTACCATTTTTCCCAGGACTCGTGTGCATTGATGTGCCGACACTTGTCCTGGTTTCAGGATGTCTCTGACTAGAGATGACAACTCCTCGGCTTTTTCCACTGGAAGAAACACTCTTTTCTGGTCTGTGTCCAGAATCATTCCCAGGAACAGAAGACGTGTCGTCGGGACCAGCTGTGACTTTGGAAAATTGAGAATCCAGCTGTGCTGTTGTAGCACTTCCCGAGAGAGTGCTACCCCTATTACCAACTGTTCTTTGGACCTCGCCTTTATCAGGAGATCGTCCAAATACGGGATAATAAAAACTTCCTTCTTGCGAAGGAGTATCATTTCGATCATTACCTTGGTAAAGACCTTTGGAGCCGTGGACAACTCCAACGGCAGCATCTGGAACTGATAGTGACAGTCCTGTACCACACATCTGAGGTACTCCTGGTGAGGAGGGTAAATGGGGACATGCAGGTACGCATCCTTGATGTCCAGGGAGACCCTGTAATCCCCCTCGTCCAGGCTCGTAATAACCGCCCTGAGCGATTCCATCTTGAACATGAATCTTCTGATATAAAAAATTCAAGCATTTTAATTTTAAGATGGGTCTCACCGAACCGTTCTGTTTCGGTACCACGACCATTGTGGTATAGTAACCCCTTCCTTGCTGAAGGAGGGGCACCTTGACAATCACTTGTTGTGATTATAGTGTTGAATAGTCACCAACACCGCCTCCCTGGCAGAGGGAGGTGCCGGTAAGGCAGATTTTATGAAACGGCGGGGGGGGGCGAACATCTCGAACTCCAGCCTGTACCCCTGAGAAACTACCTGAAGGACCCAGGGATCCATGTGAGAGAGCCCACTGGGCGCTGAAATTTCTGAGACGGGCCCCCACCGTACCCGGGTCCGCCTAAGCAGCCCCAGCGTCATGCTGTGGGCTTACCGGACGCAGGGGAGGACTTCTGCACTTGGGAACTAGCTGTTGCTTTTTTCCTCTACCTTTGCCTCTCGGCAGAAAGGATGAGCCTCTAGCCCTCTTGCTTTTCTGGGGCCGAAAGGACTGTACTTGATGATACGGTGCTTTCTATTGTTGTGGGGTAACCTGTGGCAAAAAAAATCGATTTCCCAGCAGTAGCTGTGGAAACGAGGTCTGACAGACCATCCCCAAACAGTTTTACCCCCTTATAGGGCAAACTTCCATGTGCCGATTCGAGTCGGCATCGCCTGACTATTGCCGAGTCCATAACCCCCGTCTGGCGGCAATGGACCTAGCGCTTATTTTTGATGCCAGTCGGCAATTATCCCTCTGTGCATCACGCATGTATAAGACCACGTCTTTTATATGCTCTATTGTCAGCAAAATATTGTCCCTATCCATAGTTATTTTCCGACAGGGAATCTGACCATGCAGCGGGAGCACTGCACATCCATGCCGAAGCAACGGCTGGTCGCAATATAATGCCCTAGTGTGTGACTATATCTTATAGGGTAACCTCCTGCTTTCTATCAGCAGGTTCCTTCAGGACGGCCGTATCCGGAGACGGTAGTGCCACCTTTTCTGATAAGCGTGTAAACGCTGTATCTACCCTATGGGGTGTTTCACCGCGTGACCTATCCTCTGGCGGGAAAGGGTACGCTGCCAATAACCGTTTTGAAATTATCAATTTCTTATCGGGAGAAGACCACGCTTCCTCACACACCTCATTTAATTTCTCAGATGCAGGAAAAACTACTAATAGTTTTCTCTCACCAAACACAATACCCTTTTTATGTGGTATCTGGGGTATAATCATAAATGTGTAATACATTTTTCATTGCCTCAATCATGTAACGGGTGGACCTATTTGGAGGGTACACTAGTCTCATCGTCGTCGACACTGGAGTCGGCATCCATGTCGACATCTGTGTCTGCTTTCTGAGGTAGCGGGCATTTTTAGAGCCCCCCATGACATTTGAGACGCTGGAACAGGCACAAGCTGAGTAGCCGGCTGTTCTGTGTCGTCGACCTTTTATGTAAGGAGTTGACACTTTCACGTAATCCTTCCATAAATTCAACCACACCGGTGTCGACCCCGCAGGGGGTGACAATCAGTAGCGGATCTTGCCACGGGCAAGCAGTACTTTTGCCCGGGGCGCCGCCTTCCGGAGGGCGCCGCACCAGGGCAAGATCCGCTGCTGGTGTGTGCCCCCTGCTGCCCGCTGCCCCCGGCCGCCACCGCTGGGAAGGGAAACTAGACGCATACGCGTCTAGTTTCCCTTCCTGGAGAGGTCCTTCACTGTGCGGTGCGCGATGACGTCATCGCGCACCGCACAGCAAAGGTCCTCTCCACGAAGGGAACTAGACGCTACGCGTCTAGTTTCCCTTCGTGGAGAGGACCTTTGCTGTGCGGTGCGCGATGACGTCATTGCGCACCGCACATCAATTCAGCTGTACAGGGGGCGTAAATGACCACGCCCCCTGTACAAAGCCACGCCCCCTAAAGCCGCCCGGGGCGCCACAAACCCCGGAGCCGGCCCTGGTGACAATATATTTACAGGCATTCGCTCCGCCTCCACCTCATTATCCTCCACATACATGTCGACACAGCCGTACCGACACACAACCCACACACAGGGAATGCTCTGATAGAGGACAGGACCCCACAAAGCCCTTTGGGGAGACAGAGGGAGAGTATGCCAGCACACACCAGGGCGCTATATATCACAGGGATAGCACCTATAAAAAAGTGTTTTCCCTTATAGCTGCATATATTGTATACTGCGCCTAATTTGTGCCCCCCCTCTCTTTTTTAACCCTTTCTGTAGTGTAGTTACTGCAGGGGAGAGCCAGGGAGCTTCCCTCCAACGGAGCTGTGAGGGAAAAATGGCGCCAGTGTGCTGAGGGAGATAGCTCCGCCCCTTTTTCGCGGACTTTTCTCCCGCATTTTTATGGATTCTGTCAGGGGTTAATGTACATCCATATAGCCCTGGGGGTTATATGTGATGTATTTTTGCCAGCCAAGGTGTTAATATTGCTGCTCAGGGCGCCCCCCCCAGCGCCCTGCACCCATCACTGACCGCAGTGTGAGGTGTGCATGAGGAGCAATGGCGCACAGCTGCAGTGCTGTGCGCTAACCTTGATGAAGACTGATGTCTTCTGACGCCGATTTTCCAGACCTCTTCTTGCTTCTTGCTCTGTAAGGGGGCCGGCGGCGCGGCTCTGGGACCGGACTCCGAGGCTGGGCCTGTGTTCGATCCCTCTGGAGCTAATGGTGTCCAGTAGCCTAAGAAGCCCAAGCTGGCTGCAAGCAGGCAGGTTCGCTTCTTCTCCCCTTAGTCCCTCGATGCAGTGAGCCTGTTGCCAGCAGGTCTCACTGAAAATAAAAAACCTAAAACTAACTTTTTTCTAAGAAGCTCAGGAGAGCCCCCTAGATTGCACCCTGCTCGGTCGGGCACAAAAATCTAACTGAGGCTTGGAGGAGGGTCATAGGGGGAGGAGCCAGTGCACACCAGGTAGTCCTAAAGCTTTCTTTAGTTGTGCCCAGTCTCCTGCGGAGCCGCTATTCCCCATGGTCCTTACGGAGTTCCCAGCATCCACTAGGACGTCAGAGAAAATAAGATTTTACTCACCGGTAAATCTATTTCTCGTAGTCCGTAGTGGATGCTGGGAACTCCGTAAGGACCATGGGGAATAGACGGGCTCCGCAGGAGACTGGGCACTCTAAAAGAAAGATTAGGTACTATCTGGTGTGCACTGGCTCCTCCCACCATGACCCTCCTCCAGACCTCAGTTAGGATACTGTGCCCGGAAGAGCTGACACAATAAGGAAGGATTTTGAATCCCGGGTAAGACTCATACCAGCCACACCAATCACACCGTATAACTCGTGATACTACACCCAGTTAACAGTATGAAATATAACTGAGCCTCTCAACAGATGGCTCAACAATAACCCTTAGTTAGGCAATAACTACATACAAGTATTGCAGACAATCCGCACTTGGGATGGGCGCCCAGCATCCACTACGGACTACGAGAAATAGATTTACCGGTGAGTAAAATCTTATTTTCTCTGACGTCCTAGTGGATGCTGGGAACTCCGTAAGGACCATGGGGATTATACCAAAGCTCCCAAACGGGCGGGAGAGTGTGGATGACTCTGCAGCACCGAATGAGAGAACTCAAGGTCCTCCTCAGCCAGGGTATCAATTTTGTAGAATTTAGCAAACGTGTTTGCCCCTGACCAAGTTGCAGCTTGGCAAAATTGTAAAGCCGAGACCCCTCGGGCAGCCGCCCAAGATGAGCCCACTTTCCTCGTGGAATGGGCTTTTACTGATTTAGGATGCGGCAATCCAGCCGCAGAATGCTCCAGCTGAATTGTGCTACAAATTCAGCAAGCAATAGTCTGCTTAGAAGCAGGAGCACCTATTTTGTTGGGTGCCTACAGGATAAAAAGCGAGTCAGTTTTCCTGACTCCAGCCGTCCTGGAAATATAAATTTTTAAGGCCCTGACTACGTCCAGTAACTTGGAATCTTCCAAGTCCCTAGTAGCCGCAGGCACTACAATAGGTTGGTTCAAGTGAAAAGCTGATACCACCTTAGGGAGAAACTGGGGACGAGTCCTCAATTCTGCCCTATCCATATGGAAAATCAGATAAGGGCTTTTACATGACAAAGCCGCCAATTCTGACACACGCCTGGCCGAAGCCAAGGCCAATAACATGACCACTTTCCACGTGAGATATTTCAAATCTACAGTTTTAAGTGGCTCAAACCAATGTGATTTTAAGAAACTCAACACCACGTTGAGATCCCAAGGTGCCACAGGAGGCACAAAAGGGGGCTGAATATGTAGCACTCCCTTTACAAATGTCTGAACTCCAGGCAGTGAAGCCAGTTCTTTCTGGAAGAAAATCGACAGAGCCGAAATCTGGACCTTAATGGAACCCAATTTTAGGCCCATAGTCACCCCTGACTGTAGGAAGTGCAGAAAACGACCCAGCTGAAATTCCTCTGTTGGGGCCTTCCTGGCCTCACACCACGCAACATATTTTCGCCAAATACGGTGATAATGGTTTGCGGTTACTTCTTTCCTGGCTTTTATCAGCATAGGAATGACTTCTTCCGGAATGCCCTTTTCCTTTAGGATCCGGAAATTCAACCGCCATGCCGTCAAACGCAGCCACGGTAAGTCTTGGAACAGACAGGGCCCCTGCTGTAGCAGATCCTGTCTGAGCGGTAGAGGCCATGGGTCCTCTGATATAATTTCTTGAAGTTCTGGGTACCAAGCTCTTCTTGGCCCATCCGGAACCACGAGTATCGTTCTTACTCCTCGTTTTCTTATTATTCTCAGTACCTTTGTTATGAGAGGCAGAGGAGGGAATACATAAACCGACTGGTACACCCACGGTGTCACTAGAGCGTCCACAGCTATTGCCTGAGGGTCCCTTGACCTGGCGCAATATCTAGTTTTTTGTTTAGGCGGGACGCCATCATGTCCACCTGTGGCCTTTCCCAACGGTTTACCAACAGTTGAAAGACTTCTGGATGAAGTCCCCACTCTCCCGGGTGTAGGTCGTGTCTACTGAGGAAGTCTGCTTCCCAGTTGTCCACTCCCGGAATGAACACTGCTGACAGTGCTAAGACGTGATTTTCCGCCCATCGGAGAATCCTTGTGGCTTCTGCCATCGCCATCTTGCTTCTTGTGCCGCCCTGTCGGTTTACATGGGCGACTGCCGTGATGTTGTCTGATTGGATCAGTACCGGCTGGTTTTGAAGCAGAGGCCTTGCCAGACTTAGGGCATTGTAAATGGCCCTCAGTTCCAGAATATTTATGTGTAGGGACGACTCCTGACTTGACCAAAGTCCTTGGAATTTTCTTCCCTGTGTGACTGCCCCCCAGCCTCAAAGGCTGGCATCCGTGGTTACCAGGACCCAGTCCTGTATGTCGAATCTGCGGCCCTCTTGAAGATGAGCACTCTGCAGCCACCACAGTAGAGATACCCTGGTCCTTGGAGACAGGGTTATCAGCCGATGCATCTGAAGATGCGATCCCGACCACTTGTCCAAGAGGTCCCACTGAAAGGTTCTTGCATGGAACCTGCCGAATGGAATTTTGCTTCGTAAGAAGCTACCATTTTTCCCAGGACTCGTGTGCAGTGATGCACCGATACCTGTTTTGGTTTCAGGAGGTCTCTGACTAGAGATGACAGCTCCTTGGCTTTCTCCTGCGGGAGAAACACTTATTTCTGTTCTGTGTCCAGAACCATCCCCAGGAACAGTAGGCGTGTGGTAGGAACCAGCTGTGACTTTGGAATGTATAGAATCCATCCGTGCTGTTGTAGCACTTCCCGAGATAGTGCTACTCCAACCAACAACTGCTCCTTGGACCTCGCCTTTATAAGGAGATCGTCCAAGTACGGGATAATTAAAACTCCCTTTTTTCGAAGGAGTATCATCATTTCTGCCATTACCTTGGTAAAGACCCTCGGTGCCGTGGACAGTCCAAACGGCAGTGTTTGGAATTGGTAATGGCAATCCTGTACCACAAATCTGAGGTACTCCTGGTGAGGATGGTAAATGGGGACATGTAGGTAAGCATCCTTGATGTCCAGGGATACTATGTAATCCCCCTCCTCCAGGCTTGCAATAACCGTCCTGAGCGATTCCATCTTGAACTTGAATTTTTTTTATGTATGTGTTCAAGGATTTCAAATTTAAAATGGGTCTCACCGAACCGTCCGGTTTCGGTACCACAAACAGTGTGGAATAGTAACCCCGTCCTTGTTGAAGTAGGGGCACCTTGACTATCACCTGCTGGGGATACAGCTTGTGAATTGCCTCTAGCACAGCCTCCCTGCCTGAGGGAGTTGCCGGCAAGGCAGATTTGAGGAAACGACGGGGGGGAGACGCCTCGAATTCCAGCTTGTACCCCTGAGATACTACTTGAAGGATCCAGGGATCCACCTGTGAGCGCGCCCACTGATCGCTGAAATTTTTGAGGCGGCCCCCCACCGTACCTGGCTACGCCTGTGGAGCCCCCGCGTCATGCGGTGGACTCAGAGGAAGCGGGGGAAGAATTTTGATTCTGGGAACTGGCTGACTGGTGCAGCTTTTTCCCTCTTCCCTCGTCTCTGTGCAGAAAGGAAGCGCCTTTGACCCGCTTGCTTTTCTGAAGCCGAAAGGACTGTACCTGATAATATAGTGCTTTCTTAGGCTGTGAGGAAACCTGAGGTAAAAAATTTTCTTCCCAGGTGTTGCTGTGGATATGAGGTCCCAGAGACCATCCCCAAACAATTCCTCACCCTTATAAGGCTCTATGTGCCTTTTAAAGTCAGCATCACCTGTCCAGTGTCGGGTCTCTAATACCCTCCTGACAGAATGGACATTGCATTAATTCTGGATGCCAGCCGGCAAAATATCCCTCTGTGTATCCCTCATATATAAGACGACGTCTTATGTTCGCAAAATAGTATCCCTGTTTGACAGGGTTACAGACCACGCTGCAGCAGCACTATCTGCAGGTCTCAGTCTAGTACCGGAGTGTGTAAATACAGACTTCAGGATAGCCTCCTGCTTTTTATCAGCAGGTACCTTCAAAGTGGCCGTATCCTAAGACGGCAGTGCCACCTTTTTTGACAAACGTGTGAGCGCCTTATCCACCCTAGGGGATATCTCCCAGCGTAACTTATCCTCTGGCGGGAATGGGTACGCCATCAGTAACTTTTTAGAAATTACCAGTTTCTTATCGGGGGAACCCACGCTTTTTCACACTTCATTCACTCATTTGATGGGGGAACAAAACACTGCCTGCTTTTTCTCCCCAAACATAAAACCCTTTTTTAGTGGTACTTGGGTTAATGTCAGAAATGTGTAACACATTTTTTATTGCCGGGATCATGTAACGGATGTTCCTAGTGGATTGTGTATATGTCTCAACCTCGTCGACACTGGAGTCAGACTCCGTGTCGACATCTGTGTCTGCCATCTGAGGGAGCGGGCTTCTTTGAGCCCCTGATGGCCTTTGAGACGCCTGGGCAGGTGCGGGCTGAGAAGCCGGCTGTCCCATAGCTGTTACGTCATCCAGCCTTTTATGTAAGGAGTTGACACTGTCCGTTTATACCTTCCACCTATCCATCCACTCTGGTGTCGGCCCCACAGGGGGCGACATCACATTTATCGGCATCTGCTCTGCCATCACATAAGCCTCCTCATCAAACGTGTTGACACAGCCGTACCGACACACCGCACACACACACAGGGAATGCACTGACTGAGGACAGGACCCCACACAGCCCTTTGGGGAGACAGAGAGAGAGTATGCCAGCACACATCAGAGCGCTATATAATTTTGGGATTAACACTATATTGAGTGAATTTTTCCCAATAGCTGCTTGTATATACAATATTGCGCCTAAATTTTGTGCCCCCCCTCTCTTTTTAACCCTTTGAGCCTGAAAACTACAGGGGAGAGCCTGGGGAGCTGTCTTCCAGCTGCACTGTGAAGAGAAAATGGCGCCAGTGTGCTGAGGGAGAAGCCCCGCCCCTTTTTCAACTGACTTTCTCCCGCTTTTTCTGGAATACTGGCAGGGGTAATTTTACATCTATATAGCCTCTAGGACTATATATGATGTAGATTTGCCAGCCAAGGTGTCATATATTGCCCTCAGGGCGCCCCCCTCAGCGCCCTGCACCCTCAGTGACCGGAGTGTGAAGTGTGCATGAGGAGCAATGGCGCACAGCTGCAGTGCTGTGCGCTACCTTGGTGAAGACCGAAGTCTTCCGCCGCCGATTTTCCGGACCTCTTCTTGCTTCTGGCTCTGTAAGTGGGACGGCAGCGCGGCTCCGGGAACGAACACCAAGGCCAGTTCCATGCGGTCGATCCCTCTGGAGCTAATGGTGTCTAGTAGCCTAAGAAGCCCAAGCTAGCTGCAAGCAGGTAGGTTCGCTTCTTCTCACCTTAGTCCCTCGATGCAGTGAGCCTGTTGCCAGCAGGTCTCACTGTAAAATAAAAAACCTAAAATAAACTTTCTTTCTAGGAGCTCAGGAGAGCCCCTAGTGTGCATCCAGCTCGGCCGGGCACAGAAATCTAACTGAGGTCTGGAGGAGGGTCATGGTGGGAGGAGCCAGTGCACACCAGATAGTACCTAATCTTTCTTTTAGAGTGCCCAGTCTCCTGCGGAGCCCGTCTATTCCCCATGGTCCTTACGGAGTTCCCAGCATCCACTAGGACGTCAGAGAAATACTGTATGTGTGACATCTTTTCCTGAAGTTATGTGTTTAAAAGGCTGTGGTGGCTGTGATTGGACACAGCTCTTCTGTCTCATTTGGCTTGCAGTCACTGAATTGCAGAGACCAGATGGATTACCTCAGAGCCACGTGACCACACAGACCTCAAAATAACAAGAGAATGTTTCCTTTATATTTCATCTTTTTCATCAAAGTGGCAGGGGTTGTCCTGCACAGAACTCTCTGGATGGTGGTTATAAGGTTAGACTTTGATGTGATTTTTTTTACTGTGTATTTTCCAGGGCATACTGTGAAGTGTGAAACATGCAGAGCGGAAAAGTAGTACATAGAAAGTGATGTGAGGTCCATGGTTATTGCAGCAGGGGTAACTTTTTCCTGTTACAAAATGAACTTGGATTCCTACTTTTGTAGACTAAGGGCCTAATTCAGACCTGATTGTAGAAGCAAATTTGTTAGCAGATGGGCAAAACTATGGGGATAATTCAGAACTGATCTCTAGCAGGAGATTTTTGCACTGCTGCGATCATATAGTCGCCGCCTACTGGGGGAGTGTATTTTAGCTGTGCAAGTGTGCGAACGCATGTGTAACAGAGCTGTACAAGCAGATCTTGTGCAGTCTCTGCACAGCCCAGGACTTACTCAGCCGCTGCGATCACTTCAGCCTGTCCGGGACCGGAATTGACGACAAGAACCCTCCCTGCAAACGCTTGGACATGCCTGCGTTTTTCAAACCACTCCCTGAAAAGGTCAGTTGCCACCCACAAATGCCTTCTTCCGGTCAGTCTCCTTGTGATCACTCGTGTGAATGCATTCTTCACACAAAGCCATCGCTGAGCGGCGATCCGCTTTGTACCCGTGCGATGCAACTGCGCATTATGGTGCATATGCATGCACAGTTTAGACCTGATTGCAGGCTGTACAAAAACAAAGCCTAGCGATCAGGTCTGAATTAGCCCCCATGTGCACTGCAGGGGGGGCAGATATAACCTGTGCAGAGAGAGTTAGATTTGGGTGGGGTGTGTTCAAACTGAAATCTAAATTGCGGTGTAAAAATAAAGCAACCAGTATCTACCCTGCACAGAAACCAAATAACCCACCCAAATCTAACTCTCTCTGCAAATGTTATATCTGAGCCGCCCCACCCCCCCACCCCCACACCCACCTTGCAGTGCACATGGTTTTGCCCAACTGCTAACAAAGTTGCTGCTACTATCAGGTCTGAATTACCCCCTTGGTTTTGCCCATCTGCTAACAAATTTGCTGCTACGATCAGATCTTAATTTGGCCCTAAGTTGCTAATTAACAGCTGGCACCCCACTTGCTTTCAGAATGTGACTTGTATTATAGATCCATTTGCCTGGAGTTAAGTTAGAAGTAGAGATGTGCGGCTGGCACTTTTTGTGTTTTGTGTTTTGGTTTTGGTTCTAATTCCACTTTCGTGTTTTGGTTTTGGCTTGGTTATGACAAAAGTACCCTTTCGTGTTTTGGATCTGGATGATTTTTGAAAAAAACATAAAAACAGCTAAAATCACAGAATTTGGGGGTAATTTTGCTCCTCAATAACAATCATTTCCATTTTCCACTCATTTCGAGTCTATTCTGACACTGAACACCTCACAATATTGTTTTTAGGCCAAAAGGTTGCACCGAAGTTGCTGGAGGACTAAGCTAAGCGACACAAGTGGACAACACAAACACCTGGCCCATCTAGGAGTGGCACTGCAGTGGCAGACAGGAGGGCAGATATAAAAAAAAAAGGTCCCAAACAGCACATGATGTAAAGAAGAAAAAGAATTGCAATGAGGTAGTTGTATGACTAAGCCAAGCGACACAAACAATTGGCCCATCTAGGAGTGGCACTGCAGTGGCAGACAGGAGGGCAGATATAAAAAAAAAGGCCCCAAACAGCACATCATGCAAAGAAGAAAAAGAATTACAATGAGGTAGTTGTATGACTAAGCCAAGCGACACAAACACTTGGCCCATCTAGGCATGGCACTGCAGTGGCAGACAGGAGGGCAGATATCAAAAAAAGGCCCCTAGCAGCACATGATGCAAAGAAGAAAAAAAGGTGTACTGAGGTTGCTGTATGACTAAGCTAAGCGACACAACCACCTGGCCCATCTAGTAGTGTCACGCAGTGGCTGAATGTCTAGAGTGGGCCGCAATTGTTCGGACCACTGACAGCATCTCCAGCATGCTCCAGTCACTTTTAAAAAAATCTGCAGTTGGTGGTCTTATACGGCAGTACACCAGGACTAATACAGCAGTACCCCTGGACTCATACGGCAGTGTCACACAGGATGGCACTTTTCAAAAACTAGGCCCCAAACAGTACCTCATGCAAAGATGTCAAAGAGGTGCAATGAGGTAGCCAGTGGCGGATCCAGGGGGGGGCACTCTGGCCCGTGCCCCCCCTGTCATTTGCGGCCTTCTGTCCCCCGTCCCCCCAACCCGCACCGACACCGCACAGGGAGATGACGGGCGCCTGCTGAGATTGTGTTACCAGCGGGCGCCCGTCTCCCTGCACAGCGGCAGCCGGAGGCAGGAGCTCAGTACTGAGCTCCGGCTTCCGGCGCTGTCACTGTGCGCCGTGCGCTATGGGAGAGACGTCAGTCATGACGTCTCTCTCATAGTGCTGACTGATGAGCGGACGCCCAGGGAGGAGGAGGACTGCAGCGGCCTGGAAGCGGGAACGGGGCTCGGTAAGTATGTTTTTTTCTTCCTTAATGCAGCGGGGGCATCTACTGGGGGCAAACTATGGGGGACATTACTACTGGAGGGGCATCAACAAGGGGCATTACTACTGGGGGGGCAGACTACTGGGGGCATTATAACTGGGGGGCATCACTACTCAGGGGTCATCTATTGGGGGCAGCTACTGGGAGACAATTTTACTGGGGGCATTACTACAGGGGGGTCATCTATTGGGGCAAACTCGTAGGGGGCATTATTACTGGGGGGTCATCTATTGGGGGCAGCTACTGGGGGCATTACTGGGGGGGCATCTACTGGGGGCATTACTACTGGGGGGGTCATCTATTGGGGGCAGCTACTGGGGGACATTTTTACTGGGGGCCATCTACTGGGGGCATTATTACTGGGGGGCATCTACTGGGGGCATTACTACTGGGGGGTCATCTATTGGGGGCAAACTCCTAGGGGGCATTACTACTGGGGGCAAACTACTGGAGGACATTATTACTGGGGGGCATCTACTGGGGGCAAACTGCTGGGGGACATTATTACTGGGGGGCATCTACTGGGGGCAAACTACTGGGGGACATTATTACTGGGGGTCATCTCTTGGGGGCAAACTCCTAGGGGGCATTACTACTGGGGGCAAACTGCTGGGGGACATTATTACTGGGGGGCATCTACTGGGGGCAAACTGCTGGGGGACATTATTACTGGGGGGCATCTACTGGGGGCAAACTACTGGGGTACATTATTACTGGGGGGCATCTACTGGGGGCAAACTGCTGGGGGATATTATTACTGGGTGGCATCTACTGGGGGCAAACTACTGGGGGACTATTACTGGGGGCCAACTACAAAGGTGTTAACTACTGGCGGCATAACTACAGGGGCATTACTACTGGCGGCTTAACTACAGGGACATTACTACTTGGGGGCTAAACTACAGGGGGGCCAAACTACTGGGGGCTTAACTACAGGGGCCAAACTACTGGGGGATAACTACAGGGGCCAAACTACTGGGGGCATTACTACTGAAGGCTAAGCTACAAGGGGGCATAACTACAGGGGCTAAACTACAATGGGGCAAACTACGGGGGGGCATTACTACTGGTGGCTAAACTACTGGGGGCATTACCACTGGGAGGCTAAACTAAAGGGGGGGTAAACTACAGGGGTCATAACTGCAGGGGAATTACCACTGGGGGCATAATGACTGGGGGCATTACTACAGGCAACATTACTACTGGGGGCAATATGGGCATTGCAAAAGGGGCACCACTACTATGGGGTCTATATAAGGGGCACTACCAGTACAGTGGACATTGCATAATGAGCGCTACAACTGTGGGCATTGTATAAGAAGCGCCACCTCACATGCACCGCAGCCGCACGCAAATGTACTTGCCCCTTCCATGGTGCCCCCCCTATCATTTTCTTCTGGATCCGCCCCTGGAGGTAGCTGTATGACTAAGCCAAGCGACACAAACAATTCCAACTGTAATTTTACGTCCAAATCACTGGAATTATATGTCCAAATCATTGGAACTAATTGGCAAGATCACTGTAATTATACGTCCAAATCACTGGAATTAATTGGCAAGATCACTGTAATTAATAATTATACGTCCAAATCACTGGAATTATACGTCCAAATCACTGGAATTAATTGGCAAAATCCCTGGAATTAATAATTATACATCCAAATCACTGGAATTAAATGGCAAAATCTCGCTATCGCCTGCCTAGTGAAGTGGAATCTAGATGGGATTTGGTACCGAGGACACAATACCTCCATCAATTGTCTAAATCCCACTGCACTAATGGCGGATACTGGACCCACATCTAACACCAACATAAGTGTCAAGGCCTCAGTTATGAGGGCTTCCATCGTTATGTGAAGCTGAACCACTAGTCATGAACATAGGCCAGGGCCTCAGCCGTTCCTTGCTACTCCGTGTCGTAAATGGCATATTGGCAAGTTTACGTTTCTCCTCAGACCATTTAAATCTCTTTTTTTATTGAACTTTGGCTTTTTGGATTTTACATACCCTCATATCACAATGGGCATCGACCTTGGCAGACGACGTTGATGGTATTTCATCGTCTATGTCATGGCTAGTGGCAGCAGCTTCAGCACTAGGAGGAAGTGGTTCTTGATCTTTCCCTATTTTATCCTCCAAATGTTTGTTCTCCATTATTTTTCTGGAGTTAAATAACACAATATGCCGCACAGGAATGACTGATGGCTGATGGCCAGGACACTACTACTGGTCTGATGCAGCACAGCACAGCAACACTGTGAGGGACTTGTTGTTGTTGTTATTATTATTATACATCAGCAGTGGACATATTGCAGCAGCATATACCACTGTGACTGCCTGGTCACTGGAATAACTGATGGCCAGGACACTACCACTGGTCTAATGCAGCACAACACAGCAACACTGTGAGGGACTTGATATTATTATTATTATTATTATTATTATTATTATACGGCAGCAGTGGACATATAGCAGCAGCGTATACCACTGTGACTGCCTCATCACTGGAATGACTGATGGCTTGGACACTACCACTGGTCTGTTGCAGCACAACACAACAACCCTGTAAGGGACTGGTTGTTGTTATTATTATTATTGTTACACGGCAACAGTGGACATGTAGCAGCAGCGTATACCACTGTGACTGCCTCGTCACTGGAATGACTGATGGCCAGGATACTACCACTGGTCTGATGCAGCACAACACAACAACACTGTAAGGGACTTGTTGTTGTTGTTGTTGTTATTATTATTATATGGCAGCAGTGGACATATAGCAGCAGCATATACCACTGTGACTGCCTCGTCACTGGAATGACTGATGGCCAGCACACTACCACTGGTCTGATGCAGCACAACACAACAACACTGTAAGGGACTTGTTGTTATTATTATTATTATTGTTATACGGCAACAGTGGACATATAGCAGCAGCGTATACCACTGTGACTGCCTCGTCACTGGAATGACTGATGGCCAGGACACTACCACTGGTCTGATGCAGCACAACACAGCAACACTGTGAGGGACTTGTTGTTGTTGTTGTTATTATTATTATACGTCAGCAGTGGACATATAGCAGCAGCATATACCACTGTGACTGCCTCGTCACTGGAATGACTGATGGCCAGCACACTACCACTGGTCTGATGCAGCACAACACAACAACACTGTAAGGGACTTGTTGTTATTATTATTATTATTGTTATACGGCAACAGTGGACATATAGCAGCAGCGTATACCACTGTGACTGCCTCGTCACTGGAATGACTGATGGCCAGGACACTACCACTGGTCTGATGCAGCATAACACAACAACACTATAAGGGACTTATTGTTGTTGTTGTTATTATTATTATACGGCAGCAGTGGACATATAGCAGCAGCGTATACCACTGTGACTGCCTCATCACTGGAGTGACTGATGGCCTGGACACTACCACTGGTCTGATGCAGCACAACACAACAACACTGTAAGGGACTTATACAGCTACACTGGATATATGGCAGTAGAGGACACCACCACTGTGACTGGTCAGGTCACTGGACTGATGCACAAGAGACTTCCCCTGGTCTAATGCAGGACAACACAGCACCACTGAAAGGGACTTATACAGCTACACTGGATATATGGAAGCAGAGGACACCACCACTGTGACTGGTCACTGGAATGATGCTGCCCAAGAGACTTCCCCTGGTCTAATGCAGGACAACACAGCACCACTGAAAGGGACTTATACAGCTACACTGGATATATGGCAGCAGAGGACACCACCACTGTGACTGGTCACTGGACTGATGAAGCACAAGAGAGACACTATTCCTGATCTGATGCAAGACAACTAAGCAAAAATGCAAGGGACTTATGCAGCAGAGGACACTAACACTGTGACTGGCTGGACTGATGCAGCACAATACACTGACTACACTGGACTGGACTGAGCAGCAAAACACAGCCCAAGACTCGCCACCCCACTTTCCCGCCCACACAGACACTGAGGACACATCCTCTCAATACACTCTCCGACACTGGAGTGAAAATGGCCACGACGCGCAGCTTCTTATATGGAATCCAAATCCCACGAGAATCTGACAACGGGATGATGACGTTTTGCCTCGTTCTGGTTTCTGAGTCAGGCGGGAAAACCCGTGCCGGGCTCGGAAACGGTTTCAGAGCGTGAAGTTCGGTACGGTTCGGTTCTCTGAGAACTGAACCCGCTCATCTCTAGTTAGAAGTACTTCCTTAGCATTAGGAAACTAATCATAACACTAAAAACTTGTAACATTATCCCAAGGCAATAATCAATGTGTTCTATAATGGAAATAAATGACTTTGCAGGTCTATTTATTTATCATAGTTGTACAGTAAACTATAAATGTAAATAGTCAATTTTGGATGTGTATTTGGTATTATATGGAAGAGAACCTGGGAGCTTTTCTTGGAATTGGTCGTAAACACATTTTACATTTTTTTTCTCGCAACTAAGGGCTTGATTCAGACCTGATCGCTGTGCTGCAAATTTTGCTGTCCTGCGATCAGATAGTCGCCGCCCAAGGGGGAGTGTAAATTCGCACAGTGCAAGTGTGCGATCGCATGTGTACGCCGTGAAAAATGTCTCTCAGCCAGCGGACAGCAGCAAATCCGTTTGCATCTCACTCACCATCGAATGGTTTTAACCAGTGTGTGCAGTCTGTGCGCAGCCCAGGACTTACTCCTCCAGTGCGAGAAGAACAGGCTGATCGGGTCCAGAGCTGATGTAAACACACCCTTCCAGAAAATGCTTGGGAACGCCTGCGTTTTTCCTGACACTCCCAGAAAATGGCCAGTCACCATCCATAAACGTCCTCTTCCTGTCAATCAACTTGCGAATGGCTGTGTGATCGAAATTTTCTCACCATCCTGCCGCTGTTTGGTGACACGCATGTGCAGTCAATCGATAATAGACAGCAACGATCAGGTCTGAATCTGGCCCGAAGTTTCCTCTACAAAAACAATTTTACTTGGATTATCATTATATAAGGTTGTATAAAACATTACACTACTGATAATATACAGTAGCATTTAAATATCTCCTCACTGTATTGCATTCCAAACATATAAGCTGTATATTTAGCTGGAAAAAAATGCATGCACTTAATTCAGTAATTACATCGAAACATTGGTTTTTGTCATGCAGGAAACCTGATTCTTCTCCCGATCAGTACAGACACTCACCGCAAATGATAGGTTTTAGAATAGGGAGATTTGGCTTTGATGGGAAACACACAACTTGAAATGACTGGAAGCAAACTTAGGGACTTACAGCTTGTGTAAAGGAAAAGTAAAGGGAAAAGTAAAGGGAAAACAATGTTGCAACATGCAGTACTGGATTTATTTATAATAAATAAGGACATCACATCACACCAGACCATCAGTAACCAGCCTTCTCCCATCCCTTACCAACCCTCCCCATCCCTCGCACCAACTCTGACATCTTTCTCCCATGTATCTGGAGAGGAAGTCATGGCCCTCATTCGTTCCTGTCCCCTCACCACCTCCCCACTTGACCCTATCCCCTCCCGCCTCCTCCACGACCTCTCTCCTTCTGCTTGTTCCCATCTTTCCCATCTTCTCAATCTCTCCCTCTCATCGGGCACTGTCCCCTCAGCCTTCAAGCATTCAATCATCTCTCCTATTCTTAAAAAACCTACCCTTGATCCAAACACTCTCTCCAACTACCGACCCATCTCTCTCCTCCCTTTTGCCTCCAAACTCCTTGAGCGTATTGTCTACAACCGCCTTACTTCTTTTCTTTCCTCACACTCACTGCTTGACACATTCCAGTCTGGCTTCCGTCCTCTCCACTCCACTGAAACTGCCCTTACAAAAGTATGCAATGACCTCCATGCTGCTAAATCTAAGGGACACTACTCTCTACTTATTCTACTGGATCTCTCTGCTGCTTTTGACACTGTGGACCATCCTCTCCTACTGCAAATCCTTCACTCCATTGGTCTGCGTGACACTGCCCTTTCTTGGCTGTCCTCCTACCTTTCTGACCGTTCATTCTCTGTCTCCTCTTATGACTCTACCTCCCCCTCACTTCCACTAACTGTAGGGGTACCCCAAGGTTCTGTCCTTGGTCCTCTTCTCTTCTCTCTCTATACGTCCTCACTAGGTAAGCTCATTAGTTCTTTTGGTTTCCAATATCATCTCTATGCTGATGACACTCAAATTTACCTTTCCTCTCCAGACCTCTCCCCTGCTCTCCTCACTCGTATCTCCAACCTCACCTCCTACAATCTCATTATCTATTGATGGCACTACTCTAGCCCCCAAGTGCGCTCTCTTGGAGTAATCCTTGACTCCTCCCTCTCATTCAAACCACATATTCAGCACCTCTCACAATCCTGCCGTTTTCATCTAAAAAATATTTCCAGGATCAGACCCTTTCTGACCCAGGATGCTACTAAGACTCTTATCTACTCACTGGTCATCTCCAGACTGGACTACTGTAATCTCCTCCTAACTGGCATTTCTGACAAATATCTCTCTCCACTCCAATCTATCCTCAATGCTGCTGCCCGGCTCATCTTCCTCACCAAACGCACTACGTCCACCTCTCCTCTCTTACTAGACCTTCACTGGCTCCCCTTCCTTTTCAGAATCCATTTCAAGCTTCTCACACTTGCTTACAAAGCCCTCACTCACTCCTCTCCCATCTACATCTCTGACCTTATCTCCCTTTACACTCCCACCAGTCCTCTTCGCTCTGCTAATGCACGCCGACTCTCCTGCCTACGGATTACTTCCTCCCACTCCTACCTCCAAGATTTTTCACGTGCTGCACCACTTCTCTGGAACTCCCTACCTCTCCCCCTCAGACTCTCCACAAAACTTCAAACGGGCTCTCAAGACCCACTTCTTCACCAAACCCAGCCAAATCTCATCCTAAACCTCTGTTCCACACTCTCTATGTACCCCATCTGTGTCACCACTGTCTGTCTACCACTCCCTTTTGGAATGTAAGCTCTCACGAGCAGGGCTCTCTTCCCTCATGTGCTTATTCTTTTCTTACTTTAATAATATTCAACTGCACCAAATCCAGCAGTCTTCTGCCACCTGATACTTATTCCAGTGTCATCTGCTGATGTAGCTATGTTTATTTACCCTGTACTTGTCATATTGTCGTCAACTGTAAGTTGCTGTTTTCCTGCTTGATTATTTGTTTATGTACTCTGTAATTGGGTGCTGCGGATCCCTTGTGGCGCCATATAAATAAAGGATAATAATAATAATAATAAAGCTATGGTTCTACATTATCAAGAAATGCCAGTGCCACTTAGGTGGTCATTCCGAGTTGATCGCTAGCTGCCGTTGTTCGCAGCGTAGCGATCAGGCACAAAAGCGGCACTTCTGCGCATGCGTATGGTGCGCACTGTGCACGTGCGACGTACTTTCACAAAAGCCAATGCAGTTTCACACAATGTCTAGCGAAGCTTTTCAGTCGCACTGTTGACCGCGGAGTTATTGACGGGAATGGGGCGCTTCTGGGAGGTAACTGACCGTTTTCGGGGAGTGTGCTGAAAAACACAGGCGTGTCAGATACAAACGCAGGCATTCCTGTAGAAACGGGGGAGTGGCTGGCCGAACGCAGGCCGTGTTTGTGACGTCAAAACAGGAACTAAATAGTCTGAAGTGATCGCAAGGTAGGAGTAGGACTGCAGCTACTCAGAAACTGCTTGAAAAATTTTTTACGCCATTCTGCGATCCTTTCGTTCGCACTTCTGCTAAGCTAAGATACACTCCCAGAGGGCGGCGGCTTAGCGTTTGCACGGCTGCTAAAAGCAGCTAGCGAGCGAACAACTCGGAATGAGGGCCTTAGTGCTAACATCCTATAGTTTTCTAGTTACATTATGATGTCATCATAGGAACATCACGGCAGGTATATATGACCCTTGCTTTACTAAGACCCTCCCAATTCAAAACGAATGTCTCATTTACACGGAACATTCTGTAGATTTAAATTAGAGATGTTCATTTGGTGCAGGTGGTCTCGGTATAATAAATAGGGAGTCATGAAAACCACTGCCCAAAGCAATAAAAAAAATAGCCATTCGTGTACAGTTTTAAAATAAACTTTATTTAAAGAAAAAAAAAGTTTCCCACTCATCACTTATTAAATGGTATAACATTGTCTTTTCTTCTTCTTGATTTCTTGAATCCAAAAAACAAAATAATCAAACAACCCATGTGCTCACCAAGACAATGCAATACAATGCAATGCAATTACTACACTGTCGAGTCACATTATTATGACCACCAGCTAGGTGCAATGACCATCCATTTGCTTCAGAACCCCATACGCAGCATGGTTCACTGAACTGTCATTTTAGAAACGCTTCTGGTTGCCCATGTTCATTCTGATGGTGAGCTGCTCCACTGTAGGGTGTTGGTCGGCCCTCACGCACCTTAATAGCCGACGATCAGCTCTTACATCAATGACATGTGGTGCTCCACAGTTTCTGCGTCGGTTATTCAGAATGGTGCCATTTGTTCAGTCATGATACTGTACATCTTCACCACAGCAGAACGCAAACATTTTACAAACTGCGCTGTTTCAGAAATACTGCCACCCATGGCCCGAAAGCCAATAATCATCCCTTTTTGCAACTCGGATAAATCGCCCCTTTACCCATGACAGTCTCCTACATGTCATCCTCTCTCCTCTCCTCTGCCTCCCATCCTCCCTACTGTTTCCCTTCCCCTCCTCTCATGTTACCCCACTGTCATTCACTTCTGCCCCGTCACGGGCACTCTACCCGCCACCCAGCCCTGCTCTCTCCCTCTTCTACCTGTCACCTCATCTCTCCTCCACCAGTATCATACTGCACTCCCTCCATGCCCCACTCCTGCAGTTTCCCTGCTCAGCACCATCACTACACCATGTATATCCCTCCCTTCCAAAGTTATCTCATCGCTACAGCAACCCTGATAATCTCATTCACATCAACCCCACAGACTCTCTCCCTCTCTCCTGTGCCCTTTAGAATGCTAGATCTGTCTGTAACAAACTGGTCCCAACCCATGACATTTTCATCTCCAATTCCCTGCATCTCCAAGCCATCACTGAAACCTGGATTACCCTTCTGCTCTCTCTGCTGGAGAACTCACATTCTCACATACCCCCCAACCCTATCCTAGGTGATTTCAACATCCCTATCGATATCCCCCCCCCCCCAAAAAAAAAAAACCTGCCTCTAAACTTCTTAACCTCACCTCTTCACTTGGTCTCTCCCAGTGGATCTCCTCACCCTCCCATGTGAATGGGGGCTCAATGGATCTGGTTTTCACTCACCGTTAGTATATTTCTGATTTCTCTAACTCCCCATTTCCCCTCTCTGACCACCACTTGCTCTTTTTTAACTTATCTCTCTCTGCCTCCCCATCTCTACCTCCTAAGGCTACCATCACTAAGCGTTACATTGAGGTGATTGACACCTCATCCCTATCCTCCCTGTTTGACTCACTTCTCTCTCCTATTCTCTCTCTCTCATGCCCTGAACAAGCCAAATCCCTATACAATGCATCCCTTACTTGTGATTTAAACTCTGTCGCTCCACCATCCACTAGACACCCTTGCAGATCAAAATCGCAACCTTAGCATACCAAATGCACCAGGCATCTTCAAAAATGCTCACGTACTGTTGAGCAACAGTGGAGGAAATCAATCTCTAAAGCAGACTTCCTCCATTTAAACTTATTCTCTCATCCTTCAGTGCTGCCCTATCCCTAGCTAAACAGTCAAACTTCAAGAATCTAATTTCCTCACAGTCTTCTAACCCCTGGCACCTCATTGCCACTGTCAACTCCCTCCTCTGCCAAACCCCACCTCATCTCCCCTCCTCCCTGTCTGCTCTTGACTTTGCCACTTATTTTACATTCCAGATTGAGTCCATATATCAAGACATCACATCCCACCAGACCATGAGCAACCAGTTACCTCCTATTGCTTACCACCCCTCCCCATACCTCTCACCAACACTGACATATTTCTCCTATGTATCTGGTGAGGATGTCATGGTCATGGACCTCATCTGTTCCCCACCACCACCACAACCACCTCCCCACTTGATCCTATCCACTTCCGTTTCCTCCGCTACCTCTCTCCTTCTGCCTGTTCCCATTTTGCCCATCTTCTCAATCTCTCCCTCTCTTAAGGGCCCTGTCCCCTCTTCCTTCAAGCATGCACTTGTCTCACCTATTCTTAAAAAACCTACCCTTGATCCTAACACCCTCTCCAACTACCGACCTATCTCTCGTCTCCTTTGTGCCTTATTGTCTACAACCACTTTAAAGCCTTTCTTTCCTCCCACTCACTGGTTGACCCATTCCAGTCTGGCTTTCATTCTGTCCTCTCCACTGAAATTGCCCCCACAAAAATCTGCAATGACCTCCATGCTACCAAATCTAAGGGCTACTACTCTTTGCTTATTCTCCTTGAGCTTTTTTTGACACTGTGGAACACCCTTTCATTTTGCTAATCCTTCACTCCCTTGATCTGCGTGATACTTCCCTCTCCTGACTGTCGTCCTACCTCTCTGACCATTCCTTCTCTGTCTCCTCTCATGATTCAATCTCTCCCCAAATTCCAGTAACTCTATGTGTCCCCCAAGGTTCTGTTCTTGGTCGTCTCCTTTTCTTTCTCTATACATCCTCTTTAGGTGAACTCATTAGCTCTTTTAACTTTCAATATCATCTCTATGCTGATGATACTCAGATCTACCTTTCCTGCCTTGACCTCTCTCCTGCTTTATGATGTCACATACATGGATTTTAACAGGACTATTTCTATTTGATATAGCCTGGATCATGACACCTCCCCCTGTAAGATCAGCATGGGAGCAGTGGCACGTCAGGCTGCAGCCTCCTATGCTGTATTCTGACAACTGTCAGTACCTGACCTGGATGGGCTGCTGTCCTCTCCCTGGCGAGACAGTCCGTTGCAGTTACCATGGCGTGCACCCTGTCTATGCTGAATGGTGAAGTTATATTGTTGCAATATCAAGCTCCACCGGAGCAGTTTGCCACTGTCACCTGCGACTCTATGTAACTGTAACTATGGTTAAATCGCTTCCATACAGATAGGACTGCCGCTTCTGGAGAACCCAGACTATTGCAAGGCATTCCTTTTCACTGGTTGCATAGGCTACCTCATGAGGGAGTAGCTTTCTGTGAAGCAGGTCTGGTAGGGGCACAAGGCGTCAGACAGCTGACTCTGTTGCACCTCTGTCAGCTCCTCTCCATACTGGGCATCTGTCAGGGTACCCCCTGATGCAGCCGCAGCTGTCAGATCTAACAGTGGGACCGGTTCCTGGTCCTGGGAGGCTGCAAACTGCCAGCACGCAGGTGTCCCTGCTTTGGTAGGCCTTGAGCATATTGATGTGATATACCCTATGTCTCTTCCTGCCCTCATGTCTGGCAATGACATAGGGCCTAGTTCAGACCTGATCGCTCCCTAGGGGTTTTTGCACTGCTGCGAATAGATAGTTGCCGCCCATAGGAGAGTGTATTTTCATTTTGCAAGTGTGCGAACGCATGTGTAGCAGAGCTGTACGAACAGATCTTGTGCAGCCTCTCAGTAGCCCAGGACTTACTCAGCCGCTGCGATCACTTCACTTCAGTGTATCTAAATGGTGTATCCATCTCATTTCTGCTTGGGACAGTCTTTTATCTATATCTTTTGATCGCCAATTCGGTTGTATCTGTTGTAAACCATAAAAGCTTTTTATTTTACATTCACTTGATTCATGACATGTTTTAAAATGTGAGGAGACAGTATGCGTAATTAACCCTTTACGAATATTATAAATGTGCTCTGCGGCTCTTACTTTTAAACATCTAGTGGTTTTACCCACATAATAAGAGCCGCAAGCACACTCCAAAATATAAATAATATTCTTAGAGTGACAGGTGATGAATTCCTTGATTTCTACAGATTTCCCTTTTATAGTCAAATTGGTGGTTTTCCTGTCCTTACATTTAACTGTTTTGCACATTAGGCAATCACCGCAACGGTGAAAGCCCTTTGTGCGTATGCTTTGTCGGGGATTATTCTCAGCATGGCTCCTCACCAAATGATTTTTTAAAGATGGTGCCCTTTTATAAATAAAAAGTGGTTTATCAGGGAGTGCACTTCCTAACAATGAATCCTGTTTTAATAATTTCCAATTGTTTTTAAAAATTCGTTCATTCTCCTTATGTCTTGAATTATATTGGCTAACAAAAGCCCATTGAAAATTCTGATCCTTTGTAGCCTCATGCTCTTATGTCAATTAGACTTACATTTAATACTAGTACCGTAGAATCTATCCCCTTTAGTCAATATATTAGGATTAAAAGGAACTGTACTGATAGTGAGATGTGCAATGAGCAACATAATGCTTTATCAGAGAGATTCATTGCAAAGGGTTATTCTGAGGACTCATTGAGAAAAACAAGAGAAAAAGTGGACATCATCAATCGGGTGGATCTTCTTAAAGAGAGGGAAGAGCATGAGGCTACAAAGGATCAGAATTTTCAATGGGCTTTTGTTAGCCAATATAATTCAAGACATAAGGAGATTGAACGAATTTTTAAAAACAATTGGAAATTATTAAAACAGGATTCATTGTTAGGAAGTGCACTCCCTGATAAACCACTTTTTATTTATAAAAGGGCACCATCTTTAAAAAATCATTTGGTGAGGAGCCATGCTGAGAATAATCCCCGACAAAGCATACGCACAAAGGGCTTTCACCGTTGCGGTGATTGCCTAATGTGCAAAACAGTTAAATGTAAGGACAGGAAAACCACCAATTTGACTATAAAAGGGAAATCTGTAGAAATCAAGGAATTCATCACCTGTCACTCTAAGAATATTATTTATATTTTGGAGTGTGCTTGCGGCTCTTATTATGTGGGTAAAACCACTAGATGTTTAAAAGTAAGAGCCGCAGAGCACATTTATAATATTCGTAAAGGGTTAATTACGCATACTGTCTCCTCACATTTTAAAACATGTCATGAATCAAGTGAATGTAAAATAAAAAGCTTTTATGGTTTACAACAGATACAACCGAATTGGCGATCAAAAGATATAGATAAAAGACTGTCCCAAGCAGAAATGAGATGGATACACCATTTAGATACACTTGCCCCTAATGGGCTTAATGGTGATTTCGAGTTGAAATGTTTCTTAACGTGATTGTTTTTGAACTTGATTGTGTCCATTTGATTCATGACCGGTTTTACCTTTTTATATATAGATGAAAACATATCCTTTTTTCTTACTTATTTTTCTTACCATATTGCTGCTATTTTCTGTATACTAATACTCTTTTCTATTTGAGGTGCTGCTAATATAATTTTATGTATTTAAATAATGGAGGGACAATTGCAATCGGAATGTGTAACAGCTTAACTTGAGGATTTTCTATAAAGTGGAATACATCAACATTATAACTACCGGGATCGGACTTCCTGAAAGAGCTGGAACGCAAATCGCGGTCATATGGAACTTCCGGTCGCGGTGGAACGCACGGCCATCTTGTTTCCGGTCTTGCGCGGCCGGGACTGCACGCCGATTAGCGGTGATTTAGAACAGCTGCTTTGTGTATTAGTTAGGGTATTTAGGGAGACGGAGGGGAGAGTACCACACGCTTCTGAAGAAGAACCATTTAAGTTCGAAACGCGTTAAGCGTATACTCTCCCGTTTTACCTGTGACCCCGTTTGAGTATTACCATCTCCATTGGACGTTGAGGAACTGTGTGGGATTCTAATTCCGGAGCCATTACCCGTGGGTGAACCATCTGACCCTTTCCAGACCTCACCTCCTGTGGCTGTACTTCTCATTGGGGATTCATGTATATGCTTTTTTCATCTACTTTGATGTAAGTGCAATGTTTTAAAAAATAAACCTGTGTTTTAAAAAAAAGGATAATTGCACTATTGCACTTTTTCGTGCTGTCTATCTTTTATGAGGTTTAGCTGCATGTGATATCGGCGCTGGACACTAAAAGGATTGTTATTCTCCAGTCCTTTGTTGCTGTACTGCCAATGAGGATTTATCCTAATGCGACTGATTCCATCTGCTGGGTGTAAGTGCAATATTAAAATAAATTCAAGCACCTTTTAAAAGGTTAATTGCACTATTGCACTTTCTTTTTGTCTTATATCTATGAGAATTAGAACCACCTGCGTCTAACCAACGTTGGATCCTTTGAAATACCGGTGTATGTGATCAATTAATTTTATCTACCCACTGGGTGTGTGTTTGTAAACCTGGGTTTCTATAGGAGTGCTTTAAGGCTATATCTCTCTTTATTCCTCAATTCGTGCATTTTAAGTGTAAAGGGATGTACACTTTGAGATATAATTTTTAGCTGCACCTGTGAACTAATTTGCGCATGTTTTTAGACCACTTTCCTATTTTTAGTATTTTCTTCTGTCCCATTGTCTGAGAATTGCTGCAACCATGTTTACATTTAGAGAATCACGTAAAGAGTTGATCAAAAATATGTTTAAACAAACTAATGATCCCATTGACTTATGTGATGAAGACCTCCACTCTATTTTCCATAAACTAGAATATGTAATGATGAAAGAAAATAGAATTTGGTGGGAGGTGACCACATTATAAAAGTATTTGGAAACTAATATGATACCAAAGGGTTTGAAAATTATTAAACCCCCCTCCTTTGATTCTCCAGATGGAGACTTTGTAAAGGAATGGAATGCGATACTTCATGTGTGCTCCATTTCACTAATTAACTTAATTGTTAAGGAAAGGAGCAATACCTTGAAGCAATTGAATAATGAGATCAATGAATTACAGTTTGGTACATCCTTATAAAGAACTTGAGGACTTTAGGGTATGTGAAAAAGAGCTTCTATATAAAATTAACAAAAACACAAAGGAATTAAGAGAAAAGAAAAATAAAAAATACCTAAGAGATATTATACCTGTGAAGGAAACAGAAGTTACGAATAGTGAAGCAATGAATACTGGTACTCCAATTAATACCACCTTAAAAAAGAGAGTTCCAATTTGGAGGAATAAAAATAGAAAAGATAGGAATGCTCCCCGATATCATGAGTCTTTTGATAAGTATGCAAAACCCTATCAGTTTAACAGGGTTAAAAATGTTGCCACTAGGGATTCTGGGAATAGGTATGTGAGACAACAAGGAAATCATGCCTATAATTCGGATAGGGGAAGAAATAGAGGTTCTGATATTGACTATGATTTGAGGGTATCGAATAGATATGATACCTTGGAGCATGATAACCCTGGATTGGTTGGTGACCTGAACCAATCTTTTTTAGATTGGGAACACAAAACCCAAAGGAGAAAGAGAAGGTTTTGAATGTAAAATCCAAATGTACCAGAGGTAAAAGAGCAGGTAAAAGGAAAAAAAAACAAAAAACCTAATAAAAAGAAAAAAGGGACAGCAGTGATGACTACAATTGATAAGTCATTATTAGAAACTAAAGTGTTTAATTTAACTAAAAAAGAATTAACCACTCACGAAATGCAGGTATTACAAAAGGGGCTGAAGTTTGCACCTACCAGTCAGCCTAAATCATTTGACTTGTTTCTTGACGTGCAGAAATTTACACGGAAATTGACAGTCAAAAGATTCTTTCTCAACAAAGAGAAAGATGAAATTGGAACTCAACCAGAAATGGAACAGTCCAAAACAGGCTTTAGAGCTCCTTCAACATTCTACCCTACTCATTGTAAAGGTAGTTGCATTGACACATTTAATAAAGTCGTTTCAAAAGAAATAGAGGAAATAATTAAGATTAAGAAGAGAACTAAACTTAATTTGAGTAAAAAGGAATTTGCTGCCCTGAAATCTTTAAAGGAGGATAAATCAATAATTATTAAACCGGCTGATAAGGGTGGTGGGGTGGTCCTTATGGACAAGGAGGCTTATATGGGAGAAATCACCAAACAGCTAAGTGATACTAAGACTTACAAAAAATTAAAAGGTGACCCTACACTGAGGATTATGAGGGAATTGAAGGAATTAACCACAAAAGGCACTTAAACAGAAGGTGATAACACAGGCCGAGTTTGATTTTCTTAATATAAAAGATCCCTCCATGCCCTCAATCTATGTCCTCCCCAAAGTCCATAAGGACCCCCTCCACCCCCCGGGACGCCCTATTGTCTCTGGATGCAATAGTGTCACAAGTAATCTATCAGCTTTAGTTGACTACTATTTGCAACCTTTAGTGCAGAATACTAAGGCTTATTTAAAAGACACCAGTGATGTAATACGTAAACTCTCTAACTATGAGTGGTGTGAAGGTGATTACTTATGTAGTGCGGACGTAAGCACACTTTACACAATCATTGAGAAAGAGAAGGGTCTGGCGGCAGTGTCATACTTTTTGAATTTAAGCACTTTAGAGGAAGACTTGAAAAACGTCATTTTGGAAAGTATTTCATTTATCTTAGTCAATAATTATTTTATATTTGACGGGATGTTTTATGTACAGTTAACTGGTACTGCCATGGGCACCAGGTTCGCCCCCAGTTATGCAAATTTATTTATGGCCCATTGGGAAGAATTGACAGTATATGATGGTGCCATTCTGGGGGCGGGCCTGGTGCTCTGGCAGTGTTTTATCGATGACGTACTCTTTATATGGAGAGGCGATCATTGTGAGTTGACAAACTTTTGCACTTTATTGAATTCCAATACCATGTCAATTAGACTTACATTTAATACTAGTACTGTAGAAATTTCATTTTTAGATCTTAATTTATATGTAGATATGGGACATTTAAAGACAAAAACTTTTCGTAAAGCGACTGACTCGAATAGCTTTATTGACATTACGAGTCAACACCATAAAAATTGGTTAGAATCTATCCCCTTTAGTCAATATATTAGGATTAAAAGGAACTGTACTGATAGTGAGATGTGCAATGAGCAACATAATGCTTTATCAGAGAGATTCATTGCAAAGGGTTATTCTGAGGACTCATTGAGAAAAACAAGAGAAAAAGTGGACATCATCAATCGGGTGGATCTTCTTAAAGAGAGGGAAGAGCATGAGGCTACAAAGGATCAGAATTTTCAATGGGCTTTTGTTAGCCAATATAATTCAAGACATAAGGAGATTGAACGAATTTTTAAAAACAATTGGAAATTATTAAAACAGGATTCATTGTTAGGAAGTGCACTCCCTGATAAACCACTTTTTATTTATAAAAGGGCACCATCTTTAAAAAATCATTTGGTGAGGAGCCATGTTGAGAATAATCCCCGACAAAGCATACGCACAAAGGGCTTTCATCGTTGCGGTGATTGCCTAATGTGCAAAACAGTTAAATGTAAGGACAGGAAAACCACCAATTTGACTATAAAAGGGAAATCTGTAGAAATCAAGGAATTCATCACCTGTCACTCTAAGAATATTATTTATACTTTGGAGTGTGCTTGCGGCTCTTATTATGTGGGTAAAACCACTAGATGTTTAAAAGTGAGAGCCGCAGAGCACATTTATAATATTCGTAAAGGGTTAATTATGCATACTGTCTCCTCACATTTTAAAACATGTCATGAATCAAGTGAATGTAAAATAAAAAGCTTTTATGGTTTACAACAGATACAACCGAATTGGCGATCAAAAGATATAGATAAAAGACTGTCCCAAGCAGAAATGAGATGGATACACCATTTAGATACACTTGCCCCTAATGGGCTTAATGGTGATTTCGAGTTGAAATGTTTCTTAACGTGATTGTTTTTGAACTTGATTGTGTCCATTTGATTCATGACCGGTTTTACCTTTTTATATATAGATGAAAACATATCCTTTTTTCTTACTTATTTTTCTTACCATATTGCTGCTATTTTCTGTATACTAATACTCTTTTCTATTTGAGGTGCTGCTAATATAATTTTATGTATTTAAATAATGGAGGGACACTTGCAATCGGAATGTGTAACAGCTTAACTTGAGGATTTTCTATAAAGTGGAATACATCAACATTGTAACTACCGGGATCGGACTTCCTGAAAGAGCTGGAACGCAAATCGCGGTCATATGGAACTTCCGGTCGCGGTGGAACGCACGGCCATCTTGTTTCCGGTCTTGCGCGGCCGGGACTGCATGCCGATTAGCGGTGATTTAGAACAGCTGCTTTGTGTATTAGTTAGGGTATTTAGGGAGACGGAGGGGAGAGTACCACACGCTTCTGAAGAAGAACCATTTAAGTTCGAAACGCGTTAAGCGTATACTCTCCCGTTTTACCTGTGACCCCGTTTGAGTATTACCATCTCCATTGGACGTTGAGGAACTGTGTGGGATTCTGGTTTCCGGAGCCATTACCCGTGGGTGAACCATCTGACCCTTTCCAGACCTCACCTCCTGTGGCTGTACTTCTCATTGGGGATTCATGTACATGCTTTTTTCATCTACTTTGATGTAAGTGCAATGTTTTAAAAAATAAACCTGTGTTTTTAAAAAAAGGATAATTGCACTATTGCACTTTTTCGTGCCGTCTATCTTTTATGAGGTTTAGCTGCATGTGATATCGGCGCTGGACACTAAAAGGATTGTTATTCTCCAGTCCTTTGTTGCTGTACTGCCAATGAGGATTTATCCTAATGCGACTGATTCCATCTGCTGGGTGTAAGTGCAATATTAAAATAAATTCAAGCACCTTTTAAAAGGTTAATTGCACTATTGCACTTTCTTTTTGTCTTATATCTATGAGAATTAGAACCACCTGCGTCTAACCAACGTTGGATCCTTTGAAATACCGGTGTATGTGATCAATTAATTTTATCTACCCACTGGGTGTGTGTTTGTAAACCTGGGTTTCTATAGGAGGGCTTTAAGGCTATATCTCTCTTTATTCCTCAATTCGTGCATTTTAAGTGTAAAGGGATGTATACTTTGAGATATAATTTTTAGCTGCACCTGTGAACTAATTTGCGCATGTTTTTAGACCACTTTCCTATTTTTGCGCATAGTTATTAAAAGAGCCAAAGATAGCTATTCAGAAAAGATTGAAGATCTTAGTAGTTTGAATAGGAATCCTAGAAGCTTATGGCAGCTGATATACAAAGTGACTGGGTGCAAAACAAAGAATGGCGACATTGAGGAGGATAGCGTCTCACTGGCAGATGATTTAAATTTATTCTACTGTAGATCTGATGAGGATAATCCTTTGCCCCAACTGCCCCAAATCCCCCAGGAGGGAGCAATTCCCTTGTTGCTTAAAGAGAGCGTTGTGCGGAATTGCTGGAGTCAGGTAGACCCAGGCAAATCAGCGGGACCGGATGCCATTCAAGGGAGGGTTCTTTGTAGCTGTGCGGTCCAACTGATCTGGATATTAACAGTTTTATTTAACTTGTCACTCTTGCACTGTGTAGCCAAGGAGTTTTACATTGACAATTATTGCTCCAATCCCCAAGATAGGGTTAGCAAAATGTCCTAATGATTATCGGCCGATAGCATTAACATCACTTGTGATTAAATGTTTTGAAAGGCTTGTACTGAGTTATAATAAATTTGATCCAATCCAATTTGCCTATAGACAAAATCGCTGTACTGATGATCCGATGCTCACAATATTGCATTCTACCTTGTCCCATGTGGAAACAGGGAATTCTTACGTTAGGATTTTATTTGTCGATTTTAGTTTGGTTTTAATACCGTGATCCCTGTGTTTTGACAGATAAATAATTTGTGTTAGGCCTTGACGGCTTCAGTTGCAATTGGATTTTAGAATTCTTGACAAACAGACCCCAGGTGGCTAAAGTGGGAGGCACTAGGTCTGGGGAGGTGTTCCTCAGGACGGTGTCCTTAGCCCTTTTTTTATATTCAATGTTTTCTCATGACTGTGTGTCGGCAGATGCGTCTGCAAAAAGTTATTAAGTTTGCAGACGATATTGCTGTAGAGGGGTTAATTAATGATATTGATGAGACCACCTACAGGAAAGAAGAGGCGAAACTTGGAGTACAGAAAATCATCTGTTTTTAAATAGTGGGAAGACTAAAGAATTAATTGTAGATTTTTGAAGAGGTGTGCCACAAACATTATCAGTGTCTATTGGTGATCAAGCTGTTGAAGTGGTTGAATCGTTCAATTTTTTGAGTATTCAGGTTTCATCTGAATACTCAATGCTTTTTCTTCCTACGACATTAAAAAGCTGCAGGCATTAGTGTGCAGACTATGTTACATTTTTGTAGGTGCTTGATTTAGAGTATTTCAACTTACAGAATAATTGTGTGGTACAGCAACTGCACTACCAACGAACGGAGTGCCTTATAGTGCATTAGAAGGACCGCCAGTTAAATCATTGGCATGCCACTGCCGAACTTCCAAGAGCTTTATAGAAAGCTAGGAGAATTATATCAGTAAAGGGTCACCCATTTAACAAGCTCTTGTTAAACTTCCATCCTAAAACAGGTTCCGAACTTGTTAGCATGCACAAGTCATCTTAGGAACAGCTTTCTTCCATCTGCAGTGCGAATGCTTAATATGTGAGTTTACTATTATATGTGTTTTATGAATGTTACTACTTGTTTGTCTAAACTGTGGATGTCTTCATATCGCAACTATGTGCTTATGTACATATGTCATTTCATTTGTCTACATATTTGGCTCATGACAATAAACTAACAGTTTTAACTGTTCCAAGCTGTCTACCCCATATGTGTCACCCCTGTCTGTCTGCCCCTCCCCTTAGCATGTAACCTCTCATGAGCAGGGCCCTCAACCCTCATGTGCTTATCCTTCTCTCATTTAAACCATCTTCAACGGGACCAAATCCTGTGGTTTTCTGCCACCCTGATTCCTATGTCAGTGTCATCTGCTGATGTACTGAAGCTATGTTTATTTACCCTGTACTTGTCCTATATTGTCTTCAACTTTAAGTCACTGTTTTCCTGTTTTGATTATTAGTTTTTTGTATTTTGCAATGGGGCAGTGGGGATTTCTTGTGGTGCCATATAAATAATGGATGATAATAATAGTGATGAGCGGGTTCGGATCCTCAGGATCCGAACCCGCCCGAACTTCACCTTTTTTTTCACGGGTCCGAGCGACTCGGATCCTCCCGCCTTGCTCGGTTAACCCGAGCGCGCCCGAACGTCATCATCCCGCGGTCGGATTCTCGCGAGATTCGTATTCTATATAAGGAGCCGCTCGTCGCCGCCATTTTCACACGTGCATTGAGATTGATAGGGAGAGGATGTGGCTGGCGTCCTCTCCGTTATAGTAGAAAAAGACTGAGTATAAAGACTGAGTGACTTACTTATAATTGTAGGGAGGATTGGGGACGGGGAGCAGCTGTTAGGGAGTACAGTGCAGGGTTTTGATTATACCACCAGTGAGTTTAATCCTTTGTTTGTTTCTCTGCCTGAAAAAAAAACGCTCCACCATATCTGTGCTCACTCAGTGTGCTGCACTGCTGCATGATATATCTGTGCTGAGTGCACTGCTCACACTGCCTAATTGTGGGGACTGGGGAGCAGTTATAGCAGGAGTACAGTGCACAGTTTTGCTGACAGTGACCACCAGTCCAGTATACGTTTGTCTGCCTGAAAAACACTCCTGTCTGTGGTGGCTTTTTTTTTCTTCATACTAGTTTAGCAGTCTGCTGACAGTGTCCACCAGGTTCGTTATTATTTATTATACAGTATATTATATTTATTTTATATATATCTAGCAGTACGGTAGGCCACGGCTGTACCTACCTCTGTGTCGTCAGTGCACTCGTCGTCCATAAGTAATATAATACTATACTATCCATCCATCTACATTGTATACCTGTGGTGGCTTTTTTTTTCTTCATACTAGTTTAGCAGTCTGCTGACAGTGTCCACCAGGTCCGTTATTATATTATACAGTATATTATATATATATATATATATATAAGCAGTACGGTAGGCCACGGCTGTACCTACCTCTGTGTCGTCAGTGCACTCGTCGTCCATAAGTAATATAATACTATACTATCCATCCATCTACATTGTATACCTGTGGTGGCTTTTTTTTTTCTTCATACTAGTTTAGCAGTCTGCTGACAGTGTCCACCAGGTCCGTTATACAGTATATTATATATATAAGCAGTACGGTAGGCCACAGCTGTACCTACCTCTGTGTCGTCAGTGCACTCGTCGTCCATAAGTAATATAATACTATACTATCCATCCATCTACATTGTATACCTGTGGTGGCTTTTTTTTTCTTCATACTAGTTTAGCAGTCTGCTGACAGTGTCCACGTTATTATATTATACAGTATATTATATATATATATATATATATATAAGCAGTACGGTAGGCCACGGCTGTACCTACCTCTGTGTCGTCAGTGCACTCGTCGTCCATAAGTAATATAATACTATACTATCCATCCATCTACATTGTATACCTGTGGTGGCTTTTAGTTGTGCGCATTAAAATATGGAGAACAAAAATGTGGAGGTTAAAAAAAGAGGGAAAGATCAAGATCCACTTCCACCTCGTGCTGAAGCTGCTGCCACTAGTTATGGCCGAGACGATGAAATGCCATCAACGTCGTCTGCCAAGGCCGATGCCCAATGTCATAGTACAGAGCATGTAAAATCCAAAACACAAAAGATCAGTAAAATTACCCAAAAATCAAAATTAAAAGCGTCTGAGGAGAAGCGTAAACTTGCCAATATGCCATTTACGACACGGAGTGGCAAGGAACGGCTGAGGCCCTGGCCTATGTTCATGGCTAGTGGTTCAGCTTCACATGAGGATGGAAGCACTCATCCTCTCGCTATAAAAAAAAAAAGACTTAAGCTGGCAAAAGCACAGCAAAGAACTGTGCGTTCTTCGAAATCACAAATCCTCAAGGAGAGTCCAATTGTGTCGGTTGCGATGCCTGACCTTCCCAACACTGGACGGGAAGAGCTTGCGCCTTCCACCATTTGCACGCCCCCTGCAAGTGCTGGAAGGAGCACCCTCAGTCCAGTTCCTGATAGTCAAATTGAAGATGTCAGTGTTGAAGTACACCAGGATGAGGATATGGGTGTTGCTGGCACTGGGGAGGAAATTGACAAGGAGGATTCTGATGGTGAGGTGGTTTGTTTAAGTCAGGCACCCGGGGAGACACCTGTTGTCCGTGGGAGGAATATGGCCATTGATATGCCTGGTCAAAATACCAAAAAAATCAGCTCTTCAGTGTGGAATTATTTCAACAGAAATGCGGACAACTGGTGTCAAGCCGTGTGTTGCCTTTGTCAAGCTGTAATAAGTAGGGGTAAGGACATTAACAACCTCGGAACATCCTCCCTTATACGTCACCTGCAGCGCATTCATAATAAGTCAGTGACAAGTTCAAAAACTTTGGGCGACAGCGGAAGCAGTCCACTGACCAGTAAATCCCTTCCTCTTGTAACCAAGCTCGCGCAAACCACACCACCAACTCCCTCAGTGTCAATTTCCTCCTTACCCAGGAAAGCCAATAGTCCAGCAGGCGATGTCACTGGCAAGTCTGACGAGTCCTCTCCTGCCTGGGATTCCTCCGATGCATCCTTGAGTGTAACGCCTACTGCTGCTGGCGCTGCTGTTGTTGCTGCTGGGAGTCGATCGTCATCCCAGAGGGGAAGTCGGAAGACCACTTATACTACTTCCAGTGCCGTTTCTAGCGGCGGGCGAGCCGTGCAACCGCACGGGGCGCCCGCCGCGGCACTTTGTGACTCCTTATCTCCTCTCCCCGAGCGCTCCTGCTCGGGGGGCGGAGTTTCGCGGAATGACGCGTTTGCGTCGTGACGTCACGACGCAAACGCGTCATTCCGCGAAACTCCGCCCCCCGAGCAGGAGCGCTCGGGGAGAGGAGATAAGGAGATACGCATGGAAGGAGGAGGCGGCCGGCGCGATGGACGTGAGGCGGCGGGACCGAAGAGCGGGAAGATGTAAGTATCCTCTCTCTCTTTCTCCCTCTTCCTTCCCCCCCACTTGAAACCTGCCTGCCGCACTGTGTAAAATGGGGACACCTGCCTATGGGGATACCTGCCTGCCGCACTGTATAAAATGGGGACACCTGCATAAAGTGCATATGGGGTTGCCTGCTGCACTGTATAAAATGGGGACACCTGCATATGGGGTTGCCTGCCGCACTGTATAAAATGAGGACACCTGCATATGGGGTTGCCTGCTGCACTGTATAAAATGGGGACACCTGCCTATGGGGTTGCCTGCCGCACTGTATAAAATGGGGACACCTGCATATGGGGTTGCCTGCTGCACTGTAAAAATGGGGACACCTGCATATGGGGTTGCCTGCCGCACTGTATAAAATGGGGACACCTGCCTATGGGGATGCCTGCCGCACTGTATAAAATGGGGACACCTGCCTATGGGGTTGCCTGCCGCACTGTATAAAACGGGGACACCTGCCTATGGGGTTGCCTGCCGCACTGTATAAAATGGGGACACCTGCCTATGGGGTTGCCTGCCGCACTGTATAAAATGGGGACACCAGCCTATGGGGTTGCCTGCCGCACTGTATAAAATGGGGACACCTGCCTATGGGGTTGCCTGCCGCACTGTATAAAATGGGGACACCTGCCTATGGGGTTGCCTGCCGCACTGTGTAAAATGGGGACACCTGCCTGCCGCACTGTGTAAAATGGGAACACCTGCCTGCCGCACTGTGTAAAATGGGGACACCTGCCTGCCGGACTGTGTAAAATGGGGACACCTGCCTGCCGGACTGTGTAAAATGGGGACACCTGCCTGCCGCACTGTGTAAAATGGGGACACCTGCCTGCCGCACTGTGTAAAATGGGGATACCTGCCTGCCGGACTGTGTAAAATGGGGATACCTGCCTGCCGCACTGTGTAAAATGGGGGCACCTGCCTGCGTACTGTGCAAAATGGTGATATCTGCCTGCCGCACTGTGTAAAATGGGGATACCTGCCTACCGTACTGTGTAAAATGGGGATACCTGCCTACCGTACTGTGTAAAATGGGGATACCTGCCTACCGCACTTTGTAAAATGGGGACGCCTGCCGCGCTGTGTAAAATGGGGACACCTGCCTGTCGCGCTGTGTAATATGGGGACACTTGCCTGCTGTAATGTGTAAAAAGGGGACTTTTTTTATTTTTATTTTTTTTCCCCTGTGGTGGGTGTGATGATATCAGACGAGGCTGCGCGCACTTTAATGAGACCACACCCATTTTAATCAGGCTACACACCCTTGTCGGGAGCGCGCGCGCCTTCGGCGTGCGCATGCTTTTTCTTTTTATGGCTATATGGGGGGTGGGGCGCATTTTTAAATCTCGCACTGGGAGCCAAATTGTCTAGAAACGGCCCTGACTACTTCCAGTAAGCAATTGACTGTCCAACAGTCCTTTGCGAGGAAGATGAAATATCACAGCAGTCATCCTGTTGCAAAGCGGATAACTGAGGCCTTGACAACTATGTTGGTATTAGACGTGCGTCCGGTATCCGCCGTTAGTTCACGGGGAACTAGACAATTGCTTGAGGTAGTGTGCCCCCGTTACCAAATACCATCTAGGTTCCACTTCTCTAGGCAGGCGATACCGAGAATGTACACGGACGTCAGAAAAAGAGTCACCAGTGTCCTGAAAAATGCAGTTGTACCCAATGTCCACTTAACCACGGACATGTGGACAAGTGGAGCAGGGCAGACTCACGACTACATGACTGTGACAGCCCACTGGGTAGATGTATTGCCTCCCGCTGCAAGAACAGCAGCGGCGGCACCAGTAGCAGCATCTCGCAAACGCCAACTCGTTCCTAGGCAGGCTACGCTTTGCATCACCGCTTTCCAGCTGAAAACCTCTTACGGCAACTGAGTAAGATCATCGCAGAATGGCTTACCCCAATTGGACTCTCCTGGGGATTTGTGGCATCGGACAACGCCAGCAATATTGTGCGTGCATTACATCTGGGCAAATTCCAGCACGTCCCATGTTTTGCACATACCTTGAATTTGGTGGTGCAGAATTATTTAAAAAACGACAGGGGCGTGCAAGAGATGCTGTCGGTGGCCAGAAGAATTGCGGGCCACTTTCGGCGTACAGGCACCGCGTACAGAAGACTGGAGCACCACCAAAAACGCCTGAACCTGCCCTGCCATCATCTGAATCAAGAGGTGGTAACGAGGTGGAATTCAACCCTCTATATGCTTCAGAGGATGGAGGAGCAGCAAAAGGCCATTCAAGCCTATACATCTGACCACGATATACTGTAGGCAAAGGAGGTGGAATGCACCTGTCTCAAGCGCAGTGGAGAATGATTTCAACGTTGTGCAAGGTTCTGCAACCTTTTGAACTTGCCACACGTGAAGTCAGTTCAGACACTGCCAGCCTGAGTCAGGTCATTCCCCTCATCAGGCTTTTGCAGAAGAAGCTGGAGGCATTGAAGGAGGAGCTAAAACAGAGCGAATCCGCTAGGCATGTGGGACTTGTGGATGGAGCCCTTCATTCGCTTAACCAGGATTCACGTGTGGTCAATCTGTTGAAATCAGAGCACTACATTTTGGCCACCGTGCTCGATCCTAGATTTAAAACCTACGTTGGATCTCTCTTTCCGGCAGACACAAGTCTGCAGAGGTTCAAAGACCTGCTGGTGAGAAAATTGTCAAGTCAAGCGGAACGCGACCCGTCAACATCTCCTCCTTCACATTCTCCCGCAACTGGGTGTGCGAGGAAAAGGCTACGAATTCCGAGCCCACCCGCTGGCGGTGATGCAGGGCAGTCTGGAGCGACTGCTGATGCTGACATCTGGTCCGGACTGAAGGACCTGCCAACGATTACTGACATGTCGTCTACTGTCACTGCATATGATTCTCTCACCATTGAAAGAATGGTGGAGGATTATATGAGTGACCGCATCCAAGTAGGCACGTCAGACAGTTCGTACGTGTCACAACTGAGGGCCTGAGCTGACGGGAGGCAGCCTCAGTTGTAGGGGCTGAGATGTACCGGAACCTGGGAGGTTGTATCAGACCCCTGGACATGTAAGTAACATGAAGAAGAACCGCCCGAAGGCGTGACCACGACAACTTGAATAAAAGTCAATGATGTTTATTTATGACAAACTCCATGCATCACAGTAGCAGTAAAAGAAACATAAAATCAGCAGAGAAATAATACAGTTCCTGGGTACTACAGGGTGGCAGGGACCACAGAGCTCTGGTAGTATGAGACAGTTCTTATTATCTGCGAGTTGGAAAGTCCTTACCAGGCCTGACTGTAGCAATGAAGAAAGCCCAGGATCGTACCAGCTGGTGTTCCAGGGAAAGCTGGACTGCTGTAAATAAAATAGCTGCTGTGGGTCCTGGTTGGAACCAGACAGATGTTGGCACGGAGTGGATACTGGCTGGAACCAGTTAGATAATAAATGAAGCTTGAGAGCGATGCAATATGAATGAAATGTAGAGTTTGAGAGCGGAGAAATAATAATACCGGTGGAGAGTGGTAAACTGTAGAAAGGACACCGGCCCTTTAAGAGAAGCTGTACTCTGCTGGAAGCTGGGCTGGAAGCAGGTAATGTTGTAGCTGGAAACAGATGAATCCACAATGGATCGGAGAGTCAGGCTACACCGCAGGTGGAATGCTGGTGCGGGTCTCTATGGTGGAAGTCTTGAGACAGGAGCTGGAACCTGGAAGACAATCACAGGAGAGAGACAAACAGGAACTAGGTTTGACAACCAAAGCACTGACGCCTTCCTTGCTCAGGCACAGTGTATTTATACCTGCAGCAAGGAAGGGATTGGCTAGGCAATTATGCAGATTATCAATACCGAGAACAGATTGGTGGAAATGATCAGCTGACAGAATCCAAGATGGCTGCGCCCATGCAGACACTTGGAGGGAAGTTTGGTTTGTAATCCATGTGGTAATGAAAACAGTAATGGCGGCGCCGGCCACCGGAGACAGGAGGCGCCAAGCTGACAGGTGCACATCCAACCACGCGGACACAGCGGAGGCCGCGGCTGACGTAATCGCCACTCAGACACTCTGCATGCAGAAGCTCAGGGACGGCGGCGGAGGCCGCGGGAGACGCCATGCCAGGTGTAATATGGCGTTTACTGTGACCGCGTCTCAGAGTGACAGGAGAGGATACAGGAATGTAAACATCAGGATAACAGATGGGATCCGGTCCTGGAGCGCTGAGCCAACCTTAGGAGGCATCTGATGGGTAAGAAATGGCGTCCAGATACCCGGATCGTGACAGCACCCCCCCCCCTTTAGGAGTGGCCCCAGGACACTTCTTTGGCTTTTGAGGAAACTTGGAATGGAATCTCCGGACCAAGGCAGGAGCATGGACATCAGAAGCATTGGTCCATGAACGTTCCTCAGGGCCATAACCCTTCCAGTCAATAAGATATTGTAGTTGACCGTAACGGTGACGTGAGTCCAGGATCTTGGCTACTTCATACTCAACGCCTCGTTGAGTTTGGACTTTCGGAGTTGGAGGAAGTGAGGAATGAAACCGATTCAAGATCAGCGGTTTCAACAGGGAAACATGGAATGTCCTGGGTATTTTTAAGAAGGGAGGCAACTGGAGTCTGTAAGCAACAGGATTGATGACTTGTTCAATCTTGAAAGGACCGATATAGCGAGGTGCAAACTTCATACTGGGAACTCTTAACCTCAAATTCTTCGTGGATAACCATACCCGATCACCCACCTTGAGAGCAGGAACTGCTCGACGCTTCTTATCCGCAAACTTCTTGTACCTGAACGATGCCTTGAGCAGAGCTGATCGTACGCTCTTCCAGATATTGGCAAACTGATGCAAGGTGATATCCACTGCTGCGGGAACAGAAGTTGCTGGAAGCGGTTGGAACTCAGGGACTTTAGGGTGGAATCCAAAGTTAGTGAAGAATGGTGTTGAAGCAGATGAAGAATGATACTGGTTGTTATGACAGAACTCGGCCCAGGGAAGTAATTGAACCCAGTCATCTTGAGAGGAGGACACATAGATGCGGAGGAAGGCCTCCAAGTCCTGATTCACCCTCTCGGTTTGACCATTGGTCTGAGGATGGTAAGCCGTGGAAAACTTTAGCTTGACTTGGAGGACTTGACATAAACTTCGCCAGAATTTGGCTGTGAATTGAACTCCTCGATCTGAGATAATTTCTTCAGGAAGACCGTGGAGTCGGAAGATCTCTTGTATGAATACTTGAGCCAACTTGGAAGCTGACGGAAGACCGGTGAGAGGAATAAAGTGTGCCATCTTGGTGAACCGGTCAACTACCACCCAGATGGTATTGAACTTGTTGCACATGGGTAAATCTGTAATAAAATCCATCGACAAATGGGTCCAAGGTCGACGGGGAACAGATAGTGGAACCAGTTGCCCCGCAGGCGACTGGCGGGATACCTTATGTTGAGCACACTTTGGGCAAGATGCAATAAACTCCAAGACGTCCTTTTTCAGAGTTGGCCACCAATAGGACCTAGAGATAAACTCCAGGGTTTTTTGGATACCTGTATGTCCGGCAAAACGGGAAGCATGGGCCCAATGCATGAGCTTCTTCCTTAGCATCGGTTTCACAAAACTTTTCCCTGATGGGGGCGTAGAGTCCATCCCTACCGTGGAGAATGCCAACGGATTTATAATAGGATGCTTGTCTGAAGACTCTGACTCATTTTTCTTGCTCCCATGAGCGGGAAAGGGCATCGGCCTTGCGATTCTGAGAGCCCGGACAGAACTGGAGTTTAAAGTCGAACCTGGAAAAGAAAAGTGCCCATCTGGCCTGACGAGGGTTGAGACATTGTGCGCCTTTCAGATATAAAAGGTTCTTGTGGTCTGTAAGTATGGTGATTGAATGAGAAGCTCCCTCCAACAGATACCTCCACTCTTCTAGAGCGAGCTTGATGGCTAGCAACTCCTGGTCGCCAATGGCATAGTTGCGCTCAGCTGGGGAGAACTTCCGGGAGAAGAAACTGCAAGGGTGTAAATGGCCATCTTTAGCCCTCTGAGATAACACCGCTCCTACTCCAACGGAGGAGGCATCCACCTCTAAGATGAAAGGAGAGTCGATGTCAGGCTGTTTCAGAACAGACGCAGAGATGAACCTTTGTTTTAAAAGATGAAATGCTTGCATGGCTTCTTCAGACCACTTGGACGGGTTAGCACCCTTCTTAGTGAAAGCAGTAATAGGCGCCACAATGGTGGAAAAGTCTCGTATAAACTTTCGGTAATAGTTGGCGAACCCCAAGAACCTCTGGACCCCTTTGAGGGTTAAGGGTACCAGCCAATTTTGAATTGCTTGTAGTTTCTAAGGATCCATCTCTAGTCCGGAACCGGACACAATGTACCCTAGAAACGGAATGGACTTGACTTCAAAGACGCATTTCTCTAATTTACAATAGAGATGATTGACACGGAGACGGGACAGAACCTCTTTAACCCACAAACGATGTTCCTCTAAATCGTTGGCAAAAATGAGGATATCGTCTAGACAGACCACGACATGACGGTATAGAATGTCTCTGAAGATCTCATTGACAAAATGCTGGAAGACAGCTGGAGCATTGCTCAATCCGAAGGGCATGACGAGGTACTCATAATGTCCGTCACGGGTGTTAAAGGCGGTCTTCCACTCGTCACCCTCACGGATCCGGATGAGATTGTACGCACCTCTCAAGTCCAGCTTTGTAAAGATGGTAGCTCCGCTAACTCTGTCAAAGAGCTCAGTAATCAGGGGTAAAGGATAACGGTTCTTGATGGTAATGTCGTTCAAACCTCTGTAGTCGATGCACGGCCGCAGACCACCATCTTTCTTCTTTACAAAAAAGAAGCCTGCGCCGGCTGGAGAAGAAGAAGGTCGAATGAACCCCTTTGCTAGGTTCTCTTTAATGTATTCCTCCATAGAATGCGTCTCAGGCAGAGACAACGGATAAGTACGGCCTCGAGGTGCAACCTTCCCTGGAATGAGATCAATCGGGCAGTCCCATTCTCTATGAGGAGGAAGGATATCAGCAGAAGCTTTACTGAACACATCCGTGAAATCTTGATATGGAGGAGGTGGAACATCAGACGACCTGGGGGAGGAAGAACAGACAGGCAATACTTTAAACAAACATGTCTCAGCACAGGAGGAACCCCATGCCAGGATTTGCGTAGTCGTCCAATCAATTGTAGGATTGTGAAGACGGAGCCATGGAAGGCCCAGGACCACAGGATGTGTGGCTCTTGGAATCACTAAAAAAGAAATAAGTTCGGAATGAAGAACTCCCACTCTCAGACGAACTGGTAGAGTCCTTAAAGAAATGACTGCATCAAAAATTTTGCTGTCATCCACGGCAGTTAAAGAAATGGACGAAGGAAGTCTCTCGGTGGGTAGGGACCACCGTTTAACATAGGCTTCGGTAATAAAGTTCCCAGCTGCTCCGGAATCAAGGAGGGCAATGACGTTCCGATAATGTTGAGCAACTTGAAGCGAGACTGGGAGATTACAATCTTGAGGAGATGGAGAGGAGATCATTACTCCTAGCCGGCCCTCTCCTTGGCGAGCTAGGATTTGGAGTTTCCCGGACGTTTGGGACAGGCATTAATGGTGTGAGACGGAGCTGCACAATAAAGACAGAGAGACTCGGAGAGACGTCTTCGGCGCTCAGCAGGAGTTAAACGGGAACGACCAATTTGCATGGGCTCATCTTTAGTTGGTGACAGTTGGCGAGGAGGAGGAGCAGAAGATTTTGGAGCAGATGATCTTCCACGCTCAGTTGCTCTCTCTCTGAAACGTAAATCAACTTTCGTGCAGAGTGAGATTAGCTCATCTAACTTAGAGGGTAAGTCTCTGGTAGCTAACTCATCTTTAATACGCTCAGATAAGCCATGCCAGAATGCAGCATACAGGGCCTCGTCGTTCCATGCCAGTTCGGATGCCAGGATCTGGAACTGTATCAGATATTGTCCTACAGTACGTGACCCCTGGCGTAAACGGAGAATCTCGGATGAAGCTGAGGTTACCCGGCCTGGCTCGTCGAAGATGCGCCTGAATGTTGACACGAATGCAGTGTAAGAAGATAGCAGGGTGTCGGACCTCTCCCATAACGGTGATGCCCAATCAAGGGCTGAGCCACTGAGAAGAGAAATAATGTAGGCAATTTTTGTACGGTCACTGGGAAAATTGCCAGGTTGTAGCTCAAACTGAATCTCACACTGGTTGAGAAATCCCCTGCAGAATCTTGGAGATCCGTCAAATTTTGCTGGCGTTGGAAGATGAAGACGTGGAGCAGAAATGGGTAAGGTGGGTGGGGTTATAGCTGGAGTCACTGTGGTTGACGCACCAGAAGCGCCTGATCCACGGAGAGTTGTCTGAATCCCATCCAGCCGAGTAGAGAGATCCTGGAGACAGCGGATGATGTGGCCCTGTGCAGCCTCCTGATGTTCTAGTCGGGCTGCCAGTTCTTGCAACGGCCTGGCCGCTTGATCCTGGTCTCCGGCTGGATTCATTAGGTCAGTGCTTACTGTCACAACTGAGGGCCTGAGCTGACGGGAGGCAGCCTCAGTTGTAGGGGCTGAGATGTACCGGAACCTGGGAGGTTGTATCAGACCCCTGGACATGTAAGTAACATGAAGAAGAACCGCCCAAAGGCGTGACCACGACAACTTGAATAAAAGTCAATGATGTTTATTTATGACAAACTTCATGCATCACAGTAGCAGTAAAAGAAACATAAAATCAGCAGAGAAATAATACAGTTCCTGGGTACTACAGGGTGGCAGGGACCACAGAGCTCTGGTAGTATGAGACAGTTCTTATTATCTGCGAGTTGGAAAGTCCTTACCAGGCCTGACTGTAGCAATGAAGAAAGCCCAGGATCGTACCAGCTGGTGTTCCAGGGAAAGCTGGACTGCTGTAAATAAAATAGCTGCTGTGGGTCCTGGTTGGAACCAGACAGATGTTGGCACGGAGTGGATACTGGCTGGAACCAGTTAGATAATAAATGAAGCTTGAGAGCGATGCAATATGAATGAAATGTAGAGTTTGAGAGCGGAGAAATAATAATACCGGTGGAGAGTGGTAAACTGTAGAAAGGACACCGGCCCTTTAAGAGAAGCTGTACTCTGCTGGAAGCTGGGCTGGAAGCAGGTAATGTTGTAGCTGGAAACAGATGAATCCACAATGGATCGGAGAGTCAGGCTACACCGCAGGTGGAATGCTGGTGCGGGTCTCTATGGTGGAAGTCTTGAGACAGGAGCTGGAACCTGGAAGACAATCACAGGAGAGAGACAAACAGGAACTAGGTTTGACAACCAAAGCACTGACGCCTTCCTTGCTCAGGCACAGTGTATTTATACCTGCAGCAAGGAAGGGATTGGCTAGGCAATTATGCAGATTATCAATACTGAGAACAGATTGGTGGAAATGATCAGCTGACAGAATCCAAGATGGCTGCGCCCATGCAGACACTTGGAGGGAAGTTTGGTTTGTAATCCATGTGGTAATGAAAACAGTAATGGCGGCGCCGGCCACCGGAGACAGGAGGCGCCAAGCTGACAGGTGCACATCCAACCACGCGGACACAGCGGAGGCCGCGGCTGACGTAATCGCCACTCAGACACTCTGCATGCAGAAGCTCAGGGACGGCGGCGGAGGCCGCGGGAGACGCCATGCCAGGTGTAATATGGCGTTTACTGTGACCGCGTCTCAGAGTGACAGGAGAGGATACAGGAATGTAAACATCAGGATAACAGATGGGATCCGGTCCTGGAGCGCTGAGCCAACCTTAGGAGGCATCTGATGGGTAAGAAATGGCGTCCAGATACCCGGATCGTGACAGTACGTATACTGGCAGGAAAAAGAGGCAATTTGGAGGCCCTTGCACAAACTGGCTTTATTCTACCTAAATTGCCCTCCCTCCAGTGTGTACTCCGAAAGAGTGTTTAGTGCCGCCGCTCACCTTGTCAGCAATCGGCGTACGAGGTTACTTCCAGAAAATGTGGAGAAGATGATGTTCATTAAAATGAATTATAATCAATTCCTCCATGGAGACATTCACCAGCAGCAATTGCCTCCAGAAAGTACACGGGGACCTGAGATGGTGGATTCCAGTGGGGACGAATTAATAATCTGTGAGAAGGGGGATGTACACAGTGAAAGGGGTGATGAATCGGACGATGATGATGAGGTGGACATCTTGCCTCTGTAGAGCCAGTTTGTGCAAGGAGAGATTGATTGCTTCTTTTTTAGTGGGGGCCCAAACCAACCAGTCATTTCAGTCACAGTCGTGTGGCAGACCCTGTCGCTGAAATGATGGGTTCGTTAAAGTGTGCATGTCCTGTTTATACAACATAAGGGTGGGTGGGAGGGCCCAAGGACAATTCCATCTTGCACCTTTTTTTTCTTTCATTTTTCTTTGCGTCATGTGCTGTTTGGGGAGTATTTTTTTAAAGGGCCATCCTGCGTGCAACTGCAGTGCCACTCCTAGATGGGCCAGGTGTTTGTGTCGGCCACTAGGGTCACTTAGCTTAGTCACACAGCTACCTCATTGCGCCTCTTTTTTTCTTTGCGTCATGTGCTGTTTGGGGAGTATTTTTTTGAAGGGCCATCCTGCGTGACACTGCAGTGCCACTCCTAGATGGGCCAGGTATTTGTGTCGGCCACTTGGGTCGCTGAGCTTAGTCACACAGCTACCTCATTGCGCCTCTTTTTTTCTTTGCGTCATGTGCTGTTTGGGGAGAATTTTTTTGAAGGGCCATCCTGCCTGACACTGCAGTGCCACTCCTAGATGGGCCAGGTGTTTGTGTCGGCCACTTGGGTCGCTGAGCTTAGTCACACAGCTACCTCATTGCGCCTCTTTTTTTCTTTGCGTCATGTGCTGTTTGGGGAGTATTTTTTTGAAGGGCCATCCTGCGTGACACTGCAGTGCCACTCCTAGATGGGCCAGGTGTTTGTGTCGGCCACTAGGGTCGCTTAGCTTAGCCATCCAGCGACCTTGGTGCAAATTTTAGGACTAAAAATAATATTGTGAGGTGTGAGGTGTTCAGAATAGACTGGAAATGAGTGTAAATTATGGTTATTGAGGTTAATAATACTATGGGATCAAAATGACCCCCAAATTCTATGATTTAAGCTGTTTTTTAGGGTTTTTTGAAAAAAACACCCGAATCCAAAACACAACCGAATCCGACAAAAAAAATTAGGTGAGGTTTTGCCAAAACGCGTTCGAACCCAAAACACGGCCGCGGAACCGAACCCAAAACCAAAACACAAAACCCGAAAAATTTCCAGTGCACATCACTAGATAATAATAATGACAGCAACAAGTGATATGTGTGCAGACAACCTATCGCACACCTTATATAACCACCAAGTCAGCGCATGACACGTGACGTACTTCATGGGCTATGTGCTCCTAAAATCAAATGTAGGAGGTGTCATAATAATGTGACTCAACCGTGTATAATCAGGTGTAGCTGGGACTCCACTGCATCTGAAGCCAATAGCAAGCATTTCACCCCTCTAGTGGAAACCAGTAAAGGATATCTAGTACAGGGATTGAGGATTTAGAGGAGGGGAACATTATAATAATAACTTAAATTAGACAACATCATGACTGAGTGGAGATACAGTGACATATAGTTTATATTGTCTTAGTATAGTATTACAATTTTTAGCCAAATGAAATACACTGATACTGTAAGTAGATTTGAGAAGAAAAGAAAATATGTTATTGGACAAAAAGCGAATTTTTTTAACAAACCCATCAGTGGAAAAAGAGAATTAGGGATATTCTCCATGATGCATGGCATACCTCCCAACATGAATTCTCTGCTCCTGGACTTCCCTCTTAATTTATGATTGCCCTCACCTGTGGTGAAACACCTTTCTTATAATTACCCTGTTCAAAACAGGTGTCAGCAATCACAAATTAAGAGAAGAACCCAGGAGCAGAGCATTGTGTCCCTCTTGGAGAGGGTCATGTTGGGAGGTATGCGTGGGACAGCTACTGTACACAAATTCAAACGACTTACTTCTCCAAAATACCAAGATTTTAGTTGGTCTTAATTTATAAGCAATAAAGTTTTCATATAACAACAATTTCTTAACAAACAAGTTTAAAGGAGAAAAAAATATATGCGTATGATGCACGGGACTTTATGTTCACTTTAGTTGTCATTTCTGGAAATACCCTGATGTTTATTTGGTACCATCAAAATGTAATAGAGAAATTATAGACCATAGAGAGAGCAATTGTGGCCTCAGTAAGAAGCTCCTACGACTATTTTTAGAGTTAAAATGATGGGAATGGTTAAGCAAAAACTTCATTTGGGTCAGAAAGTTTTCAGCAACAAGAGCCCTGCATATAACTTCCAACTTATTGGATACCTTGGTTCAAAATTAACATAGTTTATGTGGTTGTATAAAACTGTATTCCCCTATCCCATATAGAATCTTAAGCTGTGTATACACTGCGCGATGCGCTGTTTCCGGCCCCGCTGATATAGTCAATGTTGTGCTGCCTGCGCAGTCTATTTTATCTTGCGATACCGATCCCGCGGGACCGCGCATCAGCATCGCAAGCTGTGTACACATGGTGCAATATGCACTAACTTTCCTTATGATTTTGACTATATAGTCAAAATCGCAAAGAAAGTTAAGCGAATATCGCACCGTGTGTACACAGCTTTAGTGTTGCATACCTCCCAACATGACCCTCTCCAGGAGGGACAGAATGCTCTGCATCTGGTCTTTTCTCTTAATTTATGATTGCCATTACCTGTTTTGAACAGATTGATGGAGAAGACAGGTGTTTCAGCACAGGTGATGGCAATAATGAATTAAGAGGGATGCCCAGGGACAGAGCATGTTGGGAGGTATGGTGTAATGTCTCCCTGGTCACAGGTGTCACAGGCAATACCTATTTTATTTCCTGGAGAGGCATTTCACTAAATAACGCTTAGCATAAACAGAAGAGAATGTTTTCTGCTGCCATAAAAACTATTTATTTATTTATTTATTTATGTGTGCGTATGTGTATAAATATATATATATATATATATATATTGTGACAAGGATCACAGACACGGGGACTCAGATTAACACTTTCAGTGTTTATTTTGAACAGCAGGTCACCACATAGCAAGTTAAATCCATATGCAGTCAGTATTACAGGCAGTAGCATACAGGCACTCTCAGCAAGGCAGACTCTTGATAGACTCCAGTGGTCCCTAGTCTAACCCACACAACCCAGCCTATCACTTGTGTAGCTATTCCACCATCAAGAGCAAGGTGACTCTGCCCTTGAAACCCTTATATCAGGAAATCCCAGGTGCTGCTGATCACACACCTGGGATTCTGCTACTGCTTCCAAAACCTGGTCCGAATCCTCCACATTACTTTCACATGGAAAAATGCTATCTCTGCCACACTCCTCCCCCCTTATTTACAACCACTCTGGTGAAGCTACACTATTTTCAGGCGAGCTCTCTGCCTCGCCCACCCCTACCTGTGTCATTTGCCCAGGTACACAGCCTTCCACTACCTTCCAGAGGTCACCCACCTCACCTTGTTCCTCCTCCCCTAGCTTCACCATAGGGTTACATGGAGGAACAGGACCTACAAACCTCCTGGAAAGGGCATTGGCATTGAGGTGTTGTTTCCCCGGACGATGCCTCACCTCAAACTTAAATGGCTGCAAAGCCAAAAACCAACGGGTCACACGAGCATCACCTCTTTGTTAGTATGCATTCACTGTAAGGGTGCATGGTCTGTGACCAACAAAAACTCTTGTCCCAATAAATAATACCTTAATGACTCAACTGCCCATTTAATGGCCAAGCACTCCTGCTCTACAGTTGAGTACCTGCGCTCCCTATGCAATAATTTACGGCTAAGGTAGAGGATGGGCTTCTCCTCTCCATCTACCTCTTGGGATAGGACTGCTCCTAATCCTGTCCCAGAAGCATCCGTTTGTAACACAAATTGCTTTTTAAAGTCAGGAGCTTGCAAGACAGGCTCAGTACACAAAGATCGTCTTAAATCCTGCCAAGCAGTTTCCACTGGTCTAGACCATGTTATCTTGTCTGGGAATTGTTTTTTTAAGACATTCGGTTAGTGGAGCCGCTCTAGCGGCGAAATCGTGAATGAACCTGCGACCAAACCAAGAAATGTCCTAAGTTGTGATTTACATTTAGGTCTAGACCAGGTGAGGAATGCTTCTACCTTACTAGGCTGAGGTTTAACCTGTCCTCTGCCCACAATATACCCCAAATACTTGGCCTCAATCATACCAGTGGCACATTTCTCAGGTTTGGCGGTAAACCCATGTGCATGTAGAGACTGTATAACGGCTTCTACCTTTAGTAGGTGTGACTCCCAGTCAGAGCTGAAAAAATCAATGTCATCTAAATATGCAGTCACATATTCCCTGTGGGGCCACAGCAACTTATTCATAGCTCTCTGAAAGGTTGCTGGGGCACCATGTAAACCAAATGGGAGCATTTTATATTGGAATAAGCCTTCTGGGGTAGAGAAGGCTGTTTTGCCTTAGCAGCTTCTGTTAACGGAATCTGCCAATAACCTTTTGTCAAATCAAGTGTAGTGAGATATTGACTATTAGCTAAATTTTCTACCGACTCATCAACCCGGGGCATAGGGTAAGAATCAAATCGGGACACTTGATTTAATTTACGGAAGTCATTGCAGAACCGTAAGGCACCTGAAGGCTTCGGTACTAGGACAATTTGATTATTCCACTCACTGGTGGATTCCTCTATAACCCCTAGGTGTAACATCTCTTCCACCTCCTGCTTTACCGCTGCCCGATTCGCTTCGGGTATGCGATATGGCCTCTGTTTAACGACCACCCCGGGTGGAGTCACAACATCATATTGGATGATCTGTGTCTTTCCCGGAATGGCAGAAAACACATCTTGGTAGCATTGGTAACGTCTCACAAGATACCTCTCTGACAACTCCATCCTCGATCCACTACAATCTGGCTTTCGCCCACTCCACTAAACTGAGACTGCCCTGGTGAAAGTCATCAATGACCTGCTTTCGGCCAAATCCAGGGGCCACTTCTCTCTGCTCATCCTTCTGGACCTCTCTGCTGCCTTTGACACTGTAGATCATTCTCTCCTCCTCTGCACACTCCAAAATGCTGGCCTCTCTAGCACTGTCCTTGACTGGTTTTCTTCTTACCTCACTAACCGCTCCTTCTCTGTGTCTGCCTCCAGCACCACCTCACACCCTTCCATCCTTCCTGTTGGTGTCCCTCAGGCTTCTGTCCTTGGACCCCTTCTGTTCTCCCTGTAACCTCTTCCCTGGGCGCACTCATTAACTCCTTTGGTCTTCAATACCACCTGTATGCTGATGACACACAACTCTACCTCTCCTCTCCTGATCTGTCCCCCTCTGTCCTCTCTCAGGTTTCTAGCTGCCTCTCCGCAATCTCCTCCTGGATGTCTGAGCGCTCTCTGAAGCTCAACATGGACAAAACTGAACTCATCATCTTCCCCCCATCCAGAGCAACACCCCCGACCGATATCTCTATCATTGGTGACAACACCACCAACTCCCCCATTCCCCAACTCCGCTGCTTGGGCGTCACTCTTGACTCCTCCCTCTCCTTTGCACCCCCCATCCAAGCTCTGGCACAATCCTGTCATTTCCAGCTATGCAACATTGCTCGTATCAGGCCATATCTCTCCAAGAGTGCAACTAAACTCATCATCCACTCATTGGTCATCTCACGACTTGACTACTGCAATGTTCTCCTCACTGGCCTCGCTTGCTCCCACCTTGCTCCCCTCCAATCCTGAACTCCGCAACTAGGCTTATCTTCCTCTCCCGCTGAACCACATCTGGCTCCCATTTCCCTACAGAATCCTCTTCATACTCCTCACCCTCACATACAAGGCCATCTCTAATTCCACTGCTCCCTACATCTCCAACCTTCTCTCCCTTCATACTCCCTCTCGCCCCCTACGGTCGACTAATGACCGTCGCCTCTCCACCGCCCTGGTCACTGCTTCCAATGCTCGTGTTCAAGACTATGCCCGTGCTGCACCCCTTCAGTGGAACGCACTCCCCCGCTCCATTAGACTCTCCCCGACCTTGCAAAGCTTCAAACGGGAACTAAAAACCCACCTATTCATCAAAGCATACCCTCCCGATGCATAACCCAGTCCTGAAGCCGTGCCTCCACCCCCCTGCCTCATGCCATGAACATCTCAGCTTTGCTTACATACTGCCATCAGGCTACCTCCCGCTTGCCTGCACCTCTTGTCATCTGTCTGTCACCCCTCTCCACTAGATTGTTAGCTCTTCAGAGCAGGGCCCTCTTTCCTCTTGTTATCTAAGCCCTCGTCTTGACACATTTCACTCGCAACTCTCCCCTACTCAACGACCATCTTTACCCTGCTTGTAAAGGCTCATCTCCATCTATGGCCACCAGCCTCTAGTAGTATGACGATTACTCCCTCAATACTTACATCTTAGCTGTATTATATCTTGAGAATGTGTGGTGCTCTATGTTACCTGTACTCTATTTCTGTTATTTATTTACTGTAATGCTTTGTTTTGTCTCCCTGTACTGTCCTTTGTACGGCGCTGCGAAACACATGTGGCGCCTCATAAATAAAATGTAATAATAATAATTTCACTAAGTTCACCACTTCCCATTTCTGTTCAGGTGTAAGCGTGACTTCAATGGGTACCTGGCATTCTGAAATTTTTTTAGCTACCAAAGTGGGCCGTTCGGCAATTTTCTTCCAGGGTTTTAACAGGTTTACATTGTAGACTTGTACCTCCCTCCTTCTACCCTCCTGTTGGACCCTGTAATTGACCGGTCCCACTGCTTTGATGATCTCATAAGGGCCCCGCCATTGTGCTTACATCTTGATTTCTGTGGAGGTCACCAGTACTAACACTTTGTCTCCCAGATTAAAGGACCGGTTGACTGAGGTGACGTCATACCTCTCTTTCTGATGTTGTTGTGCCCTTTCCATGTGTTTGTTCAGTAGTGGCGCAATCTGCCTTAGTCGGCCGTATAACTGGGCCACAAACTGAACAACGTTAGGGTCCTGGCATGGTTGTTCTTCCCACCCTTCTTTTAAGAGACCTAGGGGTAAATTTACTAAGATTCGTATTTTCCCGTTTGAGGTCAAAGTTCAATCACGAATGACATTGAAAGTGTAAATATGCAACTTTTTGAATTGATTACGACTAATTTACTAAGCTGCCGTATTCTGCATTTTCGGGTTTTCCGATGTCGATGTCATTCGTTTTTTTTGGCAGTGTTTTACGTGAGTGACTTGTAAAACACTGCCGACTTTAATACAATGAATCTCGGCCGGATCTGAGAGATCCGTGCTGGGCTTCATTGTGCACCTTGTAAAAAAAAAAAAAAAATGTTTAAATGTAAAAAAAAAATTGCGTGGGGTCCCCCCTCCTAAGGCAAACCAGCCTCGGGCTCTTTGAGCCGATCCTGGTTGCAGAAATATGGGGAAAAAATGGACAGGGGTTCCCCCATATTTAAACAACCAGCATCGGGCTCTGCGCCTGGTCCTGGTTCCAAAAATACGTGGGACAAAAAGCGTAGTGGTCCCCCGTATTTTTGAAACCAGCACCGGGCTCCACTAGCTGGACAGATAATGCCACAGCCGGGGGTCACTTTTATACAGTGCCTTGCGGCCGTGGCATCAAATATCCAACTAGTCACCCCTGGCCGGGGTACCCTGGGGGAGTGGGGACCCCTTCAATCAAGGGGTCCCCCCCCAGCCACCCAAGGGCCAGGGGTGAAGCCCGAGGCTGTACCCCCCATCCAATGGGCTGCGGATGGGGGGCTGATAGCCTTTGTTCAAAGTGAATGATATTGTTTTTAGTAGCAGTACTACAAGGCCCAGCAAGCCTCCCCCGCAAGCTGGTACTTGGAGAACCACAAGTACCAGCATGCGGCGGAAAAATGGGCCCGCTGGTACCTGTAGTACTACTACTAAAAAAATACCCCAATAAAGACAACACACACACACCTTGAAAGTATAACTTTAATACATCCATCCACACCTCCATATACACATACTTACCTTATGTTCTCACGCAGGTCGGTCCTCTTCTCCAGTAGAATCCATGGTGTACCTGTTGAAAAAAATTATACTCACATAATCCAGTGTCTTAGGCTCCTCGGTAAATCCTTTTGTAATCCACGTACTTGTAAAAATAAAAAAACGGATACCCGACCTCGCACTGAAAGGGGACCCATGTTTTCACATGGGTCCCCTTTCCCCGAATGCCTGGAACCCCCTCTGACTTAAGTCCAAGAAGGTTCCATCAGCCAATCAGGGAGCGCCACGTTTGGACAGGCGGCACGCGGCAGTGTTACAATGTAGCGCCTATGCGCTCCATTGTAACCAATGGTGGGAACTTTCAGGTCAGCGGTGAGGTCACTTTCGGTCAACCGCTGACCTGAAAGTTCCCACCATTGGTTACAATGGAGCGCATAGGCGCTACATTGTAACACTGCCGTGTGCCGCCTGTCAGACAGTACAGGAGCACACAGCCGATCAGGAGGGTGCCGCAACGTGGCGCTCCCTGATTGGCTGAAGAAACCCACTTAGACATCAGTGAGAGGGGGTTTCTGGCATTCGGGGAAAGGGGTCCCATGTGAAAACATGGGTCCCCTTTCAGTTCGTGGTCGGGTGTCCCGTTTTTTTATTTTTACAAGTACGTGGATTGCAAATGGATTATCCGAGGAGCCCTCTACACTGGATTTGGTGAGTAGGATTTTTTCAACAGGTACACCATGGATTCTACTGGAGAAGAGGACCGACCCTCGTGGGAACTTAAGGTAAGTATGTGTATATGGTGGTGTGTATGTATGTATTAAAGTTATACTTTCAAGGTGTGTGTGTATTGTCTTTATTGGGGTATTTTTTTAGTAGTAGTACTACAGGTACCAGCGGGCCTGGTTTTCCGCCGCATGCTGGTACTTGTGGTTCTCCAAGTACCAGCTTGCGGGGGAGGCTTGCTGGGACTTGTAGTACTGCTACTAAAAACAATATTCATTACTTCGAACAAAGGCTATCAGCCCCCCATCCGCAGCCCATTGGATGGGGGGGACAGCCTCGGGCTTCACCCCTGGCCCTTGGGTGGCTGGGGGGGGACCCCTTGATTGAAGGGGTCCCCATTCCCCCAGGGTACCCCGGCCAGGGGTGACTAGTTGGATATTTGATGCCACGGCCGCAAGGCACTGTATAAAAGTGACCCCCGGCTATGGCATTATCTGTCCAGCTAGTGGAGCCCGGTGCTGGTTTCAAAAATACGGGGGACCCCTACGCTTTTTGTCCCCCGTATTTTTGGAACCAGGACCAGGCGCAGAGCCCGGTGCTGGTTGCTTAAATATGGGGGAACCCCTGTCAATTTTTTTCCCATATTTTTGCAACCAGGGCCGGCTCAAAGAGCCCGAGGCTGGTTTGGTTAAGGAGGGGGGACCCCACGCAATTTTTTTTTGAAAAATTATAACATTTCCCACCCCTTCCCACTGATAAACATGCACGGATCTCATGGATCCGTGCATGCCTATACAAACACGGGATAAAAAAGCAGGTCTGTTTTTTTTTTAGCACTTTTTCACGATTTGTATTTTAGCACGGCAGTGTTTGGCTATTGTCGGCAGTGTTTGTGTTTTGCACTTTTTAGTAAATGACCGATTTCTACCAAATTGCAGGCGTAATTGACCGATGGTGTATTGATTCGTGATTTTTTCCAAGGACTTCCAAAATATTACGAATGCCCTCATCACTGCCGTGATTTTTGCTTAGTAAATTACCGAGATGACACTTTGAAGAAAAAACGTCATCTCGGTCAAAATCGGGACCTTAGTAAATATACCCCCTAGAATTCCTCTGGGCTGTCTCCCATAGAGGAGCTCAAAGGGACTAAACCCTGTAGAGGATTGGGGTACCTCTCTGACCGCAAACACAATCTCATTTTTCTTGTGACACTGCCCTCTATCATTTGCTTAAGGTTTTTATTAATTCTTTCTACCAGGACATCTGTCTACGGGTGGTACACCGAGTTGGTAATCCTGTTTACATTTAGCAACCGACATGAATTTTTCATGAGTTTAGACACGAAAGGTGTACCTTGGTCCGTTAAGACCTCTTTCGGTATTCCTAAGCAGGTATACATGGTTAGTATTTCTCTTGCAATAGTGCCAGATTTCATATTGCACAGGGGTATAGCCTCTGGGTACCTGGTGGCATAGTCAACTACCACCAATATGTATTGGTGCCCTTGAGCAGATTTTTCCACTGGCCATACCAATCTGCTCAAAAGGTACGGAAATGCGTATGGGCAGCTTCTAACACCAACTGCTCCAGTTTCCGGGGAACCAAGATCTGATCTACCTTTTTCCTTTGTAAAGTAGCGACACGATATAGCAAATCATTTTTCAAAACAAAATATGGTATACCCTTGGACAGTAAAGCATCAACTACCCTGCCGCAAACTACTTTAACAGTCGCAAATGCATGTACCAAATTGCTGTCATTGCGTTGATCTCTCCCAAAGTCCTGCAGTGATATCTTCACACCAACTGGGTTCCAATGGGCCTCGGACTCTTGGGGTGGTTTGGGAACGGCAGCCTCTCTCTCGGATGCTAAACTTTGGTAGTCTCTGGTCTCTGGCTTCTAAGTTGTTTCGGTGGTTGATGGTTTGTTGGTAGAATGCCAGGTAACCAGCTCCTGCAGCAATGGAAAGTCCCGGCCCAGGATCCGCGGATTTGGGGGTCTGGAGGTCACCGCCACCACCTTTACCGACTGACCTTGAACGGTCAGGGGTAAGTAGACACGTGGGCACTCCTCCACATCGCCATGGACGCACAACACCCTGACAGGAGGCTGGACCTTGTCAGCTCCCGGAGGAACCACGTTGGCCGCAACAATGGTGAGCTCACTGCTGGTATCCACCAGGGCCCAAATCTCCCAGTTTTCCACCTGTACCTGCACCCGGAACAGGGAGGACTCTGCTTGGGATACCCCCACCACCGCCATGCTGACCAACGGCCGCGACGTTTTCCCCACACTGCAATCCATCAGCTCACCCTATTTTGGGCAGTCCCACCGCACATGACCAGGCTCGCCGCACTCAAAGCACACCAAGGGAGGCGGAGCCTTTGGTTTATCTACTGGGACCTGAGTTCTGGGTTTAGGTGGTGGCCCGTATCCTGACCTGGCTATATTCAGCTTTCCCAGCGTCAGGTGCCGCTCAATCACCACTACCACTCCTCTAATGTCTGGGGGTCAGCCTGAAGGGCTCACTGCTGCACCGAGCGGTCTAACACCCACATAGCCTGGTCCAGTGCGACTACTTCCACAATCTGTACTGCAGAGTTTTTATACGGCTGTAACCAGGCCCTTGCCAGTCGGATTAGTTTGGCCAGCTGAATCCTGGGAGGCTCAGAGTCCTCCAGCTGCCAGTCATGGAATTCTTGGGCTTTGCTGGGCCACGTCACTCCAATCCTATCCAGTATAGCCTTTTTCAGGCCAGGATAGAAGCGTGCCTCAGCCACAGTCATGTTCACATACGCCCGCTGTGCCTCCCCTGTTAAACAGGTAGCCAGCCTGTCAGATCATTCCTCCGCAGGCCATCACAACCAAGTGGCCGTGCGCTCGAACGTGCAAAGGAATGCCTCTATATCATCCGCTGGGGTGAGCTTTAGTAGCTTTTCCCGCTCTGGCTCAGATTTTTTAAGCACTTTTAGTTTTAACTCATTGCACAACATTTGAATTTGAGTTTGCTGTCTTTCAGCTTGGGTTCGTTGCCCCTCATGTAACATCTGAATTTGGGTTTGTTGCCCCTCATGTAACATTTGAATCTGGGTTTGTTGCCCAGCTGCAAGTTCAGCAAATTGTTTTAGTAACTCCTCCATATTGCCCTGCGTGGCCCCTTTAAGGACAAATCTAGGAGGCTTATCAAACAGTCCAAGCTGACACCCGCCTGTTCTGCTGGCTATTTAACACATAACAGCAAGCAGTCTGCCTATAATGTTATGGCCCTTTAAGGCAGCCACTTGCACTGCATAACCAGAGAAGAAGAAAAGAAAAGGGAAAACTTGCAGTTTAAATACCGGTATGCTTACCAACAGTTTCTGCTGTACACCGTGTCCTTGCTCGCATTCTCAACTACTTTTGACAAGGATCACAAACACGGGGACTCAAATGAACACTTTCAGTGTTTATTTTGAACAGCAGGTCACCACATAGCAAGTTAAATCCATATGCAGTCGGTATTACAGGCAGTAGCATACAGGCACTCTCAGCATGGCAGACTCTTGATAGGCTCCAGTGGTCCCTAGTCTAACCCACACAACCCAGCCTATCCCTTGGGTAGCTATTCCACCATCAAGAGCAAGGTTCTCCCTGCTCCTGCTGTCACTCTCACTGTCACTCTCCCTGTCCCTGAATACTGGATCATACTGTGTTGCATAATGTGAATTGTGGATCATACCGTGTTGCATAATGTGAATTGTGGATCATATTGTGTTGCATAATGTGAATTTTGGATCATACCATGTTGCAGGGGTGGATTGGGATGGAAAACCAGCCTTGGAAATTTATGGAAGTAGCCCTAATGGTGGTGCAGGCTAATGAGGGGTGGGGTCTGTTGAGGGGGATGAAATCCCTCCTCTTTGGGCCTGACTTTATGCAATTGGGCCTTCCGTGCGTCTTTTGCTGCAGTTGTGTCTGAGACCAGGGGCAGATTGGGAACTAAAAGTGACCCTGTCATTTTTTTTACAAGTGGTCCAACATGGGCAGCACAGGAGGTATAATATACTGTGTAGCTATGGCAGCATCACTGGATGGCAGAGTTGTTGCAGTGCAGAGATGGAATAACAGAATGAATGGGGACAATGTAGTGTACTGAGTGCAGTGGGCTGCCTGTCATGTAGGGGGATGGGGTCATATGACAACACAAAGGCAGATTTCAAATGGTGGATGCTGCCCCGAGCCATCCTCACTGCCGCCGCCCACTTCCTCCTCACCACCGCTGCTGCCCAGCGCCTTCTCCGCACTGCCACCGCCCACGTCCTCCTCACTGCCGCCGCTGCCGAGGGCCTTCTCCGCACCGCTGCCCACTTCCTCCTCACCGCCGCCACCCACTTCCTCTGGATGGCAGAGTTGTTGCAGTGCAGAGAAGGAATAACAGAATGAATGGGGACATTGTAGTGTACTGAGTGCAGTGGGCTGCCTGTCATGTGGAGGGCCACATGACAACACAAACATGACAACACAAAGGCCCGACAGACACGTCAGCCTACCAGGAATCTTCCTCGTGAGCCCTATGGCCAATCCGCCCATGCCGTGTTGCATAATGTGAATTGTGGATCATACTATGTAGCATAATGTGAATTTGTATGATACCATGTTCCATATGTGACTTGTGGATCATACCGTGTGGCACAATGAGAGTTTTGGATCATACCATGTTGCATAATGTGAATTGTGGATCATACCGTGTGGCATTATGTGAATTTGGGATCATACTGTGTTTCATAATGTAAATTGTGTATCATACCGTGTGGCATAATGTGAATTTTGGATCATACTGTGACGCATATGGTGAATTTTGGCTCATTCTGTGTGGCGTAATGTGAATTTTGGCTCATTCCATGAGAATTTGGGTCATTCAGTGTGGTGTAATGTGTAAGAGGCACCAGTACTAGATAGTCTAAGGGGTCCTACTATTTTGGTGCTTATGTGTATAAGGGGTATATGGTGACAGGGCCGTCTTTTCGTATGGGCTCAATGGGCACTTGCACAAGGGCCCCAGGGGTATAAGAGCAATAGGGTGATAACTGAGGGTCCCCTCTTTCCAGGGATACCAGATTTTTGAAAATTGGCCTTGGGGAACCGGAGATATCCAATGTCAAAGCAGTGGTCCCCATCCAAGCCTGTTACTTGCTATTCCCAGCCAGATAGCTAGGGTTCTGTCTGACTTAGAGTTTTTCTGAGGGTATACTCCAAAAGCTTGGACTCTCCCCTTTTGGTGGACACTGGCAGCTTGTCTCTACTACGCCCAGATCCAGAGATATCCACCTTCCAGCAGCTGCTCCCTGCTCCAGCTCCACACGCCTGGGATGCAGTTTAATATATATTCATCGGTGGATTGCTCTGGCTCCTGAACTCTGATCCCCAAGTCCTAAGTACCTCCTAAAGGTGGAACTCTCTAGCAGTTTATCACATTGGAAGCTAAGAAATCTATTTCCAGGAACTGGAGATATTTGCAGTCAAGCATGTTGCCCTCCCATTGGAAAATTATGAATATTAAGCACACTCCACTATCCTCCCCTCCCTTACGTATTAAACACCCCCTACCACCCTGGATGTCATGTATCGGGGACCCTTCTTTCAGCACAATGCCCTCTTCTACAGTTTAGTGTTTTCCCTTGTGCAGTAAATGAATAATTAACAGAAATTACATGATGAGCGAAAGATAGAACACCCAATACCGCCTGCGGAACTTTAAAGCTGCCACTGATAGCACCCCCCACCCTTACTGCTGGAGAATGGGTAGGGGTCCCAGTGCATTGCTGTGTCCAGGGGCCTACATTGCTGTTAAGACAGCCCTGTATGGTGAGGTATACTACACTTAAGGACACGCCCCCTTTTCAGTGGCCACACTTGCATAATTACAACCTTCACTTTTCCAAAACCCCACTTCAAAATTTCCACTTCGACCACTATATATATATATATATATATATAAAAGTAATAGTTGAAGGCAGGTAAATATGTTCTACAGAATTTGTTAAGAACCGGATTAGGGTCCTGGGCTTGAATGTGAAAAGAAAGGGTAGGTTCTACATCCATATAGGCCCAGTTCGAATCTCTGAGCTATTAGGTTCACAGAAGGCTAATTATGGCTTTCAGCTGTAGGTGTCTGTTAAAACCGCTGTCAGCCTGATCATTTCTCTCTCATGCTGCTTAGGGAAAAGGAGAGACTATGGAGTCTCTGTGAGAAAAAACTGTTCTTGAAAGCCAGTGAGCTGTGCCTGGTAAAAATGATTGTATTGGTTTATTAGTGAGTTAGGATTATCCTATGTATAGTTAGCGCCAGACGGCAAGGTATTTATTTTAATGTTTATTTCTATTTTTCTGCACAATAAACCTGGATGAGGCCAGCTGCACCAAAACAACGGACTTGTGTGATCTCTCAGTTGTGGCTTCCTCCCATCTACCCCAGGAGATGGTACCTGTTCCCCTGACCCAGTTACAATATATACAATGACTATATATATATATATATATATATATATATATATATATACACAGGAAAGAGACTGCGGCACTCAAGTATTGAAAATAAAGTTCTTTAGTGAAAAGCAATCACTATGCCAAAATAGAAATGATCACCATGCCATAATGCAATGTTTTGGTGCCGCTGCAGCACCGTTTTCAAGCTTTGGCATAAGTGACAGACAGACAGGACACTGATATTTACTCACCTAAATAGGCTGGATCCACCACGCTGTGTGGGAGCCGGGTCCGGTCGTCACTTCTGCGAGCTGAAGGTTCACAGCGTTACTTCCGCTGACATCAGACTGTCCCGGCCCCCGTAGGCACGGCAACGCTGACAGTGTTACCTGGTTACCGGGACGCAGCCGTCCGTATGATTCCCGGGCTCCCTCAGAGTGCACTATGGACATAAACACATGAAAGAAGGGAGAATTAGAAGATATACTCATTACAGACTGTTCTCATTAACATATTAAATACAGCTAAATATAACACTATACGCATAATGTGATAGTCTGTTCCTAAGAGTCCCTACTAAAATCATGTTAGACACATCAGAGACAACTTGCACAATGAAAAAATAGGTAAATGCTATGCCAGGTGAGTGGTGACACTCAAACAATATGTGAATAAATGAATGACAATCACACATTAATACATTCCTTTAAATGGAGATTGTCCTCATGGCTTCATCATCCTCTAATCTTCATATCCTCAGCACATATGGAGAGAACAGAATTCCATCATGTGTAGTACAATAACTTTTAATAACACACACACAATAAAAAGCAAGAATCCAATATCTCCCCCACACCCTGTTAGGATGCCAAAGGCTGAACAATTACCGGAACTACTTGAGAACTGGTGCAAAACAGTTCTCAAAAAAACATATGATGTTAGTCACCAAACAGTCTTCCCGGTTAGGCAGTCTGGGAGTCTGGTATACAAACAGCAATCCAACTTTCCACAGGAACTGGGGGATCCAAAACTGCCAACGCGTTTCAACCCAAATGCTCTGGGACTTTTTCAAGGAAGTGTAAAAGTTTCCTGTCCCCGGACCGTTAAAAAACCCAAATTGTCCAATCAAAAGTAATACATGCACAGCTATATCTATTGGCCAATCGGGAAACCTCCCTCATTATATCACTATATTCTGTGGAGGATCCCGCAGTCCATCACAGATGCAGCTTTCCTCCGGAAGTGTGTCATGACTGGAAATGCATCACAATATCTCCATCGCGCTGGCCATCAATCCTAAGCATGTGCTACCTCGGTGGTTCCTTCCCTTCTGAAGTACGTTATCGCCGGAAGTCTGTCACCATGTTTAAAAATGTCTAAAAAGTCAACCAAGGTATTTAAGAAATAGCTTTTTAGAGGAACAGGTTAAAAAATTTATTGTTGAAGGTATAGATTTTATTCTTCACAATAATTATTTTATTTTTAATGGAGTTTTTTATATTTAAAAGGTTGGCACAGCCATGGACACCAGATTTGCTCCTAGTTATGCTAATATTTTCATGGGAATTGGAAGTAATGGGTCAGCGCACTCTAAGGGTGTGGATGTTGAGGAGGGGGGGGAGATAGAATTATGGGGGGGGGGGATTGACCTTGTTCTTGTATGAGGATAACCAATGATATTTATGTTCCCTTTAAGTGCAATGATAACCCGTGAGGATGGATTGTGTATATTTATTGATTGTATGTTACGTATAAGTGAACGTCCCTCTTCAGGTAAGTCCTGCAGACTACCCTTTCTGAGTGTACCCTCCTAAATGGTACACCTGTGCTTGGGCCCTTACAGTCAATGTGTCCAAAATGCCACTATCAGGTGTGTCTTGCAGACCACCCTTTATATGTATACCCTCCTGATGGTATACCCTACTCAGAAGGACCCCAGCTGGGGTAAATGTCGGGTGTACCTTATTACGGGTCACCTTTACCATAGGTGTGGTTGGCCTATGTGCTTCTGGTTAATTTTCTGTTTGTGTATTCTTGTGAGTGTGACACATGGGCCAGTGGGAGACAGATTGTGTCTGGAACAACAACCCATTTGGAGCGAACCTGGTGTCCTGGTGTCGCTATATTGATGATGTCTTTTTTATATGGAGGGGGAGAGAGAAAGTTTGGATCAGTTCTGTTTTTATCTCAATACTAATGTTTTAAACATAGAGTTCACTTTCAACATAGACAAATGTAAGGTTGACTTTTTAGACAATACAGTGTTCATTGAAAATCATGCAATAAACACTAGAACTTATATGAAGCAGACGGATTCAAGATCCTATATAGGATATGATAGCTGACACCATATGAATTGGTTGAACTCTATCCCACAGGGCCAATTAAAAGGTCTGAAGAGAAATTGTACAGATGAGGAGACATTTAAACAACAGGCTGATTAACTAAAATTAAGGTTTGAGGAGAGTGGATATAGAACCAAATTATTGGAACAAGCTATGAGGGAAGCGGAAAAAGTGGACAGGAATGATTTATTGGTCGCCAACCCTCCTAGGAAAACTAAAAGGGATAAATATGAGTGGGCCTTTATTACCGATTTCAATTCCCAATATAGGATTCTAGAAAAATCATTTAAGAGAAACTGGAATATCTTAAAGAAAGATCCTATATTGAGTGGAGTCATTCCGGAACATCCGGCTCCAAATTTAAAAACCACACTAGTGCGGAGTTATCTTCCACCTAAAAAACGGGAGGGTAGGATTGCCACTAAAGGCTTCCACCGTTGTGGTTCATGTATAGGGTGTTGAGAAATCAAAAGTGATGGCTCAAAGAAATTAGAAACAGTATGCATTAATGGGCACACTTTTAAGTTAAAGGATTTTATTACGTGCAATATGAATGTCATATATTGCATTGAATGCACTTGTCACCTTTTTTTATGTAGGACGGACATCCCGTGCTTTAAAGTACGGATAGCAGAACATTGCTGAAATATTAAGAAGGGACTAGAGACTCATGCTCTTTCGAACCATTTAAAAAAATATCACAACTGTTCCACAAAAGGAATTGTGAGATTTGCCGGAATCAAATTGGTCAGATGTTGCTACCCTTTTGGGAAACTGTGAGATGCAGTGTATTTTTTAATTCAATACACTTCATCCACATGGTATTACTATTAACGACGGTTTCGAATTGAAGTGGTTTTTATAATTTTATGTCTCCTTTTTAACTAAGTTTTTGTATTTTAGATGTCTTATGGATTGTTATCACGTGACCGGACGTTAATACATCATTATAGGAGCCGGGATTAATTATTCACACAAACCAGCGTCCGGTCATGTGACCTATAGAGGCTATCAGTTATTTCACATGACCGGACACTAAACACAGCTTCAGTTCGTTGCCTAGTTACAGCTCCGACTTTGATCATGTGGAGCGCACCACATGACTACTCTTGCACTGATACTTTTGGACGACCTCCGGTCACGTGACCCGTTTTGGTCACATGATCGAAACTTTTAGATGGATGAGAATATTTTAAGGTAATTTCTTCTATTTTACACAATTGTTTTGCATATTTCTCTATGTTTATATGTTCTGGGACCAATTAGGACTTTAGAATTATGTATTATAATGTAAATTTCAGAACAGCTTGTATTTTAAATGTGTAATGCAATCAGCCAGGTGTAGTGAGTTATGCCACTCAAACTAGGTATAAAAGGGTTTCACACCAGCCACTATACACTTGCTCCTGAGGAAGCTGGATCAAACAAACCAGCGAAATGCATTCAGCTTCTCGCCTGTTCTGATATCCACTACTATTGCTGGCATTTATTGGTCACTCCTGTGCAAAAGACTGGACTTTTCCACTGCAATATCCACCTGCTTGGACTCATTACATCACCTGCCAAGGATAATACTACTCTTCCGGCTACTTACAAGGTGGACATTCCCTGCATTTGGATCACCGGTAAAACCTCATATTGCAAAGTATCGGATTTTGCCAAATAACCGATTATTGATGGCTATACCCAGTGACACTAGTCCTATTTGAGTGTTTCCTAGCCAGTAATGTGGAACTATCACTAACGATAATATATACAGGCTTCTATGTGGCATATTATATTCCATTTTAACGTTTTAATTTTAGTTTGTGTTAATAATAAATGTGTATTTTTATTTACAAGCTTTTCGGATTTATATATATTTAAATTTTGAAATCTATTGATCAGCCAGCGCTGGTATTCTTCCTTTTTTGTCTATGTATCTGTTTGGACATTTTAAGCCTACGTACATTTGTTATATGAAGGATTTTAAGAACTGGGAACCTTTGTTATTATATATGGATAGACATGACAACGATGTAGGAAATGACTTTCACAGGCATCCAGGGAATCTCCATGACAACAGCATTGCGCCCCATAGATTATGAGGATGACATGCATCCGGAACTGATGTCACGTACTCTGAAAACACGGTGACAGACTTCTGGCGAAGACGTACTTCAGAAGGGAAGGAACCAACGAGGTAGCACATGCTTAGGATTGATGTCACGCGTAATGGAGATATGGTGACGCGTTTCCAGGCATGACACATGTCCGAAGGGAAGCTGTAGCTATGATGGACAGCGGGATCCTCCACAGAATATAGGGGTACATTTACTAAGCAGTGATAAGAGCGGAGAAGTGAGCCAGTGGAGAAGTTGCCCATGGCAACCAATCAGCACTGAGTAACATCTATAATTTGCATACTATAAAATGATACAAAGCTGCTGATTGGTTGATGGGGAAATTTCTCCACTGGCTCACTTCTCCGCTCTTATCACTGCTTAGTAAATGTTCCCCATAGTGAGATAATAAGGAGGGAGGTTTCCCGATTGGTCAATAGATATCGCTGTGCATGTATTACTTTTGATTGGACAATTTGGGTTTTTAAACGGTCCGGGGACAAGAAACTTTTACACTTCCTTGAGAAAGACCCAGAGCATTTGGGTTGAAACGCGTTGGCCATTTTGGATCCCCCAGTTCCTGTGGAAAGTTGGATTACTGTTCGTATACCGGACTCCCAGACTGCCTACCCGGGAAGACTGTTTGGTGACTAACATCGTATGTTTTTTTGAGAACTGTTTTGCACCAGTTCTCAAATAGTTCCGGTAATTGTTCAGCCTTTGGCATCCTAACAGGGTGTGGGGGAGATATTGGATTCTTGCTTTTTATTGTGTGTGTGTTATTAAAATGTTATTGTACTACACATGATGGAATTCTGTTCTCTCCATATGTGCTGAGCATATGAAGATTAGAGGATGATGAAGCCATGAGGACAATCTCCATTTAAAGGAATGTATTAATGTGTGATTGTCATTCATTTATTCACATATTGTTTGAGTGTCACCCGGCATAGCATTTACCTATTTTTTCATTGTGCATGTTCTTTAAAGTGCTTTGGAGGGACACTTTCTCTGGTATTTGCAGTTCTAGGCAGCCTACCATGCGCAGTTATACATATCACTGAAATACCTTTCCTGCAGGACATCAGAGACAACTGCCCGCTGAATAACACAAATCTGCAGAGAGACAGATAATATAATGTACTATAACATTATAATGAGTACCCGCCATAGTATACTCTATAAGAACTATATAGAGATTCTGTCTAGAGATATACATAGACTTTATATGTAAGTGTTCCAATTTTATTTCTCATTAAGAACGTTGGGATGTACTGTATTTAAAATGTGAATCCATTTTGTTTCACTACGTAGAAGGCGTCCATGACGATCCCCTCCTCTAAGCAAAGCTGGTACATCGTCTATAACCATGTGTTTCAAAGATGACAGGGGATGTTTTGCTTGTAAGAAATGTCTTGCTACCAGTTGATCAGAGCAGCCATTCACCAATGCTTTACTTATGGAAGACCTATGTTGGGCCATTCGTTCACGTACCGTTCGTATGGCCTTGCCCACATAGTAGAGATTGCAAGGGCATATGATGATATATATCACAAATGACATCTGGCATGATAAAACATGCTTGAGGTGGAAAATCCGTGATGATGTCAGATGTTTAAAAGTCAGTCTTGTTAACATATGTGAGCATATTGTGCATTTGGGAAATTTGTAGCAGCCAGGAGCTTTCGCAAGGAAATGCGGATCAACTGTATGTTTTTTAAAACCAGTGATATACGTGTGTACTACCGCATCTTTGATATTCCTTGCCTGAGTATAGCAGGCCATCGGTCTCTTATTCTTAAAACACGGTAGAGATTCGTCTGATGCTACAATGGGCCATAACGCTTGGCTGGCACGCTGAATCACTTGGCTTGAAGTGCTGAACTCCATTTTCCATGGGATGGTATTATCTTAGGTTTTCCTTGTTGGTTGTAACAGTAGCTCTCTGTTCAATGACAATACTTCCTCTTTTTGTTGCCTCAAGAGTTTCAGATTGTAGCCCCTGGCTACAAATCGGTCTATGACCTTATCAATCTCAACTGTTGCAGTAGATCAGTTACTTGAAATAAATGCTACCCTCATCATCTGAGACTCAGGTAAACCTCTTTTTAGAGGTTTAGGGTGGTGACTGGATGCCAGTAGCAATGTGTTTCTATCAGTTGGTTTAGAGAACACCTTAGTGTGTAGATGATAGTTTTCAATGGATACTTGAACGTCAAGATAGTTAATGGTTTTATCGCTAAACTGGAATGATACTTTGATAGGTGAGTCTCTAGTATTGATTTAATCAATCATTCTCAGTAATGCAGTTTCATCAACCGTCCATATGATGACTAAATCGTCACTGAATCTCATATAACATCGAATATATTGTACATACTCAGCCTTGTGTGAAAGTCGAAATTGCATTTTACTCTCAGAATGCAATATTGCATTTAGTAGCATGCATACGTACATATTTTGCGTACTATGGTACTTTGTGGATTACCGCATCTTACCATTATTATGGTAGAACATGCAGTTGCTAATAAAAGCCATATTGTTACACATATTCATACTCCAAATTTACACAGAACTTACACATAGTCATAAGATGATTTAATAACAGACTTTAGTATCTAGCAACATTAAGGTTAGATCAGGAGACAGCATTTCACATAGCACAGGTTTATCATGTTCAGCTCTCCATTTTGCTGCACCCCGGTATGTGCGGACAGAATATCACATATTGTGGGCTCACGCTATTGGGAGAAATGTATTATAGGTGAAATATTGTGCATTGTGAGGGGCGTGTAACTAGCCTGTTTGAATTACCTGCATGGTGGGAGCATGAGGGCATCAACAGTCACATTCCTGAGAACAATACCTTTGAATGGACCAATTGAATGGACCAATGGACCACCGAGTTACGAAAATGTTTACACCACGGACCTATAAGAACAGCGTGTTTATTATTGTATTGTGTGTGTTAGAAGCTATTGTATAAATACAGTTGCTTGGATCCATTCCAGAGATCTCCTATCTCAGAACTATTACGGTTATCTGCTGACGACTGTTGCCTGGATCCAGGGTGGCGCTTGCGTATGTATATCAGCTGTAACATACTCTGACGTTGTGTATAATACTTGCTGTTTACCTGTATTTCCATACTTGTGTTAATTTACCTTTTTCTGTTAGTATTAAATCTATATGTGCGTTGGACCACATTACAAACGTATATGGTTTCACAGATGGATTCCTTAAGGTATTTACAGGTGCATAACCGCACATAAGGTACGCGCCATATTTCTACGCCAACCACGTCAACAACAATATACTTTGCCTTGTTATTAATATGTAGGACTTAACAGTTGGGGGATCTTGCCAGGCGCTACGACCGAAAGGAGTGCACAAATCAAACTAATTCTGGTTTATCAGCAGAGGTGGACATCATATAAAGGTATAAAAACTATTTTTGTTTTATTTTAAAAGTTAGCATCTGATAATGAAAAACCACGTCCGTTTGTGTGCTCTGAATAGGCGCTAGTGTGATTTCAGGGATGATAAATAAATTTATTTTCTCTATCATGTATAAACATATATATTTTAAACAGGACGTATATTGTTGTATTGTTGCCATAAGTTGAATAAGTGCATATTAATAGAGTGGGTCTATTTCAGTTTGGATTGTGTTTTAGCGGGAAGCTATGCGAGCATGTAATCACATAAGCATGGATAATAAGTATATATAGCAATCAGGCTCTGTGGTTATGGAGATTGATTTATACGCAGCTGTTTTGTTTGTAAAGAGTAATATATAGAGATTTTGTGGTGGCTTTTAAGTTAGGAGCCATAAGTGAGTACGCTTTTGTGGTGCAGCCTGGGCCCCTGACACGTGGTTCTTGACCAGGGCCAGTTCCGGGGCTTCTGGCGCCCCGGGCGGCATAAGGGGGCGTGGCTTCATACAGGGGGCGTGGTCAGTTACGCCCCCTGTACTGTTGTAGGATGTGCGGTGCGCGATGACGTCATCGCGCACCGCACAGCAAAGGTCCTCTCCACGAAGGTAAACTAGACGCTAAGCGTCAAGTTCCCTTCGTGGAGAGGACCTTTGCTGTGCGGTGCGCGATGACGTCAACGAGCACCGCACATCATTACAGTGAAGGTCCTCTCCAGGAAGGGAAATTAGATGCGTAGCGTCTAGTTTCCCTTCACAACAGACAGCGGGACAGCGGGCCGCGGCAGCGGGGGGCACCACAGTAGCAGCGGATCTTGCCATGGTGCGGCACCCTCCGGATGGCGCCGCCGCCCTCCGGAAGGCGGTGCCCCAGGCAAAAGTCCTGCTTGCCCATGGCAAGATCCGCTACTGTTCTTGACTACGTAATCTGATGCTTGGACACGCACAAGCGTAATCACGCACGAGGTACACACAAGCACGCACTCAATTGCACGTGCTTAATCTCACGCGCCTACACACACGTGTGTCCGTAAACAAGTGCACAAGGGAATAAAGGTAATTATTGTAAGCTTTATAGGGTAACAATCCAAACTGAAAACGATCATTTGATAATACGTTTGGCGAACTGTATGATACAGCCTCTGGGAAATTATTGCCAGTTTCTGGGAAGTGACTTTTCTGTACAGAAATATCCAAGTGTGCAAGTGTGGTTATTGAAAGTAAACATATGATTGTTGAACCAGAGAGGTATACCGCAGGTAACACTAGATTAGAGAAGTCCAGTGGCATATGGCTCACTACCATATGTGATTATTGAGTTTTGTTGGAGCGCAGTGTTTTTGGAAATCGCTCAAGGTTGTAGGGACGTAGCCTTGTGAATTGTTTCTGTTATTGTAGGGCACACAGATAATAAGTATCTTTGTGCCGTCCAATTGGACCGCACATTTGCGAATAATAGCACATATAAGCAAACGTGATCTGTGTAAAGAAAACAGGTCAAAAGAACTCGCAAGGGGTCGGGGGGTGAAGAGTCTGTACCACCCTTAATTCAAACAATACTTTTGCGAGTCTGATACTTGTAGGAAATACGCTCGTTCTCTCAGCGTAGAGTACAGGTCATATAGCTTCAACCTAGGAGGAGATAGATAATTGGAATGAGAATGAAGAGTATACCATTCCTAATTCAGATCTATTTCCATATTCCTGGTTGTAAGTGACCACGATAGGAACTTCGCTGGATACATTTATCACTTGATTGCTGGAACGTGGTATAGCAGCTGAGAAGGAGTCGAGTGAGAGCTACTTGGAAAGTCTCTCACCTTCCTTTCATAGGAGGTGCATTTAGGGTTGCTAAAAGCCACAATGGGGGCTAAGTGCACACGTGAAATGACTGAGAAGGCAACTGAGGTTCAAGGTGCTGAGGGCCCGAAAGGGTCAGGTCGTTTTGTTATGCGTATAAAGTATGGTGCATGCGTTGTGGCTTTTGGTGATGATTGGGAACGTATGACTGACGAGTGTAAAACTTCATTTCCCAAGATTGGTAGTTTTGATCCTGAGGTATTGAATACGGTGAGAAGTAAAATTTGTTTGATAAAATCACGCAAATTGAGAGTAAAGCACAATGATTGTTTAAATTAATGGCAACAAGAGGGCGAAGCACAAAGGCAAAAAGCATATGCAACAGCTGTGAATATGCGCAAACAGATAACAGCAAGTGCACCACCACCGCCATATGTAGATGGCGACAGAGTTACAGCCAGTATCAAAATGATTAAACATAACCCTTGTAATCTTTATCCTGTATTAAGTAATCAAGGTGCCAGTTCGGAGGCAGAAGATGAACCCAGTGTGGTTGCAGCCCTCTCTCATGCCATCAGCCTCTTAGGTGGGCAGGGATAGCAGAAAGGGGCTGCCCCACAAACAGGGAAGGAAGCTATAAATAACCAAGCCTGTAAGTATGAGACAATCCATTCCACAGAGACAGTGAAACCCACAATTGACACCATAAACAGTGAGGTGGAGGGATTACACCCGGTCCATACTGTAGCAATTCTTCATGGGAAAGCGGACAGAGAAGGGGTAACCCTCAGGGTGCTTCTTTTAGCTATTACTTATGAGATACTCGTTTATAGAAAATAAGTAAACAAGATGAGGGCAGCTAGAATTTCCCTTTTGTAAAAAGCTCAGTATGTTTGTTTGAACATCTACAGACCGTTATTACGGGATGAGATGGACTAAATGAATACTTTGCAGACTTAGAAGCTTTTTGTAGAACTAGGACATTCTCTGTTAGGTTTAAGAACCACAGGTAAAACTATTTCGGCAATGAGAGTAACGGTTGGAAAAACCTGCAGAAGTTACGATTGGGCCTCTGCGTGCCAAACATTCTTTTAGCCTGGCAGCAATGGCCCAACTAAATTACTCAGCAGAGATTTGTTGTGTAAATTGTGATGTGTAATATATTGTACCCCTGATGACGTATTTTTAGATATCCCTGAAAACCACGCTCAAGAAGTACAAGATATGTTAGATACCCCTCAAAGACTAATGTTGCATTCCACTATTCTAGGCTATTGTCCATCACAGGTAGAGGAAATGATCTCGCAGATACCGGGTTTCCTTTGGGCCAAAGATGGACAAGACACTGGATTAATAGATAATGTAGACTGCATTAATGGTGGGAGGGGGTTATAGAATACAGTATCTAAGAGGAGTTAATAAAAGAGCCAATCCCCCGTAGTGCTTAATCCAGTTGTCATTCTGTTGCAAATCTATACACTTTACTGTTATCAACTTCTGCTTTGTTTTTACTTCCTATTTCACTTCACCACAACATACAGTACCTCTTTGCTGTCTCTTACAGGAGGGGAAGAGGGGGGTACTGGACACAGGGACCAGTTCAAGGTTTCATAGACAGCCCAGGTATCTCCCAGGCCTTGCATGACTGCTTACAGTCTTTTCAACCCGAGAATGGATCGGTTCTAATACAATGGGTTGATGACTTATTGTTATGCGCTGATTCATTTGCGTCCTCTGTAGCTGATACTAAACATTTATTGTTTCATCTCTCCAAGACAGGACACAAGGTTTCAAAGGATAAGTTGCAATTGTGCCAGATCAGGTATAAATACTTCGGACACTGCCTCACACAAGGACTCAGACATCTGACAGGTGACAAGATACAAGCCAAAACGCAACATGACATTACCACAAACCCAGCAGCAGATTCGTACCTTTTTAGGAATGTGTGGATTCTGCTGGAATTGGATCCCAGGTTTCTCTATTCTGGCATTGCCATTGCACAAAATGGTTTCATCAAATAAGCCTGAACGGGTCTCTCATACTGAGGAATCTGGACTGGCATTTGAGAAATTAAAAGAGTCCTTGACAAGGACCCCGGCACTGGGAATGCCTGATTACGAGAAACCTTTTGACTTCTACAGAACTGAGGTTGCTAGGTGTGTGGCAAGGGTCTTGAAACAGAAACATGGTGATGCCAGCCGACCTGTAGCATACTACAGTGCACAATTGGACAGTGTGGCAAGGTCACTCCCTACTTGTTTATGAAGTGTGGCAGCAATGGCCCTATTGGTAAGTAAGAGTGAAGACGTGGTACTTGGACATGACTTGACAGTTCATGCACCTCATGCAGTATCGGCCCTTCTAAATTCTGCCCAAACCAAGCATGTCTTATCCGCAAGGTTTACAAAGTGGGAGCTATCATTGATGGCTTTAGTAAATATCACCATAAAAAGGTGTAATACCCTAAACACTGCTACATTCTTACCTTGTGTGCCTTGTAAGTCACAAAGAGTGGGGGATGAGGATGAGAATGCTGGTGAGAGAGCATCTGGCATGGACACAAAGAAGCATGATTGCATGAAGTACTTGAACCAGACCTTCACAGTGAGACCTGACATATGTGACAACCCATTAGAAAATGCAGATGTAACTTTCTATACAGACGGTAGTTGTCACAGACAAACAGACTCAGGGGACTTGTGCACTGGATATGCTATTGTAGATGATGAAAGTATTATAGAGGCTGAACCCCTTGGTCCACCTACCTCAGTACAAGTGGCTGAATTGGTAGCACTGACGAGGACATGTGAGTTGGCCAAGGGCAAGTCAGCCAATATATACATGGATTATAGGTATGCTCATGATTTCGGGGCCCTATGGTGCATCAGACACTTCATGACAGCGGCAGGCACACCAGTAGCGCATGCGACACAGATCAAGAAACTCTTGACCGCAATACAATGACCTGACAAAGTGGCTGTTATCAAGTGCAAGGCCCACACCTACGAAAAAGACCCGGTGTCACTTGGTAACAACTGAGAAGATGAAGCTGCCAAGTGGGCAGCAAGCTCCATGTCACGATCCGGGTATCTGGACGCCATTTCTTACCCATCAGATGCCTCCTAAGGCTGGCTCAGCGCTCCAGCACCGGATCCCGTCTGTTATCCTAATGTTCACATTCCTGCATCCTCTCCTGTCTCTCTGAGACGCTGTCATAGTAACGCCATAATACATCTGGCATGGCGTCTCCCGCGGCCTCCGCCGCCGTCCCTGAGCTTCTGCATGCAGAGTGTCAGAGTGGATTACGTCAGCCGCGGCCTCCGCTGTGTCCGCGTGGTTGGATGTGCACTTGTCTGCCTGGCGTCTCCTGTCTCCAGTGGCCGGCGCCGCCATTACTGTTTTCATTACCACATGGATTACAAACCAAACTTCCCTCCAAGTGTCTGCATGGGCGCAGCCATCTTGGATTCTGTCAGCTGGTCATTTCCTCCAATCTGTTGTCAGTATTGTTAATCTGCATAATTGCCTAGCCAATCCCTTCCTTGCTGCAGGTATAAATACACTGTGCCTGAGCAAGGAAGGCGTCAGTGCTTTGGTTGTCAAACCTAGTTCCTGTTTGTCTCTCTCCTGTGATTGTCTTCCAGGTTCCAGCTCCTGTCTCAAGACTTCCACCATAGAGACCCGCACCAGCATTCCACCTGCGGTGTAGCCTGACTCTCCGATCCATTTTGGATTCATCTGTTTCCAGCCACAACTTTACCTGCTTCCAGCCCAGCTTCCAGCAGAGTACAGCTTCTCTTAAAGGGCCGGTGTCCTTTCTACAGTTTACCACTCTCCACCGGTATTATTATTTCTCCGCTCTCAAGTTCTACATTTCATTCATATTGCATCACTCTCAAGCTTCATTTATTATTTAACTGGTTCCAGCCAGTATCCACTCCGTGCCAACATCTGTCTGGTTCCAACCAGAACCCACAGCAGCTATTTTATTTACAGCAGTCCAGCTTTCCCTGGAACACCAGCTGGTACGATCCTGGGCTTTCTTCATTGCTACAGTCGGGCCTGGTAAGGACTTTCCAACTCGCAGATAATAAGAACTGTCTCATACTACCAGAGCTCTGTGGTCCCTGCCACCCTGTAGTACCCAGGAACTGTATTATTTCTCTGCTGATTTTATGTTTCTTTTACTGCTACTGTGATGCATGGAGTTTGTCATAAATAAACATCATTGACTTTTATTCAAGTTGTCGTGGTCACGCCTTCGGGCGGTTATTCTTCATGTTACTTACATGTCCAGGGGTCTGATACAACCTCCCAGGTTCCGGTACATTTCAGCCCCTACAACTGAGGCTGCCTCCCGTCAGCTCAGGCCCTCAGTTGTGACAGTAAGCACTGACCTAATGAATCCAGCCGGAGACCAGGATCAAGCGGCCAGGCCGATGCAAGAACTGGCAGCACGACTAGAACATCAGGAGGCTGCACAGGGCCACATCATCCGCTGTCTCCAGGATCTCTCTACTCGGCTGGATGGGATTCAGACAACTCTCCGTGGATCAGGCGCGTCTGGTGCGTCAACCACAGTGACTCCAGCTATAACCCCACCCACCTTACCCATTTCTGCTCCACGTCTTCATCTTCCAACGCCAGCAAAATTTGACGGATCTCCAAGATTCTGCAGGGGATTTCTCAACCAGTGTGAGATTCAGTTTGAGCTACAACCTGGCAATTTTCCCAGTGACCGTACAAAAATTGCCTACATTATTTCTCTTCTCAGTGGCTCAGCCCTTGATTGGGCATCACCGTTATGGGAGAGGTCCGACACCCTGCTATCTTCTTACACTGCATTCGTGTCAACATTCAGGCGCATCTTCGACGAGCCAGGCCAGGTAACCTCAGCTTCATCCGAGATTCTCCGTTTACGCCAGGGGTCACGTACTGTAGGACAATATCTGATACAGTTCCAGATCCTGGCATCCGAACTGGTCTGGAACGACGAGGCCCTGTATGCTGCATTCTGGCATGGCTTATCTGAGCGTATTAAAGATGAGTTAGCTACCAGAGACTTACCCTCTAAGTTAGATGAGCTAATCTCACTCTGCACGAAAGTTGATTTACGTTTCAGAGAGAGAGCAACTGAGCGTGGAAGATCATCTGCTCCAAAATCTTCTGCTCCTCCTCCTCGCCAACTGTCACCAACTAAAGATGAGCCCATGCAAATTGGCCGTTCCCGTTTAACTCCTGCTGAGCGCCGAAGACGTCTCTCAGAGTCTCTCTGTCTTAATTGTGCGGCTCCGTCTCACACCATTAATGCCTGTCCCAAACGTCCGGGAAACTCCAAATCCTAGCTCGCCAAGGAGAGGGCCGGCTAGGAGTAATGATCTCCTCTCCATCTCCTCAAGATTGTAATCTCCCAGTCTCGCTTCAAGTTGCTCAACGTTATCGGAACGTCATTGCCCTCCTTGATTCCGGAGCAGCTGGGAACTTTATTACCGAAGCCTATGTTAAACGGTGGTCCCTACCCACCGAGAGACTTCCTTCGTCCATCTCCTTAACTGCCGTGGATGGCAGCAAGATTTTTGATGCAGTTATTTCTCTAAGGACTCTACCAGTTCGTCTGAGAGTGGGAGTTCTTCATTCCGAATTCATTTCTTTTTTAGTGATTCCAAGAGCCACACATCCTGTGGTCCTGGGCCTTCCATGGCTCCGTCTTCACAATCCTACAATTGATTGGACGACTACGCAAATCCTGGCATGGGGTTCCTCCTGTGCTGAGACATGTTTGTTTAAAGTATTGCCTGTCTGTTCTTCCTCCCCCAGGTCGTCTGATGTTCCACCTCCTCCATATCAAGATTTCACGGATGTGTTCAGTAAAGCTTCTGCTGATATCCTTCCTCCTCATAGAGAATGGGACTGCCCGATTGATCTCGTTCCAGGGAAGGTTCCACCTCGAGGCCGAACTTATCCGTTGCCTCTGCCTGAGACGCATTCTATGGAGGAATACATTAAAGAGAACCTAGCAAAGGGGTTCATTCGACCTTCTTCTTCTCCAGCCGGCGCAGGCTTCTTTTTTGTAAAGAAGAAAGATGGTGGTCTGCGGCCGTGCATCGACTACAGAGGTTTGAACGACATTACCATCAAGAACCGTTATCCTTTACCCCTGATTACTGAGCTCTTTGACAGAGTTAGCGGAGCTACCATCTTTACTAAGCTGGACTTGAGAGGTGCATACAATCTCATCCGGATCCGTGAGGGTGACGAGTGGAAGACCGCCTTTAACACCCGTGACGGACATTATGAGTACCTCGTCATGCCCTTCGGATTGAGCAATGCTCCAGCTGTCTTCCAGCATTTTGTCAATGAGATCTTCAGAGACATTCTATACCGTCATGTCGTGGTCTATCTAGACGATATCCTCATTTTTGCCAACGATTTAGAGGAACATCGTTTTTGGGTTAAAGAGGTTCTGTCCCGTCTCCGTGTCAATCATCTCTATTGCAAATTAGAGAAATGCGTCTTTGAAGTCAAGTCCATTCCGTTTCTAGGGTACATTGTGTCCGGTTCCGGACTAGAGATGGATCCTGAGAAACTGCAAGCAATCCAAAATTGGCCGGTACCCTTAACCCTCAAAGGGGTCCAGAGGTTCTTAGGGTTCGCCAACTATTACCGAAAGTTTATACGAGACTTTTCCACCATTGTGGCGCCTATTACTGCTTTCACTAAGAAGGGTGCTAACCCGTCCAAGTGGTCTGAAGAAGCCATGCAAGCATTTCATCTGTTAAAACAAAGGTTCATCTCTGCGCCTGTTCTGAAACAGCCTGACATCGACTCTCCTTTCATCTTAGAGGTGGATGCCTCCTCCGTTGGAGTAGGAGCGGTGTTATCTCAGAGGGCTAAAGATGGCCATTTACACCCTTGCAGTTTCTTCTCCCGGAAGTTCTCCCCAGCTGAGCGCAACTATGCCACTGGCGACCAGGAGTTGCTAGCCATCAAGCTCGCTCTAGAAGAGTGGAGGTATCTGTTGGAGGGAGCTTCTCATTCAATCACCATACTTACAGAACACAAGAACCTTTTATATCTGAAAGGCGCACAATGTCTCAACCCTCGTCAGGCCAGATGGGCACTTTTCTTTTCCAGGTTCGACTTTAAACTCCAGTTCTGTCCGGGCTCTCAGAATCGCAAGGCCGATGCCCTTTCCCGCTCATGGGAGCAAGAAAATGAGTCAGAGTCTTCAGACAAGCATCCTATTATAAATCCGTTGGCATTCTCCACGGTAGGGATGGACTCTACGCCCCCATCAGGGAAAAGTTTTGTGAAACCGATGTTAAGGAAGAAGCTCATGCATTGGGCCCATGCTTCCCGTTTTGCCGGACATACAGGTATCCAAAAAACCCTGGAGTTTATCTCTAGGTCCTATTGGTGGCCAACTCTGAAAAAGGACGTCTTGGAGTTTATTGCATCTTGCCCAAAGTGTGCTCAACATAAGGTATCCCGCCAGTCGCCTGCGGGGCAACTGGTTCCACTATCTGTTCCCCGTCGACCTTGGACCCATTTGTCGATGGATTTTATTACAGATTTACCCATGTGCAACAAGTTCAATACCATCTGGGTGGTAGTTGACCGGTTCACCAAGATGGCACACTTCATTCCTCTCACCGGTCTTCCGTCAGCTTCCAAGTTGGCTCAAGTATTCATACAAGAGATCTTCCGACTCCACGGTCTTCCTGAAGAAATTATCTCAGATCGAGGAGTTCAATTCACAGCCAAATTCTGGCGAAGTTTATGTCAAGTCCTCCAAGTCAAGCTAAAGTTTTCCACGGCTTACCATCCTCAGACCAATGGTCAAACCGAGAGGGTGAATCAGGACTTGGAGGCCTTCCTCCGCATCTATGTGTCCTCCTCTCAAGATGACTGGGTTCAGTTACTTCCCTGGGCCGAGTTCTGTCATAACAACCAGTATCATTCTTCATCTGCTTCAACACCATTCTTCACTAACTTTGGATTCCACCCTAAAGTCCCTGAGTTCCAACCGCTTCCAGCAACTTCTGTTCCCGCAGTGGATATCACCTTGCATCAGTTTGCCAATATCTGGAAGAGCGTACGATCAGCTCTGCTCAAGGCATCGTTCAGGTACAAGAAGTTTGCGGATAGGAAGCGTCGAGCAGTTCCTGCTCTCAAGGTGGGTGATCGGGTATGGTTATCCACGAAGAATTTGAGGTTAAGAGTTCCCAGTATGAAGTTTGCACCTCGCTATATCGGTCCTTTCAAGATTGAACAAGTCATCAATCCTGTTGCTTACAGACTCCAGTTGCCTCCCTTCTTAAAAATACCCAGGACATTCCATGTTTCCCTGTTGAAACCGCTGATCTTAAATCGGTTTCATTCCTCACTTCCTCCAACTCCGAAAGTCCAAACTCAACGAGGCGTTGAGTATGAAGTGGCTAAGATCCTGGACTCACGTCACCGTTACGGTCAACTACAATATCTTATTGACTGGAAGGGTTACGGCCCTGAGGAACGTTCATGGACCAATGCTTCTGATGTCCATGCTCCTGCCTTGGTCCGGAGATTCCATTCCAAGTTTCCTCAAAAGCCAAAGAAGTGTCCTGGGGCCACTCCTAAAGGGGGGGGTGCTGTCACGATCCGGGTATCTGGACGCCATTTCTTACCCATCAGATGCCTCCTAAGGCTGGCTCAGCGCTCCAGCACCGGATCCCGTCTGTTATCCTAATGTTCACATTCCTGCATCCTCTCCTGTCTCTCTGAGACGCTGTCACAGTAACGCCATAATACATCTGGCATGGCGTCTCCCGCGGCCTCCGCCGCCGTCCCTGAGCTTCTGCATGCAGAGTGTCAGAGTGGATTACGTCAGCCGCGGCCTCCGCTGTGTCCGCGTGGTTGGATGTGCACTTGTCTGCCTGGCGTCTCCTGTCTCCAGTGGCCGGCGCCGCCATTACTGTTTTCATTACCACATGGATTACAAACCAAACTTCCCTCCAAGTGTCTGCATGGGCGCAGCCATCTTGGATTCTGTTTCTGTCAGCTGGTCATTTCCTCCAATCTGTTGTCAGTATTGTTAATCTGCATAATTGCCTAGCCAATCCCTTCCTTGCTGCAGGTATAAATACACTGTGCCTGAGCAAGGAAGGCGTCAGTGCTTTGGTTGTCAAACCTAGTTCCTGTTTGTCTCTCTCCTGTGATTGTCTTCCAGGTTCCAGCTCCTGTCTCAAGACTTCCACCATAGAGACCCGCACCAGCATTCCACCTGCGGTGTAGCCTGACTCTCCGATCCATTTTGGATTCATCTGTTTCCAGCCACAACTTTACCTGCTTCCAGCCCAGCTTCCAGCAGAGTACAGCTTCTCTTAAAGGGCCGGTGTCCTTTCTACAGTTTACCACTCTCCACCGGTATTATTATTTCTCCGCTCTCAAGTTCTACATTTCATTCATATTGCATCGCTCTCAAGCTTCATTTATTATTTAACTGGTTCCAGCCAGTATCCACTCCGTGCCAACATCTGTCTGGTTCCAACCAGAACCCACAGCAGCTATTTTATTTACAGCAGTCCAGCTTTCCCTGGAACACCAGCTGGTACGATCCTGGGCTTTCTTCATTGCTACAGTCGGGCCTGGTAAGAACTTTCCAACTCGCAGATAATAAGAACTGTCTCATACTACCAGAGCTCTGTGGTCCCTGCCACCCTGTAGTACCCAGGAACTGTATTATTTCTCTGCTGATTTTATGTTTCTTTTACTGCTACTGTGATGCATGGAGTTTGTCATAAATAAACATCATTGACTTTTATTCAAGTTGTCGTGGTCACGCCTTCGGGCGGTTATTCTTCATGTTACTTACATGTCCAGGGGTCTGATACAACCTCCCAGGTTCCGGTACATTTCAGCCCCTACAACTGAGGCTGCCTCCCGTCAGCTCAGGTCCTTAGTTGTGACACTCCACACACACTAACAATAATGAGACACTCAGGACATTTCAAACATTGAACATATTAATCGAAATGCAACATTTGTGTTCCCCACAGGAAAAGGCGGTCTGGAAGATGAATGGATATGGCCAAGAGTCCTCCAGGCTCTGGAGAGATGGACAAGGTAAACCAGTAGCCCCTACAGCACACCTCCCAAGCTCACCTGAGGCGGCACATGGTCTGACTGACCTGGGTAAGGAAGGTATGTGCAAATTGGTAAGAGCTTACTGGAGTGCGCCAGGGTTCTCTTCTCAGGCAAGCAGGAAAGCAATGTCCTGTCTTACTTGCTTGAGGAAGAACATTGGTAAGGCAGTACCAATAGAGACATCCCATATTCCTCCTGCAGATGGACCTTTCCAGGTAATACAAATTGACTTCATACAGTTACCACCCTGTAGGAATTTAAACTATGTATTGGTATGCACTGATGTATTTTTAAATTTGGTTCCAGCTGCCACTAACACTGCTGTTTTCACTGCAAAGAAATTCATGCAGGAATTTGTTTGTAGATACGGTATCCCTAAGATTAGGATCAGAACCACTCCCAGATCTCCGCTTAACTTATCACCCTTTGAAATTCTTTTTGGAAGACAACCGTATGTTATGATAGATCCACAAGTAGATTTGAAATGCAACAATGAGGTGCAATACCTCATAAAGATGAACAAGCACTTGAGAGATCAGCAAAAGAACTTAAAACTGTTGATTCCTGATGTGCAAAGTTCAAATTGCCATAACATTGAACCAGGAGACTATGTGATGATTCACGATTATCTTACGCTCAGGTTTGACAATGCTAAATTCTTTTGTCGTATAAACAACCCTTAATGAAGTCTAAGAACACAGTACGCTGTTTACTTAAGAAGTACCGTAAGGGTACGCTAGTTGCGTAACGATCGCTTAGCCGTAGGCGAGACGCTCAAGCGTCACGTTCGCTCACGGCCCAGTGATCACAGGACAGCACGTTATTGGTGATGACTAGAGTAATGATTCGCTATGGCGTAGCGGACGCTCGAGACCACGAGGAGATCACCAGCGGCGCAGACGCTCACAACGCTATACCTTTATGTCTAAACCTTTTATCAATGAAATACACAGAATACCTTAATGTGAATACAGGGTGTAAGTGCAACCTTGTGTAACCTGACTAACTACAAAGCTGCTTGAGCGTCACCGACGCTCAAGTGAACACTTAAAACTATAGGAAATACACAGATACTGGTTTAGGGTCCAAAGCCTATTATCTGTATTATAACTATTATACTTGCAAAAAGAATCACAGTACAAATGATACACTACAATATAACAGAGACTTCCTAACCAAATAACTATACAAGAAATACAATACAATACTATGCTGATCTAATACAATACAATACTAGTCAATGGGAGATACGAGAGAAAGAGAAGGGAGAGAGAGAGAGAGAGAGAGAGAGAGAGAGACGGAGAGAGAGAGATTGGCTCACAGTAAGACAATATGATTACGGAGAGAAACTTACGCACAAAGGGTATGATCGCATGTGCCTCTGGACATCCAGCTTCCCGATTATCAGCAATGAGAACCGTTTGATGAGAAGTGAAAGCTGGATGCCACAGGCCCGTCTTTTATGCTACTCACACAATGCAATCTAATGGTCCCTAAAACCTCATTGTCCATTGGACGCAGGAATTCGGCTTCGCATTATAACAAAAGGTCATAGGGTGATTCATACAGGTGGGCTGTGACGATTTCAAACAGCTCAGGTGGGTGGGAAACTAGGTTTCCCGCCGCATACCTGAGTATGAGTAAATAATAGAAATGGACATAAACTTCTTATGTCCATAACTATCCGCACGAGCGATTAATACGCTCCAAACCAACACCGGAATATTGTTAATTAAATACTCTTCCGATGGGTACCAAACACTGCTGTATGATTCCTGTTAGACCCTTAGCACAATACAAAGAGGGATTCCTCCGTTCAGGGACATTCCATATTAACCAAACTTTCAGAATCTATCAAAGGGACCATGGTCTACAAACTACATTAATTGTGAAAATATGTAACGAATGAGTCGCACGCTACGGCTACATAAACTCTTACCGTAAATACGCATACCGTGCGTCCGCGGGTGCACGCTATTGCGGGTATGCGCCTTCACGGGAGAGCGTACGCATGCGCAGCGCAGACCAGTGTGCGGTGCAAATATGGCAGAGTGTATGGGGATATTTTTCTGACTTTGACAGTCCACCCTTTGGCAGTCAATAATAACTGCCACCTTCTAAAACATTTCAAAAGGAGAAAAATATAAGTCAGGGGTTAATTCATTTCCATGGTTGGGTAAGGAAGAAGAGAGGAGTAGGTGTGAAAAGGGTATGACCTAGTGAGATAGCAGAAGCATGTGTGTATGAGTCCATGTTTGGGGGGGGTCATGTATCATCGTGCCGTACGTGTTGTAAATCAAGCTTCGAGGTATTGCGAAGTATACATTTGAATTCCTTCTTATCCCGTGGTACAGGTCTGTGGATGGGCTGTCAAACTTTACCGAGCTCTTTTCGGCTTCTGAACAAAATGGGGAGCACATTTTAGTTGATGATACATGAATGGGGGAATATGTGGTTGCTGATATCTGTGCCTGTATTCCCTATACTATGTGTGTTATTACCTGAGGGTTGTAGAGATGAGGATGAAGAACACTTATGGAAAATGCAATGATATTCTATGTCAGGGAAATGTACATCTGTTGTTGAAGTTTTGTTCGGTATCTGTTGAGAGTCGTCTTCTTTGCGCTGTATTGCTCCTTGGGCATGAGCAAATAGCTTTGTCAGTGCCATCAGATTTACAAAAATGTTGGGCTAGCGTGAGTTTAAAAATACTAGGGAAACTGGGGATCCATGGCAAAGTTCATCAAGTGTCCATATCATAGGTTGCCAAAACTTCATCTTTGGTGCTTGTCTGTTGTCTGTATAGCGTCTCGTCAACTTCCTCGTCCAAGGGGGTCTTTGTATCTTGGAGAAAAGCAGAAAAACAGGTGAAAGAAACGGACCGTATAATCGCATTTTTCATCACATCCTGGTTTCTATCATTGGGTCATAAATCAAATCCAGGTTAATTACAGTTTCCTCACTCCTCAAGCTCATCACTTTTGTACTTTGTTTGCACCTCATTAAAGCCTGCCCGCATCTAAATATCAATCCAATAGATATAACAACACCTAAGATACATAGGAGAAACTTTCCAACATCCATTATGACTCCTTGAGCCCAGTCTCCTAAACCGGAGAACCAATTTCGCGGGTTCAACCATGACACCCAACCAGTCAGCTCATTACCTACAGCAGCAAGGGTGAGATTGTGTTTTCGACGAAATTCCCACTTCAATTGGAGAATATCGTCCATCTTTTGGTCTATGACCTCTACCGGATCCTCGGTGCTATTTGTGATATACGTGCAACACTTTATGCCGTACTGTGTTGCCAAAGTAACACAATATCCGCCTGTTACTGCTGTAAGATAATTAAGAACCATCCTATGCTGAACTAGTTCTGTTTTATAAGCTTGAAGTTCTCTTCCAGTGTATCTGAACGTGTCATCATACATTTCAGTGATATTATCTAACAAATTGGCGAGTGCGGAAATGTATCTATAATTCATCACTCCTCGAGCGGTGCGAGTGAAATCTAACGCTACCAGAACCTGAATCCCGGTGGATTCATGGATAAGATCAGAGGCCGGATGCTCTAACCTTTCTGACAGTTGTCTTTTAACTCGGTGCTCGTAATGAGTGTGAGTATAAGGAGCTTGGGCACCACGGTGTATGTCCTTCATTTTGTCATGTGTAACAGTCATCACTTCAGGCAATACTTTTCCAATATAACACAATCCTTCAGAGTTTGGGGCAAGCCACTTGTACGCCTTTCTCCCGCATATGAAATATGCATCATCGGGGAGAACATATGGGACGGAGAAGGACATTACCATATTACACACCTTCCAGGTGAACTCTCCTGACCCTAATTCTTCCATCTGCTTAATGCACGTATCAGTTTGTACGATATGTGCACAGTATCCTGGTGATACTTCTCCAACTCTCGTAATCCTATTTCCTAAGGTATACCTATACCGGAAAGATTTTCCTCTACTGGCTATGTGGCGTACAAGTTCTGTATCTGTAGGCATTCTATCTGCTCTGTGTGAAAAGGTCATGGTAAGGTTGCTCCATGACACTTCCCAATTTCCCGGCTTACGGGGATTGGAGATATTAAAACATAAGAGGGACCTATCCACATGGTATTGGTGGAGCTTCAAACTAGGAGGGCTGGAGATGTTAAACCTCCGGTCCACCGGTCTCCCACCACTTAGCTCAAGTACCTCCCCTAACGTTAAAGGAAATGGTACTAGCCCTGATTTGCTATGACCCTGAGGTACTTGAGAGCAAACCCAAAAATCTGTTTGGTTTAATACGTTACCCACTAAGGAGTGATAGTCACTCAATGGATGCCGGTCCATATGGATATTAAAACTGGATTGGCATTTCTTTATGCACCCATCCTCAATCAAATTGTCACAGAGCCTACAGATACAGTTTTCTTCAGCTAACAATCCATCACAATTTCTTCTATCGGATCGTTTTCTGATACTCGCCTTTGCTTGTTGGTTTGGTTGATCTTGGAAAACTACGCCTCCATCATCATAATCGGAACCCATTCCAGAACCTCTCTCGACCTCTATGGTACTCTCGCCGGAACAGACTGCTCTGGTCAACATCATGGTTAACATCAAAATCCGGATCACAGTCTCTTGGGGCAAGTCCATCTTTGAGGAGGAAATAGAGAAGGATGAGAAGGGGGAAAAAGAAATTTTAAGGGAGAGGGGATGGGGAGTGGAGAAAAACAATAAAAGGGAGAAGGGAGTCAACAACTGCTTTCGGTCTTCAAGGCTCAGGTGCCGCCTCAGTCCTCCTGGAACAGACACTCCAGTGATACAACCTCTACCGTCTGTTCCTTATCACGGGACTTCTCTGGATCAGCAACCTTTTTGCAGTGGGATGAATGGACCCAAGTCTCTCTCTCAGCAACCTTCAATGCTGTGGTGCTAGTCAATAAGACCTGGTATGGTCCTTCCCATCTATCAATAAGACAACCTGAGCGTAGAAAATTTCGTATCATTACATAATCCCCAGGTTCAATGTCATGACAACCACTATCTGGTAAATCAGGAATCACCAACTTCAGATTATCATTTTGATTCCTCAACTGCTTACTCATGTTAATCAAGTATTTTACAGTTACTTCATTGTTACATTTCAAATCATCCTGAGGGTTAATCATGACATGCGGTTGTCGACCAAACAGAATTTCAAAAGGGGACAGGTTAAGAGGGGACCTGGGAGTGGTTCTGATGCTATACAAAACAATGGGTAAAGCTTCTGGCCACGTCAATCCTGTCTCTGCCATTACTTTACTCAATTTATTTTTAATAGTGCTGTTCACTCTTTCGACCTTCGCACTCGCCTGTGGACGGTACGGAGTGTGCAGCTTGCTATCAATACCCATTAATTTACACATTCCTTGAAAGACATCACCGGTAAAATGGGTACCCCTATCACTTTCGATTATTCTAGGGATACCATATCTACATACAAATTCCTGCACAATTTTCTTAGCTGTAAACATAGCGGTATTTGTAGCTGCTGGAAATGCTTCGACCCAATTCGAGAAAACATCTATACAAACAAGTACATATTTCAAATTTCGACATGGGGGTAATTGAATGAAGTCAATTTGTATTACCTGGAAAGGGCCGCCGGCAGGTGGGATATGGGATGGTTCTGTAGGTATTGCTTTTCCAATATTCTTTCTCAGACAGGTAAGGCATGACATTGCTCTTTTACCCGCATGAGAGGAGAATCCTGGGGCGCACCAGTATGCTCTTACCAATTTGCACATTCCCTCCTTGCCTAGATGAGTCAACCCGTGAGCTGCCTCAGCCAGGCATGGAAGATATGCTCTGGGGGCCACTGGTTTACCATGTCCATCCGTCCAGAGCCCTGAGGACTCCTGGCCATATCCCTTTGCCTTCCAGACTGCCTTTTCCTGTGTGGAACACAAATTCTGCATCTCACACAACTTCTGTGTGTTGATGGTATTAAATACCATCAGTTGTGTGGTGTCTGTCTGTATGGGGGTAGCAGCTGCAAGCTTTGCGGCTTCGTCTGCTCGGCTGTTACCAAGGGATACTGGGTCTTGGCTATATGTATGTGCTTTACATTTGATAACAGCCACTCTGTCGGGTTCCTGTATCGCTGTTAGAAGCCTTTTTATATAAGCTGCATGCGCTATCGGTGTACCAGCTGCCGTCATGAAATTTCTGAGGCGCCATAGGGCTCCGAAATCATGTACTACCCCGAAGGCGTATCTAGAATCGGTGTAGATATTGGCTGACTTACCCTTAGCCAATTCACATGCTCTGGTTAGGGCGACCAGTTCAGCAACCTGGGCTGAGTGAGGTGGACCTAGCGGTTCCGCTTCTATGGTGTCTTGGTCATCTACGACTGCGTATCCAGTACACAAGTCTCCCGAGTCTGACTGTCTATGACAACTACCGTCAGTGTAGAACGTGAGTTCTGCATCTTCCAGTGGATTGTCACTGATGTCAGGCCTTGCGGTAAAATTTTGGGTCAAATATTCCATACAATCATGTGCATCTTCCTTTGTATTAGATCCTCCTTCCCCATCACTCTCACCTTCCACCCTTTGTGTCTGACCAGGCACACCTGGGAGAAATGTTGCAGGATTTAGTGTGCTGCATCTCCTTATGGTGATGTTTACTGGGGCCATTAATGCCAATTCCCATCTTGTAAACCTTGCTGATGAGACGTGTCTGGTTTGGGCAGAATTCAATAAGGCAGATACTGCATGTGGTGTATGGATTGTGAGGTTGTGGCCTAGCACGACATCTTCGCTTTTTGTCACTAGCAATGCTATCGCCGCAACGCTACGCAAGCATGTGGGGAGGGATCGCGCTACCGTGTCTAGCTGAGCGCTGTAGTACGCAACTGGCCTGCTGGTATCACCGTGTTTTTGGGTTAGTACACCTGCTGCGCAACCAGCACTTTCTGTTCCGTATAGTTCAAAGGGTTTCCCATAGTCTGGCATACCTAGTGCTGGCGCCTGCGTTAGGCACTGTTTGAGTCTCTCAAATGCTGTTTCGGATTCGTCTGTATGCGAGATCCTATCAGGTTTGTTTGAGGAGACCATTTCCTGCAAAGGTAACGCCAATATGGAAAACCCTGGGATCCAATTACGGCAATACCCACACATTCCTAAAAACGTCCTGATCTGTTGCTGGGTTTGTGGCAGTGTCATGTCTCTAATGGCTTGGATTCTATCAGCGGTCAGGTGTCTCAGTCCTTGTGTTAGACAGTGTCCCAAATATTTTACCTTAGTTTGGCATAATTGCAACTTGTCTTTGGAAACCTTATGTCCTGTGTCTGAAAGATGAAACAGGAGCTGTTTCGTATCCTTCAGGGAAGCTTCCAGCGAATCTGAACACAGTAGTAAATCATCTACATACTGTATCAATACTGATCCACTCTCCGGTTGGAAAGACTGTAAACAATCATGCAAAGCCTGAGAAAATATACTTGGACTATCTATGAATCCTTGGGGTAACCGAGTCCACGTGTATTGGACTCCTCTGTATGTAAATGCAAACAAGTATTGGCTGTCAGGGTGCAGAGGTACCGAAAAGAATGCGGAGCAGAGGTCAATAACAGTGAAAAATTTGGCAGTGGGAGGAATTTGCATTAGGATGACAGCTGGATTAGGCACTACGGGGAACTGACTCTCAACTATTTTGTTAATCCCCCTTAGATCCTGCACTAGCCTGTAACCCCTCCCCCCACTCTTTTTAACAGGGAAGATGGGACTATTTGCTGTGCTGGACGTTCTTACTAGAATGCCCTGTTGTAGCAAGCGCTCTATTACTGGGAAAACTCCTAACTCCACCTCTGGCTTCAGAGGATACTGTGGGATTTTTGGAGCTATCCTACCATCTTTTACTTGTACAACTACTGGAGCTACGTTTGCCATTAATCCAGTGTCCTGTCCATCTTTTGTCCAAAGTGACTCTGGTATCTGAGATGTCATTTCTTCTATTTGGGATGGATTCCTATTTGTCATAATGGGATGTGACATTAATTTTGATGGGGAGTCTAACATGTCTCGTACTTCCTGAGCGTGATTCTCAGGAATGTCCAAGAATACACCTTCAGGAGTACAATAAATGACGCAACCCATTTTACATAGTAAGTCTCTTCCCAGGAGATTGGTTGGTGCCGATGCAGCTAGCAAAAACGAATGCTTGGTATGCAAAGGCCCTATTGTAATCTCGGCTGGTTTGCTAACAGGGTAGTGCTGGACTACTCCTGTTACTCCCATGGCTGGAACTGTCCTACCAGTGGTTCTCATGCCCACTGTCGAATTTATCACTGACTTGGCCGCCCCTGTGTCTACAAGAAAGTTTAAGGTTTTACCAGCTACATTGATTGCAATCTCTGGTTCACTTCCAAGACTGGCAATCAATTTAACTGGCTGCAGATTACAGGTATGGCCACACCCCTATTGGGTATGCTGACCTCCCTGAATCCCGTTGGCAGCAACTACTTGTGGGGGAGTTAGCTGGGAACTACCAGAGGCATGCCAATCTCTGTTCGGGGGGTATCTTTTTGTTTCCCCTGTATGTGGCTCAAAACTCCGCCTCTGTGGACCCTGCTCCCAATGTCGTGTGTCGTGTCGTTGTCTAGGGGGTTGAAAAGATCTTTGTACACTCTTTGTTCTACAGTCTCGTGCATAGTGTCCCTGTTTGTTACAAGCAAAACATGTTATTACACTTGACTTACCCACAGGATTCGGTGGTACATACGCAGGCTGCCTTGTGGTCAGCGCCTGTATACTTACTGACATCAACTTATCACTTTGCGACTCCCTGTGTCTAGTGATGTTTCTGTCGTGATCAATAGCAGCCTCTCTTAATGTGGACACCGACAGACCTCGCCAACATGGTTGCGTGGTCTGAACCCTAGTCTTTAATGTTTCCTTTAAACCATCCATCAGTACAGATACTGCTACTTCTTGGTGGTTTGGGTTGGTCCTAATGTCTTCTATTCCAGTGTACTTTGCCATTTCTAATAGTGCCCGATGAAAATATTCTGTTGCCGTTTCGGACTCTTTTTGTCTAATGGAGAATATTTTGTTCCATTTAACAACGGCTGGGAAATACTCCTTTAGCTGTAAATTTATCCTTTTTACGTTATCTTTGTTGTACACATCTGAAAGTGGTACATCTTTATCTAGTCCACAATCGGCTAAGAATTGAACTGAGTCGACATTTGAAGGTAAACAAGCTCTTAGCAGTATCTGCCAATCCTTGTTGTTGGGTTCTACAGTGTTACCTAGATCCCTGATGTATTTTTGGCTAGCAACTAAGTCTTTCCTGGGGTCAGGAAATTCGGACACTATTGTTCTTAATTCCATTCGGGAAAATGGAGTGTACATGGCAATGTTCCTTATGGGAGTGGCTCCTGATACATCTGTTTTCCCATTGGGAACTGCTATTACTCTAACAGGGTTAACTCTAACAACCTCATTCTGTGTAGATTCTACAACTTGTGGTGAAATTGTTTCAGTATAATGCATGGTGCCGTACTTACCCGTTGACACGACCTCACCTATCCCTCCGCTAGGGGCCTTCGCTAATCTCGTGGGTGTTGCTGTGCCTACTGTGGTCTCTGCTATGGTAGCCGCTAGAGAGAGAGCTGAAATTGTTGCTGGATCGTCTTCTTGATCACACTCCTGAGGAAAGTTCAAAACAGGGTACATCTTGCACGGGTTAATACTTGCATGAGTTACTTGGTTAACATCATTAACATTTACAGGGTTACTAAGTGTTTGTGTTTTACAACCCAGTGCGTTTCTCTCCGTAATCAACTTCTCTCCTGCTATGTATGGTGGTGGCGGGGCTGTGGCTATCAGTTTCCTGACTGCCCCAGATCCCGCCGCCAGAGCCAAACCTCTCTGTATCTCACCTTCCTGTTGCCACAACTGTAAATAATCATGATGCTGAATTCGTCTCTTTGTTGATTTTATGAGACATATCCTCCTCCTTAAATTTTGTAACACTTCTGGACTGAAGCTACCTATTCTTGGGAATTTCTCCCTGTCTTGTACAGTCATTCTCTCCCATTCATCACATAAAACCTCTGTGTGACTTCCGTATTTTTCACACATGATGTACCTTGCCGACCCGACTGGTCGGTTCTCTGAATCAACCCGAACCGAGGTTGATCGCCCCCTACCTGAACAATTGGCCCCCATAATCTGCAGGTGTTGCTTACTACTCCTTTGATCTTTATATCACGGTCTTCAGCGAACCCTTACAGCAAACCAAATTATTCAAAAAATAGGCCGGCGGTGGCGGTTTACCGAGTACCCCACTCACTCGCCCACCTCGACCAATACGACCTGATCACACCGATATGGTGCTGGCGTACTCGATACAGGGCCCTACCAGAAACCTTCTGTTTACTGGAACATACGAGGGTTACCCGCAGGACACTTACTCTTTCCAGTAAAGGTGGGGTTGTTAGATAGTTCCTGAGTGACCAGCGAACTTCCCTTTAAAAATAAAAAATTACACAAATCACGTCAGAATGTACAAATAGCGTTTGTGACCACTTTACTCTAATGGTATTAGGTCAGATTACTAACTACTGCACACAATTACGTGCGGTACAATCGTTCAGTACATAAGCACTACCTGTTATGTACTGAGAGATCAATGGAATCGAAAATTGCGGCTGCGAATTCCTTCAGCCAGAGCTTCCAATGGCCTATATGGGTTTTATCACCAACCCCCGGGGTTGTGCTTCTTGTACCTTTATAGCGGACCTTCTTTGTCTCCTTATGACCTCCTGGTCTTGTTCTGTACGACCTCCTGGTCTGACCTCCTGGTCTTGTATACTGGTCCGCTATACTCTAATGCTCATATTTTATTTAACCAAGGATGCCTCCTTAGCCACCGTATATGTCACTTACACGTATGTCCTTTACGAGTACCCGATTTCTTTTTGGTTCAACCTCTAAGTTATATAAACTTATGTAATAAAAACACACTCACTCAACACATGTACACTTTCGTTTCTATATCTATTTCTGCGCAGAAATTTTCTTTAGCCCAGCTGTGTTACCAATTAGGAGCAGGATCTGTTAAACTAAATTTCAAATTTTCCAAAAATAGATTTGCGTTATTTACCGCGTCGCGTTATCTACCGCTGTGCGTTTCTTATCGCCTTTGCGTTACTTATCGCCTTTTCGTTACTTGAGCTACGTGGGCGTAACCGGACGCTACGTTGCGTAATGTACGCTGCGTGCATCTGCCTTTGGATTGCGTACGCTAGTCTTTGTTAGAGACACGTGTACGCAAAACAAAAGATCCACCGTAACACAATTTCTACTTTTATCAATGTAGATGATCCCTGATCATTTACCGCACACCACACTGACTGCCTTATCTCCCAGACAAGCCGTGTGTTGGTCTATACTTTAACTATTACCTCTACTATGAAATAACAGCAAATCTTTTTTTAGTACTTTCTATCAACTATAAAAATTGGCAAACAGGAATAGTGATATACGAAATTGAAAAAGAAATGCAGATATATATGTATGCGTGCGTGTATACGCAAGACAGAAGAGAAATAAACAGTTTTAAAAGACACAAGCGTTTTGTTCTTACTTCCGGTTCCCGGATTCCTTCAGCACTCTTTATCTAAGTGAAGCAGACGCTTATCCCGTCAGCACTGCGAGACAACCTCCCACCCTTTGCTGGGGGATAATGTCTGCTGATCTACCTAGTGCAGATATGAGAAGGACAGGACGAGTCCCCAATTGACAATGCTAAATTCTTTTGTCGTATAAACAACCCTTAATGAAGTCTAAGAACACAGTACGCTGTTTACTTAAGAAGTACCGTAAGGGTACGCTAGTTGCGTAACGATCGCTTAGCCGTAGGCGAGACGCTCAAGCGTCACGTTCGCTCACGGCCCAGTGATCACAGGACAGCACGTTATTGGTGATGACTAGAGTAATGATTCGCTATGGCGTAGCGGACGCTCGAGACCACGAGGAGATCACCAGCGGCGCAGACGCTCACAACGCTATACCTTTATGTCTAAACCTTTTATCAATGAAATACACAGAATACCTTAATGTGAATACAGGGTGTAAGTGCAACCTTGTGTAACCTGACTAACTACAAAGCTGCTTGAGCGTCACCGACGCTCAAGTGAACACTTAAAACTATAGGAAATACACAGATACTGGTTTAGGGTCCAAAGCCTATTATCTGTATTATAACTATTATACTTGCAAAAAGAATCACAGTACAAATGATACACTACAATATAACAGAGACTTCCTAACCAAATAACTATACAAGAAATACAATACAATACTATGCTGATCTAATACAATACAATACTAGTCAATGGGAGATACGAGAGAAAGAGAAGGGAGAGAGAGAGAGAGAGAGAGAGACGGAGAGAGAGAGATTGGCTCACAGTAAGACAATATGATTACGGAGAGAAACTTACGCACAAAGGGTATGATCGCATGCGCCTCTGGACATCCAGCTTCCCGATTATCAGCAATGAGAACCGTTTGATGAGAAGTGAAAGCTGGATGCCACAGGCCCGTCTTTTATGCTACTCACACAATGCAATCTAATGGTCCCTACAACCTCATTGTCCATTGGACGCAGGAATTCGGCTTCGCATTATAACAAAAGGTCATAGGGTGATTCATACAGGTGGGCTGTGACGATTTCAAACAGCTCAGGTGGGTGGGAAACTAGGTTTCCCGCCGCATACCTGAGTATGAGTAAATAATAGAAATGGACATAAACTTCTTATGTCCATAACTATCCGCACGAGCGATTAATACGCTCCAAACCAACACCGGAATATTGTTAATTAAATACTCTTCCGATGGGTACCAAACACTGCTGTATGATTCCTGTTAGACCCTTAGCACAATACAAAGAGGGATTCCTCCGTTCAGGGACATTCCATATTAACCAAACTTTCAGAATCTATCAAAGGGACCATGGTCTACAAACTACATTAATTGTGAAAATATGTAACGAATGAGTCGCACGCTACGGCTACATAAACTCTTACCGTAAATACGCATACCGTGTGTCCGCGGGTGCACGCTATTGCGGGTATGCGCCTTCACGGGAGAGCGTACGCATGCGCAGCGCAGACCAGTGTGCGGTGCAAATATGGCAGAGTGTATGGGGATATTTTTCTGACTTTGACAGGTTGTTTAATAGATCGTTGGGACCAGGTACCAGGTTTTGTTGACCAGCACCACTTCCCTAAAGGTGGCAAAGAAAGACTTGGGTCCATTCTTCACACTGCAAGAAAGCCAGTAAACCGGAAGAAGCTCGTGATGGAAGTGAAACTGAAGAGATATTACTAGAGAATTTATTCCGGGAGAACTGATGAGCGTTACAGTGAACATTTCCCACCCTGAGTGTATTAATTGGTCACTGGTCACCCAGGACTTTTGGTCACAAGATGGAAGGTCATCAGCAATCAGCATTTTTCTTTTTCCATTTTTCTCCTTTTGTTTTTTCCAGGACTGTCTATTTTTGTGAGAGTTCCGAAGGAATTGAGTGGGGATCTGGAATGGTTTCGAAGGGAAGTAATGATGACTTGATTGAGTCACAGAATCAGCCTAACACTTTGATCAAAGCAGGAGTAAGTAAGAGGTCTGGAGAGTACAGAGTTCGGAGACAATGTGAGGGATTATTGGGGGTCATTCAGAGTTGATCACACGCTGCAACTTTTTGCAGCCTATGCGATCAACTAGACACCGCCTATGGGGGAGTGCATTTTTGCATAGCAAGGCTGTGATCGCTTGTGCAGCCCTGCTATGCAAACATTTTTTTGTGTGGAACAAGACCAGGGTAAGAGTTGCTTACCCTGTGCTATGAATCCAGCGTTGCAGGTCCCGGAATTGACATCAGACATCCACCCTCCAAACACCTGGACACACCTGTATTCACTGCACCACTCCGAGAAAATGGTCAGTTGACACCCACAAATGCCCTCTTCCTGTCAATCTCCTTGCGATCGGTTGTACGAATGGATTCTTCATTAAATCCATCGCTCAGCAACGATCCGCTTTGTAGCCGTACGACGTGCCAGCACATTACGGTGCATACGCATGCGCAGTAGTAACCTGTTTGCTGCGCTGTGAAAAACGAGTGATCAACTCGGAATGACCCCCATTGTCTGAGGAATACTGTATTTGTAAGTATTGTGACCCCATAATTGAAGATGAGTGCATCCGGGGATGTCAGTCGAGTAATAATGCTGAGTTAGGCAGACATCCTTTGAATTATTACCATTCATTAGTGGGTAAGGTCTTAAACCAAACAGAGTGTTGGGTGTGCTCACAGGTGCCACAAGGACAAAATAATGCAGGATTAGTGCCATACCCCTTAAAGTTAGCTGAGGTACTTGAATTACACGGGGGGAGACCGGTGGATAAGAAATATAATATAACTAGATCCCCGAGTCTTAAGCTCCACCTGTACCATGTAGATAAATCCCTGATATGTTTAAATCTCACCAATTTCAGGAAACCAGGAAATTGGGAGATAATCTGGAACAATCAGACAATGACCCACTCACACAGAGCGGATAATGAGCCAATTGATACTGCAACTGTAAGAGGGATTGTTATAAGTGGGAAGCACTATTGATATAGATATACGAGAGGGTATGACAATATAATGGCTGGTAGAGTGTGACTGGGATACTGTGCGAGTATCATACAGCCAGAACGTGTTTTGGACAGATGGGGAAGATGGAGACAGGTGTTTTTGTAGGAATTTTATGTGCAATGACAATGACGCATTCTGTTCCCTATATTCTCCCAGATGACGTATATTTTATATGTGGAAGGAAAGCGTACAAGTGGCTCTCTCCGAACTCCGAAGGTTTATGTTATCTAGAAAGGGTACTACCTGAAATAATAACCCTTGCTCATGAGATACTGCAGCTTAAATGGGAATTTAGGAGGAAGCACAATATGGGCCTCCTGGTTGAACCCACTTAAATGCTTCTCTGGGTTGGGTGAATGGTCACAAGGAATGATTGCAAACATAGGAAAACTTCTTCTCTGTATCTGTGGTGTCATCATAACTATTGGTATGGTATTCAAATGTGTCCAAATTATGACCCAACGAAAGAAAACAGAAATACAAATTTAATGAGTCTGAGGAGGAGCAGTGCTGAAAATGAAGCAGGCCTGGTGTACAATCCAATGATTGAAACAATAATCAGATAGGAATACCATGTATCATGTCATAACCTGTTTATATAATTTGTTTCTCTTTTCTTCCTAGTGAATGATTTATCTACGTTATATTTGTATGTATTCATTTAAAAAGATGTGATAATTTTGATTACTATTAGAGGGTGGACTGTGAAAGTCGAAATTGCATTTTACTCTCAGAATGCAATATTGCATTTATTAGCATGCTTACGTAGGCATTTTTGCGTACTACGGTACTTTGCAGATTACCGCATCTTACCCTTATTACGGTAGAACATGCATTTGCTAATAAAAGCCATATTGTTACACATATTCATACTCCAAACTTACACATAAATTAAGCAGTCATAAGGTGCTTTAATAACAGACTTTAGTATCTAGCAACATTAAGGTTAGATTAGGAGACAGCATTTCACATAGCACAGGTTTAGAAGCATGCTATCACATCTTATTTTATATCATTGTGTTCAGCTCTCCATTTGCTGCACCCCGGTATGTGGAGACAGAATATCACACATTGCGGGCTCACGCTATTGGGAGAAATGTATTATAGGTGAAATATTGTGCATTGTGAGGGGCGTGTAACTAGCCTGGTTGAATTACCTGCACGGTGGGAGCCTGAGGGCATCAACAGTCACATTCCTGAGAACAATACCTTTGAATGGACCAATGGACCACCGAGTTACGAAAATGTTTACATCATGGACTAATAAGAACAGCGTGTTTATTATTGTATTGTGTGTGTTAGTAGCTACTGTATAAATACAGTTGCTTGGATCCATTCCAGAGATCTCCTATCTCAGAACTATCACGGTTATCTGCTGACGATTGTTGCCTGGATCCAGGGTGGCGCTTGCGTATGTATATCAGCTGTAACATACTCTGACGTTGTGTATAATACTTGTTGTTTACCTGTATTTCCGTACTTTACCTTTTTCTGTTAGTATTAAATCTATATGTGCGTTGACCACATTACAAACGTATATGGGGGGTCATTCCGAGTTGTTCGCTCGTAAGCTGCTTTTAGCAGCATTGCACACGCTAAGCCGCCGCCTACTGGGAGTGAATCTTAGCTTCTTAAAATTGCGAACGAAAGATTTGCATTATTTCGAAAATACATCTCTGTGCAGTTTCTGAGTAGCTCGAGACTTACTCGGCATCTGCGATCAGTTCAGTGCTTGTCGTTCCTGGTTTGACGTCACAAACACACCCAGCGTTCGCCCAGACACTCCTCCGTTTCTCCAGCCACTCCCGCGTTTTTCCCAGAAACGGTAGCGTTTTTTCACACACTCCCATAAAACGGCCAGTTTCCGCCCAGAAACACCCACTTCCTGTCAATCACATTACGATCACCAGAACGAAGAAAAAACCGTGAGTAAAATTCCTAACTGCATAACAAATTTATTTGGCGCAGTCGCAGTGCGGACATTGCGCATGCGCACTAAGCGGAAAATCGCTGCGATGCGAAAAAAATTACAGAGCGAACAACTCGGAATGACCACCATGGTTTCATAGATGGATTCCTTAAGGTATTTACATGCGTATAACCGCACATAAGGTACGTGCTGTATTTCTACGCAAACCACGTCCACAACAATATACTTTGCCTTGTTATTAATATGTTGGACTTAACAGTTGTCAAAAAACATAACCTGTTCTTCCTGGAACATAAAAATGTTTGCGTAACTCGGAGCGACATTACTTCACATTGCACAGCCCATGAGTTGTTTATAGAAATGTCCATCATAGATTAAATAGTTTCTGGTAAGTGTGAGCTCCAAAAGCTGCAGAAATAAGTTGGTGTCCATATCCCTGATTTCTTGTGCCTCATAAAACGTTCTCATTGCACCAAGTCCTTGAGCATGCGGAATTGAGGTATAAAGACTATTAATATCCAAGGTACAGAGGATAGTTCCTGGAGAGACATGTGTGATGGACATTAATCGATTCAGAAAGTCGGAAGTATCTTTAACATAATTTGGCTGTTTCATTATAAAGGGTTGTAGAATGTTGTCCAAATACATTGTGATAGGTTGGTATAACGATTCCCGTGCTGATATAGGGCCTAATTCAGGATTGATCGCAGCAGCAAATTTGTTAGCTAATGGGCTAAACCATGTGCACTGCAAGGGGGGCAGATATAACCTGTGCAGAGAGAGTTAGATTTGGGTGGGGAGTGTGCAAACTGAAATCTAAATGGCAGTGTAAAAATAAAGCAGCCAGTGTTTACCTTGCACAGAAACAAAATAACCCACCCAAATCATTCTAAAGGCCCATATAGACGGGCCGATGCGGGAGAGATGTGTGCTGAGCGAACCGCTCAGCACACATCTCTCCCGCCGCTCAGCACAGCGCGATCTGTGCTGAGCGTGCGGGGGGAGACGGGGGGAGGGGGGGGCGCCCATTTCACCCAGCGGGTGAAGTGGCGACCCGCTAGATTGGCCTGCATACAGGCCAATCTAGCACCAGCGATAGCGGTGAGCGGGGCTGCGCATCGCTATCGCTGTAGGGGGTACACACGGAGAGATAATGCTCAAATTCTAAGCAATCTATTCAGATTGCTTAGAATATCGCTCCGTGAGTGCCCCCCTTTACTCTCTCTGCAAATGTCATATCTGCCACGCCTGCAGTGCACATGGTTTTGCCCAACTGCTAACAAATTTGCTGCTGCGATCAACTCTGAATTAGGCCCATAATCGGTCGTCCTGGTGGACTAACTACATTCTTATTAATTTTTGGGACCGTATATAATATTGCTGTCAGTGTTGCCATGCCTACAGGGGCTGGGACAGTCTGATGTCAGCGAAAGTGATGCCGTGAACCTTCAGCTCGTGGAAGTGACGACCGGACCCGGCTCCAAATGTGTGCTGTGTGCACTGTGAGGGAGATGGGGAGGCATACGGACGGTTGCGTTACGGTAACCAGGTAACGCTGTCAGCGTTGCCATGCCTAGGGTGCCGGGACAGTCTGATGTCAGCGGAAGGGACGTCGTGAACCTTCAGCTTGCGGAAGTGACGACCGGACCCGATCCCACACAGCGTGGTGGATCCAGCCTATTTAGGTGAGTAAATGTTCATTCTCCTGTTTGTCTGTAACTTATGCTAAAGCTTGAAAACGGCGCTGCAGCAGCACCGAAACATTGCATTATGGCATGGTGATCATTTGTATTTTGGCATGGTGATTGCTTTTCACTAAAGAACTTTATTTTCAATACTTTACTGCCACAGTCTCTTTCCTAAAACAGGTACTGGAAATAAGGACTCGTAGGCAGGTCTTCTGGTAAAACACTGTGGGGGACATTTACTAAGCAGTGATAAGAGCGGAGAAGTGAGCCAGTGGAGAAGTTGCCCATGGCAACCAATCAGCACTGAAGTAACATCTATAATTTGCAAACTATAAAATTATACAGAGCTGCTGATTGGTTTATGGGGCAACTTCTCCACTGGCTCACTTCTCCGCTCTTATCATTGCTTAGAAAATTTCCTCCTTAGTCTATTACTGTCATGAGACACTGTGCACAGCATACACAGTCTTAAGGGCCCCATACACTAGGACAATAATGCCGGATTTCATCCGATTTCGGGCATTTGGCCCAATATATCGGATGAAATCTGGCATTTCGGAGGGGTTTCCGATTCGATCTGATGTGCGTTCCAGTGAGCATCGGATCGGATCCTTCAGATTGAAAGTAACATAGCAAAATAGTAACATAGTATCTAAGGTTGAAAAAAGACTATTTGTCCATAGAGTTCAACCTATTTGTGGTCTCTTATGCAGGATTATTTTTGGTCTAAATTTTGTCTGATGCTGATGTCAGCCATTGTGTTTTATTCCTCTTTTTATAGTAACTATAGTGCGTGACTATGCATCATAACCCTGGATATCCTTATTCATTAGGAATTTATCTAACCCATTCTTAAAGGTATTGACTGAGTCCGTCATTACAACTCCCTCAGGCAGAGAATTCCAAACACGTATTGTCCTTACTGTGAAAAAACCTTTACGCCGCATTGTCAGAATCTCCTCTCCTCTAACCTAAGCGAGTGTCCACGTGTCCTCTGTGCTGATCTTACCAAAAACAGGTCCCGCACAAGCTCTGTGTATTGTCCCCTTATATATTTGTAGATGTTGATCATGTCCCCTCTTAGTCTCCTCTTTTCCAGTGTAAACATGCCTAGCCGTGCAAGCCTTTCCTCGTATTCCAGCGTCTCCATGCCCTTAATTAGTTTGGTCGCCCACCTCTGAACCTTTTCTAGCTCGAAGATATCCTTTTTGTAGTATGGTGCCCAAAATTGTACACAGTATTCAAGATGTGGCCTCACTAGTGATTTATATAATGGGAGTATAACAATCTCGTCCCTTGCATTAATTCCCTGTTTTATGCATGCTAATATCTTATTAGCCTTCTTTGCTGCAATCCTACTTTGGGTACTGCTGCTTAGTTTGCTATCTATGTGAACACCTAAGTCCTTTTCCTGTACAGAATCCCCTAATATTACCCCATTTAGTATGTAGGTGTTATTTTTGTTCTGTATTGAAGCGCATTCTCCATTTTGCTGCCCATGCTTCTAGTTTGACTAAGTCATTCTGAAGAGACTCAGCATCCCCCTCCATATTTATAACCTTACACAATTTGGTATTGTCTGCAAAAATTTACAGCACGTTCTCTAGACCTACTGTTAGGTCGTTAATGAAAATGTTGAACAATAGTGGTCCAAGTACAGACCCTTGTGGCACACCACTTAGCACTTCAGTTCAATTTTAAAATGATCCATTAACCACAACGCGCTGCTCCCTATTATCTAACCATTTTTTGACCCAAGTGCATATTGTGCTCCCTAGCCCTACTTCTTGTAGCTTACCACATGTGTGGTACTATGTCGAAAGCTTTGGCAAAGTCTAAAAAGATTACATCCACCTCCTTACCCTGATCAAGGTTCGCACTTACTGTTTCATAAAAGCCAAGTAAGCTCGTTTGACAGGATCTGTCCTTCACAAACCCATGTTGATTCCTTTTAATGACCTTATTGACTTCAAGGAACTTCTGAATATTATCCCTTAGAATACCTTCCAATACTTTCCCCACTATCGATGTAAGACTAACTTTTCTATAATTACCTGGTTCAGCTTTACTTCCCTTTTTGAATATTGGCACTACTTTCGCTATACGCTAGTCTTTGGGAACCACACCTGATATAAATGACTCTTTAAAGATCAAAAATAGCGGTCTTGCAAGTTCAGAGTGAAGCTCCATTAGAACCCTTGGGTGAATTCCATCGGGACCAGGTGACTTATTAATCTTTACATTTTTTCATCGATCACAGACTACCTCCTCACTTAAATAAGCACTTAGCAGTGGGACATTATCATTATTGAGATTGTGTGTTAGTCCCAGAATTTGGTCCTCTCTTGTAAATACCGTTGAAAAAAACTCATTTAGTTTGTCTGCTATGTCATTATAATTTTTGATTAAAACTCCCAACTTGTCTTTTAAAGGGCCTATACTCTCCTTCTTTAATCTCTTGTTGTTGATGTATGTTGTATGAATGCTGCACATTTAATCACGTCCGACCCCGCAGGCATGGCTGGGATCACCCAGGATCGCCCAAGATCCTGGGCGTATGCAAAAGGACGGCATACGATGTATCTTGGGTGATCCTACCCCCTGGGAGGCTGCCAGGGTGATCGTCTGTGACATGACAGACATGTCGCAGAAGTGTGTGGGGCCCTTTAAGGTGTATACACACTATGAGATATTGACTATGCCCGCTTTTGACTATGCGATTTTTCTTGAACTCCCCCAGAGTCTAGAAGCACCAATATTGTCTATACACATGGTGCAATTTTGGCTATGGGGCTAATTCAGGTTAGATTGCAGTGTGTGATCAAACCGCAAAAATTAAAAAAAATGCGGACGCATGCGCAGCACCCGTCCTGCGCATGCGCCCACATTTCCTGTGGGGGTTTGCAGAAAATACGATCGCCTCTGCCTGTCAACCAGGTAGAGGCAGTTGCAGAACAGGGGGCCGCAACACTCCATTTTCAGGGCGAAGCGTTGTGGGGTCGGAGGCCGGCAAACGGGGGGCGGTATGGCGCAAACGGAAGTGTGGCGGGGATGTAATCGTGGCAGCCGCATGACATCATACACAGCTGGCAGGAGGCATTCTTAATTTCTGCTAACAAGCAGAAATTGCGATGCGATCGCAATTTCTGCTTGTTGAAGGGGGGGGGGCGGCAGTCAGCATGCTGGGCAGCCTTGCCATGCGATGGGCGGCCCCCCAACATGTGAACAAAAGGATTGCAAATTCTGCTAATTAGCAGAATTTGCAAACCTTACTGAATTAGGCCCTATGTGCGATTTTGACTATGGCTGTTTTTGACTATACAGTACTTTGCACTTGATTGTACACAATATAGTGAAAATGTCCTTGCCTACAAAGTCTATTTTTTTTTGTGATACCGATCCCACGGGACTGCGCATCGGTATCGCAAGCTGTGTACAGATGGGGCCGAATTCAGACTTGATCGCACGCAGTCTATTTTTTGCACTGCTGCGACCAGGTAATCGCGCCTACTTGGTGGGGGTAAGCACCTTGCAGGGGTGTGATCAGCTGTGCAGTGAGTTTCTGCACAGCCCAGGACTTACTCAGCCACTGCGACGATACGGACACATGGTGACGTCAGGAATCCTCCTCCGGAATGGCTGAGCACGCCTGCGTTTTTCCGCCCACGAACGCCTTCTGCATGTCAGTCTTCTTGCAATCGCCGGTGCGATTGCTTTCTTTGCTAGAGTCCTTGCTGCCTGGCAACGGGCGTCGCCGGTGGCCAACGCACCTGCGTATTGCGGGCTACACGCATGTGCTGTTCATACCCGATCGCACGACTGCGAAAAATGCAGCGTGCGATCGGGTCTGAATGACCCCCAAGGTGTGATATGTGCTAACTTTTCTTACGATCTTGACTATATAGTCAAAATCGCAAGAATGCATTGCACTATGGGAGTGATTCCGAGTTGTTTGCTCGCTAGCTGCTTTTAGCAGCATTGCACATGCTAAGCCGCCGCCCTCTGGGAGTGTATCTTAGCTTAGCAGAAGTGAGAACGAAAGATTAGCAGAATTGCGAATAGACATTTCTTAGCAGTTTCTGAGTAGCTCCAGACTTACTCAGCCATTGCGGCCAGTTCAGTCCTTTTCGTTCCTGGTTTGACGTCACAAACACACCGAGCGTTTGCCCAACCACTCCCCCGTTTCTCCAGCCACTCCTGCATTTTGCAACTCGAACGCCTGCGTTTTTCCACACACTCCCATAAAACGGCCAGTTTCCGCCCAGAAACACCCACTTCCTGTCAATCACACTACGATCAGCACAGCGATGAAAAAGCTTCGTTATGCCGTGAGTAAAATACCTAACTTTTGTGTAAAATAACTAAGCGCATGGGCTCTGTGAACCTTGCGCATGCGCAGTAAGCGACTAATCGCAGTATAGCGAAAGTCGGCAACGAGCGAACATCTCTGAATGGCCCCCTATGTGTATGCACCTTTAGACCTGGTCACGCGAGTACATGAAAATGGTCCAGTCAGTGGGTAAAGGAGGCAAAACTTTTTTTAGGTATATAAGCGAAAGGAGAAAAACAAAAGGTGGAATAATAAAACTAAAGACAGAGACTGGGAGTCTTGTTGAGGGAGACAATATAATAGCAGATCATCTTAATAATTATTTTTGCTCAGTATTTACTACTGAAAGAGAGGGGAAGGGGCCACAGTTAAGTTGCAGGAATATTCAGGAAAATGAAACAAGTACATTTACAGAGGAGAAGGTCCTAACAGAACTCTCAAAGCTGAATGTGGACAAATCTAAGGGGCCAGATGGGATACATCCGAGGATGCTAAAAGAACTTAAAGAGGTGCTGGTAGCAGCATTGACAGAATTATTCAACCAGTCATTAGCTACAGGAGTAATTCCAAAGGACTGGAAAAGAGCAAACGTAGTCCCACTGCACAAAAGTGGAAGCAAGGAAGAGGCAAACAACTACAGACCAGTGAGTCTTACATCAGTAGTAGGGAAATTGATGGAAACACTCTTAAAAGAAAGAGTTGTAGATTATCTCAAATCCGGCAATTTACAGGATCCCAAACAGCATGGATTCACTGAGGGGAGATCATGTCAAACAAATCTAATTGACTTTTTTGACTGTGTGACTAAAGTGATGGATAAAGGTGGAGCCATGGATATAGCTTATCTAGACGTTAGTAAGGCTATTGACACTGTTCCACATCACAGACTGCTAAATAAACTTGACAGTTTGGGATTGGATATTAGGATTATTGAATGGATAAGATCTTGGTTGAAGGATAGAAAACAGAGAGTTGTGGTAAATGGAGTGCATTCACAGGAGGGAAATGTTATCAGTGGAGTACCCCAGGGATCTGTACTTTGACCAGTGCTTTCTCTAACGTCCTAGTGGATGCTGGGGACTCCGCAAGGACCATGGGGGAATAGACGGGCTCCGCAGGAGACAGGGCACTCTAAGAAAGAATTAGGACTACTGGTGTGCACTGGCTACTCCCCCTATGTCCCTCCTCCAGACCTCAGTTAGAATCTGTGCCCGGTCGAGCTGGGTGCACTTTAGTGAGCTCTCCTGAGCTTGCTAATAAGAAAGTATTTTGTTAGGATTTTTTATTTTCAGAGAGATCTGCTGGCAACAGACTCTCTGCTACGTGGGACTGAGGGGAGAGAAGCAAACCTACTAACTGCGGATAGGTCGTGCTTCTTAGGCTACTGGACACCATTAGCTCCAGAGGGATCGAACACAGGAACTCACCCTTGGTCGTCCGATCCCGGAGCCTCGCCGCCGTCCCCCTCGCAGAGCCAGAAGACAGAAGCCGGCGAGAGAAGCAAGAAGACTTCAAAATCGGCGGCAGAAGACTCCTGTCTTCATATGAGTTAGCGCACAGCACTGCAGCTGTGCGCCATTGCTCCCACATTAAACCCACACACTCCGGTCACTGTAGGGTGCAGGGCGCAGGGGGGGGCGCCCTGGGCAGCAATTGAGTACCTCCTGGCATAATAGAGCATATATACAGCTGGGCACTGTATATATGCATGAGCCCCCGCCATTATTTTACACAAAATCGCGGGACAGAAGCCCGCCGCTGAGGGGGCGGGGCTTCTTCCTCAGCACTCACCAGCGCCATTTTCTCTCCACAGCTCCGCTGAGAGGAAGCTCCCCAGGCTCTCCCCTGCAGAATCACGGTAGAAAGAGGGTAAAAAGAGAGGGGGGGCACATAAATTTAGCTCAAAATCACTAATACAGCAGCTACTGGGTAAACACTAAGTTACTGTGTAATTCCTGGGTTATATAGCGCTGGGGTGTGTGCTGGCATACTCTCTCTCTGTCTCTCCAAAAGGCCTTGTAGGGGTTCTGTCCTCAAATAGAGCATCGTGTGTGTGTGTGTGTGTGTGTGTGTGTGTGTGTGTGTGTGTGTGTGTGTGTGTGTGTGTCGGTACGATTGTGTCGACATGTTTGACGAGGAAGGCTATGTGGAAGCAGAGCAGGTGCAGATGAATGTGGGGTCGCCGCCGACGGCGCCGACACCTGATTGGATGGATATGTGGAAGGTGTTAAATAATAATGTAAACTCCTTGCATAAAAGGTTGGATAAAGCTGAAGCCTTGGGACAGTCAGGGTCTCAACCCATGCCTGATCATACAGCGCAGAGGCCGTCAGGGTCTCAGAAGCGGCCACTATCCCAGATTGTTGACACAGATATCGACACGGATTCTGACTCCAGTGTCGATGGCGATAATGCAAAGTTGCAGCCTAAAATGGCTAAAGCCATCCGCTACATGATTATAGCAATGAAGGATGTATTGCACATTTCAGAGGTAAACCCGGTCCCTGACAAGAGGGTTTATATGTTTGGGGAAAAAAGGCATGAAGTGACTTTTCCCCCTTCACATGAGTTAAATGAGTTATGTGAAAAAGCTTAGGATTCTCCTGATAGGAAAGTGCAGATTTCTAAACGGTTACTTATGGCGTATCCTTTCCCACCAACGGACAGGTTATGCTGGGAATCCTCCCCTAGGGTAGACAAAGCTTTGACACGCTTATCTAAGAAGGTGGCCCTGCTGTCACAGGATACGGCCTCCCTAAAAGATCCTGCGGATAGGAAGCAGGAAGGTATCCTGAAGTCCGTTTATACACATTCAGGTACCCTACTGAGGCCGGCAATTGCGTCGGCCTGGATGTGTAGTGCTGTAGCAGCATGGACAGATACTCTGTCTGAAGAACTTGATACCTTGGACAAGGATACTATATTACTGACCCTGGGGCATATAAAAGACGCTGTCCTATATATGAGGGATGCCCAGAGAGACATTTGCCTACTGGGCTCTAGAATAAATGCAATGTCAATTTCTGCCAGAAGGGTCCTGTGGACTCGGCAATGGACAGGTGATGCCGACTCAATAAAGCACATGGAGGTTTTACCTTATAAGGGTGAGGAATTGTTTGGGGACGGTCTCTCGGACCTAGTTTCCACAGCTACGGCTGGGAAGTCAAATTTTTTGCCATATATTCCCTCACAACCTAAGAAAGCACCGTATTACCAAATGCAGTCCTTTCGATCGCACAGAGGCAAGAAAGTTCAAGGTGCGTCTTTTCTTGCCAGAGGCAGGGGTAAAGGAAAGAAGCTGCACAATACAGCTAGTTCCCAGGAACAGAAGTCCTCCCCGGCCTCCACAAAATCCACCGCATGACGCTGGGGCTCCACAGGTGGAGCCAGGAGCGGTGGGGGCGCGTCTCCGAAATTTCAGCCACCAGTGGGTTCGCTCACAGGTGGATCCCTGGGCTATACAGATTGTGTCTCACGGATACAAGCTGGAATTCGAGGTGATGCCCCCTCACCGTTACCTCAAATCGGCCCTGCCAGCTTCCCCCATAGAAAGGGAAGTAGTGTTAGCGGCAATTCACAAATTATATCTCCAGCAGGTGGTGGTACAGGTTCCCCTCCCTCAACAGGGAAGGGGTTACTATTCCACAATGTTTGTGGTTCCGAAAAAGGAGGGTTCGGTCAGACCCATATTGAATTTAAAATCCCTGAACGTTTACCTGAAAAGGTTCAAGTTCAAGATGGAATCGCTGAGAGCGGTCATCGCAAACCTGGAAGAGGGGGATTTTATGGTGTCTCTGGACATAAAGGATGCTTACCTGCATGTCCCCATTTATCCACCTCATCAGGAGTACCTCAGATTTGTGGTACGGGACTGTCATTACCAATTCCAGACGTTGCCGTTTGGTCTGTCCACGGCACCGAGAATATTTACCAAGGTAATGGCGGAAATGATGGTGCTCCTGCGAAAGCAAGGAGTCACAGTTATCCCATACTTGGACGATCTCCTCATAAAGGCGAGGTCCAGAGAGCAGTTGCTGATCAGCGTAGCACACTCTCGGGAGGTGTTACAACAGCACGGCTGGATTCTGAATATTCCAAAGTCGCAGCTAATTCCTACGACGAGACTGCCCTTCCTGGGCATGATTCTGGACACAGACCAGAAGAAGGTGTTTCTCCCAGAGGAGAAGGCCCAGGAGCTCGTGACTCTGGTCAGAGACCTCTTAAAACCAAACCAGGTGTCGGTGCATCAATGCACGCGAGTCCTGGGAAAGATGGTGGCGTCATACGAAGCCATTCCCTTCGGCAGGTTCCATGCGAGTAACTTTCAGTGGGATCTGTTGGACAAGTGGTCCGGATCGCATCTTCAGATGCATCGGCTGATCACCCTATCCCCCAGGGCCAGGGTGTCTCTTCTGTGGTGGCTGCAGAGTGCTCACCTTCTCGTGGGCCACAGGTTCGGCATACAGGACTGGGTCCTGGTGACCACGAATGCAAGCCTCCGAGGGTGGGGGGCAGTCACTCAGGGAAGAAACTTCCAGGGGCTGTGGTCAAGTCAGGAGGCTTGTCTGCACATCAATATCCTGGAACTAAGGGCCATATACAACGCCCTGAGTCAAGCGGAGCCTCTGCTTCGCAACCAACCTGTGCTGATTCAGTCAGACAACATCACCGCAGTGGTTCATGTAAACCGCCAGGGCGGCACAAGAAGCAGGGTGGCGATGGCAGAAGCCACCAGAATTCTTCGCTGGGCGGAGAATCACGTGCAAGCACTGTCAGCAGTGTTCATTCCGGGAGTGGACAACTGGGAAGCAGACTTCCTCAGCAGGCACGACCTCCACCCGGGAGAGTGGGGACTTCATCAAGAAGTCTTCACACAGATTACAAATCGATGGGAGCTGCCACAGGTGGACATGATGGCATCCCGCCTCAACAAAAAGCTACAAAAGTATTGCGTCAGGTCAAGAGACCCTCAGGCGATAGCTGTGGACGCACTAGTAACACCGTGGGTGTTCCAGTCGGTCTATGTGTTTCCTCCTCTTCCTCTCATACCCAAGGTGCTGAGAATCGTAAGAAAAAGAGGAGTGAGAACAATACTCATTGTTCCGGATTGGCCAAGAAGGACTTGGTACCCGGAACTGTAAGAAATGCTCACAGAGGACCCATGGCCTCTGCCTCTCAGACAGGATCTGTTGCAACAGGGGCCCTGTCTGTTCCAAGACTTACCGCGGCTGCGTTTGACGGCATGGCGGTTGAACGCCGGATCCTAGCGGAAAAAGGCATTCCGGATGAAGTTATTCCTACGCTGATAAAGGCTAGGAAGGACGTGACAGCAAAACATTATCACCGTATATGGCGAAAGTATGTTGCTTGGTGTGAGGCCAGGAAGGCCCCTACAGAGGAACTCCAGCTGGGCCGGTTCCTTCACTTCCTGCAGTCGGGAGTGACTATGGGCTTAAAATTAGGGTCCATAAAGGTCCAGATTTCGGCCCTATCCATTTTCTTTCAAAAGGAACTGGCTTCTCTTCCTGAGGTTCAGACGTTTGTAAAGGGAGTGCTGCATATTCAGCCCCCTTTTGTGCCACCAGTGCCACCTTGGGATCTTAACGTGGTGTTGAGTTTCCTGAAATCTCACTGGTTTGAGCCACTTAAGACCGTGGAGTTAAAGTATCTCACGTGGAAAGTGGTCATGCTATTGGCCTTAGCTTCGGCTAGGCGTGTGTCAGAATTGGCGGCTTTGTCATGTAAAAGCCCCTATCTGGTTTTCCATATGGACAGGGCAGAATTACGGAATCGTCCGCAATTTCTGCCGAAGGTGGTGTCATCTTTTCATTTGAACCAACCTATTGTGGTGCCTGCGGCTACTTGTGACTTGGAGGATTCCAAGTTACTAGATGTAGTCAGGGCTTTGAAGATTTATGTAGCCAGAACGGCTGGAGTCAGGAAAACTGACTCGCTGTTTATCCTGTATGCATCCAACAAGCTGGGTGCTCCTGCTTCAACAATACAAGAAAATATAACCAGGCGCTAATAAATCATCACCATTTCCTGGTGATCAAAATACTAATGTTGAAAATTGTATACAAATGTAACTATAGATTAATATATACTTAAGCTGCAGGAGAGAGCTTGACTTGGGGTAAAACAAGTCAAAAAGAACCGGCACCTAGAAATCTCCGGTAACAATAGGACACTGAACAAATCCCCTCTTGCGCTATAAATGATATGGTATGGCTCAAAGTTCAATAAAAACAAAATGATAATTTCATAAATTCTATATTTTTTGATACATAAAAAAAAAATAATATATATATATATATATATATATTTTACAAATAAACTAATCGACCGGTCAATAAAATCACTAACAATATATTTTCATATATAGAGAAGGTGGATCTAGGTAAACTCTGTGCACAGAGAAGTATAATTTTTAAAAATAAAACTCAGTCCAAATATTGGAAAAAATCAAATACCGGCTGTGATTTGAGCCCAAAATAACATCTTTGTAAGTTGCTTTGTACTGGAATTCCTCAATATGCTGCCACTCAGCAAAGAGAGATGATATTGTGCAGAATAACCGCTCCACACTGGAGCCTTACGTGTGGCTTGCACCTGTTCTTACAGCACGGGAGAGTTCAATGACAGACGAGGCGGTCTCGGGCTGCGGGAACGGCGTCTGCACTGGCGCCTGCTGTACTGAATATTTACCCGACTTCCAAGCTCTATGAGTCCACACCTCCAAGTGCCGTCTGCAGACACCACAGTCACGGTTTTTCTCCTCCCGATCTCCGTTTGACTACGGACGATACCGCTGGATGATAGAATAATTAAGAGTGCAAAAAAGGCTGGTACAAGGGTCCAATAGTTTGCTTCTGACGTGTTTCGCTCCTCTTACGGGGGCTTCATCAAAAGAAATCATACCATATCATTTATAGCGCAAGAGGGGATTTGTTCAGTGCTCCTGCTTCAAAGCAAACTATTGCTAGCTGGATCTGTAACACGATTCAGCAGGCTCATTCTGCGGCTGGATTGCCGCATCCAAAATCTGTAAAAGCCCATTCCACAAGGAAGGTGGGCTCTTCTTGGGCGGCTGCCCGAGGGGTCTCGGCATTACAGCTTTGCCGAGCAGCTACTTGGTCGGGTTCAAACACGTTTGCAAAATTCTACAAGTTTGATACCCTGGCTGAGGAGGACCTTGTGTTTGCTCATTCGGTGATGCTGAGTCATCCGCACTCTCCCGCCCGTTTGGGAGCTTTGGTATAATCCCCATGGTCCTTACGGAGTCCCCAGCATCCACTAGGACGTTAGAGAAAATACGATTTTACTTACCGGTAAATCAATTTCTCGTAGTCCGTAGTGGATGCTGGGCGCCCGTCCCAAGTGCGGACTTTTTCTGCAATGCTTGTATATAGTTATTGCTTACATAAGGGTTATGTTATAGTTGCATCAGAGTTGATCTGATGCTCTATTGTTGTTCATACTGTTAACTGGGTAAGTTTATCACGAGTTATACAGTGTGATTGGTGTGGCTGGTATGAGTCTTACCCTGGATTCCAAAATCCTTTCCTTGTACTGTCAGCTCTTCCGAGCACAGTTTCTTTAACTGAGGTCTGGAGGAGGGACATAGAGGGAGGAGCCAGTGCACACCAGTAGTCCTAATTCTTTCTTAGAGTGCCCTGTCTCCTGCGGAGCCCGTCTATTCCCCAATGGTCCTTGCGGAGTCCCCAGCATCCACTACGGACTACGAGAAATAGATTTACCGGTAAGTAAAATCTTATTTTTTAATATCTTTATTGGTGACATTGCAAATGGCATTAAAGGGAAAGTATGCGTTTTTTCAGATGACACAAAGGTATGCAACAGGGTAGACACACCAGGTGGGGTAAAACAAAAGATGGTCAAGAGTGTGGCAATTACAGTTTAATGCCAAAAAATGCAAAATCATGCACTTGGGTCTCAAAAATCCAAAGGCTAAATATAGTATTAATGGCACTATACTGGAAACTACTGAGGAGGAAAGGGATCTAGGAGTCACTATTTCAGATGACTTAAAGGCAGGTAAGCAATGTAACAAGGCATTGAGGAAGGCTAGTCAGATGCTTGGCTGCATTGGGAGAGGAAGCAGCAGCAGAAAGAAAGAAGTAATAATGCCATTGTATAGGTCATTGGTACGGCATCACCTAGAATACGGTTTTCAATTCTGGAGGCCATATCTTCAAAAGGATATTAATACATTAGAAACTGTACAAAGAAGGGCAATTAAAATGGTGCATGGCCTACATCACAAAACATACCCAGAAAGACAAAAAATCTCAATATGTATAGTTTGGAGCAGAAAAGGGAAAGGGGGGACATGATAGAAACTTTCAAATATATCAAGGGTTTTAACAAAGTCCAGGAGGGAAACATTCTCCAAATGAAAAGAAGCAATAGGACACAAGGACATGCACTGAGACTGGAGAGGGGGGGGGGGGGTTCAGGGGAAATGTTAGGAAAAATTACTTCACAAAAGGGTAGTGGACAAGTGGAATAGCCTCCCATCAGAGGTGTTAGAAGCTAAGACAGCAGAGCAATTTAAACATGCATGGGATAGACATAAAGATATCTTTACAAAGGAATAAGGATCAAATAAGGTTAGAGATACAAATAATGTTTAAAAAAAAAAAAAGGGCAGACTAGAAGGGCCAAGTGGTTCTTATGTGCCGTCAAATTCTATGTTTCTTTGTTACATAACTGAGAATAAACAAAGAAAGATAAAAAGTCCTAGCACTCCTTGTACTCAGTAGTCAGTCCGCTGTAGTGGTGTACAGCCATACTTACCGTGCTCTCTTGGCACAGCCAATGTCAGCAGTCCCTGGCGGAATACGTACTATCGCCGGGATCCCGACAGCCAGCATCCCGACAGCTGGCATATTGATTGCATCCCTCCCTGGCACTACAAAACTGTTCCCTACTCACTGGCCTCTAACAGGCATCAGCACCCAGAACTCTTGGTGAGTGGGAGTTTTAAACTCTTCCTGTTCTCAGTGATGAGTTCCTGCTGGATCTGAGCAACCCCAAAAATTTGGAGTTCCAATTCTCTACTGCGGCTGCAGAATGTACAAGTCTTGTTTTCTTCTCCCTTGGAGAGAGCTGATACCACCACAATGAGCAATTGTGATGAGACAAAAGCCCTGTCACCACTATATTTATATGGGATCCAGTCTCTAGGTCGACAGTAACTAGGTCAACCACTATTGGTCAACAGTAACTAGGTCGACAGGGTTTCTAGGCCGACAGGGTCTCTAGGTCAACATGTTCTAGGTCGACAGGTCAAAAGGTCAACTTGAGTTTTTCACAATTTTTCTCTTTTTTAGAACCTTTTCATACTTAACAATCCACATGGACTACAATTGGGAATAGTAACGTGCCTAACTTTGCCCGAAGCATGTGAGTAGACACGGTGCACTAATTGGGGTTCCCGGTCACTCTACAAAGAAAACAACACCAAAAAAAACTTAAAAAGTCATGTCGACCTAGCATCCCTGTCGATCCTAGCTACTGTCGACCAATAGTGGTCGACCTAGACACTGTCAACCTAGGGGATCCGGTCTGAAGATCGACAGTGTCTAGGTCGACAATGTTTAGGTCGACCACTATAGGTCGACAGTCACTAGGTCGACATGGATGGAAGGTCGACGGGGTTTCTAGGTCGACATGTGCTAGGTCGACAGGTCTAAAAGTCGACATGAGTTTTTCACATATTTTTATTTTTGGGGGATTTTTTCCTACTTGACGATCCACGTGGACTACGATTGGAACGGTAAATTGTGCCGAGCGAAGCGGTAGCGGAGCGAAGGCACCATGCCCGAAAACGACATAAAAAAAACAAAAATTCCTCATGTCGAACTTTAGACCTGTCGACCTAGCACATGTCGACCTAGAAACCCTGTCGACCTTCCATCCATGTCGACCTAGTGACTGTCGACCTATAGTGGTCTACCTAAACATTGTCGACCTAGATACTGTCGATAAAACGAACCACACCCTCAACCTAGTTACTATCTACCTTCCATACCACACCCATATATATCTCCTATATAATAGCCCAGATCTGTGACTTTGTGACTCATTTGCTAACGCTGGGCGGAGTCACAACACTGGGTGGAGTTAGTCAAATGAGTCACAGATCTGGCCAAATCTATAGGAGACTAGGAGCAGAAGCAGATAGTATGGGCATGGCACAGGCAGGGGTGCATATCTCCCAGCTTTCTTCAGGAAGAAGGAGGGACACACACGTGGCGAAAAGGGGCGTGGTCAACAAAAGGGGGCGTGACTTCACGGGAGGGCCCCCGTTTTCGTCAGTGAGGGGGCATGCCCAGCGCTCTGTGAGCTGCTGGCATGCCCCCAGGGGCTGATTATAAATCCGGGGGGCCCAGGGCACTTAAGACAGGGGAGCCCTATCTCATTGCTGTGCCTGCTGTGGGGTTGGGGGCATGGCCTAATCGCGGGATGCGAGGTCACGCCCCCTTATGCAAATTCCATGATTTTTGTTTTAATGGAATATTGGCCCCTCAGCTAGGGCTAAATCCAGAGGAGGTGGTCGCTCCCCCCTACACACCCGCACAGGCAGTAGAAAGCAGGGAGACTGCTGCCTCCCTGCAACATCACAGACCTGCCAATACGAAGCAGCGTGTGCTGACTGTAGCACAATGCTGCCGCTGTTGCTGGCAGGACGGGGGAGCTTCTGAGATGGGACAGAGATACTCCAGCCAGGGGCCCCCTAAAACTGTGGGACCAATGGTACGTACCCCCTGCCCCCCCCCTTAATCCGGCTCTGCTGCTGGAACCCCCCCTTAATCCGTACCCCCTGATGCCCCCTCTCCCTCTGTCTCCGCTATTCACCGCTGCTCTGCTAAGCAGAACAGCGAGTACAGGAGCTTTCCAACTGCCCCCCCCCCCCCCCGCCCCCCACCGTGGAACACTGCGACCCACGGGCGGGACAGACCCCAAAAAATAGGACTGTCCCGCGAAAATCGGGACAGTTGGGAGGTATGGGGGTGTGTGAGGGGGTATGCCGTACAGACAGACGGGCACCGGCTCACTGTGTGCTTGACCCCCCACATCAGCATACTCAGCAGGGGCTCTCTGGCGTGGAGGAGCGTCACTTTCTGGCACACTCCACGCTTCTTAGCTGCAGTTTTGTGGGGCACCTGCCGCTGTGCAGGTTCCGTACTGCCTCTGTTATCTCCAGCCCCGGCAACCCCACCGCTAGCTGCAGCGTTGCCACCCGCAGTGAGGTGCGCCCAGCTCCTTCACACACTTTAGCCGGCGGCTAGCGTTGTAGAAGTCCGAGCTGCTTGCAGGCTCCGACCCCCTCCTCCCTCCAGCCGCAGCGTCTCCTGGGAGCTAACCAGTCACTCCCAGTCTCCCCTTACCACAGTGCCCAGCAGCCGCGAGGTCCGCGCCGCGTGCATGCTATGACCCCCTCCTCCCTCCAGCCGCAGCGTCTCCTGGGGGCTAACCAGTCACTCCCAGTCTCCCCTTACCACAGTGCCCGGCAGCTGCACGAGGTCTGCGGTGTGTGACTGAGATGGGGAGGAGGGATGCGGATGGGCAGATGAAGCAGGACTCCAGCCTAAGAGAGTCAGCCATGCCAAGTCTCCACCAGCAGCAGATCCCAACAGGTTGGAGTGGAACAGCAGCAGCCAGCAGCAGTGGCTCCGGTAAGACACATCTGTCTGTCACCACTGTTTTGTCCCTAATACCAATCTCTCCCGTGCCCTGTCACCCTTATCCTGGCCCTTTCACCCTTATCCTGGCCCTTTCACCCTTATCCTGGCCCTGTCACCCTTATGCTGGCCCTGTCACCCTTATGCTGGCCCTGTTAACCCTATCCTGGCCCTGTCACCCCTGTGCTTGCCCTGTCAACCCTATACTGGCCATGTCACCCCTGTCCTGGTCCTGCCGCCCCTACCCTGGCCCTGTCACCCCTATCCTGTCCCTGTCATTTCTGTCCTGGCCCAGTCGCCCCTGTCCTGGCCCCGTCACCCTTGTCCTGGCCCCGTCACCCCTGTTCTGACCCTGTCACCCCTGTCCTGGCCCTGTTACTGCATACCCTCAAACTAGCTTTTTGGCAGGTACAGTACCCGCAGTGCCTCCAGACCCCTCCCCAATGCACCACACCTCCGCACCTTCCCCTCCACCACATGCGGCACTCCACCCCTCCCCCACACGCTGTGCCTCCAGACCCCCTACACTACCCACGGCTCACACTCCTCTGCCCCTTCACCACCCACAGCACCTCCAAACCCCCTCCACCATCCACCCCCCAATATATTTGTCTCCCCCCACACCTGCCCCCCTCCACCCACAGCATCTGCAGACACCCTCCTCCATCCACGGTCCCCCCCTCCCCCACCCCTCCCCCACCCATGGCACCCCCGCACCTGCCCCTCCACCACCTGCAGCACCTCCGGACCTCCTTCCCCATCCGCCGCACCACCCGTACCTGCCCCTCCCCTACCCACGGCGCCTGCGGACCCCTACCCCACCCCCAGAAACCCCCGCCCCTTCCCATCCCACAGCACCTCCGGAACCCTTCACCCATCCGCAACATCCCCACACCTGCCCCTCTCCCACCCGTGGCACCCCTGCCCCTCCCCCACCTGCAGTGCCTCCGGAACCCTCCCCCATCGGCAGCCCCCACTCCTCTGCCCCTCCCCCACCCGCAGCACCTCCCGACCCTTCCCCATCCGGGCCCCCCCCCCCGCTTCCACCCCCCTCCACCCGCAGCATCTACAGACACCCTCCCCCATCCGCAGTCCCCCCCCGCACCCGCTACATTCTGTACATCGTGCCCTGCAGGTGCTGTTCACGCCGTCGCAAGGGGCTGCGCCTCCTTCACCATCGCACGCCCTTTCATTGTGCAATATTTAACCACTAACAAAGGAATGCAGGTAATACTCCATATAATACAAATATTGAACCCCAGAAAGGCATGCAAGGGTTAAGGGGGCGTAGCCCCTTGCGACGGTGTGAAGAGCGCCCGTAGGGCGCGATGAAGCACCTAGTATATATATATATATATATATATATATGTATATATATATCTATGCAGTATACACTCAAGTGGGGGTGCACTCTCCAAAGAAGACGTCTTCGACAGAATTCAATAGGATAAAAGTTTTAATTCAGTTGAAATTCAGGCTAATAATAGTCGACGTTTCGATTCAATTTTGTGAATCTTTATCAAGACCAGCCTATAAGGCATAACGTGTTTATAGGTACATCCATAGAATAACTGTAAAGAGATGAACATAGAAAGAACACAATCAGTCTCCCAGGCCCCTGAGCACTAAATATAAAACAGATAATTTTCACATAGACATCGAGAGTCCATAATGTGACTATTCAGATCCATACACCAAAAGAGTGAGAGGCCAGATATTCCAATCACCTTCAGAAACACATGTGAAAGGTAATAAGCAAAACACACCTACAAATACCAGTGTGCATCACCGAGTGCCAATATCGATAATCACAAGGATCCGTGGCGGGTTTCCCAGAATAACAAAAAGGATTTGAGAGCTCACTCTCTAATCCCATATCAATAAATCAATCACTGTAACAGAGTACAGGGTATAAGACACTATATTAAACTCACAATCACTATATATATTTCCACTAATAGAAAGTACTCACACCAGCGGTACATCAACAAGCCTAACACAACAGGTCAATGAGTTGAAAACTCCAGCTGCAATCACAATATATAAAAAAACCAAAATAAAATAAAACCTAATGACAAAAAATAACCAAGCAAGAAAGCAATACAAATAAATACTCACAGCATTCAAGTAAATAGACCTCTGGAGCATAATGGAGCCACGCTGGAGACACAAGTCAATCTCAGCCTTATATACCTAGTAACAGGAAGTGTTGGGTGTAACACATATCAGAGACCTCTAAGTGCACTACCGCCGACTCACATGCCCACGTTCATCAGACGAGCCTGATAAATATACTCTGCCATTTGGGGAGATCAAAGAACAAAACTAAGCAGGGACAAACCGTTAAAAAAAATTTAATTAGCGCTGCTCGCTTTCGCGACTGGAAGCGGCATGCATTCCAATTACCGGAAGTAGGACGCGGCCAGCGTCCCAGGCGCAGCTCAATGCTTCCCTGGAGATATATATATATATATATATATATATATATATATACATGGACAACTTTGTTGGTATTCATCCACAAAAAAAGAGGAACCCATAATTTTCTCTGAAATAACTTAAAGTGCCAGCTGATCTAGGACTTGTGGGGTTATGGTGGGGACCCCCACAATGCTGTTCGGTCCTCTATGATTCCATTAGCCCTGGCTGATTAAGCCTAGCACTGGTAACGGATAAATTGGGGAACCCCACTTTCTTTATAAACATATTTCTCCAATAACAGCCTACGCACACATCAGTGCTGGTATTATGCATACAGGTAAGGACCCTAGGCATTTATTTATTTTAATTATTATTATTTTTATACTGAGTGACTCCATATTACGGAGGTCCTAATAGGTGCACTGCAATGCCCAGCATACCCTCAAATTCTCTGAGTTGCACCTGGTATATCTTTGCATCCTGTACGTGCTGCATTTGTGAACAATCTGTTATTCTGCTACCTACTTCCTAATTAATCATTCCATGGTTACATTTATCCACTGTAGTCCACTGTGTGGAGTGACCGCCATCAGACACCGCTTCCATCTACCACCATTGTAGGATCTGCCAATAGTTTATGGATACAGGCAGGTCCAGATAAAACCTTGGGAGGGGACCACTTTAACTCCTCCAGTCCTCCACATCTTGTCAGTACCGTTCCCACTTATCATCCTGCCCTCCTCCACTGTGCAAGTGCAGCAGTGTGCTCCAGAGAAACGGGACACTATTTTCTAAAGTTTTCGATTTAAACATACTTAAAATAGTGATAGAAAAATAAAATCTGTAATCTATCTTTTCACATGCAAGAATAGCAGCAGCCTCTGTACTACTTACACACTTGGACAGGATTTAGGAGGACTGTGGCCCTCATTCCGAGTTGTTCGCTCGCTAGCTGCCTTTAGCAGCATTGCACACGCTAAGCCGCCGCCCTCTGGGAGTGTATCTTAGCTTAGCAGAATTGCGAACGAAAGATTCGCAGAATTGCGAATAGAAATTTCTTAGCAGTTTCTGAGTAGCTCCAGACTTACTCAGCCATTGCGATCAGTTCAGTCAGTTTCGTTCCTGGTTTGACGTCACAAACACACCCAGCATTCGCCCAGACACTCCCCCGTTTCTTCAGACACTCCCGCGTTTTTCCCAGAAACGCCAGCGTTTTTTCACACACGCCCAGAAAACGTCCAGTTTCCGCCCAGAAACACCCACTTCCTGTCAATCACACTACGATCACCAGAACGATGAAAAATCCTCGTTATGCCGTGAGTAAAATACCTAACTTTTATGTAAAATAACTAAGCGCATGCGCTCTGCGAACCTTGCGCATGCGCAGTAAGCGACTAATCGCAATATAGCGAAAATCGGCAACGAGCAAACAACTCGGAATGACCACCTGTGTGACTCTCTCTCCAGTCCTGAATGCTCTAATCAGGTAACAGGTTACACAAGACCCAGACAAATCAATCTATCTTGCTGTGTTTCAGGGAAGGGGGGGGGGGGGGGGGGGGGGTTTGTATCCCTGAGTCATTTACAGCACTTTGTATATCTCCTCTGGTTTGGAAGTTCCGTCAGTAGCTTATAAAACCTGATACTCTGTGTCCATGCACTGCACACTCCCCTGCTCTGCACTGCAAGTGCCACTTCTGCTTTTCACTGCACACTCTCCTGCTCGCATTCTGGCTGCCATGTACTGTTTATTCCACTACTCACGGAAAAACATCTGCACATGATTTGTAGGTGGCTTTACAAACTTCTTATGAAACAAAGGTTTAATGAGAACAATCAACCTGAGAAGTACTTTATATGATATGAAAATGTGTGCAGGCAAGAATAGGAATGAATGTATAGATAAAATGCTGTCTCCCAGCATTTAAGTTAGGCATCCAAGTAGACAATGAGGATGTTGCAATGATGATGATGATGCAAAACCTTACACCAGAGTATGATTTCCTAGTAGTGACTTTGGAGTTTTGTGCTACAAAGCTATCAACAGAAATTGTACAGCGCATACCTGTAGAGGCCAATGCTAAAAATTGTATTCTTCTATCACAAGGTATAAAAATATAAGGGCGTGGCTTCATGGGGAAGGGGCGTGGTCACACAATAATAGCAATTCATATTACGCCGCACAGTAGTCTCCATTATTCAAATGAAGCCACACAGTAGTGCCACTTATACACATTACACCAGGTAGAGCCTCTTATATACATAACACCAGGTAGAGACCCCTTTTATACATTACACCACAGTAGAGCACTCTTTCACACATTATACCACAGTAGAGCAGAGCCCCTTATAAACATTACGTCAGGTAGAGACCCCTTTTACACATTACGCCAGACAAAGCACCCTTTTACACATTACGCCAGACAGAGCACCCTTTTACACATTATGCTAGGTAGAGCCCTTTTACACATTGCACCAGGTTGAGCCCCCTTTTACACATTATGCCAGGTAGAGTCTTCTTTTACATTGCCAGGTAGAGCCCATTTTGCACATTGCGCCAGGTAGAGACCTCTTTTACACATTGCGCCAGGTAGAGTAATATAAAATAACATTCTTATTTTATGCACTACTCACCACCTCAAGCTCTGTGACTGAGGGCAGGTGGGGAAAAGGTCACCATAGGTCTGACTGTGAACTCGCTGGGCTGCACTGTGATCTGTAATGCCTCCTCCTCTCCCCCACCCGAACGCAGCAGCTCCTCATGGTGCAGGGCAGTGTGGGAGTCAGCTGGGGCTGGGAGAAACATCATCACTTTTCCCTGGAGACACTGCAGGAGTGGCGGAGCATCCGATCCGAGGAAGGTGGCGCTGCAAGCCTATATAGTTGTGCACTCAGTAGCATAGAAGGAGCTGAGCGCACACCACTACATGCCGAGCAGTGCTGCAGCAGCGGAAGACGGTGATTGAGTGAGCAGCCATGTGGGTGGTGATGCCAGAGGGTGCGCCCACAGTGCATATGCGCTTTGGGCAAGGCATCACTGGCACACAGCTAGTTTCGGCCCACCAATTGCTGTATGCTTAAGAATTAATGACGGCATAACATTTACAGTTGTCACAGACATAGAAAGTCTTTGTGTCAGATCTAAGTACAGATGGAGCCGCTCATCTGAGGCGGCTCCATCGGAAACGGGTACTCCTGGTGTGATTAGGCGATCTGTCCACCTAGTCACGCCGGGAGTGCACAGAGACACTCCCATTCAGAGCATCTCTGATCGGGCGCGCGGACGGTGATGCTCTCCATTCAAGTAAATGGGAGCGTCTCCGTCACAGGCGCACGCGGCCAGTCGGAGATGCTGAGTCCTAGGCGCACCTAGGCACAGATGGAGCCACAACTAGCATGGCTCCATCTGTATCTAAACATATGGGGCACAGCGAGCTTGATGCATTAGCAGTTATCTCACTACCCATTGACCCAGCTAATATTTTGCTAATTATTCTGATTCTATTTCAATTTAGAACTCTCTACCTATTACATCGGGTGACTTGTATTGAATGTTTCACATTAGATCTGGAGCACACATTGTGTTGCACTGAAAACAGTTGAGTCATTATTCCTAGCAAGTTTTCTTGTACTCCTATTGTATTACTGTACATAGGTTGACTTCAATTCCACCAGAAACTTGGCCAAAACCGCCACTTTCAAAAATCTGAGGCTATTACATTTCCCCGCTGTCTTTGACATACATTCATGTAACAAAGGGGTCGATTCATCATCCCTTAATTTCTACAAAATCAGGTGAATATTAGCATTTTCACCTTCTTTTGTATAAGCTATACCAGTGTGTCATTCATCAAAAAGTTAACGCAGGATATCCCCTGCATAACTTTCACTCCCGATCTCACCTGCTGTTCCCATACAATAGTCTGGGGACCGGTGGTGGGTCTTGGACAGGACTACCGCTCGGGGTGCTGCGGCCTCGCCGCTCTCCATCACAAAGCCTATCTCGCCGGCCTATCTCTCCCTAGTTTGAGCTGACCAGGAGGAGACCTGGCTCCACTTCTCAGACTGAGACACGGAGGGTGACGGGAGATGTACTTACTGGACGGAGTACGTATCTGTGTTAAATGCCCCGAGCTTTATTGTTCCCGGCACACAGCGCACACCCAGGGAGATGACGGGTGGGAGAGTGTCTCAGCCGCATGTGCCCAACATCAATCAGGACATTGTGGGGGCACATGGGGATGAATGTAGGGATATTAGGAGATAGCACATGGGTATAGGGGTGCACAGGGGGCAGTGCAGAGGTATATGGGGCACAGAGGCAGTGGAGGAGTATAGGGAACACAAGGGCAGGGGTATAGGGGGCACAGGTGGCAGCATAGTGGTATATGGGGGGCACAGAGGCAGTGCATAGGTATATGGCGGCACAAAGGCAGCGCAGAGGTATATGGAGGGCACAGGTGTAATGTGAATAGGTACTATTATGTGGCCACACCCCTTCCCCATGACACCACGCCCCTATATTTTTGCGTATTTTCCCTATTTTAAATTGTGGGAGTTGCCAAAGGAAACTTTTGCCCTAGGTGCACAAAGTCTAGAACCGGCCCTGATGGGGATTTAAATTCACTAATCTCTGAATATACAATATTTTCTAAGATTAACTGCAGGAACATTCACCAACTCCAGATTGCGTTTGCTTCTGTACACCACTCATTCCTGGTTGCGAAGAGGGACACTCTGCAGATGTCACACATATGTGAACATGAGGTTAGACTCGGCAGTGCAAAATTTACTACTACTGAAGTAGTAGTGAAAAGATTTACGGAGACAGTTGATTTTCGGATCAGCTGTCTCCACTCCAGAGCAATGATGAATTGTTCTGTCCACGGATGCGAATATAAAACCTAATTATCTGAGGCCGTCCGTCCCCTATAATTAGCCTAATGAATAGGGTCCAAAGTGTTCTAATTATTCTGTAACTTATAAAATCTGGAGAAGAATAACAGAAAAATCAACTGAATAAGGAGATTGACAGGAATTGTTATGTGTAGTTGATCACTATTGAAAAATAAGATTTCCCAGTAATAAAAATGTCTTATGTTTGTTGAGTTGAGGGACATGTCACCTTCTTGCCTTAAGCTGAGCACACTCTGTAATTCTAGCTAAGCTAGATAATTTATTTTATTGTGAAGATTTACTGAGTTTCATGTCCGAGAATGGGTAAACTCTGAGCTGTCCCACCGTTGACCTGGATTTTACCACATACAAATTATCCTACATCAGATCTGGCCAAAACTTTCTAGAATTCAACCACAAAATCAGTATACTAACAATATAGTGTATCCGCTGCAAGCAAAACAGATCCATATATCAATTAAAACTGCTGACAGCTGGACAACACAGATGAAGAAAACGGGTTGTTTTCATGGCATAAGATGGGATTCATTTCTTTCACTTCGATTTTGACCCAATATACAGATGTATCCTGGCCTAAATGCTGCAGCATAGCATATCAGTAGCATACAGTATGTACACACTTGATCGCATACACAAACTCCCGCTTGCACATATACAATAGTGAAAACGCAAACCAAATTCATCCAGTTTTTGCGTGATGCCGAAGTGAACATACAAACACACAGACAGACAAAAATTCAGTAAAAATATGTTTTCGTCTTCATAGTCCATAAACGGTCCCTATAAATATATTCCTAAAAAAATAATTGCTACAGTATGTACAGACACATCCCTTAAAGCAGACCTTGCCAACCTGTGGCTCCCCAGCTTCTGTGAAACTACAAGTTCCAGCATGCTCTGCCACAGTTTTGAGTTTAGGGAATGCTTAAACTGTAGCATTTTAGCGCTATGTGCAAGAAACAGCATCGGCGCCCCCCCCCCCCCATATACATAGCAGGGCCAGGGGGAAAAATGCAGAGTCCCCTTTTTACACGTTACAGCAAGAGAGACCCCCTTTATTACACATTACGGCAGCACAGTTCCCTTTTTGCACATTACGACAACAAAGTCACCCTTTTTCACACATACAGCAACAGAGCCCTCCTCTTTTACACGTTATGGCAGCAGAGTTCCCTTTTTTTACACATTACGGCTGGAAGTCCCCCTTTTTTACACATTACGGCAGGCAGTCCCCCCTTTTTACACAATACGGCAGGCAGTCCCCCCTTTTTACACATTACGCAGGCAGTCCCCCTTTTTTACACATTATGCTAGGTAGTCCCCTTTTTTACACATTACGGCAGGCATTCCCCCTTTTTTACGCTTACGACAGGCAGTCCCTCTTTTTCATGCATTACAGCAGGCAGTCCCCCCTTTTTACGCATTACTGCAGGCAGTCCCCCCTTTTTACGCATTACTGCAGGCAGTCCCCCTTTTTTACATATTACTGCAGGCAGTCCCCCTTTTTACACATTATGGGTGGGGAGGAAAAGGAAGGAGGGGGGGGGAGAGAGAGAGAGAGAGAGAGAGAGAGAGAGAGAGAGAGAGAGAGAGAGAGAGTTATACTCACCACCTGTGCCGGCGCCTCTCTTCTCCACACCTCTTCCGTCTTCCTGCGCTGCGGTCTTGGCAGCACAGGGCATTGTGAATGGGCTGGGGGGCGGGCTGGGAGAGACATCATCTCTCCCAGCACACGGGTCACGGGGGGAGCGGAGGGGGAGCTGTAGCACTGCCCGGCTACCTGTGTGAGTGGTAGCCGGGCAATGTAGCTGGGGGCCGGCCGGTGACAGGCAGGGAGACGCGTCCAGAACACCTCAGTGCGGCGGCGATAGCGGCGACGGAGCGGCTGGCGGGTGTTGCTAGTGGTCCTGCGCCTCCAGCGCATCTGCGCTGTGTGCAAGGCACCACTAGCACACACTTAGTTATGGCGCTGGGATAGATAGATAGATAGATAGATAGATAGATAGATAGATAGATAGATAGATAGATAGATAGATGTGATCAGTATGAAAAGCCATCACGGCGCACAGGAGACAGACGCCGGGATCCTGACAGCCAGAATACTGGCGGCGAGCAAAGCGAGTCCACTGACGGGCTCGCTGCACTCGCTACGCTTTCCCATCGAGAAGTCTTGAGTGGTTCACATTGCTTGAAATCCAAAACCGCTCCGAACAATATATAAAAAATATATGTGTATTTCCTCGTTAATGAGAATGCAAAAAAAACACCCTGAAGTACGATATTTTTGCATTTTAGTTTTTGATCCTGATCATGAAAAACGACTGTGCAGTTTGTTTTTTTCTAATTCCAATAAAGATAAATGAACTGCATATGCTCAGTTTATGTTTTGGACCTGAGCGGTGAATGATTGTTGCTTTTCTTAAATAGATATGTATTTGGAAAATCAGATGAAGACAATGAGATGGGACTGAGGAAAACAATTCTATTTGATCATGAAATAAAGTATTCCCTTGTTACTAGGAAGATATCCCTCCCCTTTCAGTGTTTCAACCTGAAGAAAAATCTCCATTTCTTCTATGGGACAAGGGACAGTTTACAGGGACGTACAGTCAGGGGATGCAGGGGAGGCAGTGCCTCCCCTGTCATTAATGAGTAAAATAATACACAGAAGATACCTATGACACATAATCTGTGTCATAAGTATCTCCTTTATTATTCTAATCATTATAAGGTGTAAAGTGGGGTTGGGAGGCACCGATCGTGGTGCCTCCCGTTGTGAATGGGGAAAGGTATGGGAGCGGGGGGCAGGGGCAGGTGTGGGCGGGGCCAAGCAATGGGCAGGAAAAGCCCATTGAAATTACACAGGAAAGCGGCACCATTAGAGGTTCTGCTTTCATACAGGGACGTGCTTTCAACCTATGAAAGCACGCCCCTGTGAGTGAGGCCACAGTGATTGGACAGCGGATCCATCACTGGATCCGCTGTCAATCACTGTGTGAGCGTCGGTGTATGCGGAGGTGTGGGCGGCGAAGGTGCGGGATGCGGCGGGCCAATGCGGCAGAGGTGCGGGCGGCGGGATGCGGTGTTGTGGCGGCGGCGGGATGCGGCAGTCAGGGCCATTCTGCAGAGTTTGGCAGCGGAGCGGTACCCATTTCAAAAATGGCGCCTCAGCGTCATCGCCTCGCCCCCCTCCCGCTGACTTATATAAGTCAGCGCGAGGCAGCGGCATCAGTCCGACGGTGGAGGAGGAGCAGAGAAGAGCTCTTGAAGACAGAAGATGCGGGAAGTCCTGGATGTGCGGCGGCTATGCAAAAGAGCTTAACAGCCGCCGCCCACCAGGTGAAGACGCCGGAAGCCCTGGGAAGGCGGCGGCCATGCAAAAGAGATTAAAGGCCGCCGCCTCCCAGGTGAAGACGCCGGCGGAAGACGCCGGAAGCCCTGGGGAGGTGGCGCCATCCCAGGTGAAGACGCCAGAGAAAGACGCCAGAAGCCCTGGGAAGGCGGCGGCCACGCAAAAGAGCTTAAAGGCCACCACCCCCAGGTGAAGACCCTGTGTAATAAAACTTTTTTAAAGACAGTGTTGTGGGGTTTTTTTTATATTTTCTTTACAGGTGCCAGCGGGCCCTTTATGTCCGGGCATGCTGGCACTTGTGGTTCTCCAAGTGCCAGCATGCTGGGGCAGGCTTGCTGGGGCCTGTAAGCCACCTGTAAAGGACAATATTAGCATACAATGAACCCCGCACCCACCGCCACCAGAGGGGCGGGGCATAGCACTGGGCTATCTGCCCAGTGCTGGTTGTTGCTCGGCAGGGGGACCCCATTTTAATTTTTGGGGGGCCCCACTTTCTGAGGAATTCCAGCCCTGAGCTGACTGGCTTGGGGAGCACTTTAATGGCATGGCAGGGGAACCCAAACTGAGTGTCTCCCCTGCTATGGCATTACCCCCCCCCCCCTGGCTGGTTCTGCCTGGAGCTGGTTTTAGTGGTGTGTTGGGGGACTACACTTTGTTTTCCCCCTCAATGGGGGGTGGGGGGTGTTTAGCTGCCAGTGCCTCCCCAGCCAGTGAGCTCACCGCACGTCACTGGTACAGTATGCAGTATTTCATGTAGTTCTTCATTGATTGAACCTTATTTTATGTACCCTGTGGTCATTTGATTATAAAAATCTACGATGCTTATCCCACAATACTTATTTATAGCTAAAATAAGCATAAATACCTTTATAACACTTTTTTTTTAAACAAATGATCTCTGAGCGTCGTCTCTGCATGTGACATGGTGACGTCATCGACCCAGCAATAAGCTGGGTCAGGGCAGCCAGTCTGAAAAGGGACTCAGCTGGGTAGGGTCGCTTCCAGGATGTTCCCATGTACAAATCCCACGTGCGTTTCACCACTAGCGGTCTGAAAGGGGCATTGCACCTCCCAGATTTTGTCACTTCAGGCTTCTGTCTTCAGCTGCTTAATGGTAGCACCTGCCTGGAATGCACTAGAAGATTTACTACATGAAACATAATTTTAAAGGGGGGTACTCACGGAGAGATCCATGCTTAAAATCGAAGCAATCTGACCAGATTGCTTAGATTTTAAGCACAGATCACTCGTGTGTACCCCCCTCAGTGATAGCGATGCGCGGCCCCGCACACATCGCTATCGCCGGTGCTAGATTGGCCTACATGCAGGCCAATCTAGCACGTCGCTCATTTCACCCGCTGGGTGAAATGAGCGGCCCCCCGTCCTCCCCCGCATCGCTCAGCACACATCGCGCTGTGCTGAGCGGCGGGAGAGATGTGTGCTGAGCGGTTCGCTCAGCACACATCTCTCACGTCTATATGGGCCTTAAGTTGCTTACAGCAGATTAGTTGGGGTCTGGGCTCTACCCCTATTACATTGTTATTCTGTTTCAAGTTAGATGCCTGGGGAAAAAAATACAATGTAAAATGGAGTAAACGTGTTCTAACCAAACACTAAAGAAGAAAACATGGTTTATTTTGGGGGGTCTGACAAGATTTGCCCGCTGTGATTCTGCAGTTGGCTACTTTTCCTGGCACCATGTGGTCTGATTATGTGTTATTCTGAGTCCCTTTTCACTGTTTCAACATTTGTAATTTGAGGTTGGCACAGCAATCACCACTTGTGCCACAGTGTTATTAAATGCACAATGTCAGATGCACTGCAAGGGGATAACTTATAATTGTGTGATCAGACCGGCACTGAGTCCAACTAAGATACATCTGGTGATTATAGTACTAGAGGCCACAAACTGCATCATGTGCCTGAAACTATATGAAACCTCTTTCATATTCAAATATGTATGTTCTTCTTAGCTCCAGTGTCCCATTGGCCAACACATTCTAAACTGAGTTTTCTGGTAACATTTTGGAGGGAATTAAATTGCAGGAGAAGAGTGCGAATTGCAGTTGCTGTAGTATTTAAACACTGGCAGCGGCACTGCATCTCGCACTTTTTGCCTAGTCCCAAATTTGCTCAAAAGTGCTCACTACCCGATGGGGTTGTATATAGTTTTGTGTAGAGGGCTCCATACACTAGAATGATAATGCTCGATTTCAGCCAATTTCCGGCATTCAGGCTGATATATCGGGTGAAATTGGGCATTTTGGAGGTGTTTCCGAACCGATCCAATGCACTTTCCGTTAGGGTCGGATCGGCTCCCATAGATCGTTAGTGCTGCACTCGTGATATGTCGGTTCCCGCAGGCATGGCTGGGATCGCATACGGTATATCGCATGCAAAAGGTACCGAATCGTTTGGAATCGTATGGAGCCACTCAGACATATCGTTCTAGTGTATGGGACCCTTAAGTTCAGGCTGCCATAAAGTGATTTGTCGAGCAAAATTATTTGCCTGTTATTGAATTCCCTCCATAGTGTCCTATATTTCCTATCTATTTACAGCTTAGGGAGGAATTCAATTGCAGCCAAATGATTTTGCCCAGTTGAATCAACGTAGCAGCAGCCAAACTTAATGGCAGCCTGATCTCGGACAAAGCTGTTTGTTAACCCATAGGGTAGTATGCACTTTTGAGCAGTGAAGGGGTCAAGATGCTTTGCCCTTGCCAGCATTTTAATGCCACGGAGACAGTGATTCTCCCCTTTCACCTGCAATTGAATTTGCCCCTCAATGTTTTGCAAATGTCCTACTTTTATGTCTGACTTTTCTCCACCGTGTCCTTTCATATTATGTAGACAGAATTTACATAATTCCATTCACCGCGGATATAATACAAAAGTGGTTTATGTTATATTGTAATTGAATCTAAAGTACAGAGCAGGGCTGAGGCATCTTTCCACATAAGCACTTGTGCCTGGCATATACAAAGGCCATATATATACATTAATATTATGAACAAAACGATTTAGGTGCTGTAAAGGTGTATACAAACAATAAATCAAGAAATTAATATAGTCCATAAAGTGATAATAAGTCCACGTGTATGGCATGGCCTTGTCTGGATACACTCCTTAAATTCTGAAAAACAAAACAAAAAAACAAGGCCTCCTAAAGCAAAAATGTATAGATGTACTGTAACACCCAGGTAAGTATGGTGTTAGTGTAGGGTTTACCCCTTACCAGAACTGATTGGTATGTTTGACACGTGTTCACTGCTTTATTACCGAGTGGTAATAAGGTGTACTGTGACACAGACTGGGATATTTAATTACCCAGACTTGCTGTCAGGTGTAATGTATCGCCGCCGGGGGCTATCTAATTAGCCCCGAAATGCCGGCGTGTGCCGCGGCGAAGCAAATTCCCCGATTCGGATGAAAATGGGACTATTTCACTTGAAAATACACAGGTTTCACTGAACCTGTGTGTTTACGGGTGTTAATGCACATTTTACCGGCCGAGCTAATCGAATAGACCGACCACAGCACCTGAAGAAACATCGGGGGGTTTTACTCCCGATGTCTCTTCGGGGCAAATTGAATATCCCCGTCAGACAGGTATCTCCAGATAAAGTTGCACTCAGACTTTACTCAGTTTTAACAGTCTTTTAAACAGGTTTCTAAATCTTACACCAAGCAATTGGACTCAATTTAAAACAGTCTTCAGTGTATAAGTATAACAATACAATGCAAAACTTTTACCTTATGCTTTAGTGAGTCAGCAAAGTTATAGCTGTCTTTTACAGTTTGCCCTTTTTAGCTTTAAACAATTCTTCACATGAGACAATATAGTTATATATAATTACATAACCCTTGGGGCCCTGTATACAGGCCCGGTGCTAGGGTGTTCGGCGCCCTCCTGCAAACTCTAAATTTTGCGCCCTCCTACAAATACAGATGTGGCTCTCTGATCCTAGGCAGTGCCAGATTAAGGTCCACTTGGGCCTGGAGCTGAAATTTATGAAGGGCCTATTGTGTGCTGCCGCAGGGGGTGTGACCAGTACACCAAGAGTGTGACTAGTGATGTGGGGGGTGTAACTAGTGTTGTGGAGGTGTGGTCTGCACAAGGGGTGTGGCCTGTACATATGGTGTGACTAGCGCCTTTCAAAAATCTCCATTTCCCCTGCTCTTCACTTACATGAACATTGCAATGTGAGAGTCTATGAATGAACAAACCACTTGTTAATGTGACTGTAATACAGATGTAGCAATGCTCATCGTGGCTACATCTGCGCCGAACGAGCACTCTCGGCGCAGCTAGCCCAGAACTGTACAAGGTCCTTCCAAAGTGGACATACTCTGCTTGTTCATACCGAGCTTACACCTGCCCCCTTCTCAGAGGCGTATCTAGCACGGAGCGAGCAGGGCACGTGCCCTGGGCGCCATGGCAGCCCCAACAGAGGGGGGCGCCACCGGCACCTGCACGGCCCACTCGCCCCATGCTTCAGGGATTCCGCCGGCGCTACCCGCGGCGCTTTCCCTGTCTCCCCGGCTGCTGTGCCTGTCACAATAGACAGGCAGCGGCAGCCAGGAGCCTCCCCCTACTCCCCCCTGCAAAGTGACTGTGTGTACGCGATCGCGTGCGCGATCGCGACCGCGGAGGTGCGCGCATGCGCGTGCGCGGCCTCGGGGGGGGCGTGCGGCCCCTGAACAGCAGTGAGTGCAGGTGAGCGGGAAGGGGGTGCGGGACATTTTGTGTGTGTGTGTGTGTGTTAAGTGTGTGTGTGTTAATTGTGTGTGTGTCGGACAGTGTGCGTGTGTGTTGTGTGTGGGACAGTGCGTGTGTGTTAATTGTGTGTGTGTGAGTGTGTTAATTGTGTGTGTGGGACAGTTTGAGTGTGTGTAAATTGTGTGTGTGTGTGGGACAGTGTGCGTGTGTTAATTGTGTGTGTGTGTGGGACAGTGTGTGTGTGTGTGTGTGTGTGTGAGACAGTGTGAGTGTGTTAATTGTGTGTGTGGGACAGTGCGTGTTTGTTAATTGTGTGTGTGACAGTGTGAGTGTGTTAATTGTGTGTGTGGGACAGTTTTGAGTGCGTGTTAATTGTGTGTGTGTGGGACAGTGTGCGTGTGTGTTAATTATGTGTGTGTGGGACAGTGTGCGTGTGTATTAATTGTGTGTGTGTGGGACAGTGTGCGTGTGTGTTAATTGTGTGTGTGTGGGACAGTGTGCGTGTGTTAAGTGTGTGTGTGTGTGTGTGTGTGTGTGTGTTAATTCTGTGTGTGGGACAGTGCGTGTTTGTTAATTGTGTGTGTGACAGTGTGAGTGTGTTAATTGTGTGTGTGGGACAGTTTTGAGTGCGTGTTAATTGTGTGTGTGTGGGACAGTGTGCGTGTGTGTTAATTGTGTATGTGTGGGACAGTGTGAGTGTGTTAATTGTGTGTGTGTGTGTGTGTGTGTGTGTGTGTGTGTGTGTGTGTGTGTGTGGGACAGTGTGAGTGTGTTAATTGTGTGTGTGTGGGACAGTTTGAGTGTGTGTTAATTGTGTGTGTGTGTGTGGGACAGTGTGCGTGTGTGTTAATTTTGTGTGTGTGTGGGACAGTGTGCGTGTGTATTAATTGTGTGTGTGTGGGACAGTGTGCGTGTGTGTTAATTGTGTGTGTGTGGGACAGTGTGCGTGTGTTGTGTGTGTGTGTGTGTGTGTGTGTGTGTGTGTGTGGGACAGTGTGAGTGTGTTAATTGTGTGTGTGTGGGACAGTGCGTGTTTGTTAATTGTGTGTGTGGGACAGTGTGCGTGTGTGTTATTTGTGTGTGTGGGACAGTGTGCGTGTGTGTTATTTGTGTGTGTGGGACAGTGGCCCTCATTCCGAGTTGATCGGTCGCAAGGCGAATTTAGCAGAGTTACACACGCTAAGCCGCCGCCTACTGGGAGTGAATCTTAGCTTCTTAAAATTGCGACCGATGTATTCGCAATATTGCGATTACTAACTACTTAGCAGTTTCAGAGTAGCTCCAGACTTACTCTGCCTGTGCGATCAGTTCAGTGCTTGTCGTTCCTGGTTGACGTCACAAACACACCCAGCGTTCGCCCAGGCACTCCCACCGTTTCTCCGGCCACTCCTGCGTTTTTTCCGGAAACGGTAGCGTTTTCAGCCACACGCCCCTGAAACGCCGTGTTTCCGCCCAGTAACACCCATTTCCTGTCAATCACATTACGATCGCCGGAGCGAAGAAAAAGCCGTGAGTAAAAATACTTTCTTCATAGTAAAGTTACTTGGCGCAGTCGCAGTGCGAACTTTGCGCATGCGTACTAAGCGGATTTTCACTGCGATGCGATGAAAAAGAACGAGCGAACAACTCGGAATGAGGGCCAGTGTGCGTGCGTGTGTGTTAATTGTGTTTGGGACAGTGTGCGTGTGTTAATTGTCCCGGCGGTTATTGGCGTCTGTAGTGTGCGCCCCGTCCTCCTCCGCTGCCGCTGACAGGAGCGGCGATGTGCGGCTCTCCCCCTCCTCCGCCGGCTCCGTCCTCCTGTCATGGCCCTGCAGCAGCAGCAGCAGGTTAGTCTCTCTCTCCCCCCCCCCCCCCTCTCTCTCTCTCTCTCTCTCTCTCCTCCTGTGGATTGCAGTTTGTAAGTATCATTTTAATTTTTACAGGTACCCCTATTGGATTCTACTGGACAAGTGGACGTGATCGGCGTGGGATGTAGGTAAGTAATCTGTCTCTCATTTTTACAGATTCCCCTACTGGATTCTACTGGACAAGTGGACGTGACCGGCGTGGGATGTAGGTAAGTAATGTGTCTCTCATTTTTACAGCTACCCCTATTGGATTCTACTGGACAAGTGGACGTGACCGGCGTGGGATATAGGTAAGTATGTGTGAGTGTGTCAGTGTGCTTTAATAAATTTTTACTGTCACGGTGTGTGAGTTGTGTTTTTATTTGGGTATTTTTTCTGTTGTAGAACTACGGGTACCGGTGGGCCCGTTATTTCCCTGCATGTTGGTACTTGAGGTTCTCCAAGTACCAGCAAGCAGGGGAGGCTTTCTGGGCCTTGTAGTTCCACAACAAAAAACAATATTCTTTTTTTACTTACATGGCTATCAGCCTCCCATCCACAGCCCACGGATGGGGGGGACAGCCTCGGGCTTCACCCCTGGCCCTTGGGTGCCTGGAGGGGGGGTGACCCCTTGATTTAAGGGGTCCCCACTCCTCCAGGGAACCCCGGCCAGTGGTGACTAGTTGGGGGGGTAATGCCACGGCCGCAGGGACCTACATAAATGTGTCCCCCGGCTGTGGCATTATGTCCCTGGCTAGTGGAGCCCGGTGCTGGTTTAAAAAATACGGGGGACCCCTACATCTTTTGTCCCCCGTATTTTTGGAACCAGGACCGGACGAAGAGCCCGATGCTGGTTGTCTAAATACGGGGAACCCCTGTCCAATTTTTTCCCAGTATTTAAACAACCAGGACCGGCTCAAAGAGCCCGAGGCTGGTTATACTTAGGAGGGGGACCTCACGCAGTTTTTTTTTTACATTTTTAACCCATTCAGACCCTTCTCCATTAAGTTAATGGAAACCCTGGACAACAAAATTGCATTCATGTCCTCCTCCCACTCCCTTCCCAGTCCCAAACACTGATTATTATTTTTTTCTATAAAAATGTACAATATATCACAAGTATGATGAGCAGGCATGCAGCGGGCATTGGCGACTTTGGACTGAGTTGCAAATTAGTGGCGGAGGGCTGGGTCAGTTGATGGTGGGCGAGTTTGTAAGCCATTGGTGGTGGCAGCGGGCATCGGCTCAGAGGCAGTGGCGGGCATTGGCTCGGTGGCGGTAGGGGTCATCGGCAGGATTCGGCGGACATTATGGCTGTAGTGCCTCACCGCACGCCACTGACCTCACCGCACGCCACTGGTGTGTGGGACAGTGTGCGTGTGTGTTAATTGTGTGTGTGGGACAGTGTGAGTGTGTGTTAATTGTGTGTGTGTGGAACAGTGTCAGTGTGTGTAAATTTTTGCAGTCCAGTGTGTGTGTGGGGGAGAGGAAAGTATGAGAATGTGTGTGTGTAGTCTGAGTGGGTGTGTGTAGGATTTGGGGGTGGCCAGTCTGTGTGTGTGTGTGTAATCAGTGTGTGTGGGATGTACTAATGGCCATTTACCGAAGAGAGATATGTATTAAACCACGGGCACTGAGATGCCCTTCTCGCTCACCATCCAGCTGGGTGGGCGAGCCGGGCGGGTGGAAAGCCAGCAGCAGGGGCAGCATGCCGGATATCAGCAGCCGAGGGTGGGGGCTGTAATGCACATGCGGAGCCCATAGCCGGAGATCAGCAGCATGCTGACCGGCAATAAGCAGCTTCTGCTTCCGCGTTCAACATGCTGCTGATCTCCGGCTTTGGGCTACGCAGGGTTCGGGGGATGGGTGTCCTCTGCCGGTGTACTGCAGCTCCGGGGGTGCGGGCTCCGGAGGCTTTCAGCACTGTTGAATATCCAGCTGCCTCAAGTATGTACAGCCCGCACCCTCTGCTGCTGATATCCGGCATGCTGCTGCTGGCTGTCCCCCCGCCCGGCTCGGCCACACAGCTGTATGGTGAGAAGGGCATCTCAGTTCCTGAGGTTTAACACATATGCCTCAGAAAATGGCCTCTGCGGTAAACGATACTAATGCTAACCGTGACAGTAACAGCGGGGAGGAAGGCACACATCGGGATCCTGCAGCATGAAACAAGAACCCCTTCGGAGCGCAGCAGACCACACTGAAAAGGGTGCATACCCGATGCGGTGCTCTGCATCCCGGTTGGTGCCGAAGATGTGGAGTGTCGGAGGTGGCAGAAGCGCCGCAGCTTGGGGTGAGAAACCGCTGCAGCCCTTCCGCTGCTAAACTCTGCAATTAGTCTATTAAGGGGGTGGGCTCCCCTCATCATAGTGCCCCACAGGCCATGTTAATTCTGGGTGTAGGATCCCCTAACTCTATAATGGGAATTTTGGCTCATATCATGTGCTGTAACGTGAATTTTGGCTAATACCGTGTGCTATAATGTGAATTTCGGCTCATACTATGTGGGGTAATGTGAATTTTGGCTCATTCCGTGTGCTGTAATGTGAATTTCGGCTCATACTGTGTGCTGTAATGTGAATTTCGGCTCATACCATGTGGGGAAATGTGAATTTTGGCTCATACCGTGTGCTATAATGTGAATTTCGGCTCATACTATGTGGGGTAATGTGAATTTTGGCTCATTCCGTGTGCTGTAATGTGAATTTCGGCTCATACCGTGTGCTGTAATGTGAATTTCGGCTCATACCATGTGGGGAAATGTGAATTTTGGCTCATACCATGTGGAGTAATGTGAATTTTGGCTCATACCGTGTGCTATAATGTGAATTTCGGCTCATACCGTGTGCTATAATGTGAATTTTGGCTCATACCATGTGGGGTAATGTGAATTTCGGCTCATACTGTGTGCTATAATGTGAATTTCGGCTCATGCCGTGTGGGGCAATGTGAATTTCGGCTCATACTGTGTGCTATAATGTGAATTTCGGCTCATACTGTGTGCTATAATGTGAAAGGGGCACCAGTACTAGATAGTATAAGGGGTCCTACTACACTGAAGGACACGCCCCTTTTGAGTGACCGCGCCTCTTTTTTTTTTGGGGGGGGGGGGGGGGGGCGCCATTATTGATCTTGCACTGGGCTCCAAAAACCCTAGTTATGCCTCTGCCCCTTCTGTGCAGCTTTTTGTGTGGCAGCAACCCCTCCTGACTATTATTTATTATTACCAGTTATTTATATAGCGCACACATATTCCGCAGCGCTTTACAGAGAATATTCAGCTATTCACATCAGCCCCTGCCCCAGTGGAGCTTACAATCTATATTCCCTACATGTACACACAGACACATACACTCTAGGGTTACTTTTTGTCAGTAGCCAATTAACCTATCAGTATATTTTTAGATTGTGGGAGGAAACCGGACCACCCGGAGGAAACCCACGCAAGAATGGGTAGAATATACAAACTCCACACAGTTAGGGCCATGGTGGGAATCAAATCCATGACCTCAGTGCTGTGAGGCAGTAATGCTAACCATTACAATATCCGTGCTGACTACAGCAGTGTGGCTCTCTGTGTTATTTACAATGAGTGGGGTATATATTGGAAGCGCACAGGCATCAGAATAACCCCTATAAAACCAGGTGTCCTGTGTCTGCAATAGCGGTGAAACATCAGCGGGGCTATGTATGGCAATCATAGAAACAAAGACCTTGAAACATAGTAACTACCGACAGAAACATAATAGCAACATAGTGGTGTGCCATCCTACAAAGGAAGATAATGTACAGTAAATTTCGACAGCACAGAGGCTGTCAGTATGTGGTATCAATAGGGAATCTATTGGAGAAGACTGACAACATACAGGACAGCATGCAGGCTATAAACAATAGGACATATGTGGGAGAACTATAACAATGCAATAACAGCACAGAAGGGTATCACCAATAGGATGTGTCATACGGCAAGTAATAGTATAATATCCCACAGCACATGGAATAGCAGTAATAGAACAAACAGCAAGGCGGCTGATAAAATACATAACAATACACAAATATTGCAGAATGTGAAATACAAAGGTACCAAAAAATTCTGAAAATAGAAAATGAAAAGTAACAATAAAAAAAAGAAAAAAAGAAAATAGAAATAAATAAAATTAAAATAAAATGCACATACAAAATAAACATAATCCACAAGGGGTTGGGTATGGCTTTCCGGCGCTGAGGATCCCAACAGTCAGCATACCGACCGTGGGTTCCCGGCAGCAGAATGCCAGAGGGGGCGAGCGCAATGAAGCCCCTTGCGGGCTCACTGCCTTCGCCACTCTGCAGGCTAGGTGGTGAGCTGCTCTTGCCACAGGTTCTATTCCCACTGTATGGGAATAGTCCCTGCTAATCGGCATGCCAACTGTCAAGATTTATAGGGGGATGGGATGTAGCCGTCAGTATTGTGACCAGCTGTCTACTGACCGCCAGTCACATAACTACATCCCTCCACAAGATGACAAATGTGATAAATAAGCACGTACAGCAGTGCCATGTCATATACCCAACCCCCGATGTAATGTCACACAATGACCCAGACCTCAAAGTGGGCTAATAGGGTCTCCAAAGGTGGACAATACCAAAACGCAGAGCACATACCGAAGCAGTAACTAGCAGGTACAAAACCTAGTAAAGGGCCCACCACACACAACAGTGGCCAAATATATAAAGTACAACATAAATTAAATGGCCTGGTAAGGGTCTAAGTCTATCCATAGAGATAGTGATGTGCACGCACCGGTGCCATAAATCGCATAAACATCACATATATATATATATATATATATATATATACACTATAGGTTGCAGTAAATTTACCGGCTGTCAGGATCCTGGCATTCAGGATAGTAATGCCGGAATCCTGACACCCAGAGAAATGCCAGTGGTCGGAATCCCGGACGAGGCATGGAATTCCAACTTGGATGGAGGTCCACTCTACCACTCGAGGGCAAATAGAATAGTGTGGCGAGCAATGGGACTCACTGCGCTCCCTGCCGGCATTCCACCTGATGGGATCCCAGCGCCGGTCTCCTGAATGCCGGGATCCCGAACGGCGGTAAAGCATACCGAACCCATATATACGTTGGCATTAAAACACCACTTTGTTTCACTACATTGGAGTCTCCAGAGTGTCGCCTTACTGGAATATGATATATATATATATATATATATATATATATATATACACACATACACAGTATAAACACACATATGAAGTGCATGATGATGATGTCTGTCACTCCACCGATAAGATCACAACTTGTTCAGGTGGCATTCGAAGTCAAAAGAACCACATATACAGTAATAAGGTCCCTGAAAAGTTGACCACAATCTAAACTATGTCTGGATTATTTAATTGGGTGATTATATATATATATATATATATATAGCTACATGTGAGATGGGACAGCTCAGGAAAGGTTGACTGGCCGCCAGGGTAAGTATGGGAGTGTGGAAGGGGGATGGGTGAGGGGTTTGTGTCTATACCATGATGGGGGAGGGGGAGGGGAAGAAATTGGGATGAATGTGTGGGATCCACCTGGGATGGATTGGGAAGGAGGCATGATGGGAGGAAGGAGGGGGATTTGAGCCACAAAAGGGAAGGGAAAGGGCTTGGGTAAGTAGCAGAGAGAGGGTGGAGCCAAGCAGGGGCAGGCATTGACTGAGGTGACCTGTCTTAAACTAGTACATACTTACAAACAAAGAGATATATATAGTTTCAAGTCACCAAATATAATTGGTAAAATCTTCATTGTGGCAGTGCATTCCTTTCTATACAGCACTGCACTACAGCCCTTCCGCGATCAGCAGCAGCCACATACAGCTGCTCAGTCAGGATCATCAAGCCTTACTTCACGGACCTGAGCACGGCTACTCCAGCTGTGCTACAGGGTGGTGCATGTTCCAGTCACCCTGCAGGATGTGCGCCATGATATCAGCAGCAGTGCGGGAGAGGTCCAGGGGCAGAAACCGAAAGTGAAGCTCCTGCTGCGCCGCTATCACCGCATTTAAATGCGGTATGCATAAATCCGGTGATAGTGGCGCAGCAGGAGACTTCTTAAGCTCTTCCTGCACTTCACTTTCAATATTCCCGGTTTTTCTACCCCCGGGCGGGAACAGGGGAAAGCGTTTGATGTGTGAGTGTACGGGACCTTATGCGGCCATAGGAAATGCTGGGAACCTTTTTTGATGGGGTCCCATTATTAATCCGGCTCTGACACACACACACCCCCACCACCACTACACACACAAAGTACACACACCTGCACCACCACCACCACAAATACACACACACTATACACACCCACCCACCACATACAGTATACACACACGCAGTACACACTACACACACACATAAAGTACACACACAACCCCATCACCACATATACACACACCATCACATTATACACACACACACAGCACACACTACACACACCACACACACAGTACACACTACACACACCATCACATTATACACACACACACCACACACTACACACACCACATACACACACAGTACACACTACACACACCATCACATTATACACTACACACACCACATATACACACACAGTACACACTACGCACACCATCACATTATATACACACACAGTACACACTAAACACACACACAAAGTACACACACACCACCACATATACACACCCTACACACTATACACATTTAGGACACACACACACACATTAATCAAGAAGCTATTAAGTTAACCTTGTAAAGCCTCCTGCAGCAGCAGCTGAGCTCCCCGTGCAATCTGGGGGTGGAGCTTGGGCCCATGAGTCACAGCAGGACCCTGGAGAAGGAGAGACTGGAGAGGGAGGGGCGGCCAGAACACTGCCTGCACGGCTCCTGTTCCATGACATCTCGTGTGAGAGCGCAGGAGCCGGAGAAGGGGGCATGGGAGAGAGGAGGCCGCTGGCAGTCTGTGACAGGAAAAAGTTTTTTCCTGTCAATGCTGCCAGTTTGCTGTGGGCCTATTTTTAATGAGGGGCCTGGAGCTGCAGCTCCATCCGCCCCATTGTTAATCCGGCCCTGATCCTAGGCACGCGCAGTCGCATCACGCTTGCGACTACCTGCGGAAATCTGGGTCCGAAACGTGGTTTACCGGGGATTTTGTTTCACCTGCCTCAGGCAGGCGAAACCAAATCCCAGGGAACAGCCCCGTAGCAACACAGCGCATCAGCAAGGTACAGCAGCAGAGTATTATGTTACCCAGGGCAAATTTAAAAAAAGCGCCCCTTAAATTGTAATTTCAAATTCTGGCTGAATTTTCATAGTCTATAAGTACTCAAATAAACATACATTGCAATACAGTACCCTCTCCTTGTTACCTCTTCATAGTTCCTCCCTAGTCTGTACTCTTGTCATACTGTAGTTCCCCCTTGTCCGAACTTTCCACATAATGTCCCCACTTGTCTGTACTCACCTCATAGTACCTCTCTTGTGTGTACTCATCTCACTATACAGGGGTTCATTATGACACTACACAGGAGTCCATTATATCAGTGCTGTAAATAGACATTTTAGCGCTGTGTGCAAGAAACGGCATTGGCGCCCCCCCTCATGTAAAATAGGGGCAGTGCGCGCCACAGGCGCTTGCAAATAATATAGGGGCATGGCTTCATGGGGAAGGGGTGTGGCCACAAAATAATTCCAATTCATATTACAGTGCACATTAGTCTCCATTATTCAGATTATGCCGCACAGTAGCGCCACTACACCAGGTAGAGCCCCTTTTACACATTACGGCAGATTCCCCTTTTTACACATTACGGCAGCCAGTCCCCCTTTTTACACATTACAGCAGACATAGTCCCCCTTTTTACACATTACAGCAGACATAGTCCCCCTTTTTACACATTACGGCAGACATAGTCCCCCTTTTTACACATTACGGCAGACATAGTCCCCCTTTTTACACATTACGGCAGACATAGTCCCCCTTTTTACACATTACGGCAGACATAGTCCCCCTTTTTACACATTACGGCAGACAGCGTCCCCATTTTACACATTACGGCAGACAGCGTTCCATTTTTACACATTAAGGCAGACAGCATCCCCTTTTTACACATTAAGGCAGACAGCGTCCCCTTTATACACATTACGGCAGTGTCCCCCTTTTTACACATTACGGCAGACAGCGTCCACTTTTTACACAGTACGGCAGACTGCGTCCCCTTTTTACACAGATCGGCAGACAGCGTACCCTTTTTACACATGACGGCAGACAGAATAGATAGACAGAGAGATAGACAGACAGATAGATAGATACTTACCATCTCTCCGCGGGCTCAGGCAGTCAGGCTCCTCAGTGTTGGCAGCTCCGGAGGCAGGGAAGAAGGAGGAGGAGGGAGGGGGAGGAGGGAGCTGCAGCAAGGCAGTGTAATTGCTGGCGCCGCCGCATGCAACTGTCCCTCTCCTTCCGCATTGCCTGACAACCGCCGCTGTGAAAGCTGGGATGAGGAAAGCGCATCCCAGCATTCACAGCAGCGCCGACCAGTCAATGTGGAAGGAGAGGGACAGCTGCAGCGGCACCGCTCCCGGAGTCCCCCTCACTCCTCCTCCTCTGCTCTCGGAGGTGCTCCTCTACTCCTCCGGCGCACATAGTACAGGCGGCTTGTAATGAGACAATTTGACTCACTACAAGCCGCTGACTTGGAATTCGGGCAGTTGCGCCCTCAGGGCGTCTGCGCTGTGTGAGTTACGGCTCTGCATTATATACACACTGACACTACACAGGGGTCCATTATATACACACTGACACCACACTTGGGTCCATTATATAAACACAGACACTTTATAACGTTCATGCACACTCACAAATTGACAGTATATATCCTTTATATGCTATCGCGGGTAGGGGGGGAACATCTATTGTTATTAGGACTGGTGGGCTGGAGATAAAGACTCTCCTACTAAGAAAAAAAAATGGGTATGACTTATCCGGCGCTGTTGTTTTAAATGCAGGTTATATGAATGCAATTCTGGTTTGACTTTCCCTTAGGGCAATGTCCAATGGTTCAAACGATATATGGGAAGAAAAGAAAAGTAATATAGTGAAGTACAGTTTCATATGCTTTTAATGACTTAAAAAAAAGGATTCTCGCTCCACACAATGCATATACAGCAGTCTGTCCAGCACAGGTATAATGAATGTAATTACCAGAGTCCTTTGAACTGAGCAAACAGTTCAAATCAGCATATACAGAGTGAGTCCCGGGCACCCTTGATGTTAGGCAATGCTGCAGTGGATACTCCGGTGTCACAGTCACACATCCGTCCTGGGCGTTCTTTGCTGTCACCTCCAACGCGTTTCCACCCCCTGCACTGGGGTCTTTTTCAAGGAGTTTGTGTATGGAGCTTCCAAAACCATGAATATTTAAACGTCCTCTGTCCAATCAGAGCTCCCCAATGACAGCTGATCTCTATTACAATCATTCCCTAATTGTCCCACGACCAGCTGTAACTGTAGCGCGTTTCCATGGTGACATAGCGTCACTTCCGGTTGCTGTGTGTAATACACTACGTTTCCCATAGTGCTCCACCAGTCCGCTGCGGCCATCAGTGTGTTGCCGCGGTAACGTGACCTCACTTCCGCTGACGGACTAAAGGGACACTACATCTCCCACAATGCTCAGCGTAGTGAATGCCCGTTTCTATGGTGATCTATTGCGTCACTTCCGCTCCGCGGCTCCCTCATTTAAAGCTGAATGTTCTGTCCATTGTCCTGGGAGACGTGATGTTTATCTTATACTATGTGGACTGATGATCCCAAGTGCTGTTTTAATAAAATACACAGTATGTAAGAGGGCAATATTAACGAATTAAAACGTATATTAAAATGCACGTTGCAAATGTACATTAAACAATCCATTAAAAACATTCCCCACAAAGACCTCCTGCTACAATGTAATCTATAATATAAAGTGACAGTGCTTGTAATGAAGTGCAAGTGCTACATAGTGCTGATGTCAGAAAAAAGGGGGCAGGGAGGACATGTTCTATTGATTCCTCACAATAATTCAGGATATTTATAAAAACCATTTAATTTCAAAATCTGAGTTGAGGCCCCCAGGCTTTAAAGTCCCCAACTCAAAAATGAATTTCATTTCAGACTTCGCTAATTGGGCCGCCAGGTCCCTTTGTCTGCGATGACCCTGTACATGTCTTAAGCCAAAAAATCTCCTAATTTCAGACGTTTTACTGTTATGCTTTAGTCTGAAATGTTCAGATAGGGCATGGGTTTGCAAGCCCTTCTTTACATTTCGGAGATGCTCGCCTATTCTTACTTTAAGCGGTCTTGATGTTCGACCTATGTAATATAGACCGCAGGTACATTCTATCCCATAAATTACATTCTTGATATTGCATGTAATGAATTCATTGATTTTTTTCTGTCTTGTTATTAATTGTTACCTCCGTAAGTTTTTTGTTATCCCCTTTGACTTCTTTACAGCTAATACAGGATCCACATCTGTAGAAGCCTTTTGATTTTATAGAACCGGGTTTGGTTTTGTCTGATGGAAGTAAACTCTTTACCACTTTAGATCCAATAGTGGGCGCCCTTCTATAGATACATTTGGGTCTGGTGGGCAGAAGTTTCCCAATGACGGGGTCTTTCTTTAAGATTCCCCAATGTTTTGATAGAATCCTTTCCAGATATTTATATTGGCTATTATAGGTAGTTATAAAGGCCCAGTTCTGGAATGATGAGTTGTCTTTCGATCTCGATTTTTTTGTCAGCAGGGATTTCCTATCGATTTTTTCTACTAGGTGAGTAGCTTCCTCAATGACATTCTCTTTATATCCTGAGGCCACAAATTTGTCCTTCATAAATTCTGCCTGTTGGATGTAATTTTCGTTTTTTGAGCAGTTGCGTTTCAATCGTCTAAGTTGTCCACCGGAGATTGATCCCAGCCAATTCGGGTGATGGCAACTCATTGCCTGGAGAAATGTACCCGAGTCAGTCGGTTTTGTGAAACACTTTGTTTGGATATGGCCATCTTCTACGTAAAGAGTGATATCCAAAAAATCGACTGTGGTTTCGCTGTTATTGAATGAAAATTCGATGTTAAAATCATTGGTGTTAAGATAGAGGAAGAACTTCTCAAGGGATTATTTGCCGCCTTTCCATGTAAAAAACACGTCATCTATATAACGTGACCAGGACACCAGGTTCGCTCTGAAGGGGTTATTGTTCCATATCCTTTCATTTTCCCAATACCCCATAAAAATCTTGGCATAGCTCGGAGCAAACCTGGTGCCCATGGCGGTGCCCACCTTTTGCACATAAAAATCATCATCATAAAGGAAATAATTATTCGTTAGAATAAAATGGACTCCTTCACTGATAAATTCCTGTAATTTGGTGTCTAATTAACTTTTTTCTAGGAAGTTTTTCACCGCTCTCTCCCCTCTTTCATGGTCGATGATTGAATATAAGGAGCGGACATCCGCTGTTACCATGATGAGGTCCTCTTCCCAAGTGATGGTCTCTAAAGAATTTAAAAAATCTGTGGTGTCTTTAAGATGGGATCTATTCTCTAAAACCAAGGGCTGTAAATAAAAATCAATGAATTCGGATAAATTGGCAGTGACCGAGTTGATGCCTGAGACTATCGGTCTTCCCGGTGGATGCGTGGGGTTTTTGTGAATTTTTGGGAGGATATATAATACCGGGGTCATAGGCGCACTTTGAAATAAGAATTTGAATTCTTTCTCCCCTAATACCTTTATCTTCCTATATTTATCCAGCAAGATCTCCAAATTATTTAGTATACCTTCAGTAGGATCGGCACGGAGTTTATGATATGTACCCCTATCGTCTAGTTGTCTTAAGACCTCTTGATTGTACCATACTCTAGTCATGATAACAATGCCCCCTCCCTTATCTGCTGGCTTGATCACTATTTCGGAGTTTTCACTGAGATTTTTCAAAGCCAGCCTTTTCTTCCGGGTTAGATTGGGTTTAATGTTATCACTACTGAGGGTCTGTATCTCGTCAGTGCAGAGACTCAAAAAAGTTTCTAAGAAGTTCCCTCTCATGTGTACAGGGTTGAAGACTGATTTTGGCCTGAAATGTGTGTCCTGGGTATCACTTTCTAAAGTTTCGCCATTAAGTTCTTTATTAAGGAAAAACTTCTTGATACTCAATTTCCTGATGAATTTATTCAGGTCCACATAGGTGGTGAACTTATTTAACGGTAGGGAAGGGGCATATTTCAAGCCCTTCTCCAATACCTTGATTTCATCTCTTGCTAATAAATGGTTGCTGAGATTGAAAATATTGGTTTTTCCATCTACCTTTGTTACTGGCTCCTTCTCCTTTTTTGAATTAATTGTACGCCTATTCCTTTTCTTTAATCTATGTTTTGTCCGTTTAGCAATTTTTCCCCCTCTGCAACCCCTTTTGGTTTTTATTTTATATGTTGGCGGTTTCTTCCCCTGTACAAAAAAGACGGTGTCTCCTGTGAATCTGAGAGTACTTGATATTTGTTCCCTCTATATTCAACCTGACTATTTTCTTCCTTATTGTGTCTCCTTCTTCCTAGGTCCCTATTCCTTTGATTTTGGTTTCCATTTTTTCTTTTGTCTATTTGTTCTTGATGATTCATTTGGCAGTGGGTATCATTTCGTCTTAGATGTCTCTGGGGATTTCTTCTGATTGTTTCCTCTGTCTTGTGTTGGTGTTGTTTCCATTCATCATAGTTGTTGTAGATAACTCTATCTTCTTGTATCCTTCCTTCCCGTTCTTGTCGTCTGTTGCTGTTGTCATTCCTTATATCTTGACGTTTGGTTGGGTTCTTCTTTCCCACCCTATCGATTTATTTCTCCTCCCATTTTTCCTCCGCCGAGGTGGGGTTTCAATATTAGGGGGGCTGACGTCTCTAACCACATGGGTAGGATGATTATCTTCTTCATCTGAGATGTCGGTGTAATTTTCCTGGGAAAGGGCCTATTTCTTGTCCCTATTAAATTTTCGGACCTTTCTTTCTATAATCACCTTTTCATTTTTTTTAAGACTGGTCTCCACTCTCTTTTATAATTCTTTAAATTCCGGTGTATCACGTAAAGGAGCAACAGTAACTCTTAATTTAGTTACTTCTACTTCTATTTTTGCTAATTCTTCCTTGCGGTCCTCTATGATTAATTTAATGAGAGAGAAAGAACATGTTGCTAGGATTCCGTCCCACCTACTTTTGAAATCCTCACTAGCAGAAGCAAAGGATGCTGCCTTGTGTATCCTTAACCCTTTGGGTATTATATGGTGGGAGAGGTACCTCTCCAATGTTACTGTCTCCCACCATATTCTGCTATCTCTCAACAGAGTCTGTTCTGTTTTTTTCATAATGCTCTCGAGATCTTCATCTATTACTACAATAGAGTCTCCATCCTCCCTGAAGACATATTCAAAGGTGGTTTTTCTGTTTTCTCTGCATTTAAACATGTTAAAGCGGCACCTCACTTGTCTCACAAGAGGAAAAGCAAATGCTAATGTCACAAAAACAAGGGCGTGAGACCACAGTGTAGTGCGCTAAAAATAGAACAATATGCAGCCAGATATATAATACCAACAACTGGAGGATTCCTCCAACCCCCACCACAAACGTGTACAAAGGAAAAAAAAATGGGTATGACTTATCCGGCGCTGTTGTTTTAAATGCAGGTTATATGAATGCAATTCTGGTTTGACTTTCCCTTAGGGCAATGTCCAATGGTTCAAACGATATATGGGAAGAAAAGAAAAGTAATATAGTGAAGTACAGTTTCATATGCTTTTAATGACTTAAAAAAAAGGATTCTCACTCCACACAATGCATATACAGCAGTCTGTCCAGCACAGGTATAATGAATGTAATTACCAGAGTCCTTTGAACTGAGCAAACAGTTCAAATCAGCATATACAGAGTGAGTCCCGGGCACCCTTGATGTTAGGCAATGCTGCAGTGGATACTCCGGTGTCACAGTCACACATCCGTCCTGGGCGTTCTTTGCTGTCACCTCCAACGCTTTTCCACCCCCTGCACTGGGGTCTTTTTCAAGGAGTTTGTGTATGGAGCTTCCAAAACCATGAATATTTAAACGTCCTCTGTCCAATCAGAGCTCCCCAATGACAGCTGATCTCTATTACAATCATTCCCTAATTGTCCCACGACCAGCTGTAACTGTAGCGCGTTTCCATGGTGACATAGCGTCACTTCCGGTTGCTGTCTGTAATACACTACGTTTCCCATAGTGCTCCACCAGTCCGCTGCGGCCATCAGTGTGTTGCCGCGGTAACGTGACCTCACTTCCGCTGACGGACTAAAGGGACACTACATCTCCTACAATGCTCAGCGTAGTGAATGCCCGTTTCTATGGTGATCTATTGCTTCACTTCCGCTACGCGGCTCCCTCATTTAAAGCTGAATGGGACCTAGGAAGAAGGAGACACAATAAGGAAGAAAATAGTCAGGTTGAATATAGAGGGAACAAATATCAAGTACTCTCAGATTCACAGGAGACACCGTCTTTTTTGTACAGGGGAAGAAACCGCCAACATATAAAATAAAAACCAAAAGGGGTTGCAGAGGGGGGAAAATTGCTAAACGGACAAAACATAGATTAAAGAAAAGGAATAGGCGTACAATTAATTCAAAAAAGGAGAAGGAGCCAGTAACAAAGGTAGATGGAAAAACCAAAATTTTCAATCTCAGCAACCATTTATTAGCAAGAGATGAAATCAAGGTATTGGAGAAGGGCTTGAAATATGCCCCCTCCCTACCGTTAAATAAGTTCACCACCTATGTGGACCTGAATAAATTCATCAGGAAATTGAGTATCAAGAAGTTTTTCCTTAATAAAGAACTTAATGGCGAAACTTTAGAAAGTGATACCCAGGACATACATTTCAGGCCAAAATCAGTCTTCAACCCTGTACACATGAGAGGGAACTTCTTAGAAACTTTTTTGAGTCTCTGCACTGACGAGATACAGACCCTCAGTAGTGATAACATTAAACCCAATCTACCCCGGAAGGAAAGGCTGGCTTTGAAAAATCTCAGTGAAAACTCCGAAATAGTGATCAAGCCAGCAGATAAGGGAGGGGGCATTGTTATCATGACTAGAGTATGGTACAATCAAGAGGTCTTAAGACAACTAGACGATAGGGGTACATATCATAAACTCCGTGCCGATCCTACCGAAGGTATACTAAATAATTTGGAGATCTTGCTGGATAAATATAGGAAGATAAAAGGTATTAGGGGAGAAAGAATTCAAATTCTTATTTCAAAGTGAGCCTATGACCCCGGTATTATATATCCTCCCAAAAATTCACAAAAACCCCACGCATCCACCGGGAAGACCGATAGTCTCAGGCATCAACTCGGTCACTGCCAATTTATCCGAATTCATTGATTTTTATTTACAGCCCTTGGTTTTAGAGAATAGATCCCATCTTAAAGACACCACAGATTTTTTAAATTCTTTAGAGACCATCACTTGGGAAGAGGACCTCATCATGGTAACAGCGGATGTCCGCTCCTTATATTCAATCATCGACCATGAAAGAGGGGAGAGAGCGGTGAAGAACTTCCTAGAAAAAAGTTCATTAGACACCAAATTACAGGAATCTATCAGTGAAGGAGTCCATTTTATTCTAACGAATAATTATTTCCTTTATGATGATGATTTTTATGTGCAAAAGGTGGGCACCGCCATGGGCACCAGGTTTGCTCCGAGCTATGCCAATATTTTTATGGGGTATTGGGAAAATGAAAGGATATGGAACAATAACCCCTTCGGAGCGAACCTGGTGTCCTGGTCACGTTATATAGATGACGTGTTTTTTACATGGAAAGGCGGCAAAGAATCCCTTGAGAAGTTCTTCCTCTATCTTAACACCAATGATTTTAACATCGAATTTTCATTCAATAACAGCGAAACCACAGTCGATTTTTTGGATATCACTCTTTACGTAGAAGATGGCCATATCCAAACAAAGTGTTTCACAAAACCGACTGACTCGGGTACATTTCTCCAGGCAATGAGTTGTCATCACCCGAATTGGCTGGGATCAATCCCTGGTGGACAACTTAGACGATTGAAACGCAACTGCTCAAAAAACGAAAATTATATCCAACAGGCAGAATTTATGAAGGACAAATTTGTGGCCTCAGGATATAAAGAGAATGTCATTGAGGAAGCTACTCACCTAGTAGAAAAAATCGATAGGAAATCCCTGCTGACAAAAAAATAGAGATCGAAAGACAACTCATCATTCCAGAATTGGGCCTTTATAACTACCTATAATAGCCAATATAAATATCTGGAAAGGATTCTATCAAAACATTGGGGAATCTTAAAGAAAGACCCCGTCATTGGGAAACTTCTGCCCACCAGACCCAAATGTATCTATAGAAGGGCGCCCACTATTGGATCTAAAGTGGAAAAGAGTTTACTTCCATCAGACAAAACCAAACCCGGTTCTATAAAATCAAAAGGCTTCTACAGATGTGGATCCTGTATTAGCTGTAAAGAAGTCAAAGGGGATAACAAAAAACTTACGGAGGTAACAATTAATAACAAGACAGAAAAAATCAATGAATTCATTACATGCAATATCAAGAATGTAATTTATGGGATAGAATGTACCTGCGGTCTATATTACATAGGTCGAACATCAAGACCGCTTAAAGTAAGAATAGGCGAGCATCTCCGAAATGTAAAGAAGGGCTTGCAAACCCATGCCCTGTCTGAACATTTCAGACTAAAGCATAACAGTAAAACGTCTGAAATTAGGAGATTTTTTGGCTTAAGACATGTACAGGGTCATCGCAGACAAAGGGACCTGGCGGCCCAATTAGCGAAGTCTGAAATGAAATTCATTTTTGAGTTGGGGACTTTAAAGCCTGGGGGCCTCAACTCAATAGAACATGTCCTCCCTGCCCCCTTTTTTTCTGACATCAGCACTATGTAGCACTTGCACTTCATTACAAGCACTGTCACTTTATATTAATAGATTACATTGTAGCAGGAGGTCTTTGTGGGGAATGTTTTTAATGGATTGTTTAATGTACATTTGCAACGTGCATTTTAATATACGTTTTTATTCGTTAATATTGCCCTCTTACATACTGTGTATTTTATTAAAACAGCACTTGGGATCATCAGTCCACATAGTATAAGTTAAACATCACGTCTCCCAGGACAATGGACAGAACATTCAGCTTTAAATGAGGGAGCCGTGGAGCGGAAGTGACGCAATAGATCACCATAGAAACGGGCATTCACTACGCTGAGCATTGTGGGAGATGTAGTGTCCCTTTAGTCCGTCAGCGGAAGTGAGGTCACGTTACCGCGGCAACACACTGATGGCCGCAGCGGACTGGTGGAGCACTATGGGAAACGTAGTGTATTACAGACAGCAACCGGAAGTGACGCTATGTCACCATGGAAACGCGCTACAGTTACAGCTGGTCGTGGGACAATTAGGGAATGATTGTAATAGAGATCAGCTGTCATTGGGGAGCTCTGATTGGACAGAGGACGTTTAAATATTCATGGTTTTGGAAGCTCCATACACAAACTCCTTGGAAAAGACCCCAGTGCAGGGGGTGGAAACGCGTTGGAGGTGACAGCAAAGAACGCCCAGGACGGATGTGTGACTGTGACACCGGAGTATCCACTGCAGCATTGCCTAACATCAAGGGTGCCCGGGACTCACTCTGTATATGCTGATTTGAACTGTTTGCTCAGTTCAAAGGACTCTGGTAATTACATTCATTATACCTGTGCTGGACAGACTGCTGTATATGCATTGTGTGGAGCGAGAATCCTTTTTTTTAAGTCATTAAAAGCATATGAAACTGTACTTCACTATATTACTTTTCTTTTCTTCCCATATATCGTTTGAACCATTGGACATTGCCCTAAGGGAAAGTCAAACCAGAATTGCATTCATATAACCTGCATTTAAAACAACAGCGCCGGATAAGTCATACCCATTTTTTTTTTCTTTGTACACGTTTGTGGTGGGGGTTGGAGGAATCCTCCAGTTGTTGGTATTATATATCTGGCTGCATATTGTTCTCTTTTTGCGCACTACACTGTGGCCTCACGCCCTTGTTTTTCTGACAAAGACTCTCTTACTGCCTGTCCTTCTGATCCTCTTCCGTTCTGCCTCCATTGCTACGATCCCGGGCTGACAGGGATGCCCATTTCCGCCACAGGCACGCTGCTACCCAGATTTGTGTGTGGTTTATGGCTGTCGTGGATGCAGGTGGGGGGGAAAGGGGGGGAGGGGTGGAGAAGGTTTGCGCAATGATTGTGCGCCGCGCGCTTGTGAAAGTATGCAGGGTTGGGAACTGGAAGTGAGGCAGTGAGTGCTGGAGAAGACGAGGAGCAGAGGCAGACATATGGGGAGGGGATGATGGCTGCAGCCTCAGGGAGATTGGTTTTGAATGCTGGATCATGGATGACACATGGGTCTGGTCCTGTGTAGCTCCGCACCCCCCTGAGGTCCCGTGTAGCTCCGCCCCCTGAGGTCCATGTAGCTCCGCCCCCATGAGGTCCCGTGTAGCCGTGCAGCCCCCTCCCTTTTCGGCAGAACATTGACATTGCCGTTGTCACAGGGGAGGGGGAGGAGTAGGCTACAACAAGCTGCCGGCGCCGCTACCTGTCAGTGTGACAGGCCCAGCACTGCAGCAGCCGGCAGCAGGGGAGACAGGCAGCGCAGCAGGGAAGAAATGCAGAGCAGGGACAGCGCCTCTCCAACCCTGGCGCCTCCCTGCACTGCATCCCTTCGCTGAGCGGGTAGCGCCGGGCCTGCCTGTATAATAGAATTTTATAGTTCATCAGTCTCCGAGCTCGTTAGTGCACTTGCCAGTAGGTTAATCTCTTAGAATTAGTTATTAGCAGTTCTGAAGTGATGAGGTAAGAAGAGTATAGCAGCGACTGAAATTGGTCTAGTACTGTTTATTCAGAAGTAGAGATGTGTGGCGGGCACTTTTCGTGTTTTGTGTTTTGGTTTTGGATCTGGATCCTCGCTCGTGTTTTGGATCTGGATTGGTTTTGCCAAAACCACCCTTTCGGATTTTGGTTTTGGTTTTGGATCTGGATGAATTTTGAAAAAATCACAAAAACAGATAAAATCACAGAATTTTGGGGTAATTTTGATCCTACAGTATTATTAACCTCAATAGCATTAATTTCCACCCATTTCCAGTCTATTCTGAACACTGAACACCTCACAATATTGTTTTTAGGCCAAAAGGTTGCACCGAGGTAGCTGGATGACTTTGCTAAGCAACACAAGTGTGCGGCACAAACACCTGGCCCATCTAGGAGTGGCACTGCAGTGGCAGACAAGATGGCAGATTTAAAAAATAGGCCCCAAACAGCACATCATGCAAAGAAGAAAAAGAAGTGCAATGAGGTAGCTGGATGGCTAAGCTAAGCGACACAAGTGTGCGGCACAAACACCTGGCCCATCTAGGAGTGGCACTGCAGTGGCAGACAGAATGGCAGATTATAAAAATAGGCCCCAAACAGCACATCTTGCAGAGACGAAAAAGAGGTGCAATGAGGTAGCTGGATGACTTTGCTAAACAACACAAGTGTGCGGAACAAACACCTGGCCCATCTAGGAGTGGCACTGTGTGGCAGACAGGATGGCACTTTTAAAAACTAGGCCCCAAACAGCTCATCATGCAAAGAAGAAAAAGAGGTGCAATGAGGTAGCTGGATGACTTTATAAGCCACACAAGTGTGCGGCACAAACACCTTGCCCATCTAGGAGTGGCACGCAGTGGTTGAATGTCGAAAGTGGGCCGAAATTTTTCGGGTCACCGACAGCATCTCCTGCACACCCCTGTCATTTTTCTAAAAATTCTGCACCACCAAATTAATTGTGTGTGCAAAATATGGGACGTGTCAGAATTTGTCCTGATGTAATACACGCACAATATTGGTGGACTTATACGGCAGTAGGCCTGAACTTATATGGCTACACCACTGGACTGGACTTATACGGTAGTATCCCATGACTTATAAGGCAGTAGCCCTGAAGTTATATGGTAGTACCCCTGAACTTATACGGCAGTACCCCTGTACTGGACTTATACGGCAGTACCCCATGACTTATACAGCAGTACCCCCGAACTTACGGCAGTACCACTGGACTTATATGGCAGTAACACTGGACTTATACAGCAGTATCCCTGAACTTATACGGCAGTACCCCTGAACTTATACGGCTGCACCACTGGACTGGACTTATATGGCAATATCCCTGGACTTATACGGCAGTACCTCTGAACTTAAACGGCTGCACCACTGGACTGGACTTATAGGGCAGTACCACTGGTGGACTTATACGGCAGTACCACTGGTCTTATACGGCAGTACCCCTGAACTTATATGGCTGCACCACTGGACTGTGCCCCTGGATTTATACAGCAGCAGCACTGGTCTTATGGAAGCACAGGACACCACCACTGGACTGATGGCAGCACAGGACACCACCACTGGACTGATGCAGCACAACACATCACCACTGCACTGGACTTATACAGCAGCAGCACTGGACTTATGTCAGCAGAGGACACCATCACTGGACTTATGGCAGCACAGGACACCACCACTGGACTGATGCAGCACAACACAGCACCACTGCACTGGGCTTATACAGCAGCAGCACTGGACTTATGGCAGCACAGGACACCACTACTGGACTGATGCAGCACAATACAGCAACACTGGACTGGACTTATACAGCAGCACCACTGGACTTATGGCAGCACAGGACACCACCACTGGACTTATGGCAGCACAGGACACCACCACTGGACTTATGGCAGCACAAGACAGGACCTCTGCACTGGAATGGACTTATACAGCCGCACTGGACTTATGGCAGCACAGGACACCACCACTGTGGCTGGACTGATGCAGCACAAGACACAATCACTGGACTGATGCAGCACAAGACAGCACTGGAATGACACATAAGAGCAGGTCACCACCCCACGCGCCACACCACTTTCCCGCACAGACACTGAGGAGAATAGTCCTCTCGCTACACTCTCCAGGACTGGAGTGAAAATGGCAGCGATGCACGGCTCCTTATATGGAATCCAAAACCCAGGAGAATCCGACAGCGGGATGATGACAGTTTGCCTCGTTCTAAATTCCGAGTCTGGCGGGAAAACCCAAGCCGGAATTGGATCTGGGCTCGGGACGTGATGTTCGGTAGGGTTCGGTTCTCAGAGAACTGAACCCGCTCATCTCTATTCAGAAGTTATTGCTTCTTTTTCCTCCATTAAACATCTGCAGTTCCCTGTTGCAATCTCGTCCAATAGTCTACAGCTCAAGTGAAATAATAGCAACTACAGTATGTTTCCTTTATACGGTGCTTTAGGTAAACTAAGGATTTAGAGCTGTTGCTCTAACAATGTCTGATTCACACTACTCTACTGGGCAATAGATACTTTCTGTAGCTCAGCTTAGTCCAGGCACTCTTTGTAAACTCTGACTTACAATCTATGATAAAAAGGGGTGTCTGTCCCTGAAGAACTGGATCCTTACTTTGTTTACAGCTGCTATAATTATTATTATTAATCTTTACTGTGCCATTGTATGTCCTCAGCGCCTGCAGAAAATGGCTGTTTGAGTTGTATACAGCTAGTAGTGCCTGCTCTGATTTGCTGCCTGCCCTGTATAATAATAGAAATATAAAATATATAATACTGTATATAATATTGTAGAAATAGCTTACTCTCGCCACAATGCCAATTAATACTGTAGCTGAGAGGCTCACAGCTTTTCTGGGTGTCAGTGAGCTGCTGTTAGCTGAATCAGGCTGACTGCTCCTTGAGATAGCTAGTTACTCTGCTTTCTGCTGGGCATAGCTCTGCCTAGGGTATCCTACTGTTTCCTTTCACAGGTGCTGAATTAGAAAAGTGTAACCCGTTCCTTGTGTTGCTCACTGACTGTTGCTCTGAAGAGGAAGCACCTACAGACCCACCTATGCTGGGAGGGAAACAGCTGTGTCCACCCCCTCTGGGTTAACTGGAATATGGCTCTTTCTTAGTCTCAACTATCACTACCGCTATCACTTGCCACTACTATTCCCAGGGAACAGCACAGCTACACACCAGGTTCCTCATCTGCCACTGTCAAGCTCTCTCTTCTCTGATCACTGAGGGCACAGACCCCACTCGCAGTACCGCTCTCCCTCTCCAAGATGGCTGCCTCGCCTCACAGCAACAGTTTTTTAAAACCTGTCAGTTAACTGACCCAGCACATGCCAGCTTCCTCCATTGTGACTCTTACTGAGCCAGCAGTGTCCCTGTACCAAACATTTCCCTGCTGCATGTCACAAAGCTTTCAGTCAAGCTGCGTTTTGTTTGGGAAAAAGGGCACAAAAGTCTATAACACATCCACAGCAGCCCTGATATATAATATAATGTGTATAAGAAGCTCTACCTGGCATAATGTGTATAAGGGTCTCTAGCTGATATAATGTGTGTAAGGGGTTCTACCTGGCATAATGTGTATAAGGGGTTCTGCTTGGCATAATGTGTATAAGGGGCTCTACCTGGCATAATGTATATAAGGGGTTCTACCTGGCATAATATATATAAGGGATCTGCCTGGCATATTGTGTATAAGGGGCTCTAGCTGGCATAATGTGTATAAGGAGCTCTACTTGGCATAATGTGTATAAGGGACTCTATATGGTGTAATGTGTATAAAGGGTTCTGCTTGTTGTAATGTGTATACAGGACTTTACCTGGCATAATGCGTGTAAGGGGCTCTACCTAGCATAATGTGTGTAAGGGGCTCTACCATGGCATAATGTGTATAAGGGAACCTACCATGCAATATAATTTTAATAACGGTCACTACTGTGCGATGTAATGTGAATTGGTACTATGATGTGGCCACTCTCCTTCCCCATGATGCCAAACCTCCAGTTTAATATATGTGAAGGGAAGGAGGCAGTAATTCTCTTGTGGCAAAGGGCACCAAAATGTCTAATTACGGCTCTGACAAAAAAAATTGAAAAAACTTACAAAACAAACATGCTGTACATCATTGCCGTAACTAGACATTTTAGTGTTGTGTGCAAGAAACAGTACTGGCGCCCCCCTGAATATTTAAAATAGGGCCAGTGTGCACCGTAGATGCGTGTCAAAAATCTAGGGGTGTGGCTTCATGGGGAAGGGGCATGGCACACAAAATAACAATTTATATTACGCTGCACAGTAGACTCCTATATTTAAATTACACCGCACAGTAGCGCCACTTACACACATTATAACCAGGTAGAGCCCCTGTCACACATTATGCCAGGTAGAGCCCCCTTTTACACATTACGCCAGGTTGAGTCCCCTTTTACACATTACAGCAGGTAGAGCTCCCTTTACATATTATGGCAGGCAGAGTTCCCTTTTACACATTACCGCAGGCAGATCTCTCTTTTACACATTACCGCAGGCAGAGCTCCCTTTTACACATTACGGCAGGCAGAGCTCCATTTTACACATTACGGCAGGTAGAGCTCCCCTTTACACATTATGGCAGGTAGAATCCCCTTTTACACAATAGGGCAGATAGAGTCACGAGAGAGAGAGAGAGAGAGAGAGAGAGAGGAAGGGAGAGAGAGATAGGGTTGGGAGGAGAGAAAAAGACAGGTGGCAGGTAGAGAGACAGAGAGAGAGTGGTGGGAGTGAGACAGAGAGGGGTGGGAGGGGGAGGGGGAGAGACACACATAGTGGTACCTATGCAGGGCCGGTTCTGGGGCTCTGTGCGCCCCGGGCGGCAAGAGGGGGCATGGCTTTGTACAGGGGGCGTGGTCATTTCCGCCCCCTGTACAGACTGAAATGATGTGCGGTGCGCGATGACGTAGCGTCTAGTTCCCTTCGTGGAGAGGACCTTTGCTGTGCGGTGCGCGATGACGTCATCGCGCACCGCACAGTAAAGGACCTCTCCACGAAGGGAAACTAGACGCGTACGCGTCTAGTTTCCCTTCACAGCGGACAGCGGCAGCGGGGGCAGCGGACAGCGGGGGGCACAGCAGCAGCGGATCTTACCCTGGTGCGGCGCCCTCCGGAAGGCGGCTCCCCGGGCAAAAGTCCTGCTTGCCCGTGGCAAGATCCGCTACTGTACCTATGTGATGATGGCTGGAGTGCAGGCAGCCATGCTGCGGCGGGGGCAGGGCCAAATTAAGCCTTGGGGGGCCCGGGAAACTTTAGACAGGGTGGCCCATCCCTACTCTTTTGGGCTTTTCCCTTGTCATTCAGATCACCCCCAATTGTAAATGAAATAAATTATATTGGGGAGGGGGGTATGTAACAGCCATCAATATCACCTTAAAAGTATACTGCCTGTTACTGATCTGCACTGCATTATATAAAGTAACAGGAAACAGAATGCCTGAAATAAAATAAACAGAACAGGATGTGAAAGGTGGGGGGCCACAGGGGCCTGAGGCGAGCAGGAAGGGAGCACACAATAGTGAAGCAGCATTATATATATATATAATGTGTGTCGATCAAGGCACCACTCGGAGCTGTTTTTAGCAGCCATGCAAATGCATAGTCGCCACCCACGGGGGAGTGTATTTTTACTTTGCAGGAGTGCGAACGCCTGTGCAGCAGAGCGGCTGCAAACACATTTTGTGCAGAACAAGACCAGCCCTGTAGTTACTTATTCTGAGTGATGATTGCTGTGACGAATGACACGGTAATGACATCAGATACCCGCCCACCAAACGCCCGTCCACACCTACATTTTCCCAAACACTCCCAGAAAACGGTCAGTTGCCACCCAGAAACTCCCACTTCCAGTCAATCTCCTTGCGACTGCCAGCGCGTTTGAAAGCGTCGCTAGAACCTGTGCAAAACCACAATGCTCTTTGTACCCATACGCCTCGCGTGCGCATTGCGGTGCATACGCATGCACAGTTTAGCCATTTTTTTTTTAATGAACGTTACGCAGCGAACAACGGCAGCTAGCGATCAACTCAGAATGAGGGCCCATGTCCGTTTATTAACCTGTGATTTCAAAGTCTGCAGTGCTGCACCTATACTATATCTATGTACCGCATTGGCAAGTGAGGGCACCAGGCGCAGTTATTTACATTGCTTTTCTGGAATGTCGGACTTCTACTCTCTCTCTGTATATACATGCGCATATATTTATATATATATATATATATATATATATATTGCAAAGTTTTAATCCGGCACTCCGATAGTCAAATTGGACTGTGCTGCGGTGCCCTCCTAATTAGCTTGGCATAAGCTAATAATGCAGTAGAAGGTGTATGGCGGCACTCACGCAGACTGACTCAAATCGTAGAGAATAGGTTTCCCTTTAATGCCATTAAATGGCATTAAAGGGAAACCTATTCTCTACGATTTGAGTCAGTCTGCGTGAGTGCCGCCATACACCTTCTACTACTATACATATATATATATATATATATATATATATATATAGAGAGAGAGAGTTATATATATATATATACATATATATATATATATAAAACAGCAGAGGAGGGGATTCATTCGCTATACAGCAGTCAGGGTCAAGGGCAGCCAGTGCTTGCTAACATATGTGCTTTGTCCAGTGTCCCATCTGATAGCGCTGCAGCAGCTGGCAGGGGCCAATCTGGGTGGATGCAGCTGGTGCGCCCACAGCACAAATGTCACAAACCATCCGCCCACATCTAGTTACGGCCCTGCTGTACATAGTGTAATCCAGTTTTCATGAATAGAACACTGAAAAAATACATGAATGCTCGTACAGTGTATAAGATAAAAAGAATCAGCACTATCTCAATGAAATCGCCTTGAGACCTGTTTGGAGAAAAATCGCTATATAAATAAAATTATTATTATTATTATTATTATTAATAATAATAATAATAATAATAATAATAAATACATTTTGCAGAAGGTATCAAGACTGGGTGGGCAGTATTGCTGGGAAGCTGAGCATCCTCAACAACATTAAAAAAAGGAATGTTTCTACAGCAAAATCTAATTGTACATAGAAACATAGAATTTGACGGCAGATAAGAACCACTTGGCCCATCTAGTCTGCCCCTTTTTTTTTATCCTTTAGGTAATCTCAACCCTTTTTGAACCTTAATTCTTTGTAAGGATATTCATATGCCTATCCCAAGCATGTTTAAATTGCTCTACAGTCTTAGCCTCTACCACCTCTGATGGGAGGCTATTCCACTTATCCACTACCCTTTCTGTGAAGTAATTTTTCCTTAAATTTCCCCTGAATCTGCCTTCCTCCAGTTTCAGTGTATGTCCTCGAGTTCTAATACTTCTCTTCCTTTGAAGAATGTCTCCCTCCTGAACTTTGCTTTAACCTTTGGTATATTTGAAAGTTTCTATCATGTCTCCCCTTTCCCTTCTCTCCTCCATACTATACATGTTAAGATCTTTTAGCCTTTCCGGGTAAGTTTTGTGATGTAGGCCATGCACCATTTTAGTTGCCCTTCTTTGTACACTCTCTAATGTATTTATATCCTTCTGGAGATATGGTCTCCAGAACTGGACACAGTATTCCAGATGAGGCCGCACCAATGACCTATACAGTGGCATTATTACTTCTCTTTTCCTGCTACTGATTCCTCTTCCTATGCAACCAAGTGACTTAAAGGCAGGAAACAATGCAACAAAGCAATTCAGAAAGGCAAGTCATTGAGAAAGCCTTTCTCATTGCTTTGTTGCATTGTTTTCCTGCCTTTAAGTCACTTGAAATAGTGACTCCTAAATCCCTTTCCTCCTCAGTAGTTTCCATTATAGTACCCTTGATACTATATTTAGCCTTTGGGTTTTTGAGACCCAAGTGCATGATTTTGCATTTTTTAGCATTAAACTGTAGTTGCCATGTTCTTGACCATTTTTCAAGTCTAGCTAGGTCATCAATCATTTGTTTTACCCCTCCTGGTGTGTCTACCCTGTTGCATATCTTTGTATCATCTGCAAAAAGGCATACTTTCCCTTCAATACCATTTGCAATGTCACCAACAAAGATATTAAAGAGAACTGGTCCGAGTACAGATCCCTGGGGTACTCCACTGGTAACATTTCCCTCCATAGATTGCACTCCATTTACTACAACTGTGTGTTTCCTATCATGCAACCAGTTTCTTATCCATTTAACTATTTTATAATCCACCCCCACACTTTCAAGTTTATTTATCAGTCTGCGATGTGGGACAGTGTCAAATGCCTAACTAAAGTCTAGATATGCTACATCTACAGCTCCCCCTTGATCTATTATTGTCAACACAGAGTCAAAAAATTCAATAAGATTTGTTTGGCATGATCTCCCACCAGTAAATCCATGCTGTTTTGGATCCTGTAAGTTGTTTGATTTAAGATATTCCACAACTCTTTCTTTTAGTAGTTTTTCCATTACTTTCCCTACTACTGATGTAAGGCTTACTGGTCTGTAGTTACTTGCTTCTTCCTTGCTTCCACTTTTGTACAGTGGAACTACATTTGCTCTTTTCAAGTCCTCTGGAATGGCACCTGTATTTAGTGACTGGTTAAATCATTTGGTTAATGGTGCCACCAGCACATCTTTTAGCTCTTTTAGTATCCTTGGGTGTATTCCATCTGGCCCCATTGATTTATCCACTTTTAGTTTTGAAAGTTCAGTTAGGACCTTCTCCTCTGTAAATGTACTTTCATCTACCTTATTTTTATGAATGTCCTTGCAACTTAACTCTGGCCCCTTCCCTTCTCCTTCTGTAGCAAATACTGAGCAAAAATAATGATTTAGGTGATCTGCTATTGCCTTGTCTCCCTCCACCAAATTCTCACTCTATGTCTTAAGTCTTATTATTCCTCCATTTGATTTTCTCCTTTCATTTATATACTTTAAAAAAGTTTTGCCCCTTTTATCTACTAACTGGGCCATTTTCTCCTCGGCTTCTGCCTTTGCACGTCTGATCACTTTCTTAGCATCCTTCCATCTGTCAAGATACACCTCTTTGTCATTATTATTTTGAGTCTGTTTGTATTCCTAAAAGCCATCTTTTTTGCTTTCAAACTAGTTGATACTTCTTTTGTGAACCACACTGGCTTCCTTTTCCTGGTGCTTTTCCTAACCCTTTTGATACAAAGGTCTGTTGCCCTTAGTATTGCACTTTTCAGTTTTTCCCACCTCTCCTGCGCCCCTTCCAAGTTCCTCCAGTCCGCCAATGAATCACTTGAACATTTCCCCATTTTTGCAAAGTCAGCATTTCTAAAATCCAACACCTTTGTTTTTGTGTGACAGGAGTTGGATCCTGTCTTTATACTAAACCATACTGCTTGATGATCACTGGATCCCAGGTGCTCACCCACATATAAGTCTGATATCCTGTCACCATTTGTAAGAATTAAATCTAATATTGAGTCTTTGCGAGTGGGCTCCCTCACCAATTGCTTGAGAGATGCTCCCTGTAAGGAATTTAGAAATTTGCCACTTGTAGCTGAACTTGCAAAGGACCCCTCCCAATTTACATCAGGTAAATTAAAGTCTCCCATGATTATGACTTCTCCCTTTAAAGCCATTTTAGAGATGTCCAACAATAGGTTCCTGTCCAAATCCTGCCCCTGGCCTGGTGGTCTATAGATCACCCCAATGCGAATAATGTCCTTCTCCCCAGTTTCTGTGGTGACCCAAAGGGCCTCAGTTTTGTCCTCAACATTTTGTATTAAAGTAGCATTTATGCTTTTTTCACATACATTGCTACCCCTCCTCTAATTCTTCCCATTCTATCCTTCCTAAATAAATTGTATCCTGGTATTGCTATGTCCCAGTCATGATTCTCATTGCACCATGACTCAGTAATTGCGACAATATCCAGGTTATCCCTTGTCATTATCGCAATTAGCTCTGGAATTTTGTCTCCTAAGCTCCTTGCATTTGCACACATAGCTTTAAGAATTTAATCTGTGCATCTGTTATTAGTAGCCATGTCCAGACAGTACAAAATAAATGTCAAGTTTAAAGTTAAAATTACCTGTTTGGTGATGTTGTTCAGTGTTTGGATTTTTTTTTTTTTCACTAATCAGGAATCACACTCTGTCCTTTACACCACGACTACACCTCACTAAATGTAAAGATATAGTACACCTGTCACAATGGCCAAATGGTCAAAGGAGGTAAACACCAGACAGCATGCAGTAATAAACTGTTTCACTGAACAACTTCCCCACACATGCAATGCCAATTACAAGCAAATCATTACATCAAAAACATACATGAGTTTGCATAAGAGAGAACTGTAGTGAGCAGATTGGGGCTGTCTTTTCTTGGTTTTAAAGACAGATAATATGCATAATATGAATAACATACTTTTGAGGCATTGAGGCAGTCCATATGTCATAGTTTTGGGGTGTTGTTGTTTCCCCTCTGTTTTCCTTTGGTTTAACGCAGGTATAACGCTAATATTATAATAACACTTTTATGTCAGCACTTCTATGGAAGCACTACCAGCCGTATACTAAACTTTAAATAGGAAAAATTGCCATGTGAATGCAATGATTGCTAACTCCACCCAATACAATCCCCCTTTAAAGCTAAGGCCATAAATTAGCTAAGACAAACAGGCATTACATTCCAATAAGGCAGCCCGCTAAATCTTTACAAATAACAAAAAACAAAACCTTTTTCAATGTATCTATATAATACAACACTGCTATGCCACACAATCCTATTTCATTTGCATTCGATGGTAGTAATGATAGTTCAATGTACCTATATAATACAACACTGCTATGCCACACAATCCTATTTCATTTGCATTCGATGGTAGTAATGATAGTTCAATGTACCTATATAATACAACACTGCTATGCCACACAATCCTATTTCAATTGTGTACTGGAAATGTACAATATGTTAAAACCCTTTGTTTCACTGTTTCATGCTATGAATACCAGCATATTCCACCAGAAGGTGGACAGTGCCCTGCAAATAGCATGATTGATACTAGTCTGAGTCTTCTCTAGATTTCTAAAAGAATGGATCATTAACACTTTACAGAAACCTTCCACAGCCTCACATGTGGCTTACATTTATCATGAGAGTTAGAAGACACAGAGACTGTTTTTTTCACATGCAGCACTTTTGTGTGTATGAAGGTATATTCTACACTGGGCAAACACACCTAGAAATGTGCTTCTGTGTGCAAGTGGAAGTTGCAAATGCCTACTATTAAACGTATAGGATGAGAGTTGCAACAAATTGCAAACTTTTGAAGACTGAAAACAGCTCTGCAAAGCACTGAAATTCCCAAACACTTCATTTACACAACTTTTGTAAATTATAGTATAATAATCTTGCTCCACGAAGTGAGATCTAATTTATATACTGCTCCAGAAAACTAAATGCATGGAAGTGCCTATCCCATACTTATTTAAATCACCCTTCTGTGCCTCTGCACACACTGCCATCGTGCTCTTTGTACCTTACGTTAAATCTAGGTACACTGTTATCACTGGATTCTGCGCTGTGCAACTGCCACTTTTCATTTATAATAAAATAACACATGGCAATATAAGATGTTAGAGTACTAGGCATGCCCACTAACTTTCCCAATTTAGCTGCACAGTTTTAGGAAGAGGGTTAGATTCAGTGGCATATCTATAATGGGTGAAGGATGGAAGGTGCACAAGGACCCCTGAGCCTAGGGGGACCCACACCACACACTCTGCACCATACTTGCGGTCGCAGTTTAAGAGCCAGTGGGTGGCAGCGACGCAGCATTTTGGAGGTAGTGACGCAGCATTGGGGGGGGGGGGGGGAACGGTCCGGACAACGGAGGCATGTCCGGACCATTTGTGGGGTGGGCCGCGGTGGCGGCTGCGTGACATCACACACAGCCACTGTGACCCAAAACAATGCAGCCCGGTTACTGCCTTCACAGCTAGGCTGCGAAGGCAGGGGGCTACCCTTAAGATGTGAGCGCATCACGGGAAGGAGGACCTGGCATGCAGGGCGGTTTAGCCCTGTGCTGGGTGGCCCCCTGCATGCTAGAGAAAGGAGTTGCAGTTTTGCAATTTCATGCTGAATTAGGCCCATAGCTACCAACATTTTCCGAGGGTTTTCATGTACACTATGATATTTCAATGCACTAGTGCTAGTGGATTTAAATACTTATTGGTATTGTCCTTACCCATCTCCCCTCTCTTTGCTTATAAGCCACACTGACATGTTACACCACATATTTAAATGGTCCTTCTCTTATTAAAATGTTTCCCTTATTTCCATATGCACAATCCCTTCTCCTTACTACATATATATTCCTCTCTACCACCTGATAGTTGTGGGTCCAAGTGGACATGGCCTGGATGCGGTGATGAGTACCACATGCCTCCATTGTTATGTTAGAAGATTTTAGGCTGGGATCTGGGGAACACCTCAACCCAGTATTGTTAGGGACTTTGACAGTGTGTACACATGGGTGGTAGCACCACCTACATAATTTATTGTGCTGGTCAGAGCACAGTGAGCTCTCAGTTTACTCTATGGTGCAGAGGCTCTGAGTATAGTATACTGAGAGAATAATCTTTAAGCAGGTGCTGTGTCGACCAATGCCCCATTACTTACACTACTGGATAGAGTTGAGTTGTGGAACTGTCTATGCTGACCATTCGGGACTATAATTCCCATCTTTCTATTGTTTCTTTCCTGGCTATAGTTATAACTTGTTTCTGGATAGTCTACCAAGAAATGATAAGCCAAAGCCATTGAAAAGTCTAACTTGCGTCTTTCTCCTGCGATATAATACTGTATTTAATGCAACGGACCACCATCCCCATGATTCCCTCTCCATTTTGCTTATTTGCCAGTAGAGCTGACTTTATCTGTACATAAATATACTTTAGAAAGTTCTTACATTCTTTAGAAAGAAAGTTGTGGGTCCGCACCAACCATAACTAAAGTGATGTCAAACATGAAAAGCCAAAATGAAGACTGTTGATATCAGTTTAGAACAAAAATTGATTGCCGGTGCTCCCAATTGTTTTGTAGATTAGGCTACAATTGAAAATGAGAGAAAAGACAAAAAAACTTTTTTTTGTGAGCACTCGTTTGTAGTAGTCGTAAAAAAATATGTATTAAATAAAGTGATAATATAAAAGGTTTTTTCGTCTTTTCTCTCATTTTCAATCATACATATTCTTCTCCTGGCTCTTTTAATAAATTTTGTATTACGTCCATAAATCTTAGGTTTGCTTGCTATTGCATTGTTGTGACAATGTATGGAATGGAATCGATCACAAATGACTAGCTTTCCTATCCCTTTCTGTGTGTTTTAAATGTATAGGCCTGTGCCTGTAAGTGACCCATTATGTGTTGCCCAGGAGTCGGAGGTACTTATTTGTTTGAAGAGGTTTGCCTTTTTCTGGCCTATTTGATGACCGTGTAGGAAAAAACAATGTGTTCCCTAATGCACACCGAGTAAAAAATATTACTACATAATAGTCAGATAATACGGAGATCTTAGTTGCGTATATCTGCAGATATAGGGTTAAGCCCCCAGGCCGATCGACAAGGCTTCTCCGTCACTGGGGGTCCCTAATACTAGGTATGGGTCCGGGGTGCAGGACCCCATGATGTCGGCACAGGTCGGCCACCCCAGGTCAGCACACAGGTGAGAATTAATAAGGGTTAATAAGAAGCACAGAAGTGCTATGTAAGTGGTGTGATTAAAATAATATATACAAAGTGATAGGGAAAATCATAAGTGTTAATAAAGTGTTAGGGTGTGCCGACCTGAAGCAGCCCAGCGATACCGACACAGGGGCCACCGCACCCCACACCCACCCCATAAATAATTACAAATATGTCTGGGTTAAATTCCCAGTGTAAGGCCACATGGTAATGGCTCCTAGAGCATCTGAGAGCCAGCTTACCTGGAGATACCCCTGGCTTCCCCTATGGCACTCTGGAGTCAGAAATCCCTCCTAATGCTCCGTATTATCTGACTATTATGTAGTAATATTTTTCACTCGGTGTGCATTAGGGAACACATTGTTTTTTCCTACACAGAATTACCCCTCCCTTTTAGCACCTGAGTGACATTACAATCTGATTGAGCAGCTTTCCATTTTGTGCATTGTATTTAGAGAGGCATGGATGGGTCAGCATTAGGAGGAATTGCTGACTCCAGAGTGCCATAGGGGAAGCCAGGGGTATCTCCAGGTAAGCTGGCTCTCAGATGCTGTAGGAGCCATTACCATGTGGCCTTACACTGGGAATTTAACCCAGACATATTTGTAATTATTTATGGGGTGGGTGTGGGGTGCGGTGGCCCCTGTGTCGGTACGGCTGGGCTGCTTCAGGTCGGCACACCCTAACACTTTATTAACACTTATGATTTTCCCTATCACTTTGTATATATTATTTTAATCACACCACTTACATAGCACTTCTGTGCTTCTTATTAACCCTTATTAATTCTCACCTGTGTGCTGACCTGGGGTGGCTGACCTGTGCCGACATCATGGGGTCCTGCACCCCGGACCCATACCTAGTATTAGGGACCCCCAGTGATGGAGAAGCCTTGTCGATCGGCCTGGGGGCTTAACCCTATATCTGCAGATATACGCAACTAAGATCTCTGTATTATCTGACTATTATGTAGTAATATTTTTCACTTGGTGTGCATTAGGGAACACATTGTTTTTTCCTACACAGAATTACCCCTCCCTTTTAGCACCTGAGTGACATTACAATCTGATTGAGCAGCTTTCCATTTTGTGCATTGTATTTAGAGAGGCATTGGCCCTCATTCCGAGTTGATCGGTCGCAAGGCGAATTTAGCAGAGTTACACACGCTAAGCCTACGCCTACTGGGAGTGTATCTTAGCTTCTTAAAATTGCGACCGATGTAATCGCAATATTGCGATTACAAACTACTTTGCAGTTTCTGAGTAACTTCAACCTTACTCTGCCTGTGCGATCAGTTCAGTGCTTGTCGTTCCTGGTTTGACGTCACAAACACACCCAGCGTTCGCTCAGACACTCCCCCGTTTCTCCAGCCACTCCTGCGTTTTTTCCGGAAACGGTAGCGTTTTCAACCAGACGCCCATAAAACGCCGTGTTTCCGCCCAGTAACACCCATTTCCTGTCAATCACATTACGATCGCCGGAGCGATGAAAAAGCCGTGAGTAAAAATACTATCTTCATTGTTAAATTACTTGGCGCAGTCGCAGTGCGAATATTGCGCATGCGTACTAAGCGGATTTTCATTGCGATGCGATGAAAAATACCGAGCGAACGACTCGGAATGAGGGCCATGGATGGGTCAGCATTAGGAGGGATTGCTGACTCCAGAGTGCCATAGGGGAAGCCAGGGGTATCTCCAGGTAAGCTGGCTCTCAGATGCTGTAGAAGCCATTACCATGTGGCCTTACACTGGGAATTTAACCCAGACATATTTGTAATTATTTATGGGGTGGGTGTGGGGTGCGGTGGCCCCTGTGTCGGTATGGCTGGGCTGCTTCAGGTCGGCACACTCTAACACTTTATTAACACTTATGATTTTCCCTATCACTTTGTATATATTATTTTAATCACACCACTTACATAGCACTTCTGTGCTTCTTATTAACCCTTATTAATTCTCACCTGAGTGCTGACCTGGGGTGGCCGACCTGTGCCGACATCATGGGGTCCTGCGCCCCGGACCCATACCTAGTATTAGGGACCCCCAGTGACGGAGAAGCCTTGTCGATCGGCCTGGGGGCTTAACCCTATATCTGCAGATATACGCAACTAAGATCTCCGTATTATCTGACTATTATGTAGTAATATTTTTCACTCGGTGTGCATTAGGGAACACATTGTTTTTTCCTATACAGAATTACCCCTCCCTTTTAACACCTGAGTGACATTACAATCTGATTAAGCAGCTTTCCATTTTGTGCATTGTATTTAGAGAGGCATGGATGGGTCAGCATTAGGAGGGATTGCTGACTCCAGAGTGCCATAGGGGAAGCCAGGGGTATCTCCAGGTAAGCTGGCTCTCAGATGCTGTAGGAGCCATTACCATGTGGCCTTACACTGGGAATTTAACCCAGACATATTTGTAATTATTTATGGGGTGGGTGTGGGGTGCGGTGGCCCCTGTGTCGGTATGGCTGGGCTGCTTCAGGTCGGCACACCCTAACACTTTATTAACACTTATGATTTTCCCTATCACTTTGTATATATTATTTTAATCACACCACTTACATAGCACATCTGTGCTTCTTATTAACCCTTATTAATTCTCACCTGTGTGCTGACCTGGGGTGGCCAACCTGTGCCGACATCATGGGGTCCTGCACCCCGGACCCATACCTAGTATTAGGGACCCCCAGTGACGGAGAAGCCTTGTCGATCGGCCTGGGGGCTTAACCCTATATCTGCAGATATACGCAACTAAGATCTCCGTATTATCTGACTATTAAGTAGTAATATTTTTCACTTGGTGTGCATTAGGGAACACATTGTTTTTTCCTACACAGAATTACCCCTCCCTTTTAGCACCTGAGTGACATTACAATCTGATTGAACAGCTTTCCATTTTGTGCATTGTATTTAGAGAGGCATGGATGGGTCAGCATTAGGAGGGATTGCTGACTCCAGAGTGCTATAGGGGAAGCCAGGGGTATCTCCAGGTAAGCTGGCTCTCAGATGCTGTAGGAGCCATTACCATGTGGCCTTACCATGTGGCCTTACACTGGGAATTTAACCCAGACATATTTGTAATTATTTATGGGGTGGGTGTGGGGTGCGGTGGCCCCTGTGTCGGTACGGCTGGGCTGCTTCAGGTCGGCACACCCTAACACTTTATTAACACTTATGATTTTCCCTATCACTTTGTATATATTATTTTAATCACACCACTTACATAGCACTTCTGTGCTTCTTATTAACCCTTATTAATTCTCACCTGTGTGCTGACCTGGGGTGGCCGACCTGTGCCGACATCATGGGGTCCTGCACCCCCGGACCCATACCTAGTATTAGGGACCCCCAGTGACGGAGAAGCCTTGTCGATCGGCCTGGGGGCTTAACCCTATATCTGCAGATATACGCAACTAAGATCTCCATATTATCTGACTATTATGTAGTAATATTTTTCACTCGGTGTGCATTAGGGAACACATTGTTTTTTCCAACACAGAATTACCCCTCCCTTTTAGCACCTGAGTGACATTACAATCTGATTGAGCAGCTTTCCATTTTGTGCATTGTATTTAGAGAGGCATGGATGGGTCAGCATTAGGAGGGATTGCTGACTCCAGAGTGCCATAGGGGAAGCCAGGGGTATCTCCAGGTAAGCTGGCTCTCAGATGCTGTAGGAGCCATTACCATGTGGCCTTACACTGGGAATTTAACCCAGACATATTTGTAATTATTTATGGGGTGGGTGTGGGGTGCGGTGGCCCCTGTGTCGGTATGGCTGGGCTGCTTCAGGTTGGCACACCCTAACACTTTATTAACACTTATGATTTTCCCTATCACTTTGTATATATTATTTTAATCACACCACTTACATAGCACTTCTGTGCTTCTTATTAACCCTTATTAATTCTCACCTGTGTGCTGACCTGGGGTGGCCGACCTGTGCCGACATCATGGGGTCCTGCACCCCGGACCCATACCTAGTATTAGGGACCCCCAGTGACGGAGAAGCCTTGTCGATCGGCCTGGGGGCTTAACCCTATATCTGCAGATATACGCAACTAAGATCTCCGTATTATCTGACTATTATGTAGTAATATTTTTCACTCGGTGTGCATTAGGGAACACATTGTTTTTTCCTACACAGAATTACCCCTCCCTTTTAGCACCTGAGTGACATTACAATCTGATTGAGCAGCTTTCCATTTTGTGCATTCTATTTGATGACCGGCAGATACCAGGGAGCCTTCTAAGACCCACAATAACTTTTTATGGCTATTGCAGTTGGGAATGTCCCTATAGCATTTACATAGTAACATAGTAACATAGTATCTAAGGTTGAAGAAAGACAATTTGTCCATCGAGTTCAACCTATTTGTGGTCTCCTATGCAGTATTATTTTTGGACTAATTTTGTCTGATGATGATGTCAGCCGTTGTGTTTTATTCCTATTTTTTTAATAAGAATAGTGCGTGACTACGCACCATAACCCTGGATATTCTTATCCGTTAGGAATTTATCTAACCCATTCTTAAAGGTGTTGACTGAGTCCACCATTACTACTCTCTTAGGAAGGGAATTCCAAACACGTATTGTCCTTACTGTGAAAAAACCTTTTTGCCGCTTTGTGCGGAATCTCCTCTGTGCTGCTCTTACCAAAAACAGGTCCTGTGCAAGCTCTGTGTATTGTCCCCTTATATATTTGTAGATGTTGATCATGTCTCCTCTTAGTCTCCTCTTTTCCAGTGTATAACATGCCTAGCCTTGCAAGCCTTTCCTCGTATTCCAGCGTCTCCATGCCCTTAATTAGTTTGGTCGCCCGCATCTGAACCTTTTCTAGCTCCAGGATATCCTTTTTGTAGTATGGTGTCAAAAATTGTACACAGTATTCAAGATGTGGCCTCCATATTGATTTATATAATGGGAGTATAACACTCTCGTCCCTTGCATCAATTCCCCGTTTTATGCATGCTAATATGTTATTAGCCTTCTTTGCTGCAATCCTACTTTGGATATTGCTGCTTAGTTTGCTATCTATGCGAACACCTAAGTCTTTTTCCTGTACAGAATCCCCTAATATTACCCAAATTTAGTATGTAGGTGTTATTTTTGTTTTTGCTACCACAGTGAGAAGAGTTTTTTTGAGAGTGTGTAAACACCCCCACTCCTGGCGCACCTTGATTGGGTAAATTAAAAGAAAGCTATACAACAGCTGCAAGCACTGGGGGACTGCTGGTTCCCCCAAAAAACAGAAATGAAAATATATACAGAAGTGCTGCGCTTGAAGTGAGCTTAATTATTTTGTAAAGTAAATAAAATATATATATATATATAAAAATGAGTAGGTGTCTGCTTAAATCAATTGGCAACTCACACGGAACTTGCTAATATAAACAAATTTAATAACACACACAAAATAAAATAAAACAGATAATAAAACAAATGTTTAAAACATGTAGCTCAAGCACACTGATAGGTTTGCTAAATAAATCACTGAAATGAGAGAGTTAGAAATAATGTCACTTCAATGTTGCCACATAGACCTAATTGTGGTCTCTTTGTATCGATTGAAACTGATAAGCAACAGTTAGTACAGCCTATTGGAGAATAGTTGAGCAGAACTCTTGTACCTCTAAGCTACTGGCGTCCCAGTGCAGAGGAAAAAGCCGCTGGTGATAATTACCCGTCCTGCGGGAAGATGCAGTATCGCGGCACAAGAGGAACCGGAGCAGCTACCGTGCGTCCGCCGCTGGCACTAGCAGAGTGCAGATGAATGGATCTTGGCAAGCCGGTAATGATGCTGCAATGATACGCTGAGCAGGCGTTCCGGTAAGATGTTCTCTACGGCTGATTAGCAGGTTCAATTGCACCGCTGCGGGTGAAGGTAACTGGCAACAATCAGTGCGTCTGTGAGCTGAACAAAGGAGTGACGTCAACGCGTTTCGTCCCGTGTCCCGGGACTTCCTTGAGGAAGTCCCGGGACACGGGACGAAACGCGTTGACGTCACTCCTTTGTTCAGCTCACAGACGCACTGATTGTTGCCAGTTACCTTCACCCGCAGCGGTGCAATTGAACCTGCTAATCAGCCGTAGAGAACATCTTACCGGAACGCCTGCTCAGCGTATCATTGCAGCATCATTACCGGCTTGCCAAGATCCATTCATCTGCACTCTGCTAGTGCCAGCGGCGGACGCACGGTAGCTGCTCCGGTTCCTCTTGTGCCGCGATACTGCATCTTCCCGCAGGACGGGTAATTATCACCAGCGGCTTTTTCCTCTGCACTGGGACGCCAGTAGCTTAGAGGTACAAGAGTTCTGCTCAACTATTCTCCAATAGGCTGTACTAACTGTTGCTTATCAGTTTCAATCGATACAAAGAGACCACAATTAGGTCTATGTGGCAACATTGAAGTGACATTATTTCTAACTCTCTCATTTCAGTGATTTATTTAGCAAACCTATCAGTGTGCTTGAGCTACATGTTTTAAACATTTGTTTTATTATCTGTTTTATTTTATTTTGTGTGTGTTATTAAATTTGTTTATATTAGCAAGTTCCGTGTGAGTTGCCGATTGATTTAAGCAGACACCTACTCATTTTTATATATATATATATATATTTTATTTACTTTACAAAATAATTAAGCTCACTTCAAGCGCAGCACTTCTGTATATATTTGCTACCACAGTGCATTACATTACACTTGTCTGTATTGAAGCTCATTCTCCATTTTGCTGCCCATGCTTCTAGTTTAACTAAGTCATTCTGAAGAGACTCAGCATCCCTCTCCGTATTTATAACCTTACACAATTTGGTATCGTCTGTAAAAATTGACACCATGCTTTCTAGACCTACTTTTAGGTCGCTAATGAAAATGTTGAACAATAGTGGTCCAAGTACAGACCCTTGTGGCACACCACTTAGCACTTCAGTCCAATTTTAAAATGATCCATTAACCACAACGCACTGCTCCCTATTATCTAACCAATTTTTGACCCAAGTGCATATTGTGCTCCCTAGCCCTATTTCTTGTAGCTTATAGATAAGTCGCATGTGTGATACTGTGTTGAAAACTTTGGCAAAGTCTAAAAAGATTACAATCTTAAAATCTCCCATCACTACTATGTCTCCTACTCCTGCTGCTCTTTCAATTTGCTTCAGTAACAATTCCTCGTCAGACACATTAATACCAGGCGGCCTGTAGCATAACCCCAATACTAACTTTTTTATTCCTTTACCCCCGCATGCAATATCTACCCATAACGTCTAAACAGTATTTAGAGTCCCTTCTAGAATACAGTATCTTCTTGTATATCAGGTTTTAAAAACGGCTTTATGTTAAGACATACCTCCCAGATTTATTTACTCTGCCTCTCCTGAACAGCGTATAACCCTCTAGCTTGACTGTCCAATCATGAGATTCATCCCACCAAGTTTCAGTAAAGCCTATAATATCATAATGTTTGCTTGCTGCAAGGATTTCTAGTTCCCCCATTTTACCTGTAAGGCTTCTAGCGTGTACATACATACAATTAAGATAAGTATTTCCCCTTGTGCTAGGGACATCATTCTCTTTATGCAGCAATGATGACCCGTAATCGTGTATACATACGGACTGTCTGACATGCCTACTTGGATGCTGTCACTCATATAATCCTCCACCATTATTTCAATGGTGACAGAATCATATGTAGTGACAGTAGACATGTCAGTAATCATTGGCAGGTCCTTCAGTCTGGACCAGATGTCAGCTTTCGCTCCTGACTGCCCTGCATCACTGCCAGCGGGTGGACTATGAAATCTTATGCTTTTCCTTGCAGCCCCAGTGGCAGGAGAAATTGAAGGACGAGCTGTTGACGGGTCACGTTCCGCTTGAGTTGACAATTTACTAACCAGCAGGTCTCCGCACACTTGTGTCTGCTGGAAAGAGATATACAACGTAGGCTTTAAACCTATGCTCGAGCACGGTGTCCAAAATGTAGTGCTCTGATTTCAATAGATTGACCACCCATGAATCCTGGCAAAGTGAATGAAGGGCTCCATCCACAAGTCCCACATACTTTGCGGAATCACTCCTTCTTAGCTCCTCCTTCAATTTCTTCAGCTGCTTCTGCAAAAGCCTGATGTCTGTGTCTGAACTGACTTCACGAGTGGCAAGTTCGAAGGGTTAGAGAACCTTGCACAAGACGGAAATCATTCTCAACTGCGCTTGAGTCAGGTGCATTACCCCTCTTTTGCCTATATTGTAAGTGGATGTATAGGCTTAAAAGGCCTTTTGCTGTTCTTCCATCCTCTGAAGCATATAGAGTGTTAAATTCCACCTCGTTACCACCTCTTGCTTCAGTTGATGGCGGGGCAGGTTCATTAGTGTTTGCTGGCGCTACAGTCTTCGGCACGCAGTGTCAGAATGCTGAAAGTTCCCCGCAATTTTTTTGGCCCCCGTCAGCATCTCCTGCATACCCCTGTCATTTTTCAAAAAATTCTACACCACCAAATTAATTGTATGTGCAAAACATGGGACATGCTGGAATTTGCCCAGATGTAATGCACGCACAATATTGGTGGCATTGTCCGATATCACAAATCCCCAGGAGAGTCCAATTGGGGTAAGCCATTCTGCAATTATGTTCCTCAGTTTCCGTAAGAGGTTGTCAGCTGTGTGCCTCTTAAGGAAAGTGGTGATACATAGCATAGCCTGCCTAGGAACGAGTTGGCGTTTGTGAGATGCTGCTACTGGTGCCGCTGCTGTTGTTGCTGCGGGAGGCTATACATCTACCCAGTGGGCTGTTACAGTCATATAGTCCTTAGTCTGCCCTGTTCCACTTGTCCACATGTCCATGGTTAAGTGGACACTGGATACAATCGCATTTTGTATGACACTGGTGACTCTTTTTCTGACGTCTGTGTACATTCTCGGTATCGCCTGCCTAGAGAAGTGGAACTTAGATGGGATTTGATACTGGGGACACAGTACCTCAAACAATTCTCTAAGCCCCTTTGAACTAATGGTGGATACCGGACGCACGTCTAACACCAACATAGCTGTCAAGGCCTCAGTTATCCGCTTTGCAAAAGGGTGACTGCTGTCATATTTCATCTTCCTCACAAAGGACTGTTGTACAGTCAATTGCTTACTGGAAGTAGTACAGGTGATCTTCTGACTTCCCCTCTGGGATGACAATCCACTCCCAGCAGCAACAACAGCAGCGGCAGCAACAACAGGCGTATCACTCAAGGATCCTACGGAGGAATCCCGGTTAGGAGAGGACTCCTCAGTCTTGACAGTGACATGGCCTGCAGGACTACTGACGTTCCTGACTGAGGAGGAAGTTGATGTTGAGGGAGTTGGTGGTGTGAGGAAGAAGGGATTTAGGTGTCAGTGGTCTGCTTACACTCTTACCCAAAGTTTCACAACCTGACTCCTGATGAATGCGCAGCAGGTGACATATAAGGGAGGATGTTCCTAGGTGGTTAACATCCTTATCCCTACTTATTACAGATTGACAGAGGCAACAGATGGCTTGACACCTGTTGTCCAGATTTGTGGAGAAATAATTCCACACCGAAGAGGTGGCTATTTTGGTAATTTGCCCAGGCATCACAATGGGCTTCTTCGTCCCAAGGACAACAGGTGTCTCCCCCGGTGCCTGAATTAAACAAACCACATCACCATCAGAATTCTCATCGTCAACTTCCTCCTCAGCACCAGCAACACCCATATCCTCATCCTGGTGTACTTCAACAGTGACATCTTCAATTTGAATATCAGGAACTGCACTGTGGGTGCTCCTTCCAGCACTTGCAGGGGGCGTGTAAATGGTGGAAGGAGCCACCTCTTCCCGTCCAGTGTTGGGAAGGTCAGGCATCAAAACTGCCGACACACTTGGACTCTCTTTGGGGATTTGTGATACCATCTCAGAATGCACAGTTCTTTTCTGTGCTCTTTCCAGCTTAACTCTTTTAATTTTTCTAGCTGTAGGATGAGGGCTTCCATCGTCATGTGAAGCTGAACCACTAGCCATGAACATAGGCCGGCACCGCAGCCGTTCCTTGCCATTCCGTGTCGTAAATGGCATATTGGCAAGTTTACGTTTCTCCTCTAAATTTATTTTTTTGGTTCTTTTTACTGAACTTTGGCTTTTTGGATTTTACATGCCCTCTACTATCACATTGGGCATCGGCCTTGGCAGATGACGTTGATGGCATTTCATTGTCTATGGCATGGCAAGTGGTAGCAGCTTCAGCATTAGGAGGAAGTGGTTCTCTTGATCTTTCCCTATTTTATCCTCAAAATTTTTGTTCTCTATTATTTTTTGGGAGTTATATGAGACAATATGCGGCACAGGAATGATTGGAATGACTGATGGACAGGACACTACCACTGGTCTGATGCAGCACAACACAACAACACTGTAAGGGACTTGTGGTTGTTGTTGTTATAATTATTATACGGCAGCAGTGGACATATGGCAGCAGCGTATATCGTCACTGGAATCACTGGTAGGAGAGGACACTACCACTGGTCTGATGCAGCACAACACAACAACACTGTAAGGGACTTGAGGTTGTTGTTATTATTATTATACAGCAGCAGTGGACATATAGCAGCAGCGTTTCCACTGTGACTGCCTCGTCACTGGAATGACTGATGAGACAGGACACTACCACTGGTCTGATGCAGCACAAACACAGTAACACTGTAGGGGACTTGTTGTTGTTGTTGTTATTATTATTATATGGCCACAGTGGACATAGAGCAGCAGCATATACCACCGTGACTGCCTCGTCACTGGAATGACTGATGAGACAAGACACTACTACTGGTCTGATGCAGCACAACATAACAACGCTGTAAAGGACTTGTGGTTGTTATTATTACTATACGGCAGCAGTGGACATATAGCAGCAGTGTATATCGTCACTGGAATGACTGATGAGACAGGACACTACCAATGGTCTGATGCAGCACAACACAACAACACTGTAAGGGACATGTGGTTGCTGTTATAATTATTATACGGCAGCAGTGGACATATAGCAGCAGCGTATATCGTCACTGGAATGACTGATGAACAGGACACTACCACTGGTCTGATGCAGCACAACACAACAACACTGTAAGGGACTTGTGGTTGTTGTTGTTGTTATAATTATTATACGGCAGCAGTAGACATATATCAGCAGCGTATATCGTCACTGGAATGACTGATGAGACAGGACACTACCACTGGTCTGATGCAGCACAACACAACAACACTGTAAGGGACTTGTGGTTGTTGTTATAGTTATTATACGGCAGCAGTGGACATATAGCAGCAGCGTATATCGTCACTGGAATGATTAATGAGACAGGACACTACCACTGGTCTGATGCAGCACAACACAACAACACTGTAAGGGACTTGTAGTTGTTGTTATTATACGGCAGCAGAGGACATATAGCAGCAGCATATATCGTCACTGGAATGACTGATGAGACAGGACACTATCACTGGTCTGATGCAGCACAACACAACAACACTGTAAGGAACTTGTAGTTGTTGTTATTATTATTATTATACGGCAGCAGAGGACATATAGCAGCAGCATATATCGTCACTGGAATGACTGATGAGACAGGACACTATCACTGGTCTGATGCAGCACAACACAACAACACTGTAAGGGACTTGTGGTTGTTATTATTATTATACGGCAGCAGTGGACATATAGCAGCAGCGTATATCGTCACTGGAATGACTGATGAGAAAGGACACTACCATTGCTCTGATGCAGCACAACACAACAACACTGTAAGGGACTTGTGGTTGTTGTTGTTGTTATTATTATTATACGGCAGCAGTGGACATATAGCAGCAGCGTATATCGTCACTGGAATGACTGATGAGACAGGACACTACCACTGGTCTGATGCAGCACAACACAACAACACTGTAAGGGATTTGTGGTTGTTATTATTATTATACAGCAGCAGTGGACATATAGCAGCAGCGTATACCACTGTGACTGCTTCGTCACTGGAATGACTGAAGAGACAGGACACTACCACTGGTCTGATGCAGCACAACACAACACCACTTTATACAGCTACACTGGATATATGGCAACAGAGGACACCAACACTGTGACTGGCTGGACTGATGCAGCACAATACACTGACTACACTGGACTGGACAGCACAACACAGCACCACTTTATAGAGCTACACTGGATATATGGCAGCAGAGGACACCAACACTTTGACTACACTGGACTGGACTGAGCAGAACAACACAGCACAAGACTCGCCACCCCACTTTCCCGCCCCCACACAGACACTGAACACTGAGGACACGTCCTCTCAATACACTCTCCGAGACTGGAGTGAAAATGGCCGCGACGCGCGGCTCCTTATATGGAATCCAAATCCTGCAAGAATCCGACAGCGGGATAATGACGTTTTGCAGCGTTCGGGTTTCCGAGTCAGGCGGGAAAACCCGAGCCGGCCTCGGAACCGAACTCGGAAGGCAAAGTCCGGTAGGGTTCGGTTCTCTAAGAACCGAACCCACTCATCTCTATTATTATTATTATTATTATTATTATTATTATCCTTTATTTATATGGCGCCACAAGGGATCCGCAGTTCTATAGTATCATTTAAACCATTAGGGTACAAAGTACCCATCCTATAGATCCAAAATGCTTCTCTGCGGCAAAGTTGACTGAATCTATTGGCACTTTTTGCTGTAGTTTTTATCTTCTCTATGCCCCTAACCATAACTTCCCTCAGATGGCTATCTTTGCACTGCAATATGTGACTGGATAAGGGATGAGTCCTCACTCCCATGTAACATTCTGGTGGTACATCCAATGTATTGCCTACCACGCTGGATCATATAAATCACAAATGTAGATCTGCAGTTCATAAATTCTTTGATGTAAAATTTTTCCCCATTAGTAAAAGAGGTAAAGCTTGTTGTTTCTCTTACGTCCTAGAGGATGCTGGGGACTTCAAAAGGACCATGGGGTATAGACGGGATCCGCAGGAGCTTGGGCACACTAAAAAGACTTAAGACTGGGTGTGAACTGGCTCCTCCCTCTATGCCCCTCCTCCAGACCTCAGTTAGACTTTGTGCCCAGGAGTGACTGGATGCACACTAGGGGAGCTCTCCTGAGTTTCTCTAGAAAATACTTTTTGTTAGGTTTTTTATTTTCAGGGAGCCCTGCTGGCTACAGGCTCCCTGCAGCGTGGGAGTGAGGGGAGAGAAGCAGGACCTACTTCTGTGAGTTTCTAGGCTCTGCTTCTCGGCTACTGGACACCATTAGCTCCAGAGGGTTCGATCACTTGGTGCGCCTAGCTGCTTGTTCCCGGAGCCACGCCGTCAATCCCCTCACAGAAGCCAGAAGACAGAAGTTGGGTGAGTATGAGAAGATCAGAAGACTTCAGGACGGCAGAATACTTCAGTGATGGAAGGTACAGCACAGCGGCAACGCTGTGCTCCATGCTCCCACACACATCACCAACGGTATTTCACTGGGTGCAGGGCGCTGGGGGGGGGGCACCCTGGGCAGCATGTTACTGGAGCTTCTTAGGGGGGCACACAGATTGTGGGTGCCTCGGCACCGTGTACATACCCCCGCCGGCATTTTTAAACAAATTTGAATTTGGCGGGCCAAAGAGCGCCGGGAAGGGGGCGGAGCTTCGTCCCGCAGCTCACGGGCGCCATTTTCCCTGCAACACGCGGCTGAGGGATAGAGACGCTGCGGGGACCTCCACGCTTCTCCAAGTAACGGAGGGGGCTTTTTAAGAGGGGGGCCGCAGTGTGGTGCTTAATAGTGGGATAAGGCAGCGCTGGGTACATATATCGTTCTTTGCGATATATGGGCGCTGAGGTGTGAGCTGGCATACTCCCTCTGTGTCCTCTATCTGGGTTTTTTTGTAGGCCTGTCACCTAGCAGGGACGTTCTGTGTGTTGTGGTGTGTCGGTACTACGTGTCGGCATGTCTGAGGCTGAAGCTTATTCACCGGAGGAGGTTATTGGGGGAGCGGATGCGGGGCTAGAGTTGGGACTGTCGACGCAGCCAACACCTGATTTGCTAGCATTGCTCAGTACGATAAACTCGAATGTAGCTTCCTTATCAAAGAGATTAGATAAGTCTGAGGCACAGACCCAGGTGTGGAAAAAGTCCATGGAAGAGGCTTTGTCTCAGGTTCAGACCCCATCTGGGTCGCAAAAGCGGCCATTTACTCAGGTGGTAGATACTGATACCGACACGGACTCTGATTCCGACGTTGATTTCACTGAGGCAGCGTTACATCCACGTTTAGTTAAGAGTATTCAGTACATGATTGTGGCTATAAAAGATGTTTTACACATTTCTGATGAACCTGCGGTACAGGAAACTAGGATTTGCTTGTTCAAGGGAAAAAAACCTGAGGTGAAATTTCCCCCCTCTCATGAAATGAATACTCTTTGTTAAAAGGCTTGGGAGTCGCCGGATAAGAAATGGCAGATTCCCAAGAGAATTTACATGGCGTATCCTTTCCCCTCTGATGACAGGGAAAAATGGGAGGCATCTCCAACTGTTGACAAAGCTTTATCTCGTTTGTCTAAGAAAGTGGCACTTCCGTCTTCTGACACGGCAGCTCTCAAAGATCCAGCGGATCGCAAGCTGGAGACGTCTCTGAAGTCCATTTTCGCTAATTCGGGTGCATTGCTCAGACCCGCTGTGGCGTCGGTATGGGTGAGTAGTGCTATTGCTAAATGGGCTGAGAATTTAGCTAATGATATGGATACTCTGGATAAAGATAATGTCCTTCTAACTCTTGGTTATATTAAGGACGCTGCAGATTACATAAAAGATGCGGCGAGGGACGTCTGTCTCTTGGGTTCAAGAACCAATGCCATGTCGATATCAGCCAGGAGGGCCCTGTGGATCCATCAATGGAACGCTGATGCCGACTCCAAGAGGGCTATGGAAGCGCTACCCTTCAAAGGTACTGTCTTGTTTGGGGACGGCTTGGCTGACCTGGTCTCGACCGCGACTGCGGGTAAGTCCTCTTTTCTTCCTTATGTTCCCACACAACAGAAAAAGGCACCACATCAGCAGATGCAGTCCTTTCGTCACAATAAATACAGGCGTGGAAAAGGCTCGTCCTTCCTCGCTTCAAAAGGTAGAGGAAGGGGAAGGAAACCTTCTGCAGGTTCGGGCACCCAGGACCAAAAGTCCTCACCTGCTGCTAACAAGTCCACCGCATGACACTGGGGCTTCCCTGGGGGAGTCCGAACCGGTGGGGGGCCATCTACGAAGTTTCAGTCAGGTCTGGATTCAATCAGGCCTGGATCCTTGGGTACTAGAGATCGTGTCTCAGGGATACAAACTGGAGTTTCAGGAGATGCCCCCTCACCGGTTCTTCATTTCGGCATTACCAGTAGTTCTTCCGGACAGGGAAGTGGTGCTAGCAGCGATTCAAAAACTGTGTCTACAGAGGGTCATTATTCCCGTTCCCTCGTCTCAGCGGGGGGAGGGGTTCTACTCGAGCCTCTTTGTTGTGCCGAAACCAGACGGTTCGGTCAGACCAATTCTAAATTTAAAATCCCTTAATCCATACTTGAAAGTTTTCAAGTTCAAGATGGAATCCCTTCGAGCTGTGATCTCCAGCCTAGAAGGGGGGGATTTTATGGCGTCAGTCGACATAAAGGATGCCTACTTACATGTCCCGATATATCCTCCGCTTCAGGCTTTCCTCAGGTTTGCGATACAGGATTCTCATTACCAATTTCAGACGTTGCCGTTTGGGCTTTCCACGGCTCCGAGGATTTTCACCAAGGTCATAGCGGAAATGATGGTTCTTCTTCGCAGACAAGGGGTTTCAATTATCCCGTACTTGGACGATCTCCTGATAAAGGCGAGGTCCAAGGAACGATTACTGAAAAGTGTGGAGTTGTCTCTATCGGTCCTGCGACAACACGGATGGGTCCTCAATTTGCCGAAATCCCAGTTGATTCCGACCACTCGGCTTACGTTTCTGGGCATGATTCTGGACACGGAGGTACAGAAGGTATTCCTTCCAGAAGAAAAGGCTCTGGAATTGCAGACGATGGTCAGAGAACTTCTGAAGCCGTCGAGTGTGTCGATACATCATTGTACTCGGGTTCTGGGGAAGATGGTTGCGGCGTACGAAGCCATTCCATACGGCTGATTTCACGCCCCGCGTGTTTCAGTGGGACTTGCTGAGCAAATGGTCCGGGTCTCATCTACACATTCACCGGAAGATAAGTTTATTTCCCAGAGCCAGAATTTCTCTCCTGTGGTGGCTACAAGTGAATCACCTCCTGGGGGGACGCCGATTCGGTATCCAGGAGTGGGTACTTCTGACAACAGATGCAAGTCTCCGGGGCTGGGGCGCAGTCACCCAAGGAAGAAATTTCCAGGGAAAATGGTCGCTCCAGGAAGCCTGTCTCCACATAAATATTCTAGAGTTAAGAGCCATTTACAACGGCCTGCTCCAAGCAAGAAGTCTTCTTCAGGGTCGACCGGTCCTGGTACAGTCAGACAACATCACAGCGGTGGCCCATATAAACCGGCAAGGCGGAGCAAGGAGCAGAGCGGCAATGGCGGAGGCCACAAAGATACTTCGCTGGGCAGAACAACACGTCAGCGCACTGTCAGCAGTTTTCCTACCAGGGGTGGACAACTGGGAAGCGGATTTCCTCAGCAGACACGACCTTCATCCGGGAGAGTGGGCTCTGCACCAAGAGGTTTTTGCAGAAGTGACAAGACGCTGGGGAATTCCGTTGATAGACATGATGGCGTCTCGGCTCAACAAGAAGCTCCCGAGGTATTGTTCCAGGACAAGGGACCCACAAGCCACGGCGGTGGACGCCCTGGTGTCTCCGTGGATCTTCCAGTCGGTGTATGTGTTCCCTCCTCTTCCTCTCATTCCAAAGGTGCTGGGGATCATTCGTCGAGCAAGGGTTCAGGCGATTCTCGTCGTTCCAGACTGGCCAAGAAGGGCCTGGTACCCGGATCTTCAGGACTTGCTGGTGGAAGATCCTTGGCCGCTTCCTCTAAGGGAGGATCTGTTGTTACAGGGTCCATGCGTGTTTCCGGACTTACCGCGGCTGCGTTTGACGGCATGGAGGTTGAGCGCCAGATCTTAGCTCGTAAGGGTATTCCCAGGGAGGTCATTCCAACTCTCATTAAGGCTAGGAAAGAGGTTACGGCGAAACACTATCACCGTATCTGGAGGAAATATGTTTCCTGGTGTGAGGTTAAAAAGGCTCCTGCGGAGGATTTTCACTTGGGTCGTTTTCTCCACTTTTTACAGGCGGGTGTAGATGCAGGCCTGAAATTGGGTTCCATCAAAGTGCAAATTTCGGCTTTGTCTATTTTCTTTCAAAAAGAGTTAGCTGCCCTCCCAGAGGTTTTGTGAAGGGTGTAATGCATATCAATCCACCGTTTGTTCCACCTGTAGCGCCATGGGACCTTGATGTCGTCTTGCGGTTCCTCATGTCTTCCTGGTTTGAGCCTTTGCGGAAGGTTTAATTAAAATTTCTCACTTGGAAGGTGGTTATGCTTTTGGCACTGGCATCTGCCAGGCGAGTATCGGAATTGGCAGCTTTATCTCATAAGAGTCCGTACTTGATTTTTCATGCGGATAGGGCGGAATTGAGGACTCGTCATCAATTTCTACCAAAGGTGGTTTCGTCATTTCACATTAACCAACCTATTGTGGTTCCGGTAGCTCGGAAGAAGTGGCGATTCCAAAATCTCTGGATGTTGTAAGAGCATTAAAAGTTTACGTTTCTAGGACAGCTGTTACTAGGAAAACTGAAGCGTTGTTTGTTTTGTATGCGGCCAACAAGGTTGGTCATCCCGCGTCAAAACAGAGTATTGCACGCTGGATTTGTAGTATGATCCAACAGGCTCATTCTTCGGTGGGGTTACCGGTGCCGAAGTCGGTTAAAGCCCATTCTACCAGAAAGGTGGGCTCATCTTTGGCGGCTGCCCGAGGTGTTTCGGCACTACAGTTTTGCCGAGCGGCTACTTGGTCGGGTTCGAACACTTTTGCTAAATTCTATAAGTTCGATACCCTGGCCGAGGAGGACCTGGCGTTTGCTCAGTCGGTGCTGCAGAGTCGTCCGCACTCTCCCGCCCGTTCTGGAGCTTTGGTATAATCCCCATGGTCCTTTTGGAGTCCCCAGCATCCTCTAGGACGTAAGAGAAAATAGGATTTTGGTACTCACCGTTAAATCCTTTTCTCCTAGTCCGTAGAGGATGCTGGGCGCCCGTCCCAGTGCGGACTATTACTTGCATTATATTTTTTCTTACTGGTTAAGTTAGTTATACACGACTTGTGTATTGGTTTGTTACAGCTGGTTGCTGGAGTTTTATGCATACTGTTATCTGGTTTGGCATTATTCCGGTTGTACGGTATGTTTTATGGTGTGGGCTGGTAAGTTGGTAGCCCTTAGTTAAGACAAAAATCTTTCCTTGTGATGTCCGTCTCTCCTGGGCACAGTTCCTATAACTGAGGTCTGGAGGAGGGGCATAGAGGGAGGAGCCAGTTCACACCTAGTCTTAAGTATTTTTAGTGTGCCCAAGCTCCTGCGGATCCCGTCTATACCCCATGGTCCTTTTGGAGTCCCCAGCATCCTCTACGGACTAGGAGAAAAGGATTTAACGGTGAGTACCAAAATCCTATTTTTTCTGTCAGTATGCATACATGTGTTGCAGGCAGTTTTTCCGCACTTATGAAAACACACTTGTCATTCAGGGATCCATGTATTTTTAGCTTTCATGTTTTTATCTTCTATACATCTAAAGTGACTGGAAACTACTCTAGATTTTAAATTGTCTGACCGTCTAAATCAGTGGTCAGGGAACAGGGGTAAATTACCCCAAATGGGGTAAAAATGAAATTCCTGGGGGCTGTGTCTCGCACTGCCGAGACACAGCCCAGTCCAGCAACGACCAGCTCGCGATGTGACATGCTGATGTTACACCACGCTCCCTCCTGCCCGCCCTGCGCTGTGCTCCTGGCTGCCCTGTGATGTGTTCCGGGTCGCAGTGTGACGTGCTGATGTCACACCGTGCTCCCTCATGCCCGTCCGTCCTGCGCTGTCCTGTCCTCCCGCCCGCGGCATGCCCAGGGACTAAACGCAGGATTTTTAGTGGGGGGGTTTCCATATTATATTTACATATTAGTGATCTGCACCGGAAATTTTTCGGGTTTTGTGTTTTGGTTTTGGATTCGGTTCCGCGGCCGTATTTTGGATTCGGGCGCGTTTTGGCAAAACCTTCCTGAAAATTTTTTGTCGGATTCGGGTGTGTTTTGGATTCGGGTGTTTTTTTACAAAAAACCCTCAAAAACAGCTTAAATCATAGAATTTGGGGGACATTTTGATCCCATAGTATTATTAACCTCAATAACCATAATTTCCACTCATTTTCAGTCTATTCTGAACACCTCACAATATTATTTTTAGTCCTAAAATTTGCACCGAGGTCGCTGGATGACTAAGCTAAGCGACCCAAGTGGCCGACACAAACACCTGGCCCATCTAGGAGTGGCACTGCAGTGTCAGACAGGATGGCAGATTAAAAAAATTGTCCCCAAACAGCACATGATGCAAAGAAAAAAAGAGGCGCAATGAGGTCGCTGTGTGACTAAGCTAAGCGACCCAAGTGGCCGACACAAACACCTGGCCCATCTAGGAGTGGCACTGCAGTGTCAGGCAGGATGGCACTTCAAAAAAATAGTCCCCAAACAGCACATGATGCAAAGAAAAAAAGAGGCGCAATGAGGTAGCTGTGTGACTAAGCTAAGCGACCCAAGTGGCCGACACAAACACCTGGCCCATCTAGGAGTGGCACTGCAGTGTCAGGCAGGATGGCACTTCAAAAAAAATAGTCCCCAAACAGCACATGATGCAAAGAAAAATGAAAGAAAAAAGAGGTGCAAGATGGAATTGTCCTTGGGCCCTCCCACCCACCCTTATGTTGTATAAACAGGACATGCACACTTTAACAAACCCATCATTTCAGCGACAGGGTCTGCCACACAACTGTGACTGAAATGACTGGTTGGTTTGGGCCCCCACCAAAAAAGAAGCAATCAATCTCTCCTTGCACAAACTGGCTCTACAGAGGTAAGATGTCCACCTCCTCCTCATCGTCCGATTCCTCACCCCTTTCACTGTGTACATCCCCCTCCTCACAGATTATTAATTCGTCCCCACTGGAATCCACCATCTCAGGTCCCTGTGTACTTTCTGGAGGCAATTGCTGGTGAATGTCTCCACGGAGGAATTGATTATAATTCATTTTGATGAACATCATCTTCTCCACATTTTCTGGAAGTAACCTCGTACGCCGATTGCTGACAAGGTGAGCGGCTGCACTAAACACTCTTTCGGAGTACACACTGGAGGGGGGGCAACTTAGGTAAAATAAAGCCAGTTTGTGCAAGGGCCTCCAAATTGCCTCTTTTTCCTGCCAGTATACGTACGGACTGTCTGACGTGCCTACTTGGATGCGGTCACTCATATAATCCTCCACCATTCTTTCAATGGTGACAGAATCATATGCAGTGACAGTAGACGACATGTCAGTAATCGTTGGCAGGTCCTTCAGTCCGGACCAGATGTCAGCACTCGCTCCAGACTGCCCTGCATCACCGCCAGTGGGTGGGCTCGGAATTCTTAGCCTTTTCCTCGCACCCCCAGTTGCGGGAGAATGTGAAGGAGGAGCTATTGACGGGTCACGTTCCGCTTGACTTGACAATTTTCTCACCAGCAGGTCTTTGAACCTCTGCAGACTTGTGTCTGCCGGAAAGAGAGATACAACGTAGGTTTTAAATCTAGGATCGAGCACGGTGGCCAAAATGTAGTGCTCTGATTTCAACAGATTGACTACCCGTGAATCCTGGTTAAGCGAATTAAGGGCTCCATCCACAAGTCCCACATGCCTAGCGGAATCGCTCTGTTTTAGCTCCTCCTTCAATGTCTCCAGCTTCTTCTGCAAAAGCCTGATGAGGGGAATGACCTGACTCAGGCTGGCAGTGTCTGAACTGACTTTACGTGTGGCAAGTTCAAAGGGTTGCAGAACCTTGCACAACGTTGAAATCATTCTCCACTGCGCTTGAGTCAGGTGCATTCCCCCTCCTTTGCCTATATCGTAGGCAGATGTATTGACTTGAATGGCCTTTTGCTGCTCCTCTATCCTCTGAAGCATATAGAGGGTTGAATTCCACCTCGTTACCACCTCTTGCTTCAGATGATGGCAGGGCAGGTTCAGGACTGTTTGCTGGTGCTCCAGTCTTCGGCACGCGGTGGCTGAATGCCGAAAGTGGCCCGCAATTCTTCGGGCCACCGACAGCATCTCTTGCACGCCCCTGTCGTTTTTTAAATAATTCTGCACCACCAAATTCAATGTATGTGCAACACATGGGACGTGCTGGAATTTGCCCAGATGTAATGCACGTACAATATTGGTGGCGTTGTCCGATGTCACAAATCTCCAGGAGAGTCCAATTGGGGTAAGCCATTCTGCGATGATGTTCCTCAGTTTCCATAAGAGGTTGTCAGCTGTGTGCCTCTTATGGAAAGCGGTGATACAAAGCGTAGCCTGCCTAGGAACGAGTTGGCGTTTGCGAGATGCTGCTACTGGTGCCGCCGCTGCTGTTCTTGCTGCGGGAGGCAATACATCTACCCAGTGGGCTGTCACAGTCATATAGTCCTGAGTCTGCCCTGTTCCACTTGTCCACATGTCCGTCGTTAAGTGGACATTGGGTACAACTGCATTTTTTAGGACACTGGTGACTCTTTTTCTGACGTCTGTGTACATTTTCGGTATCGCCTGCCTAGAGAAATGGAACCTAGATGGTATTTGGTACCGGGGACACAGTACCTCAATCAAGTCTCTAGTTCCCTGTGAATTAACGGTGGATACCGGAAACACAATATTATTATTATATTAAGCATCTTTTGGTTATTGTTGTTTTCATTGGCGCACCTGTATACCTGCATTCCCTGATACCGAAAACACGTTTCTCACCACCCAGGCTGCCAAGGCCTGAGTTATCCGCTTTGCAGCAGAATGACTGCTGTGATATTTCATCTTCCTTGCAAAGGACTGTTGGACAGTCAATTGCTTACTGGAAGTAGTACAAGTGGTCTTCCGACTTCCCCTCTGGGATGACGATCGACTCCCAGCAGCAACAACAGCAGCGCCAGCAGCAGTAGGCGTTACACTCAAGGATGCATAGGAGGAATCCCAGGCAGGAGAGGACTCGTCAGACTTGACAGTGACATGGCCTGCAGGACTATTGGCTTTCCTGTGTAAGGAGGAAATTGACACTGAGGGAGTTGGTGGTGTGGTTTGCAGGAGCTTGGCTACAAGAGGAAGGGATTTAGCGGTCAGTGGACTGCTTCCGCTGTCATCCAAAGTTTTTGAACTTGTCACTGACTTCTGATGAATGCGGTCCAGGTGACGTATAAGGGAGGATGTTCCTAGGTGGTTAACGTCCTTACCCCTACTTATTACAGCTTGACAAAGGCAAAACACGGCTTGACACCAGTTGTCCGCATTTCTGTTGAAATAATTCCACACCGAAGAGGTGATTTTTTTTGTATTTTGACCAGGCATGTCAATGGCCATATTCGTCCCACGGACAACAGGTGTCTCCCCGGGTGCCTGACTTAAACAAACCACCTCACCATCAGAATCCTCCTTGTCAATTTCCTCCCCAGCGCCAGCAACACCCATATCCTCATCCTGGTGTACTTCAACAGTGACATCTTCAATTTGACTATCAGGAACTGGACTGCGGGTGCTCCTTCCAGCACTTGCAGGGGGCGTGCAAATGGTGGAAGGCGCAACCTCTTCCCGTCCAGTGTTGGGAAGGTCAGGCATCGCAACTGACACAATTGGACTCTCCTTGGGGATTTGTGATTTAGAAGAACGCACAGTTCTTTGCTGTGCTTTTGCCATCTTAACTCTTTTAAGTTTTCTAGCAGGAGGATGAGTGCTTCCATCGTCAGGTGAAGCTGAACCACTAGCCTTGAACATAGGCCAGGGCCTCAGCCGTTCCTTGCCACTCCGTGTCGTAAATGGCACATTGGCAAGTTTACGCTTCTCCTCAGACGATTTTGATTTAGATTTTTGGGTCATTTTACTGAGCTGTATTTATTTGGATTTTACATGCTCTCTACTATGACATTGGGCATCGGCCTTGGCAGACGACGTTGATGACATTTCATCGTCTCGGCCATCACTAGTGGCAGCAGCTTCAGCACGAGGTGGAAGTGGATCTTGATCTTTCCCTATTTTACCCTCCACATTTTTGTTCTCCATTTTTTAATGTGTGGAATTATATGCCAGTAATATATCAATAGCAATGGCCTACTACTATATATACTGCGCACAACTGAAATGCACCACAGGTATGGATGGATAGTATACTTGACGACACAGAGGTAGGTAGAGCAGTGGCCTTCTGTACCGTACTGCTATATAGTATATACTGGTGGTCAGCAAACTGTGCAAAACTGAAATGCACCACAGGTATGGATGGATAGTATACTTGACGACACAGAGGTAGGTAGAGCAGTGGCCTACTGTACCGTACTGCTATATAGTATATACTGGTGGTCAGCAAACTGTGCAAAACTGAAATGCACCACAGGTATGGATGGATAGTATACTTGACAACACAGAGGTAGGTAGAGCAGTGGCCTACTGTACCGTACTGCTATATAGTATATACTGGTGGTCAGCAAACTGTGCAAAACTGAAATGCACCACAGGTATGGATGGATAGTATACTTGATGACACAGAGGTAGGTAGAGCAGTGGACTACTGTACCGTACTGCTATATATATAGTTATACTGTTGGTCAGCAAAATTCTGCACTGTCCTCCTACTATATATACTACAATGCAGCACAGATATGGAGCGTTTTTCAGGCAGAGAACGTATAATACTGGTGGTCACTGGTCAGCAAAACTCTGCACTGTCCTCCTACTATATAATACTGATGGTTCCCAGTCCCCACATTAATGCAATTAGCACACTGAACACAGATATTTGCAGCACACTGAGCACAGTCAGATATGGAGCGTTTTTCAGGCAGAGAACCTACGTATACCTTACGTATATTTGCACTTGCAGCACACTGAGCACAGATATTTGCAGCACACTGAGCACAGATATTTGCAGCACAATTTGCAGCCCACTAAACATAGAAACTGAGAGGACGCCAGCCACGTCCTCTCACGATCATCTCCAATGCACGAGTGAAAAATGGCGGCGACGCGCGGCTCCTTATATAGAATAGAATCTCGCGAGAATCCGACCGCGGGATGATGATGTTCGGGCGCGATTCGGTTAACCGAGCAAGGTGGGAGGATCCGAGTCTGCCTCGGACCCGTGTAAAATGGGTGAAGTTCGGGGGGGTTCGGATCCCGAGGATCCGAACCCGCTCATCACTATTACATATATATATATATATATATATATATACTGTTTATAGCGAAGGCAGGTGAGGTGGCACTCACAGGCCTTTCCCAGCAACAAATATATCTAGGCAACTTGCACCAGACGCTTAAACTTTGTTTGCATCAAACGCTTAGTTTGATTAAGCTTTTGGTGCAAGTCGCCTAAATATATTTGTTGCTTGGAAAGTCCCGTAAATGCCACCTCACCTGTCTTCCCTCCATGGACAGGAAGGCACCTAGGCAATATCTAACATTGGGGCGGAGTGCCAGCATCTTTGGCATAAAATGTATACACATATATACAGAGACAAGGGAGGCACGGGCAGCAACAGAGAGAGGCATGGGTTTAGAGAGAGGGGTGGGCATGGGGAGTGAGTGAAGCATGGGGAGGGAGAGAGGTGCATGGAGAGAGGGGGTATGGGGAGGGTTATGAGAGAGAGGAACATGGAGAGTGGGGGAGAGAGAGGGAGGGGGCATTGGGAGAGAGAGAGGCATGGGGTGAGAAAGAGTCGGCATCAGCGGCAGAATGAGGTGAGGTGCCCAGGGGGTGCAGTTACCTGAAGTTGGGAGAAGGCTGCCCATTATGTGCAGTGGCTACGGCGGGCTCCTGCAACCCGGCAAGACAGGCCGGGTGGTCATTGAGGGACAGGCAGAGCGTCGCTGGCGGAGGGAAGAGTAGGATATAGGCACTGAGGCGGGAGGCGGCAGGCGGGAGGATAGACTGCATAGGAACGCGGCTGTTGACGGCAGCAGGACAGTGTAAGGGAGGAGCGCTGCCGGGTTACAGGCACACTGTTGCCTGAGTTCCGCATCTTAGAAAAAAAAATATGAATATCGGTCAGCTGCGCCGAGTGATCGGCAGGCGGGAGGTTTCCAGGTACTCGGAAACCCTCCCTGCGTGTGCGTATGCCGCCAACCCACACACAGAACAGTGGGAAATTCCCTCTGACAATACTGAGGTGAGGATGTGACCATCTGTCTCCTAAAAGTTGTGCCCCCCCCCCCCCCTTCCCCCCTCATCACATCTTTCTTACATTCAGTCTGGTGTTTGGGTAGAAAAGGAGATTTATGGTAAGACTTACCATTGTTAAATCTCTTTCTGTGAGGTACACTGGATTCCACAGGGAATAACATCGGGGTGTAGAGTTGGATCTTGATCCGAGGCACCAACAGGCTAAAGCTTTGACTGTTCCCAGGATGCATTGCACCGCCTCCTTTATATCCCTGCCTCCAGGCACTGGAGCTCAGTTTTGTTAACCAGTCCAATGTAGTAGCAGGTAAAAGAAACGACAGTAGTTAGTAGCCACAGATAACCACATTCTCACGACAGGAGAAGGTACCAGCGGCTAATGCCATACAAACCCAAAGAAGCTAAATGCGTCAGGGTGGGCGCCCTGTGGAATCCAGTGTACCTCGCAGATAGAGATTTAACAATGGTACGTCTTACCATAATTCTCCTTTTCTGTAGTGGGGTACACTGGTATTCCACAGGGAATAACATCGGGGATGTCCTAAAGTAGTTCCTCATGGGAGGGGACGCACTGTAGCGGGCACAAGAACCCGGCGTCCAAAGGAAGCATCCTGGGAGGTGGAAGTATCAAAGGCATAGAACCTGATGAACGTGTTCACTGAGGACCACGTAGCCGCCTTGCACAATGGTTCTAGGGACGCGCCATGGCGGGCTGCCCAAGAAGGTCCAACAGACCGAGTAGAATGGGCCTTGATAGTAGCAGGAGTTGTAAGTCCAGCCTGTACATAAGCTTGTGCAATCACCATTCTAATCCATCTGGCTAAGGTCTGCTTATTCGCAGGCTAGCCATGTTTGTGAAAACTAAAAAGGACAAAGAGAGAATCAGATCTCCTAAGAGAGGTGGTTCTCTTCACATATAAACGGAGAGCACGTACCACATCCAAAGACCGTTCTTTGGGGGACAAACCAGGAGACCGTTCTTTGGGGGACAAACCAGGAGAGATAAATGCCGGAACCACAATCTCTTGGTTAAGGTGGAAAGACGACACCACCTTAGACAGATAACCAGGGCGTGTTCTAAGACCCGCACGATCACGGTGAAAAATCAGAAAGGGTGACCGACAGGATAAGACACCCAAGTCTGAAACCCTTCTAGCAGAGGCAATAGCCAGCAAAAATAAGAGCTTAAGTGTAAGCCACTTAAGGTCCACAGACTCAAGAGGTTCAAACGGAGACTCTTGTAGGGCATCCAGAACAACCAACAAATCCCAAGGAGCCACAGGAGGGACATAGGGAGGCTGAATCTGTAAAACACCCTGAGTGAAAGTATGAACGTCAGGCAGAGAGGCAAATTTTCTCTGAAACCATATCAGCAAGGCTGAAATATGAACCTTGAGGGAGGCCAGCTGAAAGCCTAAGTCCAGGCCCTGTTGCAGAAAAGCCAAAAGTTTGGCAGTACTGAACTTGCATAATTCTTAGCCGCACACCAGGTGAATTAAGAATTCCAGACCCTATAATAAATCCGAGCCAAAGCCGGTTTACGGGCTTTCAACATAGTTTGAATGACCGCCTCAGAAAATCCTTTTGCCCTCAGAACTGAAGCTTCAAGAGCCACGCCATCAAAGCCAGTCGGACCAGATCCTGGTAGACACAAGGGCCCTAAACGAGGAGGTCTGGGCATTGCGGAAGTAGAAGAGGACGCTCTATCGAGAGACCCAGCAGGTCTGAGAACCAATGCCGTCTGGGCCACGTGGGAGCGATTAGAAGTAGTAATCCTACTTCTTGCTTGAACTTCCTTATTACCCTGGGCAGTAGTGACACCGGAGGGAACACATACAGCACTAGAAAGTTCCATGGAATTGAAAGCGCGTCCACAAACGCTGTTTGAGGATCCCTTGACCTTGCTCCAAAGACAGGAACCTTGTGATTGTGTCGAGACGCCATCAGATCTACATCTGGTAGTCCCCACTTGTCCACTAGGAGTTGAAATACTTTTGGATGAAGGCTCCACTCTCCAAGCGTGTACGTCCTAACGACTGAGGAAGTCCGCTTCCCAGTTGAGGACCCCCGGAATGAACACAGCCGATATGGCTGTCAGATGGCGTTCCACCCATAGAAGAATCTTTGACACTTTCATCATTGCCATGCGGCTTCGAGTGCCACCTTGGTGATTTATGTATGCCACCATGGTGGCTTTGTCCGACTGTACTTGAACAGGCCTGTTCTGTACCAGAGGCAGGGCCAGTTTCAGAGCATTGAACACTGCCCGCAACTCCAGAATGTTTATCGGAAGGAAAGATTCCTCCCTGGTCCACCAACGCTGAAGAGATTGTTGCTCCAACACCGTGCCCCAACCCAGCAGACTGGCATCCGTCATTAGGAAGAACCAGCTGGAGATCCAGAAGGGACGACCCCTGCTCAATCGTTTGTCCTGGAGCCACCAGCTCAGAGACAGGCAAACTTCCGGAGTCAAGGAAATCATGTGAGACCTGATCCGGTGAAGCAGGCCATCCCACTTGGAAAGGATTAACCACTGCAGAGGGCGAGAATGAAATTGAGTGTACTCAACCATGTTGAAAGCTGACACCATGAGGCCTAGCACTTGCATTGCCGAGTATATCGACACACGTGGGCGAGATAGGAAGCATCTTATCTTGTCCTGAAGTTTCAGGACCTTCTCCGGAGATAAGAACAACCGTTGGTTGTGTGTGTCCAGTAATTCCCCCAGTTGCACCATGCTCTGAGCAGGGACCAGTGAGGATTTTGTTCCAGTTGATGAGCCACCCGTGGGCTTGCAGGAATTGGACCGTCAGTTCCATATGATGGAGGAGAACCTCTGGGGGGTTCGCCAGGATCAAAATGTTGTCCAGATATGGCAGGATCCTGATACCCAGATGGCAGAGAAGGGCCATCATGACTGCCACGACCTTGGTGTAGATTTGCAGAGCCGTGGTCAGTCCAAAAGGCAAGGCCTGTAATTGATAATGTAGGTTGCCAATAGCAAACCGCAGATATTGCTGATGCGACATGGCAATAGGTATATGTAGGTAAGCATCCTGATGTCCAGGGATACCATATAGTCCTTGGGTTCCAAGGCCAGAACAATAGAGTGAAGAGTTTTCATACGGAATTTGGATACCTTCACAAATTTGTTCAAAGACTTGAGGTTGAGAATGGGCCAGGAGGATCCATTCGGTTTCGAAATTAGGAACAGCGTTGAATAGTACCCCCTACCTCTCTGAGCCAGAGGCACCGGCACTATCACTCCTGTGTCCAGGAGGGCTGTACCACCAAATGTAGAGTTTTTGCTTTCAACGGATCCAAAGGGATATTTGTCAAGCAAAACTGTCGAGGGGGACGCTTCTTGAAAGAGATGGCGTATCCGTGAGCGACGACTTCCCTCACCCAGGCATCTGAGGTGGTCTGTAGCCATACCTGGGTGAACCGCAGAATTCGGCCTCCCACCCTGGGGTCCCCCAGGTTGAGGCCCGCCCGGTCATACAGCAGGCTTGTCTGGTTTGGAAGCAGGCTGATGGGCAGCTCAGTAACGTTTAGGTTTGGGCTTAGAGGTTTTGAAAGTGCGCGCCTGTTTTGGGTATGCCTGACCCTTTGCTTTACTTGGAGGTCGAAAGGAATGAAAGGTGGTACTCTTAGCCTTTGGAGCCGAAGGATTAGTTCTCAGCAGACATGCAGTTTTAGCAGACGCTAAGTCAGCAACAATCTTGTTCAGATCTTCCCCAAAAAGGATGTTTCCCTTAAAAGGGATCACCTCCAAGGTCTTTTTGAAGTCCAGATCCACAGACCAGGACCGCAGCCACAGAATCCGGTGAGCCAGAATGGACGTAGTAGACGCTTTGGCCGCCAGCACGCCGGCATCAGAAGCCGCCTCCTGAATGTAATGAGAAGCTGTGGTAATATATGAAAGACACTGTCTGGCATTATCAGAAAAATACAGATGTAGCTCCGCCTCAACTTCTTGAACCCAGGCTTCAATAGCTTTTGCAGCCCAAGAAGCTGCTATAGTAGGTCTATGTACAACACCTGCAAGAGTGTAAATAGACTTCAAACAACCCTACACACGCTTATCCGTCAGTTTAGAGAGGTGACGGTAGTGACAGGCTGAGTAGAAGACACCACAAGACGTGCGACATGTGAGTCCACCGGAGGTGGTGTTTCCCAATTTTTACTTAACTCTGCAGCGAGGGGATACCGAGCTAGCATTTACTTAGACAGGGAGAATTTCTTTCCTGGAGACTCCCAGGAATCCTGACGTATGTCAATTAAATGTTCAGAATGTGGTAAAACTAATTTAGTAACTTTCTGACGTTTGAACTTATCAGGTTTCTTAGACGTATCTGGAGGGTCATCAATCTGAAGAATCAGTGTGATAGCCTCCAAAAGGTCCGGTACATAAACCTGTGTTATAGATTCCTCATCAGAAGCAGCTGCATCAGTGACTGATGAATCAGTATATTCCCCATCTTCAACGGATGAAGTATCCGAACCATGAGTGGATTGTGAGGAGGAAATTGCCCACTTAGATGACCCTTTGGTCCTAGGAGGGCAAGGGTTAGGTGTTTGTTTAACCAAGAACTGATTTAATTGCTGTAACAGATTTGACAGAGTATCCGCCCATGGCGGATTAACTACAGGGAAAATATGCAGCTATAATGGCACAGGAGGTCCCACAGGGGGCGTAAGTCTTGTTACAAGCATAGTCATCATATTAGAGAAAGCAGCCCAAGGTGGGTTTTGGTGTGCCACCAATGCTGCAGGCTAACTAGGAGGTGCAGAACACTCAGTACCTGGACCCTCAGCTGAAATATTTACCTCAGGTAAAACCGTGGCGTCAGCACTGCATGAGGCAGGAACGTCCACGGAATTCCTGCCCTGTGTAGCAGATATTACTTTGAAACATAGCCTTAGGGCGTAGTAGTACAATATAGCCAAACACAGTACCAGATAAAAAAAAACCCTGTGTAAGGTGACTGCAAACGCAGAACACAAACAGAGGAATTAAGCGGTATAGGGTGACTGAAAATACACAGAGAAAAATATCAAATAGTATATCCTGTGAAACACTATATATATATATATATATATATATATATATATATATGACCCTGATGCACTTAGCCCCCTCAGGGTACAGAATATAGGGATAGCAATATGTGTGAGATACACTGAATGGAAACCACACAGCAGCTATTGGCACACACAGTCACATGTGCAATGCAGAAATTATTACATACAACAATAAAACTGCACTGGTAATACTACATAGAGCTATGTACAGTATGTATACAGATATAGCAATGCACAGTAAACACTGGATGTATGTCACAGAACACTTGTACTAAATATTCATATAGTTATGCACTTGTTCTTAAGTAACACTGTCTAAACGACATGTAGAATACTTAAGTGTCCTGTAAAAGCACAGCGCTGATGGGGCAGGCGGCTTTTACAGTGGAGACTGTGCCCAGCAGTCCCAGAATCAGTGCAGCTCTGTGTAATGGCGCCCAAACGCTGACAGGGAGTGAGGGAGAGAAAGAGATTCAGCTCCAGAGCGGGAACATCTGCTGTAGATGGCGCCTCGGGCTGAGGGGGGGGGGTGTACAGGTCAGCGCCTTATCCCCTCTGCTGGACTTCATCACCGGGTACTATGGAGCTTATGTGAAGCGGATTTTAGTAAATCCGACCTGTACTCCTTGCCCTGGTGGATATAGTGGGGTCCCTGCACGGCCATAGTGTCCACACCAGTGGCGCGGTCCGTCTCCGGAGACCGCGTCCGGATCACGATTTCGGCGGGTCCCGCCTGGTGGACCCTCTTACTACCTCTCTAGATGTGCGGCCACGTGATCCAGAAGAGCAGCGGCGGTATGTGTGTGCCTGATGAAACCGGAGCGCCTCCGCTGTAAGTACCCGTCAACCAGGGAGCGAGTATATAGCACCGCTGGGGGAGGTGAGGGAGCCGCAGCACGATATGTCAGCATGACATATAGCAACTAGTGCCTGTGCTGTGGCCCTTGAAGTCTTCTCTCTTCTGAGAAAAGCTCTTTTCAGGGCTGCTTAGAGCAGCCCATCCTGTTAGCTGCCTGCACTGCAGGCACCAACTTACAAAGTGAGCTCCAGTGCCTGGAGGCAGGGATATAGAGGAGGCAATGCAGTGCATCCTGGGAACAGTCAAAGCTTTAACCTGTTGGTGCCTCGGATCAAGATCCAACTCTACACCCCGATGTTATTCCCTGTTGAATACCAGTGTACCTCGCTGCAGATAGTGTTAATTAACCCATTCATTGACAAAAAATAATTGTCGAAAAAAATAATTTTATATATGTATATATACATGGTATCTCAGAAATGCCATATAAACATTGATAACCAGTATATATGCACAATAATATATGATTTCCGTTCTTTCAAATCAAGGGGGTAACGTTGGCATATCTAAATATATTTTGGGGTAAAAGGTAAAAAAGTTCCCTGAACCCTGGTCTAAATATAACTTTGCCTCCCAAATCGACCTCTTTTATTAGTATAGGATCTAATTTTAATATAGATTAGTTATTTTTTATTATTGTTTGTAGATAACAAGCAGAATCCCCTGTGTTACTCTCATGCAGAGTTTGTTCAGCAGGATTATCTGAAGAAGATATGATAAATGATGACCTCTGTGCTAACTGTTTTACACCTCCCAGTCAGTCTGCTGCTCCTGTCACCACGCAGGAGCCTCCCTCTGTGGCCTTTTCTACACTGCTGGGTACTTTGGTAGAACGCCTTGTGACCCCATGGGTCCCCCTATGGCACTACCTCCTAATGTGGCACATTTAGTGAACAGCATTGGTGGATAACCTGTCTAATCAGCTGCAACAACTAACGCAGATTCTGACTAGACAAAAGACTCTGACAGGGCATAAGCATGCTGCTGGTTCCTCTAAGCAGGCAACCTCATCCTCCTAATCCACAGGTCCTCTCAGATGTGTCATCTGAAGAGGAAGGGGAGCATACTACTCTATGTGACACAGACTCCTGTGCTGTGGAAGCGGAAGCTCCCATTTTAGTAGATGTCCCTGCCCTTGTTGAAGCAAAAAAGCATATTCTACAACTTTCAGATGAGGAGGAACCCACACCAGTGGCTAAGAAAACTGATGTGTTTAAAAAGCAGAAGGTGATTAAAACTGAATTTCCCCATTCTGATCATTTAATGGACATTAGGAAGGAACACTGGAACACTCCGGGTAAAAAGTTCCCTTTGCCTAAGCACGCATTAGCACATTATTCTCTGCCAGCAACTATCTGTAACAAGTGGGAAACTCCACCACCAGTGGACTCTCATGTCACCCGTCTCGTGGTGTCATCCACTCTGCCTGTTACCACTGTCACCTCCCTGAGGGAACCAACAGACAAACGTATTGAAAGCTGTCTGAAATCTATCTATTCCCTCACAGGGGCTATACATAGACCGACTGTCATAGTCAGATTAAGAGGGGGATGCAGGGCATACTGTACCCGGACTCCCACACTGATATTACTAGCTTTCCCACCTTAATGCGAGATCCAGAATGCGAGCAGGACAGTACGCAGTGCAGGCATAATAAACACAGGAATATCATGTTTCATGAGCCACCGATGGAGCTTTCTGACCAGAGTTGAGATAGGAGGGCGAAGAGAGCTGTAAGTGACACAGGGATTCCAGCTTCTCCTCCTCCATGCCTGGGTGTCTCAGTCCTGTGTAAACTGTTGTGCAACTAAACCATTTGGGTCTAGAGATAGAGACACACACAATCCTCCTGAGTCCTGTCCCAGTCTGTAAGTAGTACAGAGGCTGATGCTATTTTTGCATGTGACGAGATAAATTATTTTATTTTTCTATGTGTATTTTAAGGTTGTTTAAGTTGTATTTGTTCCACTACAAGAAAATTGTATAAAATAGTTGTCTTTCAATTGGGTGGAGCTACTGTATAAACACTACCCAGGCATTATTAAACTATTAGTTTATAACTAATATACTCCATTGCTTTAATTTTAATATACACAGTCCATACCTCCCAACATGATGCATTCTAGGAGGGACAAAATGCTCTCTACCTGTACCTCCTTCTTAATTTATGATTGCAAACACCTGTGTTGAAATACCTTTCTTATCAATTAAATATTTCAACATAGGTGACGCCAGTCATATATTAAGGGGGAAGTCCATGTAGAGAGCATTTTGTCCCTCCTGAAATTGAACACGTTGGGAGTTATGCACAATCTAATATACATCCCCCACCTTCTACTGGGGCCCTCCTGTCTTAAGTGCCCAGGGCACCCCCAAGGCTTAATCCGGCCCTGCCCACTGTGGCAGCTTCCTGGGCTGCAAAGGCTATAGAAGCATGGGTACAAGCAGTTGAGGAAGAACTGCCTCTGGATATTTCCGACGAAGGCAGACTGTATCTGACATATTAAAACTGCCTCTCATTATATTCAGGAAGTGTCATCTGAGGCTGGATTGTTGGCCGCAAAGGCGTCAGCTACATCCATACTGGCACGCCATATTTTTCGGCTACATTCCTGGAAAGTGGATTTGGATTCCAAGTAAACCTTGGAAATTCTTCCCTTCATGGGAGATATTCTTTTTGAGGAAGAACTAGATAAAATTGTGACACCCTTTCGTCTGCAAGGCAAGGCAAAGGGACATTGCCTAGGCAGTCTCGCCCTGCAAAACCTTTTAAGCCCAAGACCAAGCAACCCTGGGTGGCTCGTCAGGATGGAAAGCTGACTTCTGCACTTCACACAGATTTGGAACACAACCACTTCAGATGCTTGGGTGCTAGAAGTTGTCTCTCATGGGTGTGTGCCTTCTCGTTCAACAATATTTCACCCCAGTCATACCATCAGACAAAACAAAAGTGCAAAATCTACAAACTGTGGTCAGTTCTCTCCTTCATTCAGGAGTGATTGTGCCGGTTCCTCAGTCCCAAAGGGGCAGAGGCTATTACTTGACCCTGTTTCTAGTTCCAAAACCCAAAGGGTCATACGGCCTACTTTCAATCTTAAATCTTTGAACAAGTTTGTGAAAGTTTCCAAATTTTGCAGGGAAACTTTGCGTTCAATAGTTCTAGCCATGGAACCTGGGGACTACATGGTTTCCCTGGATATACTGTATGCGTATTTGCATATTCCTATTGCCACTTCGCATCAGCAGTTTCTGCAGTTTGCTATTGGCAACCAACATTATCAATTCCAGGCACTGCCATTTGGACTGGCTATGGCACCACACATGTTTACCAAGGTCAAGGCCCTCATGATGGCTTATCTCCGTTGCCAGGGTATACAGATTATTCCATACCTGGACAATTTACTGTTTCTGGTGAACTCACACAATGTTCTCCTCAGTCATCTCCAACTGAAGATGGCCTTCCTGCAAAGTCATGGATGGCTGATAAATTGGAAGAAGTCCGCCCTTACTCTGTCCCAAAGGATGATACACCTGGGAGCACTTCTAGACACTTATAGGACCTACATATTAGGCGATGTGCCGCCGAGGTGCCCGACGGCCAATATGGCAGACGGGCGACCCAGCGTCAGGGGAGGGTGACGGGGGGAGTGAAGTTTCTTCACTCCCCCCGTCACCTGGCTCCACAGTGCAAGCTAATATGGACAAGATTGTCCAAATTGTTTTGTATGTTTAAACGACCCAGCACAAATGATGAAGGAGCGCGAAGCCGTGCATCGTTCATCATTGGTGCATACACACTGACAGATATGATAAAGTTGCTAGGGAGCAGCGAAACGCGTTAGCTGTGGAACCCTTATCATTCCGTCAGCAGACACCTCTACCTGATTCCTGGTTTTGAACTAAACGGACTTTATTGGACACATTGTTGCTTGTGGATGCCACCACTTCCATTGGATACTGCAATCTAGAGAGGACAGCTTTTCCAACCAGCTAAATTGGATGGGGCACAGACTTTCCTCCAGCGGCTTCAAATTGGTAACGTTACCTTCATGAACTGTGTCCATCACCACTGCCTATTGCCTTTTTACGGCAGTCCACTTTCCATGAATCAGTTTATTCATTGAGGTCTGCACAATTGCACGGGACAATACCAGGTTCCTTTTTATGATCTTATGCCATTTCAACTCACTTTTTAATACATGGTTGTTGTATAAATATTGCTTTTATTAAATATGCTAATTTTATGGTACTGAATTATGTGCTGTTATTTACATTAGCGCTGCTACATATTTCTTTCTACTGTATATGTGATATTGAATTGACTATTCTTACATAGCAGCAGCTTGTGGAGACTAGTCCCTCAGTGAGCTCCAAAGTAATTATCCAGCTGGCTAATTATTCTTTTGAAACTATAAAGCAGGATACAACACTTCCGTCATCGTCCTCGGGTATCTGGGTATCCGGTCTATAGATCTACACTAAATAGGTCTACAATCAATAGGTCGACCACTAATGGTCGACATGCATTAGGTTGACAGGGTCAAAAGATCGACAGGGTCAAAAGGACGTCAGGGTCAAAAGGTCGACATGGTCAAAAGGTCGTCAGTCAAAAGGTCGACAGGGTCAAAAGGTCAACATGTGTTTTTCATGTTTTTTTACAACTTTTGCTGCATTTACTATCCATGTGACAAACTATTACCTTTAGTAACCTTGTGGTGAGCTGAGCTGAGCAGAGCGAGCTACTGTGCCAGAAGCGAGGAGAGCAAAGCGAGCCCGCAGGGAGATGCATTCCAAAAAATGTGGGTAATTTTTTTTTTTTTTAACGCAAAACAACACCCCAAAAAAAATCTGTGTCGACCTTTTGGCCTTGTTGACATTTTGACTGTCAACCTTTTGAACCGGTCGACCTTTTGATCCTATCGACCTTTTGACTATCGTCCTTTTGACTGTTGACCTTTTGACCCTTTCGACCTAATGACTGTCTATCTTTTTAATGTCTATTTTCTGTATCGGAACCAGGTATCTGTGCATTTAGCTATGCAAATTCTCTAACTGATGGTGTCATCTTTCGACATGGTCGAGTACGCTCAGTTTCACTCCCGTCCTCTGCAACATCTGATCCTGTCCAGGTGGAAAGGCCACCCTCATCAGATCTCAAATGATATCTCTGACTCCGGAGGTTTGCCTGTTACTGACCTGGCGGCTCCAGGACCAGCAACTGAACAGGGGCCGTCCCTTCTGTATCCCCAACTTGGTCCTGCTTACGACAGATGGGGAGAGGTGACAGAACTGCACTTGTTTCAGGGGTGTTGGACCAAGGAGAAGTCTTGCTTGCTAATCAATGTGTTGGAGTTGAGGGCGGTGTTCAATGCATTGACCCTAGCCTGCCCTCTCCTACAGGACAGACCAGTTCAAGTTAAGTCAGACAATGCCACCGCTGTGGCTTATATCAATCATCAGGGTGGCACTCAAAGCCACATGGCGATGCTAAAGGTGTCCAAAATTCTGTGATGGGCCAAACGTCATCTACCGGCCATATCGATGGTTTTCATTCCAGGAGTGTTCAACTGGGACCCTAAGTCGTCAGGTTGTTTATGTCAGAGAATGGGCTCTTCAACCAGAGGTCTTTCAGCTCCAAATGGATAAATGGGGTCTACCAGACGTGGATCTCATGGCCTCTTGACACAGTCACAAGGTTCAGTTCTTCGGGTCACAAATCAGGGATCCCCAGGCAGCATTTGTAGATGCTTTGTAGATCCCATGGACCTTTCGTCTACCTTACATTTTCCCCCCAATATCCCCTCTACCTCAGGTCCTTCGGAAGTTCAAACAAAAAGGAGGAAACCTCATTCTGGTAGCTCCAGTGTGGCCAGATGACACTGGTTATCCGATCTCCAGGGCCTCTCAGCAGAGCGACCCCTTCCACTTCCTCAGCGATGGGACCTTCTATCTCAGGGCCCATGTCTCCATCTGAACCTGGCCAGGCTATCTTTGACTGCATGGCTCTTGAAGCATTGATCCTGAGGACCAAAGGATTTTCGGAGGCCATCATTCAAACTATGCTTAAAGCCTGCAAACTGGCCTCTGCACATATCTACTATAGAGTATAGCACTCTTACTTTATTTGGTGTGCTGCTAAGCGTTATGATGCCTCTAAGTTTCGTACTTCCAGAATTCTTGCATTTCTTCAAAGAGGTCTGAACTTAGGCCTTTGTCTTGCCTCTCTCAAGGTACACATTTCTGCCTTGTCTGTTTGGTTCCAACGCAAGATTGCCTCACTACCGGATGTATACACATTTTTTCAGGGTGTCATTCGCATTTAACCTCGCTATCTTTCTCCTGTGGCTCCATGAAACCTATCCTTTGTGTTGGAGGCTCTTCTGAATCTCTGGAGTTGGTGGAACTCAAATGGCTGACTGCCAAGACCCTTTTTTTTTACATGCTATTGCTTTTGCTAGAAGGGTATTGGATTTAGGTGCTCTCTCCTGTCTTCCCCCTTCCTGATTTTCCACCGTGATAGGGTGGTTCTTCGAACAAGACCCGGTTACCTCCTTAAGGTGGTTTCTTCTTTTCACCTTAATCAGGATTGTGGTTCCGGCCTTTATCTCTTCAGGCTTGTCGGCTAAGAAGCGCTTTTTGGATGTGGCTTGGGCTCTACGTATCTATGTGGACCATACTGCCTCTATTAAACATTCTGATGCTCTTTTTGTTCTCTTTAGATTTCACAAGCGTGGCTGGCCTGCTGATAAGCAGACGCTGGCCAGATGGATTAGAATGGTCATTGCACATGCTTACACTCGAGCTTATATTCCATTACCAGCTTCAGTTTCTGCCCATTCTACTTGGTCTGTAGGACCTTCTTGGGCGGCACGCCGTGGGGCGTCTGGTCCACACATTTCTTCAGTCCAAGCGTTTCTTAGGTTTTATGTCTTTGATACATCTGCCTCCCAGGATGCTTCCTTTGGACACCGAATTCTCTTATCCTCTCAGGCGCGTCCCCTCCCTTGAAGTACTGCTTTAGGACATCCCCAATGTTGCCTGTGGAACCCTATATATCCTGGCAAAGAAAGGGAGAGTTATGATAGACTTATCTTTGTAAACTCTCTTTCTTCGAAGTACATAGGGTTAACAGGGCACCCACCCTGAGGCACCTGGGTTTTTGCGCCATTGGCCTCTGGTGCCTTTCTCCTGTCCGTCAGAATGTATTCTTATGTGCCTAACATCTTTCTTCTATCCTTTCTACTTCCTGCATTGAGCTGGTTAACAAAACTGATTGCTTGTGCCTGGAGGCGGGGTTATAGAGAAGGGAAGCTTTAATTGTTTTGTTCCCAGATTCCTCATGCACCACTACAACCCTGATGTTCCCTGTGGACCTATGTACTTCAAAGAAATAGAGTTAACAAAGTTAAGTCTACCATAACTCTCCCTTTCTCAAAGGCAGTTAGGAGCTGATTGGCTGGTATTTTAGCTCCATCCTCTTTATCTCCATCTAGGGCTTAGTAAAAAGATCCCTAAGGGTCCACTGCTGCCCAGACCAGCAATAAGTTTTCTCCTGGCACAACCCTTTTGAGTAAAGTCAGACATCTGGCTCAGCAAAAGGGGACAGGGTGATCCTACTCCTCACTTCCAGAGGAATCTGCCCCTTACCTCAGGGAGGCAGGGATGACCATGTGTGTGTGCAGTCACATCAGGCTGCCATCTGAGCCGGACTGATAGGGCAGTCCTGCTGTGTGTCTGCGGCTGCGCTGATGATCACTGATGCATACTGCCTCTAATTGACAGAGCTATGAATTCTTCCTGAGTCACAGCTGCCTGTGAATTAAAGGCAACTCATGGCTGGTGTAATTGGCACTGTCAGAGCCTACTTGACTGAGTGTCGAACTGAGGAAAGCACATGGGGTGGGGCCTCCTCTCGCAGGCAGGTCAGTGGCTACAGTGTTCCCACTGCTGGAAAATATTTGTGTGTAAGTGTTGATATTATAGAGTTATACAGGCACACACCAATTAATAACTCAAACTATGAACAGCCCAGTTACTTAACTAGTGGTGTTGGCGTATTGATAGATAGCAGGTACAGCTGTTCTCACTGTTACACTGGTGATGGAGCAGAGATGGAGTGGATCGGGGTTTAACACAGCGCACCAGACAGAGAATGTATACTGCAAAAGGGTAGCTGTGCAGGGATGTTGGAACAGCTTTATGGCAGTTGTTAATCAGGTATCTCATCAGGGCCGTCTTTTCGTATGGGCTCAATGGGCTCTTGCCCAAGGGCCCCAGGAGTATAAGGGCACTAGGCTGATAGCTGAGGGTCCCCTCTTTCCAGGGGTACCAGATTTTTGAAAATCGTCCCTGGGGAACCGGAGATATTTGACTTGAAAGCAATGGTCCCCATCCAAGCCTGATAATTGCTCTTCCCAGCCAGATATCTTGGGTTCTGTCTGACTTAGAGTATTTCTGAGGGTATAAGCCAAAAGCTGTGAATCTCCCCTTTCAGTGGACACTGGCAGCTTCTCTCTACTATGCCCAGAACCAGAGATATCAGCCTTCCAGCAGCTGCTCCCTGCTCCAGCTCCAGATGCATTTTTAGATTTTCGTTGGTGAATTGCTCTGGTTCCTGAACTCTGATCCCCAAGTCCCCAGCATCCTGAAAGGGGGGGACTCTCTAGTCTTTTTATCCCATTCAAAGCTAAGAAATATATTTTCAGGAACTTGAGATATCTGCAGTCAAGCAAGCTGCCCTCCCATCAGAAAATTATTAATATTAAGCCCACTCCACTATCCACCCCTCCCCTGTGTAGTAAACACCCCATACCACCCTGGAAGTCATATACCGGGGGCCCTTTATTCAGCCCAATGCCCCCTTCTACAGTTTAGCCCCATCTGTGCAGTAGAGGAGCAATTAGCAGAAATTACTGTTACAGGTCCTACATGCTGAGCAGAAGATAGACCACCCCCTACCGCCCACGGGACATCAAAGCTGCGCTGATAGCACCCCCAACCTCTCCCGCTGGAGGATGGGTAGGGGGCCCAGTGCATTGCTGTGCCCAAGGGCCTACACTGCTGTTAAGACGGCCCTGTATCTCATAGAAGCTAAGTAGGAGACTTCGGGATCCGGTCAGCATAAAGCAGTGGTTCTCAAACTGTGTGCCATGGCACCCTTGGGTGCCTCGGGAGACTTGCAGGAGTGCACTGGGTTGGTTGTCCAGGACCAATTCAAAATATTTGTGGTCAATGTAATAGGCAAATCCAGTGCTGGTGACGGTCAATCGTAAAATATGTGATCAACAACTGAAACTAAGAATGACATATAAACACAATTTACTTATTTTAATATTTCTTTCTAAATTTCTGAAGAAGAAACTTTTGGCCTAGGGGTGCTGTGAAAAAAAAATTCTAATACTGTAAGGCACTGTGATTCAAAAACGTTTGGGAACCACTGGCATAAAGGGTTCGGGATGCCGGGAGTAGGAATACCGATGCTGTAATTCCGACACTGGTCGGAATGGCGACGCCGGGATCCCGACATGGATCAAAATACCGGAGCCGGAATCCTGACTGCCAACATCACGAACGTAAGTATGCCGGGGCTCCTTAGGGTCAGGCCATGAGAGGGGAGGTTAGGTCTAGGCTGTTGGGGGAGGGTTAGGGTTAGGCTGCTGGGGGGGGGACAATTAGGATCAGGCTGCCAGAAGGGAGGGTAGGGGTAGAAGAAGAGGGTTAGCATACTTACCTTAGAGGTGTCAGAATGCTAAACTTTGGGATGCCGCTGCAGTTTTCTGACCACCGGCATCCCAAGCGCCAGCTTCCCAATACCATCCTGGAGACTTCTGTCTTTCACCATGTTACTACGCAGTCTTATACTCTAAAGACATAAAATTGCCCCTTCACATTGTCAATAGTTATCTCGGCAGACATCTTAAGATAGGGCATGAGGTCTCCCCGGAGGACAGGAAGATTAGAGTCTGTGCAGTAGCACATTCTTTCAACACCGACTTCCACCAAGATACGTCCCCTCTGTTCTCCACACAGGACTGTGTGATTGTATTCCTGTCACTTTCTCCTTGTCACCAATTGCCTCTCCCTGTTACCTCTCCTGATCACTCTGTGCCTTTCTCTGCCACCCACTGCCTCTCCCTGTCATCCTCTGCCTTTTCCTGTCACCCACTGGCATGTGGCCCAAAGGATATTTTTGCACCTGGGCCCACCACACGCAAGTTCCACCACTAACTGGTGCATTAATCGCTTTTATCTTCTATTCACATCTTTTGTAGTGATGTGTTAGAGCTGAATGTAGTGCCAGACCCTACACCACATACCTTAACCTCAGGCTCAGTTATATTTACATCTACATTTTCTCAGTTCCCAAGGCTGTATCGGACATTATTGGAACCCTTCTGAAATCAGAACCCATGATATGATTATATTACCATTCCATATAAAACTAGATTATTGCACATGTAACTCACTTGTGTTCCTACGGTATTCCTAACTGTATGACTTTACTTGCCCCCCCACCTGCTTGTCTGTTACCTACTTGGCTGCTGTATAGCAAACCGAAGATGAATTCCTAGTATACGCAAGTATACCTGGGCAATAAAGCTGATTCTGATTCTATACAACTGTTAATGTTAGTTATGCAAAGAGTACAGGCTCAAAACATAAATTAAATGTAATACGCACACACACACACACACACACACACACACACACATATATTTAATTGTATGTGCATATTAATTTAGTTTTCATTATATCTCACTTACACATTTTAAGCTTTTTTTTCGGTATAATATAATTTATTCCACCATCCATAGGGCGCCAAAATCTATATTCGCTTACCAATAAATATAGGCTAGGGCCAGCCCAGGCTACACAGTGCGATCTCAGCAGGTATTCACAGCAAGGGAGGTATGTTTGGAGAGCACAGCAACTACTAATGAAGTAGCAGTGGTTGTGTACAATAGTTCAAGCAAGCCACAGGTTATATTCACAGCACAAAGATACAAACCGCAACTACTAATGAAAAAGCAGTAATATAAGTTATCTTGGTTTATGTAAGCCACTGGTAGTAATATACAAAGATACAGGCATGTAGCTGAAAGGAATAGGGCTGGAAGCATGGTCAGGGCATCAGCAACAAGACTCCATAAAATCAGCATCCAGGAAAAGGGACCAAATGACAAGGCTCCAGAAAGAATATATCACCGGCCATGAAGCACAGGACAGACTGCCTTATAACAGAAGCATGGGCCAATCATACTGCTGCAGAAAGACCAGTCCATGATTATTCAAAGCAGCCACAGCATAGAGGCTGCACGTATGTGCACAGCATCCAGGCTGCTTAGTAACAGCCAGGACCAGGAGACACCTTGGCTGCTCTGAGTCCTAGTTGCCTAGCAACCGTGGGAACATTGATAGTGCGGCAGGTCAGCGTCCCAGTCATTTGGCAGGAAGTAGTCACAGGTAGCAGGAAGTTACCCGTAGTTAAAAGCATGCCCACAGTCCCTCTCTACTGCGAATAGATGCTGCAGTCGCATAGTGAACACTAGTGCCAAAAGAAAGGAACATCCCACCAAAATCTGGGCTGTTGTAGGTATGACATCACTACTGGGGAGGGGCTGTATTGTGCTTGTAACAAGACAAGTTCAAAATAATACAGGTGGAGGTATGGAAACCAGCAGCTTGTGAGTGAGACTGCGGTTCCTATATGACACACCTGTAGGATTTCCACACTCAAAGTTTACACTCATAATAGTTCTGATTTCCACAGGTCAAGTCTTTTTGAGGAGTGAAACCGTGATCATGAAAATGCAGCTTAGTATTTCCTTAGCAACAAGACGGACTGGTCATGGGTTCAACCGAGAAAATGGCTGTATCGGCTATGTGCAGACAAGATGGACATTTTCAAAGGTAATATTTATGAGACTGCTGTAAAAATTGTCAAAACAAATATATCTGTTTATTAAGAGCTCGAATATTCAATTAAGACACTTACTCAAGTATAAACAGTTAAACATTACATTTATTTATATATCAACCCAGTTTCTTCAGTAGATTGCTAGTTATATAAATATTCTATAGATAATGCGAGATAAAACTTGGCAAGCCTCATTTCAATGGTGTGTTTTTACATTTATTTCATTTGTGGGGGTGGAATAAAAAAAAACGTTCTCTCTCTCTCTCTGGAATTCCGTCCAACCCTAATCCATTTGCAGTAATATACACAACCCTATCACTGAAGAAATCACTGTCTGTCTTCAGGTTACTCCTGAGCCAGGACACAGTTTACTGAATAAAAGATTTAAGTGAAATGCTTGACTGCGGAGCTTGTTCTATTCCAAGGCGTGTTTGGACTTCTGCTGAGATTTCCTTGATAAGACATAATCAGCAGTTCGCTGAGCATACAAAACAACTAAACGCTTTGCCTTGTGATGATGTAACTGACAGATAGTAATGCAGGTGCCTCTCTACCACCTATATAATACCCATCCACACAGCAGAGCTGCTTATTAAATATCAGGAATGAGATAAGTACAAGTATGGCAGCGCTTGACTAAATACCAAGGACAGTCACTACTACAGTAAAGCAGTCTGTGTGTTATGTTTGTAAAAGGACATGTGGATTCATTATACAAATAAATTGCACTGTTTTGTTGTTGTCAGTAAACTTGCATCTGCTTAAGGAGTCTTTAGTTCAAGTAGACCCTTTACTGATTCCATAGAGAATATAGAATTCTCCTTCTCCAGCAGCCATCTTGCTTATGTGAAATGTGACCACTGTTTTTCTTTCTGGGAATTGTGAGTCCTTTATGAAAGTGGTAATTGCCATTTCATTATCAAGCTGCATGTGTTAATAATTGTTGGACACTTCACATCCTTCACTTCCTTCCCTGTGAAACAGGTGCATTTTAAGAGGATATTTTATGCATTTGAAAATCCCTAGGTGCCGATAAACCGCCTGCTGATCCTTACATCTGGATCGTAAAGCTGGACTTAATTTTTCACTTAATATATCATATTATGTTTATTGGCCGCAGTAAATCTCGGTCATCTCTCTAAAAAGGTGAATTACGACAAGGAGGTCTTAAAGGTCAATGGTCACTATATGGAAAACACAAATGTATTTACTTAAAATGTACCAACACAAAGAAAAAGCAGACATACAGTATTGTTAGTCAAATTCAGGGTAGGGGCCTTTACTTTGCCAGTTTTGTGCATTACAGGCCTAAGGTAAACTGTGGATGTTGTTGGAGAGAGCCCTTGCAGTTGCCTCTCCTCTTTTACACCCACCAGGCAACCAGGACCCGGAACTTGCTGGAGGCACAGCCTGCACCAATGCACATGCACGGCTCCCCGTGCATCACTCCTACTCCTCTCTGTTTATAGTAACAGATGTGTCCCTGAGTGAGTTCATATTACGGAGGTCCTAATAGGTGCACTGCAATGCCCAGCATAATGCTCAAAGTTGCACCTGGTATATCTTTGCATCCTGTACATGCTGCTATACTATGCAAAATTGCAAACTCACATCTGTTACAATCTGCAATTATGAAACTCATAACGGCATTATAGCCTAATCTGCAGGAGGATCACAATAAAACCCTGTATTGGGAAATTGAACAGCGGCGCCGCTGTTCAATTTCCCAATACAGGGTTTTATTGTGATCCTGCTGCAGATTAGGCTATAATGCCGTAATTCATTTCATAATTGCAGATTGTCTGTTCACCATGGATATGTAACGGATGTGAGTTTGCAATTTTGCATAGTATAGTGGACAAAGGACTTATTTAATATTTGGTAAACTTAACGTTTTTATATAGATTCAATTAAAAGTTAGGTTTTAACTTCTATAGTTTTTCTTAATGAGTGCGCCAACAAAGGGTCTTTCTTTCTTGTCTTTCATATTTCTACTAACCAGTAGTACCTTACTGTACCCTTGGTGCACCACCAACTATTGATAACTGCCAATATCAGCAATTAGAAAATTGAGAGTTGTTTTTTTCAATACTATATTATTACTCGACTTGACTACGTATTGGTGCGGAAACACATTTATATTACAACAGTTTGTGTAGTTTCTGCGGTGGTTCTCACAGCCGTTGTTATTTATTTTGGCGACGGAGTCGCATGTTGTGGTTTGGCCACGACACTTTTTCTGGTGCACCTTGGGAGCGACGGAAGCATCTCCTTCGGTGCCGCCGTTTACCTTGGTTCCTATGTTTGTGTTTCGGCGGCCGCGCCGCATATAATCTGTTTATTGTTTTCTCTGTATGCTCTCCAGTTGTTGGTACGTTAGTCTTAGGTAGTTTTCCCCTTATTTTGTTTCAGTCGGTGCCTTGTACCTCGTAAGACCTGAAGGCATCAGAGTCTGGGCGGACCTATTTCAGCCATTCAAATGCGGCTGCTAAAGGGGAAGACTAGCTCTGCATGCACCTACTGGCTTCTGGGAGGAATAACGGAGTCAGGGATTAGTGTAGGCAGCTGCGGTTATCCATATCCGACTGCAGCTCCACATGTGAGTGCTGGAACTCCCCAGTCGCCACTCACCCTCCTGAGTTCCAGGCACTCAGATTCATAACATTATCACTGGCCCTACAAAAGAAAACATTAGAAACATGGTGACCCTGAGTTATTATATTTCTTGAATCCCTCTGCGCAAGGTCAGAATCCCAGCCAAATTGGCTAGTCAGATCCAGAACCTTACCCAAATTGTGCAAGATCTTACCTTACGGGTTAGGTCGCAGGAGGATCTCTTACGAACTGCTCCGAGCGTTTCTCCTGAACCTAAGATGAACCTCCCCAACCGCTTTTCGGGCAACCGAAAATACTTTTTACATTTTCTGTAGCATTGCAAGCTTTACTTTCGTTCCAAGTCTCAGCAGGTGGGCATAGTTATTTCTCTGCTACAGGGGGATCCACAGACTTGGGCTTTTGGTCTTAGTGTAGATGATCCAGCCTTACGCTCAGTAGATATCTTTATCAAGTCTTTAGGCCTTTTGTATGATGACCCGGACAGAGAGGCATCCACAGAAAGTAATTTATGGGCATTAAGACAGGATAAGAATCCCGTTGAAGTGTACTGTACTGAGTTTCACCGATGGTCGAACGATTGTGGATGAAATGATCTTGCCTTGTGCAGTCAGTTTCGCCTCAGCCTGTCAGAACATATTAAAGATAGTCTCATTCAGTACCCAGTTCCGGAGACTCTCGATAAACTCATGGAGCTTGCTATTAAGATCAATCGACGTCTCAGGGAATGGAGAACTGAAAGAGGGACAAGTTTTAGCCCTAGTTCATGTGTGTATGCTCTCTCTGAGGAAACAGAGGAACCAATGCAAGTGGGTCTGTCCAGAATTTCCTCTGAAGAGAGAACTCGGAGACTGAATCTTGGGCTTTGTTTATACTGTAGCGGCAAGGGACATTTGGCGCGTTCCTGCCCTAACAAGCAGAGAAACACACTGGCCAAGTGAATTTTGAGGGGGTTCACTTAGGCCTTCAGTTGGTCTCCTCTCGTGACTCCATGTTAGTTCTTGCTAAGATATCCTTTGAGGGTCTGGACTATTCGCTGTCTGCATTTGTTGATAGCGGAGCTGCTGGGAATTTTTTGGATGTCACTTTGGCTCTGGCACTTGGTATTCCGCAGCTCAATCTAAATAGACCCATTACTATGCAAGGTTTGGATGGTAACCCCCTTTCTAACGAGGTATTACTCACCAGACTCCACCTTTACAGTTGATCATTGGGGTATTACACTCTGAGGAGATAGTGCTTCTCCTCACACATTGTCCAGCTGTTTCATTAGTCTTGGGTCTCCCCTGGCTCACTGACCACAACCCAACCATTGATAGGAGGTCAGGGGAAATTTCACGTTGGGGTTCCGACTGCTCGGTAAGATGTATTACTCGGCCTGTGCGAGTCACAACAGTTACTCCGGGGAGTATTCCTGCCATTTACCAGGACTTTGTGGACGTATTTTCTAAAGGAAAAGCGGGTGCTCTTCCACCTCATCATCCCTATGATTGCGATATAGACTTGGTCCCTGTTGCCCGTTTACCTAAGGGGAGATTTTATGCACTATCGGGCCCAGAGACCAAGGCCATGGACGACTACGGGCAAGACAGTCTTAAAAAAGGGTTTATCAGGCCATCTAAGTCTCCTTTGAGTGTGGGGTTCTTTTTCGTAGGGAAGAAGGACGGTTCCCTAAGGTCCTGCATAGATTATCGGGCCCTGAATAAAATTATAACACACCTACCCTTTACCCCTCATTTCTGTGTTGTTCGATCAAATTCGTACTGCAGTCATCTTTTCTAAAATTGACCTCAGGGGGGCAGACAACCTCATCCGAATAAGATCTGGGGATGAGTGGAAAACGACCTTTAGTACACAATCCGGGCACTATGAGTACCTAGTGTCAAAGTCGAAAAATATTGTAGTTCACAATGCCTTGTATTAACCCCAATGCACATGCCCGCTGCTCGTGCATTCAGTCTGCCGTGTGTGCACATGTCCGCAAATTGCGTAAACTCGCTCCGGCGATGACGCGCGTGATATGTGTATTTACGGTAGAGTTTGTGAGCTTGTAGCGGGCGACTCGTTTATAGCATAGTTAACTCATATAGTGTGTTTTGTAGATAGTATTTCCCTTAACAATGTCAGAAAGTATGTTTAGTGTAAACGGTTCTTGGACAGAGAAATTCCTCTTTGCATGATATGAAGGGTCAGACAAAGGTAGAACGGTGATGTCTAGTATCCAACTGTAGAGTATTTTAAATGTAACATTTTGGTGTTGGTTAGGAAGAGATTGTTCGCTCCTGCGTATAGTTATGTTTAAAAGTAGTTTCTAGACATTTACTGTATTTACTGTTCATTATCCATGCGGCGGGAATCCTGAGGATACCTCCCAACTGAGCAGTTGGAAACAGACACAGCCCACTTGTCCGAACCCACCTATGACCTTTTGTTATAATGCAGAGACACATTCCTGTGTCCAATGAACTATAAGATTGTAGGGCCCATTGTATTGTACTGTATGCTGTGTATATAAAGGCCACCATTGCTGGACCAGCACTCACTCTCTCTACAAAGGTTTTCAACACTGAAGGCTGAGGGCTGGTCCAGAACGCGCTTGCGAATCATTCCCACGTGTGTAAGTTTCTCTGTAGCCATTTTGTTATTCTTTATGTACGCCATTCGTTCTCACTTTGTTACCTTTTGTGTATGCCATTCATTCTCTCTCTGTGTACTTATGTTTGCGATCGTTCGCTATTGTTTATATTTCTTTTATGTTATTCTGTTTAGTTATTAATGTTAGGTTTGTAGTGTATAAGCTGTAACTGTTTTTCCCCTTTTACGTACTAAAATCATCTAAGAAGGTGTTGGAACCTTGCCAAGTATTGTGTGTTTCACCATTTATTACTAAGGGTTTCTGAGCATCTCAATCGCTCAAACAGCTTGCTTAAATAACAAAGTTAACCAGTGTTATATCATTACAGAATCTCAGTACTAAGGTTTACAGTATAAGCATACTCTGTGTTTAAGGTTTAAAAGGTTATTGACTGTGTGTACGCTCGCAGTGTGTATTCCGTACACCCAGCGCAGCGTGTGTACGTAACTTGCGTACCACGTGCAAAGTCTTTGTACGCAAATAGCGTACAAAGTGCGTAGCACGTGCACGTGCTTTAGCGGCCATAACGGCTTCACGTTGATAATACATAGCTTATGTTCAAAGGTAAATATTTGACTCTATCAATTGGGGGCATCGTCCGGGCCTCCTCATATCCGCAGTCAAGCGGAACCAGGCAGACTTTTATCCATCAGCAAAGGGCGGGAAGGTAGTATCCCCTGTATCCGTGTTTATGGTTGGGGATACGGTAGTGCTGATTAGATAAGCGTCTGCTCCGCTTGGTTTGTAGGGATGCTGGTGGGATCCGGAACCGAAAGGTAAGAACGTTAAGCTATTGTCTTTTTAAACTGTTTTAATTTCTGTTTTGTGCAAATTGCATACGCAACACACACACACACCTGTATTTTCATTTGTGTATTTTCACCTATCTAACATTCCTGTTTGCCATTTGCATTGATAACGTGCTGAGGAAATTTGTTGCTATTTTAGTTAAAAGTGAAGAGTAATACTTAAGGGAGTAATCGTAAAAACACACATGCAGCATAGAAGATACTGTGTGGTGTTTGGTAAGCGTTTATAGTGAAAGATCGCTTATATTTATAGAAGCGTGTTATTTGTGTTACTGCGGACGTATCCGGCCTGTGTACACGTGTCTCTCACCGAGTGCGAGTCAAGCGTACGCAACGCAAAGGCCTACACACGTGGCGTAAATTATGCAACGAGGGTACAGATACGCCCACTAAATACAAATCACACGATAGCATTGTTTAGTAGTAGATACAGAAGCCACAAGATAATAGCACAAATTTGTTCAGTTTCCAAAATTTAGTTTAAAGGAAAAAGGTCCTTCTCTCGTTGCATTACCTCTGGGATTAGCCTGTGTTACCTGAATGAAAGAATTTTTCTGTACAGAAAAATCAAAGTATATTTGAAGTGAAAGAAGCGTGTGTATGCAAGTGAATTTTTCTTTGGGTGAACCTTGAGAAAAATCGTGATCTCGTAGAAGGATACCCGTGAAGTGAACATGTGGTGGCGTGGGAGAAGGCCATCTCACTTTAAAAGTCCATAAGTTAAGAGGAGCAATTAGTGTTACAGCAGACCAGGAGGTCCGCGAAAGTCAGAAATCCGTTAAAAGTACATATATGAAGTTCTGAAGACCCTGACTTAAGAAAGGTCAGAGGTAGTGAGCGCAACCCAGAGGGAGGTTGGCGCAAAACCCATATAGGCCCGTGTTGAGAATACGCTCCGGCTGAAGGATTCACAGCCTAAACAACCGATTCCGCTGGTCGTTCTGCAGATAAGTAATAGTTACTTATACGCATTGCGACTGTACCGCACGTAATTGTGTGCATTAGTTTGTTACCTTGATACCCATTCTTGCGGGATCATAAACGCTATTTGTACATTCTAACGTGATTTGTGTAGGTTTTTTTTATTTTAAGGGAGGTTCGCTGATCACTCAGGAATTCTCCAGCAACTGATACTTACTGGGGAGGGTAGCATACTCCCACTCGCCCCAGTAAATAGAGGTTCAGGTTGCAGGGGCCCTGGGTTGAGTACGCCAGCGCTAAGGCAGTGTGTGGGCGTATTGGTCGACGTGGGTGAGAGTGAAGTGAAGGCACTCGTTGAACTTTCACCGTCGCCTTACCTCTGGGAACTTGTTTTTTTGTAGGAATTCGCAAAGAAGGCAATACCTGCAAATAATGGGGGCCAGTTGTTCAAGTAAGGGGCGATCAACCAGGGTTCAGGTTGATTCAGTACCGCAACCAGTTGGGTCGGCCAGGTATATAATGTGTGAGAAATATGGATCACACGCCGAGGTTTTATGCAATGAGTGGGAACGTATGACTGTGAATGATGGGGAGAAGTTTCCCAGGGTAGGCAGTTTTAGTCCTGAGGTTTTGCAAAATTTAAGGAGAAGGATATGTCTAATAAAGTCCGGCAAGCAACGGATTAGACATTATGATTATTTACAGTTATGGCAACAGGAAGGTGAGATACAAAGAGGATTAGCTCAAGCAGCTGGTTCCAATCCTATCAGGAAACTGATAGCTACCGCACCACAACCACCATACATAACAGGAGAGAAAATGGCTGCAGAGAATGGCACACTGGTATATGATAAAAATGCACTTAATAAATGTATTAGTGATAAGAATAAAGTAGATAAGTGTATTGATGTTAATACTAACCCGTGCAAGTTGTATCCCGTCTTAAACTTCCCCCAGGATTGCGAGCAGGAAGATGAGCCTACCACAATATCGGCACTCTCTCTAGCAGCCACCATAGCAGAGACTACAGTGAGTAACCAGTAAGTAACCCAACCAGTAAGAGGAGTAGCAAAGTAACCCAACCAGTTACCAGTGAGTAACCCAACCAGTAAGAGGAGTAGCAAAGGCCCCTAGTGGAGGGACAGGTGAGGTCGTGTCGGCAGGTAAGTACGGCACTGTACACTACGCAGAAACAATAACACCACATATTGTAGAATCAACCCAGAGTGATGTCATTGAACTTAATCCTGTCAGGGTAATTGCGGTCCCAAATGGGAAAACTGACACTTCGGGAGTCACTCCCGTCAGGAACATTGCAATGCATTGTCCCTTTTCCCGGACAGAATTAAGAGCGATTATGTCTGAATTCCCTGATCCTAGGAAAGATCTAGTTGCATGCCAAAGGTTCGTTAGAGAACTAGGTAACTCCGCAGAACCCAATAACAAAGATTGGCGGACAGTGCTGAGGGCATGTTTGCCCCCCAATATCGACTCTGCGAAATTTATCACTGATTGTAGGTTAGATGAAGAGATGCCTCTCACAGATGCATACAATCAGGAAAATGTTAAGCAGATCAACATGCAATTAGGAGTATATTTCCCAGCTGTTGTCAAGTGGAACAAAATCTTTTCCATAAGACAAAAAGAGGGTGAAATAGCTTCTGATTATTTCCATCGGGCACTGCAGGAAATGGCTAAGTATACTGGAATAGAAGACATTAAGACAAATGTGCATCATAGGGAAGTAGCAGTTTCTGTGTTAATGGATGGTTTAAAGGAAGTGTTAAGGACAAGGGTACAGACCACTCAACCAAGTTGGCGAGGTCTGTCGGTGGCTGCTTTGAGAGAGACCGCTATTGAACATGATCGGAACATCATGAGACACAGGGAGTCACAGCGCGATAAGCTGATGGCAGTAAGTATACAAGCCCTTACAACAAAGTCACCTCAGCCAAAGCCCCAGACCCCTGTGGGTAAGTCAACTGTGATAAAATGTTATAACTGTAGCAGAGAAGGACATATTGCACAGGATTGTATGTTTAACGACCCATATAAGGTATACAAACCCCCTAGACAACGACATGACACACGTAATTGGGATCAGGGACCGCAGAGACGGAGTTATGAGCCACATGCAGGGGAAACAAAAAGGTACCCACCAAAAAGAGACTGGCAAGTCTCTGATAATTCCCAGTTACCCCCCTCACATGTAGTAGCTGCCAGCGCGCTGCGGGGAGGTCACCACACACAATAGGGGTGGGGCCACACCTGTAGTCTGCAGCCAGTGAAATTAATTGCGAGCCTTGGAAGTGAACCCGAGGTCACATTTGATGTAGCTGGTAGATCTCTACCTTTCCTTGTAGATACGGGGGCGGCCAAGTCAGTGATAAATTCAACAGTGGGTATGAAGACCACTGGTAGAACAATTCCAGCCATGGGAGTAACAGGAGTAGTACAACACTACCCTTTAAGCAAACCAGCAGAGATTACGATGGGGCCTTTGCAGACCAAGCATTCCTTTTTGCTAGCTGCATTGGCTCCGACTAATCTACTTGGGAGAGATTTACTGTGCAAGATGGGGTGTGTCATATATTGTACTCCTGAAGGTGTGTTCTTAGATATACCCGAGAATCACGCTCAGGAAGTTCAGGATATGCTAGATTCCCCACAAAGGTTAATGACGCATACTGCTGTTACAGATAGGTGTCCATCCAAGGTAGAGAAAATGATTTCCCAGATACCGGAGTCACTTTGGACCAAGGATGGACAAGACACTGGATTAATGGCAAATGTAGCTCCTGTAGTAGTCCAAGTAAAAGATGGTAGGATAGCTCCAAAAATCCCACAGTATCCTCTGAAGCCAGAGGTGGAGTTAGGAGTTTACCCAGTAATAGAGCGCTTGCTACAACAGGGCATTCTGGTTTGGACGTCCAGCACTGCCAATAGTCCCATCTTCCCTGTGAAAAAGAGCGGGGGGAGGGGTTACAGGCTAGTGCAGGATCTAAGGGGGATCAACAAAATAGTGGAGAGCCAATTCCCCGTAGTGCCAAATCCAGCTGTCATCCTTATGCAAATCCCTCCCACTGCGACATTTTTCACTGTAATTGACCTCTGCTCCACCTTATTCTCGGTACCTCTGCACCCTGACAGCCAATATTTGTTTGCATTCACATACAGAGGAGTACAGTACACCTGGACTCGCTTACCACAAGGTTTCATTGACAGCCCAAGTATTTTCTCGCAGGCTTTGCATGATTGTTTACAATCCTTTCAACCTGAGAGCGGATCAATATTAATACAGTATGTAGACGACTTACTACTGTGTTCTGATTCACTCGAATCGTCCTTGAGAGACACAAAACAGCTTCTGTTTCATCTTTCTGATACAGGACACAAGGTTTCAAAGGATAAGTTGCAATTATGCCAGACCAAGGTAAAATATTTGGGGCATTGTTTGACACAAGGACTGAGACACCTCACCACTGATAGAGTACAGGCAATTCGCAACATGACTCTGCCACAGACTCAGCAACAGATTCGCACGTTCCTAGGAATGTGTGGGTACTGTCGTAACTGGATCCCAGGATTTTCCATACTGGCCTTACCTTTGCAAAAGATGGTCTCATCAAACAAACCAGATCGGATTTCGCACACAGATGAGTCCGAACTGGCATTTGAGAGACTAAAACAGTGCCTAACGCAGGCACCAGCATTAGGTATGCCAGATTATGGGAAACCATTTGAACTGTACGGTACTGAAAGTGCTGGATGTGCGGCAGGTGTCTTAACCCAGAAGCATGGTGATGCCAGCAGGCCGGTAGCCTACTACAGCGCTCAGCTAGACACGGTAGCGTGATCCCTCCCCACATGCTTGCGAAGTGTTGCAGCGATAGCATTGCTAGTGAGTAAAAGCGAAGATGTAGTGCTAGGACACAACCTGACCATACACACACCTCATGCAATGTCAGCCTTACGGAATTCTGCCCAAACCAGACACGTCTCATCCGCACGGTTTACAAGGTGGGAATTAGCACTAATGGCCCCTGTAAACATCACCATAAGGAGATGCAGCGTACTAAATCCTGCAACGTATCTCCCAGGTGTGCCTGGACAGGCACAAAGGGTGGGGGATGAGAGTAATGGTGAAGGAGGATTTAGTACAGACACTGACACGCATGATTGTATGGAATATTTGACCCAAAATTTCACTGCAAGGCCTGACATCAGTGACAACCCACTGGACGGTGTAGATTTTACTTTCTACACTGACGGTAGTTGCCACAGACAGACGGACTCGGGAGACTTGTGTACTGGATACGCAGTCGTAGATGACAAAGGCACCATAGAAGCGGAACCCCTGGGCCCACCTCACTCAGCACAAGTTGCTGAGCTGGTTGCCCTAACCAGAGCGTGTGAATTGGCTAAAGGTAAGTCAGCCAATATCTACACGGATTCTAGGTATGCCTTTGAAGTAGTGCATGATTTCGGGCCCTATGGCGCCTCAGAAATTTCATGACGGCAGCTGGCACACCTGTGGCACATGCAACCCACATCAAAAGACTTTTAGCAGCATTACAGGAACCTGACAGAGTGGCTGTTATCAAGTGTAAAGCCCACACGTACAGTCAAGACCCAGTGTCACTTGGTAACAGCCGAGCAGACGAAGCTGCTAAATCAGCAGCCAATACCCCCAGACAGACAGACATCACACAACTGATGGTATTCAATACCATCAACACACAGAAATTAAGTGAAATGCAGAATTTGTGTTCGCCACAGGAAAAGGCAGTCTGGAGGTCAAAAGGATATGGCCAGGAGTCCTCAGGACTCTGGACAGATGGACAGGGTAAGCCAGTGGCACCCAGAGCATACCTTCCGAGTTTAGCAGAGGCGGCACATGGGCTGACTCATCTAGGTAAAGAAGGTATGTGCAAGTTGGTAAGAGCCTACTAGTGCGCACCAGGATTTTCTTCTCATGCGAGCAAGAGGGCAATGACATGCCTTACCTGCTTGAGGAAGAACATTGGAAAGGCAATACCAACAGAACCATCCCATATTCCGCCAACGGACGGCCCTTTTCAGGTAATACAGATTGACTTCATACAATTGCCACCTTGTAGAAATTTGAAGTATGTATTGGTTTGTATTGATGTGTTTTCAAATTGGGTTGAAGCGTTCCCCGCTGCCACAAATACTGCTACGTTTACCGCAAAGAAAATTGTGCAGGAATTTGTGTGCAGGTATGGTATCCCTAGGATAATTGAAAGTGATAGGGGTACCCATTTTACAGGTGAAGTCTTTCAGGTAATGTGCAAATTAATGGGAATTAATAGTAAGCTGCATACTCCGTACCGCCCACAGGCGAGTGCGAAAGTGGAAAGAGTAAACAGCACTATTAAGAACAAGTTGAGCAAAGTAATGGCTGAAACTGGATTGTTATGGCCAGAAGCTTTGCCACTTGTATTGTACAGCATCAGATTCACTCCCAGGTCCCCTCTTAATCTGTCCCCCTTTGAAATTCTTTTTGGTCGACAACCCCATGTTATGATTGACCCCCAGGATGATTTGAAATGTAACAATCAAGTAACCGTAAAGTATCTGGTTAAGATGAGCAAGCAGTTGAGGAATCAGAATAGCAATCTAAAGCTGGTGATTCCTGATCTGCCAGACAGTAATTGTCATGACATTGAACCTGGGGATTATGTAATGATTCAGAATTTTCTACGCTCAGGTTGCCTGATTGAACGTTGGGAAGGTCCGTACCAAGTCCTATTGACCAGCACAACAGCATTGAAGGTTGCCGAAAGAAAGACTTGGGTCCACTCGTCCCACTGTAAGAAGGTCGCTGACCCAGAGAAAGCCCGTGACATAGAACAGAGTGTGGAAGAAACCATATCATTGGAGTGTCTGTTCCGGGAAGGCTGAGAGGCAGGACTGTTGTCACGGCACCTGAGCACAGAGAATTACAAGATCGGAGGCGGTTGTCGCGCCAAGTTTTCTTTCCCTCATAGTTGTTTTCTTTCCCCCATTACAACTTTCTCTTTCTCCTCCTGTAAGATGGACTCGCCCCAGGAGACTGCAGTTCGTGTTTTCCTGTTGACCCTGTTGTTGACCAGAGCAGTCTGTTTCGGTGAGAGTACCAGTGAGGTCGAGAAAGGATCTGGAATGGGTTCTGATGATCAGGATGGAGTCATAGAATTCCAAGAGCAACACAATCACTGAGTAAAGGCGAGTATCAGAAAACGATCTGGTAGCCATGACATTAATAGACATTGTGAAGGATTATTAGCTGAAGAGAATTGTATATGTAGAAATTGTGATAACATAGTTGAGGACGGGTGCATCCAGAGATGTCAGTCCAGCATTAATATCAACATGGACCGTCATCCATTGAGTGACTATCACTCATTAGTGGGTAAGGTTTTAAACCAAACGGAATGCTGGGTATGCTCACAAGTACCTCAAGGTCATAGAAAGTCAGGACTAGTGCCATATCCTTTAACGGTAGATGAGGTACTTGAGTTAAGGGGTGGGAGACCGGTGGACAAGAAATTTAATATTTCTTTCCCTCCTAGTTTGAAGCTCCACCAATACCATGTAGATAGGTCCCTAATATGTTTTAACATTTCCAATCCCCGAAAGCCGGGAAATTGTGAAGTGACATGGAACAACCAAACCATGACATTTTCACACAGAGCTGATAGAATGCCCGTTGACTCAGAACTTATACGCCAAATAGCCAACAGTGGAAGATATTTCCAATATAGGTACACTCTAGGAAGTAGGCCCATGCGAGTTGGAGAAGTATCACCAGGATACTGTGCGCATATCATACAAACTGATACGTGTACTAGTCAGATGAGAGAGTTAGGGATAGGATTTTTCACCTAGAAGGTTTGTAATATGGTGATGTCATATTCTGTCCCATATGTCCTCCCCGATGATGCATATTTCATATGTGGGAGGAAGGCGTATAAGTGGCTTGCCCCAAACTCAGAGGGATTGTGTTACATTGGAAGAGTGTTACCGGAAGTAATGACCATTACCCATGAAAAGATGAAAGATGTTCACCGCAATGCTCAAGCTCCTTACACTCACACCCATTACGAACACATTGTAAAAAGACACCTTATAGATAGGACAGAGCATGCAGCCTCTGATTTGATTCACGAATCCACCGGGATTCAATTCCTACTCGCGTTAGATATCACCCGTACCGCCAGAGGAGTTATAAATTATAGGTATATTACCGCGCTAGCGAACCTGATAGACAATATCACCGAGATGTATGATGACACCTTCAGGTATACTGGGAGAGAATTGCAAGCTTACAAAACGGAACTGATCCAGCACAGGATGGTTCTAAATTACCTCACAGCAGTGACAGGAGGGTATTGTGTCACCCTAGCAACTCAGTATGGAGTGAAGTGTTGTACGTATATCACAAACAGCACTGAGGACCCAACAGAGGTCATAGATCAAAAGATGGACGATATCTTGCAATTAAAGTGGGAGTTTCGAAGGAGGCACAATCTTACACTCGCTGTAGTGGGTAATGAACTAACCAGCTGGGTATCATGGTTGAACCCACGAAATTGGTTTTCAGGTTTAGGAGAATGGGCTCAAGGCGTTATCATGGATGTAGGAAAATTCCTCTTGTGTATCCTGGGAGTTATCATACTGATTGGTCTGGTATTCAGATGTGTTCGGATTTTAATGAATTGCAAGCGTAGTACCAAATTGATGAGTTTGAGGAGCGAGGGCATTGTAACAACAACTAGTTTAATTTATGACCCGTCAATCGAGACGATGTGATGAAATATGATTCCACGGTCCGTTTCTTTCACCCGTTTCTCCTTTGATTTTCTCCGAGGTACCAAGAAATCCACCTGGAAGAAGAATTTGATGACCCTTTATACAGACCACTGATGAACTGTGTCACCGACACCTGATGGACCCTTAGAGACTGTAATTTTATGGACACTTGAAGAAGCTTTGTTTGTCAGTTACCGCAAAGCTACAGTAAAGACACTACAATCCGGACAAGACATCAGACAAGACATCAACAAGACCCCAATCGGCGACCACATATATAACCATACAAATGCATTTATAACGCATGTTTCTTATCTTCATCTCTACTATTTTCAGGTAGTGACACACATAGTCGACAGGGAACATAGACACATATATCAGCACTCACATATTTTCCCCTTTCATGTATCATCAACTAATGTGCACCCCATTTGTTGTAACCAAAAGCCGAATAGAGCTCGGTAGAGTTTGACAGCCCATCCACAGATCCTTAATACGGGATAAGAAGGATTCAATGTATACTTCGCAATACCTCCAAGCTTGATTTAGAACACGTACGGCACGATGATACATGACCCCTCAGACATGGATTTCATACACACATGCTTTTACTATCTCACTAGGTCATATCTTTCCCACCTTCTCCTCCCCTCCCTCTACCCAATCATAATAAGGTATTCCATGATGACATATATATTTTTCTGTTTGAATTGTTTAGAAAGTGGCAGTTATTGGTGACTGCCAAAGTGTGGACTGTCAAAGTCAAAAAATATCGTAGTTCACAATGCCTTGTATTAACCCCAATGCACATGCCCGCTGCTCGTGCATTCAGTCTGCCGTGTGTGCACATGTCCGCAAATTGCGTAAACTCGCTCCGGCGATGACGCGCGTGATATGCGTATTTACGGTAGAGTTTGTGAGCTTGTAGCGGGCGACTCGTTTATAGCATAGTTAACTCATATAGTGTGTTTTGTAGATAGTATTTCCCTTAACAATGTCAGAAAGTATGTTTAGTGTAAACGGTTCTTGGACAGAGAAATTCCTCTTTGCATGATATGAAGGGTCAGACAAAGGTAGAACGGTGATGTCTAGTATCCAACTGTAGAGTATTTTAAATGTAACATTTCGGTGTTGGTTAGGAAGAGATTGTTCGCTCCTGCGTATAGTTATGTTTAAAAGTAGTTTCTAGACATTTACTGTATTTACTGTTCATTATCCATGCGGCAGGAATCCTGAGGATACCTCCCACCTGAGCAGTTGGAAACAGACACAGCCCACGAGTCCAAACCCACCTATGACCTTTTGTTATAATGCAGAGACACATTTCTGTGTCCAATGAACTATAAGATTGTAGGGCCCATTGTATTGTACTGTATGCTGTGTATATAAAGGCCACCATTGCTGGACCAGCACTCACTCTCTCTACAAAGGTTTTCAACACTGAAGGCTGAGGGCTGGTCCAGAACGCGCTTGCGAATCATTCCCACGTGTGTAAGTTTCTCTGTAGCCATTTTGTTATTCTTTATGTACGCCATTCGTTCTCACTTTGTTACCTTTTGTGTATGCCATTCATTCTCTCTCTGTGTACTTATGTTTGCGATCGTTCGCTATTGTTTATATTTCTTTTATGTTATTCTGTTTAGTTATTAATGTTAGGTTTGTAGTGTATAAGCTGTAACTGTTTTTCCCCTTTTACGTACTAAAATCATCTAAGAAGGTGTTGGAACCTTGCCAAGTATTGTGTGTTTCACCATTTATTACTAAGGGTTTCTGAGCATCTCAATCGCTCAAACAGCTTGCTTAAATAACAAGGTTAACCAATGTTATATCATTACAGTATCTCAGTACTAAGGTTTACAGTATAAGCATACTCTGTGTTTAAGGTTTAAAAGGTTATTGACTGTGTGTACGCTCGCAGTGTGTATTCCGTACACCCAGCGCAGCGTGTGTACGTAACTTGCGTACCACGTGCAAAGTCTTTGTACGCAAATAGCGTACAAAGTGCGTAGCACGTGCACATGGTTTAGCGGCCATAACGGCTTCACGTTGGTAATACATAGCTTATGTTCAAAGGTAAATATTTGACTCTATCACTAGTGATGCCGTTTGGTCTCTCTAATGCCCACACGATGTTCCAGGATTTAATAAATGACATCCTCCGTGACTTTCTTGGGAGATTTGTGGTAGTATATTTGGATGACATTTTAATCTATTCTGAGTCCCCTGAGCAACATCGTCTCCATGTTTGGCAGGTGCTCCAGAAGTTGCGGGAGAATCATCTTTATGCCAAACTGGAGAAATGCAAATTCAATGTCACTGAGGTGTCCTTCCTTGGATACATAATGTCTCCTGACGGGTTTCTTATGGAACCCAAAATCTCCAGGAAGTCCTGGATTGGGCTCAGCCCACTAACCTAAAAGCTATCCAAAGGTTTTTGGGTTTTGCCAATTATTATAGATGCTTCATTCGTGCCCTCTCATAATTGGTCACCCCCCATTGTAGCCTTGATGAGAAAGGGTGCTAATCCATCTGAATGGCCGCAACAGGTGAAGTGTGCTTTCCAGGCGTTGAAACAGGCCTTGGTATCGGCTCCCGTCCTGAGACACCCCAACCCTGATCTACCATTTATTGTTGAGGTAGACACGTCTGAACTTGGGATGGGTGCAGCTCTGTCCCAGGAAGATCCTGAGTCCTTGAAATTGCACCCCTGTGCCTTCATGTCTAAGAAGTTCTCTTCTGCAGAGGCCAACTACGATGTTGGTGATAGGGAACTGTTGGCCATTAAGTGGGCCTTCGAGGAATGGAGACACTGGTTAGAAGGGGCAAGGCATACCATAACTGTGTTCACTGACCACAAAAACTTACAGTATATCGAGTCAGCTAAGCGTCTAAATTCCCATCAGGCTCGCTGAGCACTATTCTTTACTCGGTTCAATTTCATCATTACTTATAGACCCGGTTCTAAGAGCACAAAAACTGATGCCTTGTCCCGTTGTTTCCTGCCTGTTCATGAAGTCCAACCTCCTGTCACCCTCATCATTCCAGCAACCTCCATTCGGACCGGTCTCACCCAGAATCTGCATACACAATTACTCCAACTTCAGGGTCAGGCTCCCAGTAACACCCCCGCTGGTCGTCTCTTCATTCCGGTGTTCCTGAGAGGCAGTCTCCTTGCTGAGTTTCCCAACAATAAGGTTGCCAGTGATCCAGGGGTGGCTAAGACGCTAGAGCTGCTCTCTCGCTCAGTTTGGTGGCCTAATATTGCCAGGGACATTAAGGAGTTCGTTCTCTCCTTCCAGGATTGTGCCAGGCACAAGGTGCCCCGATCTCTTCCAGTTGGGCAACTCTTGCCTCTAGCTGTTCCGGTCAGGCCATGGTCACACATTTCTATGGATTTTGTGGTGGATCTTCCACTCTCCTCTGACTGTCAGGTTATCTGGGTGGTGGTGGATCACTTTAGCAAGATGGCCCATTTTGTTGGTCTGCCTCGGATGCCGTCCTCTCAGGCTTTGGAGGTCCTGTTTCTACACCATGTTTTCAGGCTCCACGGGTTACCCACAGATATTGTTTCAGATCGAGGGCCACATTTTATTGCCCATTTCTGGAAAGCTTTTTGTACCTCGCTAAACATGAAGCTCAGTTTGACGTCTGGATAGCATCCGCAGTCTAACGGATAGACGGAGCATGTTAACCAACCTCTGAAGCAGTACCTGCTTTGTTATGCCTCGAAGCTTCAGAACGATTGGTCGGAATATCTTGTTTTGGCTGAGTTGGCTGATACAATATCTGTCATTCATCCACTAAGTTGTCTCCGTTCTTTTCAGTCCTTGGCTACCATCCCAGAGCCAATTAATTTGATCACAATAATCCATCTTCGTCCTTGCCTTTGACTTCCTGTCTCAGAGCTATTTGGAGAAAGGTGCACCTTGCTCTTAAGAGAGCTGCCTTCCGGGAGAAAAAAAATTCGGACAAGTTCTGACGTTCATGCACCTTTAAGGTGGGAGACAAGGTATGGTTGTCTACCCATAACTCAAACTCCGGCAACAATCGGCTAAGTTAGGACCCAGATTCATCGTACCATTCTTGATTATCAAGCACAGATCAATCCGGTTGCCTTTCGGCTACAGTTGCCCAGATCTCTAAAAATTTCCAACACTTTTCATTGTTCTCTGTTGAAGCCATTTGTAACTTCCAGGAAATTCCTTCAGAAAGTCAATAGGGGTAGATCTCCTGTGAATGTTCAAGGTCAGCGGGAATCTTTGTAGAGAGGGTCCTAGATTCTAAGCTTTCCCATGGTCAGCTCTATATTTTGGTCTATTGGAAGGGGTATGGACCGGAAAAGAGATTTTGAGTCTTAGATAAGGATTTGCATGCCCCTAAGCTGAAAAAAGCCTTTTTCTGTGAGTTTCCTCATAAACCCGGATTTAGGGGTTGCTTAATCCCTCCTCAAGGGGGGGGTACTGTCAGCGGCCGTATGACATGCCAGCTCCCGGCCGTTGCTGGGCAACGGACCCGGCATGTCACTTCCGCTGCTAGGGTTTCCTGCTCCGGGCGGTTGCGGGCAACAGGGGACGCGGGCGGTCTCCGGCTGTTTCTAGCAGCCGGGACTCAGCTGGTAAATCAGGGCAGGGGCTGGGCTGCTTTGGCAGGGCCTTTATTAAGAGGGCAATGAGAGTACTGCCCTGCCAGTGATAGCTTCCGTAGAGACAGTCTGTCAGTCTCTGGTGGTTCCAGTCCCAGCCTATCATTCATGGAGTTCCTGTGGCAGCATCTAGTCTTGAAATCGTGTCCAGCTTGTCTCCAGATCTGCTTCAGTGGAGGGGATCTGATTCCAGTACATCTCTGAGCTTCGGGAGACTCCTCGTTTCGCCTCTCATGACGCCGTGAGTAGCAGCGGCAGAGGTTGCATCTTTTGTTATACTTGCTTTGTGTAGTTTCTGTGGTGGTTCTCGCAGCCGTTGTTATTTATTTTGGTGACGGAGTCGCATGTTGTGGCTTGGCCACGACATTTTTTCTGGTGCACCTTGGGAGCGACGGAATCGTCTCCTTCAGGGCCGCCGTTTACCTTGGTTCCTGCGTTTGTGTTTTGGCTGCCGTGCCACACATAAACTGTTTATTGTTTTCTCTGTATGCTCTCCAGTTGTTGGTACATTAGTCTTAGGTAGTTTTCCCCTTATTTTCTCGCAGTCTCAGTCGGTGCCTTGTACCTTGTAAGACTTGGGGGCATCAGAGTCTGGGCAGACCTAATTAGCCCATTCAAACGCAGCTGCTAAAGGAGAAGACTAGCTCTGCAGGCACCTACCGACTACCGGGTGGAATAACGGAGTCAGGAGTTAGTGTAGGCAGCTGCAGTTACCCATATCCAACTGCAGCTACACACTCCCCTGCTCTGCACTGCAAGTGCATACTTCTGCTTTGCGCTGCACACTCTCCTGCTCGCATTCTGGCTGCCATGTACTGTATATTCCACTACTCATGGAAAAACATCTGCACGTGATTTGTAGGTGGCTTTACAAACTTCTTATGAAACAAAGGTTTAATGAGAACAATCAACCTGAGAAGTACTTTATATGTTATGAAAATGTGTGCATGCAAGAATAGGAATGAATATATAGATAAAATTCTATCTCCCAGCATTTAACTTCAGTAAGCATCCAAATAGACAATGAGTATGTTGCAACAATGATGCTGCAAAACCTTACACCAGAGTATGATTTCCTAGTAGTGACTTTGGAGTCTTGTGCTACAAAGCTATCAACCAAAATTGTACAGCGCATACTGTAGAGGCCAATGCTGAAAATTGTATTCTGCTATCAAAAGGTATAAAAACATATAGGAGCGTGGCTTCATGGGGAAGGAGCATGATCACACAATTATAGCAATTCATATTACGCCGCACAGTAGTCTCCATTAATCAAATTACGCCACACAGTAGTGCCACTTATACACATTACACCAGGTAGAGCCCCTTATATACATTACACCAGTTAGAGCCCCCTTTTATACATTACACCACAGTAGAGCCCCCTTTCACACATTACACCACAGTAGAGTAGAGCCCCTTATATACATTACATCAGGTACACACCCCTTTTAAATATTACGGCAGACAAAGCACCCTTTTACACATTACGCCAGAGCACCCTTTTACACAGTACGCTAGGTGGAGCCCCTTTTACACATTGCACCAGGTAGAGCCACCTTTTACACATTATGTCAGGTAGAGCCCCCTTTTACACATTATGCCAGGTAGAGTCTTCTTTTACAATGCCAGGTAGAGCCCATTTTGCACATTGCGACAGGTAGAGCCCTCTTTTACACATTGCGCCAGGTAGAGTAATATAAAATAACATTCTTATTTTATGCACTACTCACCACCTCAAGCTCTGTGACTGAGGGCAGGTGGGGAAAGGTCACCATAGGTCTGACTGTGGACTCACTCGGCTGGGCTGCACTGTGATCTGTAATGCCTCTTTCTCTCCCCCACCCAAACGCCGCAGCTCCTCATGGTGCAGGGCAGTCTGGGAGTCAGCTGGGGCTGGGAGAAACATCATCAAATTTCCCTGGAGACACCGCAGGGGTGGCGGAGCATCCAAGTCGGGGAAAGGTGGCGCTGCAAGCCTATATAGTCGTGCACTCAGCAGCATAGAAGGAGCTAAGCTCACTCTACTACATGCAGAGCAGCGCCGCAGCAGCGGAAGATGGTGGTTGAGTGAGCAGCCATGTGGGTGGAAATGCCAGAGGGTGCACCCACAGTGCATATGCGCTTTGGGCAAGGCACCACTGGCACACAGCTAGTTTCGGCCCTCCAATTGCTGTATGCTTAAGAATTAATGACGACATAACATTTACAGTTGTCACAGACATAAAAAGTCTTTTAGTCAGATCTAACGTAGGTGTATTGCAGAAGGGATAGAAAGTCTAATTCGCAGTGGGTCAATGTGTTGACTGTAATTGTAATAGCAAACTGGTGTCAGCATTTGTAAATCGTGGACCCTGAAGAGTATTGTGCAATGGCTGCTTCTGACTCCAACTAGTCCATGGAACTATGGTCTAGGAGACTGGGTGGAAGTAGAGCAAGTAAGTAATCTTTACATTTTTGTATTACTGAATGTGTGTCCTTTCTTGCTTACATCAAAATTTGTTTCCTATAGTCAGCGATAGGTCAATAAGGTGGCTTCTGTCAGTAAACTAATTAATCAAAAGCAGCTTGATGGTGAACAGACTAGACAATGGGGATACTCTGAGCACAGCCATTCTTGGGGATTCCTCTGAAGATTTCATGTAGTGAGGTTGCACTTTTAGTGAAATCCTTTAGAAATCTCTTGTACTACCTCACAAGGCAGACAAATCTTTGAACATCTATGATTGTCTGGGGAACAGGCCAATGCTGGATGGACTTAATCTACTCGGAATCTGGAGCAACTCCCTCAGAACTCACAATGTGTGCCAGATATTGGACTTTTGGTTTATGTAAATGGAATTTGGAAGGTTTCAGTTTGAGTCCATACTCTGTTAGTTGTATGAAGACCTCCCGTACATGTGTAGATGTTCTTCGAGAAAATTATTATACAGTCCAAGTAGAGTAAAATCATTTGAAAATTTCTATAGGCCAAACAGTACTCCATCATCTGGAATATTCTGAGGGCATAACACAGTCCAAAATGCATATGAATGAACTCATACAGACCCATGGTAGTAGTAAAAGTGTTCTTTTCCCTGTATTTGCAGGGCATTTTAAAATTGCCAGTATCCACTGGTCAAATCCAAAGTAGAAAAATAATTGGCAAATTTAAGAGAAGCGAGAGACTCCTCGATCCTTGGTAGCGGGTAAACATCTTATTCAATTTTCTGTAATCAAGGCAAAAGTGTAATTGTCATTCCTTTTTCTTCACAAGAACTATTGGTGTGGCCCAAGGATTGTGGCTGTCATGGCCCCAGGGGATGCTGCTAAGGTCAGTCCTCGTTTTCTACCTGTCAGGCCGCTTGTGAGAGTCCAGCGTGCTCTGGCAATCCGGCATACTGTTCGTATGGCTGCAGTAGTCACAGCAGTTGGGGCTGAGTCGTCTGTGTACGATGCTCCTGCCAGCCGGCAGCATGGGTGATGCCATCTTGCACAGTGTTAGCTGACCAATCTCTAACCACTTCTATGCAGCCTAAGTGTCAGCTGACACTCCCAGCCAATCCTGTGTCACCAAGGGGTTTAAAGCTTCCTGCTTTTCAGTGTTCATGTTGCCAGTGCCATAAATCACACAGCTCAGTGCATGAGCTTTGTAGCTGCGGTCCTCTGTGTATTCAGTTACTGCGCTCTCTGAGCTTCTGTTTTTGCTGTCCACAATACCATATGCATTTCCAAGGGATCATCCAGTGTCATCATTCTGTAAACAGCCCGGTCAGCACTTCGATCCCATTCAGTAAAATCATTGGTGAAAGTCCGATACACCTAGACCAGTGATCTCCAAGCTGTAGCTCGCAAGCTACCGGTAGCTCGCCGTAGTATTTTCGGTAGCTCACAGAGCACACGGGCTTGGGCAGTGACGGGCACTCCTCCTCCCTTCATTTTTAATATGGTGCCGGTCCAGAGCTTGTGGACATGCAGTGGCGGCACCTGATTGGCTGCCGGACCGTGAGTTTTGATTGGCTCACTTACCGTAGAGATGAGCGGGTTCGGTTTCTCTGAAACCGAACCCGCACGAACTTCATGTTTTTTTTACGGGTCCGAGCAGACTCGGATCCTCCCGCCTTGCTCGGTTAACCCGAGCGCGCCCGAACGTCATCATGACGCTGTCGGATTCTCGCGAGACTCGGATTCTATATAAGGAGCCGCGCGTCGCCGCCATTTTCACACGTGCATTGAGATTGATAGGGAGAGGACGTGGCTGGCGTCCTCTCCATTAGAAATTAGATTAGAAGAGAGAGAGAGATTGTGCAGAGTCAGACAGAGTTTACCACAGTGACCAGTGCAGTTGTTGTTAGTTAACTTTTATTTATTTTAATATAATATATCCGTTCTCTGCTATATCCGTTCTCTGCCTGAAAAAAAACGATACACAGCAGCAGCCAGTCACACAGTGTGACTCAGTCTGTGTGCACTCAGCTCAGCCCAGTGTGCTGCACATCAATGTATAAAAGGCAAAGCTTATAATAATTGTGGGGGAGACTGGGGAGCACTGCAGGTTGTTATAGCAGGAGCCCCCAGGAGTACATAATATTATATTAATTTAAAATTAAACAGTGCACACTTTTGCTGCAGGAGTGCCACTGCCAGTGTGACTAGTGGTGACCAGTGCCTGACCACCAGTATAGTAGTATATTGTTGTATGTATTGTATACTATCTCTTTATCAACCAGTCTATATTAGCAGCAGACACAGTACAGTGCGGTAGTTCACGGCTGTGGCTACCTCTGTGTCGGCAGTCGGAACTCGGCAGGCAGTCCGTCCATCCATAATTGTATTACAATATATACCACCTAACCGTGGTATTTTTTTTTCTTTCTTTATACCGTCGTCATAGTGTCATACTAGTTGTTACGAGTATACTACTATCTCTTTATCAACCAGTGTACAGTGCGGTAGTTCACGGCTGTGGCTACCTCTGTGTCGGCAGTCGGCAGGCAGTCCGTCCATCCATAATTGTATTATTATTATAATATATACCACCTAACCGTGGTTTTTTTTTCATTCTTTATACCGTCATAGTGTCATACTAGTTGTTACGAGTATACTACTATCTCTTTATCAACCAGTGTACAGTGCGGTAGTTCACGGCTGTGGCTACCTCTGTGTCGGCAGTCGGCAGGCAGTCCGTCCATCCATAATTGTATTATTATTATAATATATACCACCTAACCGTGGTTTTTTTTTCATTCTTTATACCGTCGTCATAGTGTCATACTAGTTGTTACGAGTATACTACTATCTCTTTATCAACCAGTGTACAGTGCGGTAGTTCACGGCTGTGGCTACCTCTGTGTCGGCAGTCGGCAGGCAGTCCGTCCATCCATAATTGTATTATTATTATAATATATACCACCTAACTGTGGTATTTTTTTTTCTTTCTTTATACCGTCGTCATAGTGTCATACTAGTTGTTACGAGTATACTACTATCTCTTTATCAACCAGTGTACAGTGCGGTAGTTCACGGCTGTGGCTACCTCTGTGTCGGCAGTCGGCAGGCAGTCCGTCCATCCATAATTGTATTATTATTATAATATATACCACCTAACCGTGGTTTTTTTTTCATTCTTTATACCGTCGTCATAGTGTCATACTAGTTGTTACGAGTATACTACTATCTCTTTATCAACCAGTGTACAGTGCGGTAGTTCACGGCTGTGGCTACCTCTGTGTCGGCAGTCGGCAGGCAGTCCGTCCATCCATAATTGTATTATTATTATAATATATACCACCTAACTGTGGTATTTTTTTTTCTTTCTTTATACCGTCGTCATAGTGTCATACTAGTTGTTACGAGTATACTACTATCTCTTTATCAACCAGTGTACAGTGCGGTAGTTCACGGCTGTGGCTACCTCTGTGTCGGCAGTCGGCAGGCAGTCCGTCCATCCATAATTGTATTATTATTATAATATATACACCTAACCGTGGTATTTTTTTTTCTTTCTTTATACCGTCGTCATAGTGTCATACTAGTTGTTACGAGTATACTACTATCTCTTTATCAACCAGTGTACAGTGCGGTAGTTCACGGCTGTGGCTACCTCTGTGTCGGCAGTCGGCAGGCAGTCCGTCCATCCATAATTGTATTATTATTATAATATATACCACCTAACTGTGGTATTTTTTTTTCTTTCTTTATACCGTCGTCATAGTGTCATACTAGTTGTTACGAGTATACTACTATCTCTTTATCAACCAGTGTACAGTGCGGTAGTTCACGGCTGTGGCTACCTCTGTGTCGGCAGTCGGCAGGCAGTCCGTCCATCCATAATTGTATTATTATTATAATATATACCACCTAACTGTGGTATTTTTTTTTCTTTCTTTATACCGTCGTCATAGTGTCATACTAGTTGTTACGAGTATACTACTATCTCTTTATCAACCAGTGTACAGTGCGGTAGTTCACGGCTGTGGCTACCTCTGTGTCGGCAGTCGGCAGGCAGTCCGTCCATCCATAATTGTATTATTATTATAATATATACCACCTAACTGTGGTATTTTTTTTTCTTTCTTTATACCGTCGTCATAGTGTCATACTAGTTGTTACGAGTATACTACTATCTCTTTATCAACCAGTGTACAGTGCGGTAGTTCACGGCTGTGGCTACCTCTGTGTCGGCAGTCGGCAGGCAGTCCGTCCATCCATAATTGTATTATTATTATAATATATACCACCTAACTGTGGTATTTTTTTTTCTTTCTTTATACCGTCGTCATAGTGTCATACTAGTTGTTACGAGTATACTACTATCTCTTTATCAACCAGTGTACAGTGCGGTAGTTCACGGCTGTGGCTACCTCTGTGTCGGCAGTCGGCAGCCCGTCCATAATTGTATATACCACCTAACCGTGGTTTTTTTTTCTTTCTTTATACATACATACTGCAGTGCCACTCCTAGATGGGCCCGGTGTTTGTGTCGGCCACTAGGGTCGCTAATCTTACTCACACAGTCAGCTACCTCATTGCGCCTCTTTTTTTCTTTGCGTCATGTGCTGTTTGGGGAGGGTTTTTTGGAAGGGCCATCCTGCGTGACACTGCAGTGCCACTCCTAGATGGGCCCGGTGTTTGTGTCGGCCACTAGGGTCGCTAATCTTACTCACACAGCTACCTCATTGCGCCTCTTTTTTTCTTTGCGTCATGTGCTGTTTGGGGAGGGTTTTTTGGAAGGGACATCCTGCGTGACACTGCAGTGCCACTCCTAGATGGGCCCGGTGTTTGTGTCGGCCACTAGGGTCGCTTATCTTACTCACACAGCGACCTCGGTGCAAATTTTAGGACTAAAAATAATATTGTGAGGTGTGATGTGTTCAGAATAGGCTGAAAATGAGTGTAAATTATGTTTTTTGAGGTTAATAATACTTTGGGATCAAAATTACCCCCAAATTCTATGATTTAAGCTGTTTTTTAGGGTTTTTTGAAAAAAACACCCGAATCCAAAACACACCCGAATCCGACAAAAAAAATTCGGTGAGGTTTTGCCAAAACGCGTTCGAACCCAAAACACGGCCGCGGAACCGAACCCAAAACCAAAACACAAAACCCGAAAAATTTCAGGCGCTCATCTCTAACTTACCGGCACCATATTTTAAATGCCCGCCGCCGGAGTCTCTGTCACCCTCACCGAAGCCGCTGTCCGGACTTCACAGGAGAGGCGCGCGCTGTGCTCTCCTCCCCTTCCGTCCCTCATACAGGAGGAGCAGCACCGGCAGCAGTAGAAGAAGCCAGCAAGGGTTAGCACTGTGTGGGGCACTGTATCGGACACTGCTGGGGGCATTATTTATGTATCTGGCACTGCTGTGGGCATTATTTGTGTATCTGGCACTGCTGAGGGGTGTTATTTGTGTATCTGACACTACGCGGGGGGGCATTACTTGTAGTTGTGAGGCCACACCCACTTTCGCAGGAACGCATGTGTATTGGGGGAAGGGGGTAGCTTCTTCAGAGGTTTTATTTTCCAAAAGTAGCTCACACCCCAATTAAGGTTGGAGACCACTGACCTAGACCATCGGTGCAAGTACGATATTATTCGGCCATCGGTGCAAGTCCAATACTCCTTGCCCATCTGTACAAGTCCGATATCGTCAGCCATCAGTGCAAGCTCATTAAGTTACCACCTACTACACTATACGGCAGTCCTCTGCCGGACCCCTCATCTCCATTTTCTTCTAGTGCTATCCCTGGTAACCCAGACAGGGATCCACGACAGGCCCATCAGGTGCAGTAAAACACAAATCCCCTTCCGGGGTTCCCTGTAAAAGACCACTGGTGGGGTAAGACTCCGCACCCCTGATATGGGTCTACTCAACTACCTGGGTCTAGTTTTCGAAACTCTTAGTCCCTCCTTGGGTAAAGTGCTGTTGACTACTCTATGAGAAGGAACTATGGGTCTAATTCAGATCTGATCGCAGCAGCAAATTTGTTAGCTAATGGGCAAAACCATGTGCACTGCAGGGGAGGCAGATATCACATGTGCAGAGAGAGTTAGATTTGGGTAGGTTATTTTGTTTCTGTGCATGGTAAATACTGGCTGCTTTATTTTTCCACTGCAATTTAGATTTCAGTTTGAACAAACCACACCCAAATCTAACTCTCTATGCACATGTTATATCTGCCCCACCTGCAGTGCACATGGTTTTGCCCATTAGCTAACAAATTTGCTGCTGCGATCAGATCTGAATTAGACCCTATATTCGACCACCCAGTATCCAGCCCATCAGTACTCCAGCTGCTAGTAACTCTGATAAAGCCTAATATATCCTATATTAAACACTCTAAAAGGTTAAGAGACACAGTACACAATTGACGCACAAAGTACCGCAAGGGTACGCCCTTAGCTTAGCAGACGCTGTGCACAGGGTGTGAACACAGGCGTCGCAGACACTTACAGAATTAAACTTTAATAACTATACCTTAAGGAATGTACTTATACTGTAAACCTTTGTGCAGTGATAATGTGTAGATGTAATGCAGTGTAACCTTGTTAGCTTAAAAGCTGTATGAGCGTCTGTGACGCTCTGAGAACCCTTTAGCAATATAATAAACACTCAAATACCGGTCTAAGGTTCTAACACCTTTAAGGGAGAGAATGAACGTTCAATTGCAAAAGAATACACAATACAAGTTATACACTACCAAAATAACATAAAATACCTAACCGAGTTACTACACATAAAATACAACAAAGACACAATTACATTTAAGGGGGAAGGAGAGAGAGAGAATGGCTTACAACATTAATAAGAGACAAAATGTCTGCAGAAAATTTACACATGTGGGTATGATCGCTGCGCAGTTAGTCAATGCTGAGAACCTTTGTGTTGAGAAACTTGAGCTCACCCAGGCTGGCTGTCCCTATATACACAACACACAGCAACAACACAATGGTCCCTACAATACCGCATGGGACAGAAGCTAGACTCCATTTTGGGAAAAACTCCCATGATTCCAAAGTCTGTAACATATGGTTCAAAAGGGAATGCCAGCAGCCATTTTAGATTTGCAAGTCCAAACACATGGCATTCTTTGCTACACCATAATCACATAGCAGAAGACATAAGACTCCACTATATTCCAAAATGTCTAAGCTTCAATATAATGCATATGTGCTGATTTTACAATTCCAAACCATCTAAATCACCTTTCACAATTTCAAGCCATCACAAGACCAGATCACCAGGTACCCACAAGTATCAGCCTGCTATTGCTACAAGCACATGACTACAGTAACAAAAGGAAGTATGTTTTGACTTCTAACCTTCAGCAAGATGCATCATGTAAAACTACTATAATCTGTTATAAATCACCATCCATAAATGTATACCAGAGATGCTATGCTACAGATTGTCTACTGTTCCAATTCATTACAGATTTCATAGAGTATCATCACAAACACCCAACAATCACACAACTGCACAAGCATCATTAACCTTAAGCCATTTGTATCTCCAAACTAACTATTCTATGCCAATCATTTCACAACTACTTTACCACAAACACATATTTAAACTATTCTATGCCATTAAGCCATGTGTATACAATACTTAGCCTTCGTAAGATCAGTCCTGGTGATGAGCCAGCCATGCTTCTGGGTGCTAGGTTGGTCCTGAGTGAGTGAGCCCTGTGATTTCCAGTGGATATATCATACCTGCGTTCCAGCTGTGGGGGTGTGTGATCCACAGGAAGTGTGTGTCTTTCACAGCATGTGGGCTAGCTGTATCAGTGAGCTGAGCTGGCTATGTGATCTTGGTTATGACACTTGTTTCAAATTCCTGTCTTGTGGGAAGCTATTGTTTGGCGAATACTGTCTCACTATCCACTTTCAGTTGAGACAATGACATCTCAGCAATCATTCTTCTGGAGACAAAACCAGCCCCATTAGTAAACAAAGTGCCAGCCCTCTTCATTGAGTCTCAAAGCTTAGAGTAATTAAAGGCTATTGTACTCCGTCTGCGGGAAAGAAACTGACTGGTCTTAGGTGTAATTTATTCGGAATACAATTAATCTTCAATTACTATTCCTGTGCTTAACTATGCATAAGAACATGTGAAGCCCTCCCAACATGAAAGCTATTGTTTGGGGAATCTCTAAGGTCAAAGAGCCATTTTAAATATACCATACTTTGCTGAACTCAGGGGAATATTAACTTATAAAATACATTATTTTGATTAGATATGTAGCGATCGTGTCGCATGCTAGATGCGCACAAACTCTACCGTAAATGCGCACACCGTGCGCCCGTGATGGCGAGTGTGCGCACGCACGGGAGGGTCTGTGCACGTGCAGCGGGCACACGCATGAGGTGCATATATGGCAATGTGCAGCGTGATATTTTTCTGACTTTGACAACTCTGACGCTGGTCAGGAGACATCAACACACCAAATCTAGACAGTGGCTTTCTCAAATAGCTCCTAATGTTTTCATGTCTTCCAACATTTGACTGATATAGGGATGGAGTCAATGGCCAATGTCTTTCTTTTATAAGTGGTACATTCCTTATTGGGATACAGTATGATGCAGAATTTTTGTTACAATTCCAAAATTAGTAGAATCTTGACTAAAAGCCATCTGATTCTCTCTTATCACCTGTAGGGCTCTCAGCTTCTGTTCTTTCAGAGTTTCACTATCTACAGTCTGAATTTCTTTCTACCAGGTTGCCTTGTTTAAAACAACGTGGCTACATACGGCAGTTACATATTGTTGACTTGCTTCCATTTTTAGGAAGATCAGTGGGTCTTATTTTTGTTGTTCTCCCTGAGTCTCAGTCTCTATTCTCAAGGTATTGTAGTTTAATGTCTCCATATGGCCACTTCTATTACATTGAAGGGGCCATATGAGCTCCTTTTCTCTGTCTGCCATATCTGTTTGAGTTGGAGATTTGGTGTTTTTTAAAGTTGCAAAATTGTGTGCACATTTCTGCCATCCCCATTTTTAATTCTTCTATTTGGCCTTTCAATGTTTGAAGAAAGTCAATGAAAGGAGTTTCGCCATTTTGTACTGACGGTTCTTTTGACAACAAGATGTTCCTTAGATTTTAATAATGTGCTTCCAATGGGTGCTTTGTTTCTTTGAAACCTGACATTTCAGGAAAAGCTATCTCCCAAATCAGGTTGCACCTTATGACCTAAGAATGAATGATCTTAAGGTTGGTACACACTGGCCGATATATCGGCCGTTCAATAGACCGGCCGATATATCGCGGGTCCGTCGGCCAGTGTGTATGGGTGATATGTCTGTGAACTTCATCGTTCACAGACATATTGCGTCAGCCCCGCAGCACAGCCGACGGTCAATATATCTACCGATATATTGGCGCATCGCTGTGTGTGTACGGGCGACCAGCCAGCCGCCTGTACACATGCTGCGGTGGTCGGCAGTGATTGACAGCTGAACTGGGCGGGCATGTGTACACGCCCGCCCAGTTCATGACTTCAGTCCCCGACGGATCGGGAAGTGTGTATGCACAGCACACTGCCCGATCCGTCCATAGATATATCTCCAGATAAATTGATCTGCAGATACATCTATCAGTGTGTACCCACCTTAAGAATGAATGATCTAAGAATGAATGATCTGGCAATTGCATTCTTAGTAGCCACAATTGTGTCTTTACATGTTTGACATTAGATTCCTCAATAAATTGATTTATCAAGTAAAGAATATCCATATTCTTTACTTCAGCATTATCTAGAGCTTGTAAATCCTCTTGTAGGCTCAGAAATAATCTTCCACAGTTTCTACTATTTGTTGCTTCCAGACATAAAACTTCATTTTCAGTTCAGAAATGATGGTAGTCTTGAATGTAGTCATTAAGTATTGTAGAATCATGATCCAACTTTTGTCTCTCTTCTAAAGGCCAAGAAGTTACTTCTCTGAGACCTGAGCCCTTAAATTGCTCAATGAGGATCTCTAATTGTTGCTAATCTGTAAGTGGATATAGACCAAATATACACCGCATATTTTTAAATTCCATCAGAGTATTATTTGTGTCTATCAGCCTGCCCCCCTTTCACTCTGGATCCAGCAGCAGTCGGAGCTGAGGCCGAACATCAGGCGGCAGGACAGAGAAAGCCTGAGGTGACAGTATGTATAATTGCATTACATTAACTTAAGAGCTCAGTATGAGTTGCTGGCATCCTCAATCACTCACTTACCTCCGCTGCAGACAGAAGTCAGACTGTGGACCTCCCTCATGGTACATGTAGTCTCCCCATTACCTGATACCCTGCAGTCCCCCCCGCCTACCTGTGCCTGCCCCCGCTCAGGTAATAAAGTAGTACTCTTTTCTCCCTCTGCCTTGGAAGAGATTGGTCAAATATGCTTATGCTGGATGGCTGATGGGAAATGTAGTTCTCAGCCTGAGCAGTATCGTGTTGCTGGGTGAGCAAAGAACTCACACTCCCAGAATGAACCACACCAAGGAGAGGAAAAGACAGTGTACTGAGGTCGGCGCCCGCTGCTACCGTTGCTAGGATACCGCTTTATCTGCAGGTGAGACGTGCTACCTTCTTGCTGTGCCTGTCACAGAGTGCTGTCTGGGGGAGTTTGATCGGCGTCACCCGCGGTATGCAGCCAGAGTGTGTGGAGGCATGGAGGCGCCTCTAGGAAATCCGCCACTGGGTAATTGTCATAAAGTAGCTTATGTGCCGCAGAGTACCGTGCTTAGCGGTGCATAATAAAGTAATAGTGCAGCTGCAAGGTGGTCAGGCCAGCTGACAATTTCTTAACTGTACGCAGTACCGGTCCGTACCGCCATACTTGCAGCACTGAATTCTCTACACCAGTGGTCTCCAACCTTAACTGGGGTGTGAGCTACTTTCGGAAAGTAACATTTCTGAAAGCGCTACCCCCAATGCGCATGAGTTCCTGCGAAAGTGGATGTGGCCTCACCACTTCAAGGTTCCCCCCCCCTGCGTAGTGCCAGATACACCAATAATGCCCCCAGCAGTGCCAGATACACCAATAATGCCCTTCAGCAGTGCCAGATAAGTGCCAGATACACCAATAATGCCCTTCAGCAGCAGAGGCATAACTAGGGATTTTGGAGCCCAGGGCAAGATTTAAAATGCCCCCCCCCCCCAAAAAAAAAAGCACACAAAAAGAGGCATGTGCGCGCGCCAAAAAAATGGGCGTGGCCGCGCTCCAGAAGGGGTGTGGCCACTGAAAATGGCCCACAGTGCCAGTTACATTGCCCCACAGTGCCAGATACAATGCCCCACAGTGCCGGATACATGCCCCGCAGTGCCAGATACATGCCCACAGTGCCAGTTACATTGCCCAACAGTGCCAGTTACATTGCCCCACAGTGCCAGTTACATTGCCCCACAGTGCCAATTACATTGCCCCACAGTGCCGGTTACATTGCCCCACAGTGCCAGATACAATGCCCCACAGTGCCAGATACATGCCCCACAGTGCCAGTTACATTGCCCCACTGTGCCAGATACATGCCCCACAGTGCCAGTTACATTGCCCCACTGTGCCAGATACATGCCCCACAGTGCCAGTTACATTGCCTCACTGTGCCAGATACATGCCCCACAGTGCCAGTTACATTACCCACTGTGCCAGATACATGCCCCACAGTGCCGGATACATTGCCCCACTGTGCCAGATACATGCCCCACAGTGCCAGTTACATTGCCCCACTGTGTCAGATACATGCCCCACAGTGCCAGTTACATTTCCCCACTGTGTCAGATACATGCCCCACAGTGCCAGTTACATTGCCCCACTGTGCCAGATACATGCCCCACAGTGCCAGTTACATGCCCCACAGTGCCAGATACATGCCCCACAGTGCCAGGCCCCACTCAGTGCCAGTAACATGCCCCATTTGGTGCCAGATACATGCCCCACTGTGCCTGTGCCCCCCCCCCCCCCCCGTTCACTCACCGGCCGCTTATGTGAGGTGGGGAGAGCGCAGCGCAGCGCCTCTCCTTCCCCTCACCGCCTCTCCTTCCCCTCACCGCTCCATCCAGGTCTCCCGTCCCGTCTCCGGCGGCTGTGTCTGGCGCCGGTTCGCTAGCCAATCAGAGCTCGCGGACCGGCAGCCATTCAGGAGCCGGTCCGCAAGCTCTGATTGGCTAACGCCGGAGACCGGACAGAGCAGCGCTGCTGGCAGCGCTGCTAGTGCTGGCAGCAGCGGTGAGGGGAGGGAGAGACGCTGCGCTCTCCTCCCCTCACATTTAGGGTTGACGGGGGCGAGTGGGGCATGATGCCCTGGCCGGCGGCGGCGCCCCCCTCTCTTGGGCCTGCCAAGGCGCCCAGGGCACGTGCCCCACTCGCTCTACCCTAGATACGCCTCTGTTCAGCAGTGCCAGATACACCAATAATGCCCTTCAGCAGTGCCAGATACACAAATAATGCCCCTCAGTGTCATATCACCGCCGCGGCTGCCGGGCTTGTCCCTCCGAGGCTGCTGGCTGCCCGGGCGGCCGTCCCCGCTGGCGGCCTCTGCCTTCCGGCGCTCCGTCCGGCGCCCATAGTGAGGACGTCGCGGGTGCGCCCGACGCTCACTGGGGACGGGTGACGTCATCAGCGCCTCTCCAATCGGGTGCTGGCGGGAAGTACAAATTCAGATGCCGGGCAGAGCTCCGGCGCCTGAGTATCATCGCTACTACTGCTGTACCTGTGATCTCCAGACCTCCGTGCCTCAGCATTTCCGTGCCTCAGCACCTCTGTGCCTCAGCATCTCCGTGCCTCAGCATCTCCGTGCCTCAGCACCTCCGTGCCTCAGTATCTCCGTGCCTCCAGCACCTCCGTGCCTCAGCATCTCCGTGCCTCAGCATCTCCGTGCCTCAGTATCTCCGTGCCTCCAGCACCTCCGTGCCTCAGCACCTCCGTGCCTCAGCATCTCCGTGCCTCAGCACCTCCGTGCCTCAGCACCTCCGTGCCTCCAGCACCTCCGTGCCTCAGCACCTCTGTGCCTCCAAGCACCTCAGCATCTCTAAGCGCCTCAGCGCCTTCAAACACCTCAGTACCTCTTGCATTTCAGTGCCTCTAGCACCACAACACCACTCACAGCGAGCTTTGGGTACTCTCCACCAATTCATCAGCACCTTTACAAATCTTGTCTTTCAGGAGACCTTCAAGCCCACCCGTACCTTCTGCCTACCGTCCGAATCCTGCATGAGGGAGACCTACATCCGGCCTTCTCTTCTGCGACCCAGTAGCGGTTCCTCTTCCCGGTCACCGGAAGAAACCCCGAGTCCACAACACTTCCAAACCAGGTCAGTGATAGAATACTCAGGCCACATGGACCCGGGGGATCGGAACACAGAGTCGAGCGCCATCCAAAGTTTGGCTTCCCGAGTTCAGACTCAAGAGGCGACACAGGGCCAGGTGATGCAATATCTCCAGGAATTGTCCGGCCGATTGGATCAAATTCAAGTATCCCTAGCTTCCGTAATTCCGGTTCCAGTTCCCGTAACTGCTCCAGTTGCTGTTTCCAGTAATGCTCAACCTCCGGCTGGTACTAGGTCTCGTCTTCAGCTTCCTACTCCTTCCCGCTATAATGGAAACCCAAAGAATTGCCGTGGTTTTCTAAATCAGTGCGAGGTGCACTTCGAGCTTCTCTCTCACAATTTCCCTACGGATCGCTCTAAAGTAGCGTATATCATTTCCCTGCTCGAAGGGTCAGCGTTGGATTGGGTGTCTCCGTTATGGAAACGATCTGATCCCATGATTTCCAACTACACCAACTTCATCACGTCCTTTCGAAGAATCTTCGACGAGCCCGGCAGGATGACTACTGCTTTCTTCCGACTTGCTCCGTGTTCGTCAGGGCTCCCGCCCCGTGGGTCTGTACGTGGTTCATTTCCAGACCATTGCCTCTGAACTTCGCTGGAATAATGACGCTCTGAGGGCTGCCTTCTGGAACGGTCTCTCCGACCGGCTGAAAGATGAGTTGGTTACTAGGGATCTGCCTGATCCGTTAGAAGAGTTGATCTCCCTTTGCGTCAAGGTGGATCTTCGGATGCAGGAGCGTGGAAGAGAACGTAGCCGTTCAGATCGTCCCAGGTTCCGGCATTCTACTCCTAGACCGGCGGCTGTGCTCAGCTCGGACGAACCCATGCAAGTTAACCGATCCCGACTGTCTCCGGAGGAACGACAGCGTCGTCGTGAGGGTAAACTTTGCCTTTACTGTGGAGCCGCAGATCATTTCCTCAAGTTTTGTAAATCCCGTCCGGGAAACGGGCAGGCCTAGCTTGTTCCGGAGGAGTCAAGTTGGGGGTCACGACTAAATCTTCTCCTATTTTGGATTGTTTGCTTCCTGTGTCTTTAATCACCAATTCAGTTTCCAAGTCTTGCGAGGCCCTGTTGGATTCCGGAGCTGCGGGGAATTTCGTTTCTTCCTCCTGTGTCCAAAGCATGGATTTAAAGGTACGGCCTATCGAGCGGCCTATTTCGTTGACGGCTATCAACGGTACTAGAATTTCCAAGGGTCTCATAACGTGGCGCACGGAGCCAGTTAAGCTGCAGGTCGGGGCTTTACATCAAGAATGTCTGGAACTCTTGGTGATTCCGGAAATGCATCACGATCTGGTCTTTAGAATGCCTTGGCTCAAAATTCATAATCCCCACATTGACTGGAAGTCTTCTCAAATTCTGTCTTGGAGTCCTTTTTGTCATGCTAACTGTCTCACTCCCATTTGTCCGCTCCGTGTTTCTTCTAAGTCGGATGAAGAGCATATTCCGAAGGCGTATCAAGGGTTCAAGGATGTGTTTTCGGAACAGGCGGCTGATCAGTTACCACCTCATAGGCCTTGGGACTGCCCTATTGACCTTATCCCAGGGAAGATGCCACCCCGTGGCCGCACATATCCTCTGTCACTTCCCGAGACTCAAGCTATGTCGGACTATATTAAGTCCAATCTGCTCAAGGGATTCATTCGCCCCTCTTCCTCCCCTGCTGGAGCGGGCTTCTTTTTCGTGAAGAAGGAGGACGGGGGGTTGAGACCATGTATCGACTACTGCGGTTTAAACGATATCACCATCAAGAATAAATACCCCTTGCCACTAATCACAGAATTATTTGATAGGGTTCGTGGCGCCCGCGTTTTCTCCAAACTCGACTTGAGGGGAGCTTATAATCTTATACGCATCCGAGAAGGGGATGAATGGAAGACCGCCTTCAATACCCGGGATGGGCATTACGAATACCTGGTGATGCCGTTTGGCCTTAGTAATGCTCCTGCTGTCTTCCAGGGATTCGTCAACGAAATCTTCCGAGACATGTTATATCAAAGTGTTGTGGTATATTTAGACGACATACTGATTTTTTCCAAAGATCTTGTTGAACACAGGACTCAAGTCAAAGAAGTGCTCCACCGTTTACGAGAGAATCATCTCTATGCTAAGTTCTCCAAATGTACCTTTGAAGTAACATCAATTCCGTTCCTCGGTTATATCATCTCGGGGACGGAGCTTCGCATGGATCCGGAGAAGCTCTCTGCCATTCGTGACTGGACTCAGCCTCTCTCTTTAAAAGCAATACAAAGATTCCTGGGCTTTGCGAATTACTACAGGAAATTTGTTAGGGGTTTCTCCACCATTGTTGCGCCCATTACTGCCTTGACGAGAAAGGGCTCTAATCCGAGTTTCTGGCCTTCCGAAGCCATTGAGGCTTTTTCCCACTTGAAGTCAGCTTTCATGTCCGCTCCAGTTCTCCAACAACCAAATTTCGATGAACCTTTCTTCCTAGAAGTTGACGCATCTTCGGTGGGAGTTGGGGCCGTTCTCTCTCAGTACTCCTCAGATAAGAAATTACATCCGTGTGGCTTCCACTCTCGTAAATTCTCTCCGGCCGAACGAAATTACACTATTGGAGACCAGGAACTTTTGGCAATTAAATCTGCCTTGGAAGAGTGGAGATATCTCTTAGAAGGGGCCAAACATGTGATTACCATTTACACGGATCACAAAAATTTGTTGTATATCAAATCCGCACAATGCTTGAATCCTCGCCAAGCGAGATGGGCACTTTTCTTTACTCGATTTTCTTTTGTTATCAAGTACCGGGCCGGGACTCTCAATATTAAAGCGGATGCGCTGTCCCGTTCACAAATTTCCACAGACGAGGATGATTCCTTCGAGCAGAGTTTAATTCTAAATCCAATTTCTGTCTCTGCTGCTTCAACTACTCCAGCTCCTTCTCCTGGAAGAATGTCCGTACCAGCTAGATTCCGGTCGAGAATACTACAGTGGGCCCATATCTCCAAGTTTTCCGGTCATCCCGGCGCCCAGAAGATGTACAAGTTTCTGCAAAGATCTTACTGGTGGGACACCATGAGGAAGGATGTACAGGATTACGTTAATTCTTGTCCACAGTGTACACAACATAAATCTCCTCGTCTACCTCCAGCTGGGTTGCTTCATCCTCTGCCCATTCCTATGAAACCCTGGACTCACATTTCCATGGACTTCATCACTGACTTGCCCTGTTCCAAAGGTTGCAACACCGTCTGGGTGATCGTCGACCGTTTCTCGAAGATGGCGCACTTCGTTCCATTGACTGGTCTGCCGACAGCTCCTAAACTAGCTCTACTATTCATCCGCGAACATTTCCGGTTACATGGGTTACCTCAGGAAATAGTCTCTGATCGAGGGGTACAGTTCACCGCAAGGTTTTGGAAAGCCCTCTTCTCGGCCCTACAGATTAAACTTAAGTTTTCATCCGCTTATCATCTCCAAACGAATGGACAAACGGAACGAGTCAATCAAGATCTAGAGACTTTCCTTCGCCTTTATCTCTCCCCTTCACAGGACAACTGGGTGGAGTTGTTACCTTGGGCGGAGTTTGCCCCTAACCATTCATTTCATTCTTCCACTGGTGAGTCTCCGTTCTTCGTCAACTATAGGTTCCATCCACGAGTTCCGGAGTTACCAAGTCTTCCGACAGAAGAGGTTCCAGCTGTAACATCCACTCTACTACACTTCAGACAAATTTGGTGGAGGATTCATGCTAGTCTTAAAAAGGTTTCTGTCCGATACAAGTTCTTCGCTGATAAGAAACGACGAGCCGCTCCTCAATACAAGGTTGGTGATAGGGTATGGCTGTCCACACGTAATCTCTGGTTGAAGGTACCCACTATGAAGTTTGCTCCAAGATTCATCGGTCCTTACCCTGTGCTACAAGTCCTGAATCCTGTGGTCTGTAAGTTGGGTTTACCTTCTCACCTACGTATTCCAAATGCCTTCCATGTTTCTCTTCTTTGTCCTCTCGTCCTTAATCGTTTTCATTCAAAGTCCTCTAGCCCGCCTCAGTGGAAGCTGAAATAGGAACAGACTTCGAGATCAAAACAATTCTAGACTCTCGTTACCTTCACAAGAATCTGCAATATCTGGTGGAATGGAAAGGGTACGGTCCTGAGGAGAGAAGTTGGATAAAGGCTTCTGAGGTTTCGGCTCCTCGACTAATCCGGATTTTCCATCCTAGACATCCTACGAAACCAGGAAAGTGTCCAGGGGCCACTCCTAGAGGAGGGGGTACTGTCATATCACCGCCGCGGCCGCCGGGCTTGTCCCTCCGAGGCTGCTGGCTGCCCGGGCGGCCGTCCCCGCTGGCGGCCTCTGCCTTCCGGCACTCCGTCCGGCGCCCGTAGTGAGGACGTCGCGGGTGCGCCCGACACTCACCGGGGACGGGTGACGTCATCAGCGCCTCTCCAATCGGGTGCTGGCGGGAAGTACAAATTCAGACGCCGGGCAGAGCTCCGGCGCCTGAGTATCATCGCTACTACTGCTGTACCTGTGATCTCCAGACCTCCGTGCCTCAGCATTTCCGTGCCTCAGCATTTCTGTGCCTCAGCACCTCCGTGCCTCAGCATCTCCGTGCCTCAGCACCTCCGTGCCTCAGTATCTCCGTGCCGCCAGCACCTCCGTGCCTCAGCATCTCCGTGCCTCAGTATCTCCGTGCCTCCAGCACCTCCGTGCCTCAGCATCTCCGTGCCTCAGCACATCCGTGCCTCAGCACCTCCGTGCCTCCAGCACCTCCGTGCCTCAGCACCTCCGTGCCTCAGCACCTCCATGCCCCAGCACCTCCGTGCCTCAGCACTTCCGTGCTTCAGCACCTCTGTGCCTCCAAGCACCTCAGCATCTCTAAGCGCCTCAGCGCCTTCAAACACCTCAGTACCTCTTGCATTTCAGTGCCTCTAGCACCTCAGTGCCTCTAGCACCACAACACCGCTCACAGCGAGCTTTGGGTACTCTCCACCAATTCATCAGCACCTTTACAAATCTTGTCTTTCAGGAGACCTTCAAGCCCACCCGTACCTTCTGCCTACCGTCCGAATCCTGCATGAGGAAGACCTACATCCGGCCTTCTCTTCTGCGACCCAGTAGCGGTTCCTCTTCCTGGTCACCGGAAGAAACCCCGAGTCCACAACACTTCCAAACCAGGTCAATGATACTCAGCAGTGCCAGATACACAAATAATGCCCCCCAGCAGTGCCAGACACACAAATAATGCCCCTCAGCAGTGCCAAATACACAAATAATGCCCTTTAGCAGTGCCAGATACACAAATAATGCCCCTACCAGTGTCAGATACAATGCCCTTACCAGTTTCAGATACAATGCCCCCCACAGTGCCAGATACAATGCCACCCAAAGTGGCAGATACAGTGCCCCAATGCCAGATACAATGCCCTCACAGTGCCAGATACAGTGCCCCCCACAGTGCAAGATACAGTGCCCCCACATTGCCAGATACAGTACCCCCACAGTGCCATATACAATGCCCCCCTCCCCGCAGTGCTCACCGCTGCTGGTGCTGGTGCTGCTCCTCCTGTATGAGGGACAGAAGAGGAGGACAGCGCAGTGCACGCCTCTCCTGTGCTGTCCGGAGAAGGTGGCAGAGTCTCCGGCGGCGCCGCAGCGGCGGGCATTTGAAATATGGCGCCGGTAAGTGAGCCAATCAAAGTTTGCGGTCCGGCAGCCAATCAGGTGCTGTCGCTGCCGATCCTCGAGTTCTGATTGGCTGACAGCCGGCACCATAGTGAAAATGAAGGGAAGAGGAGTGCCAGTGACTTGCCAAGCCATCCGCTTGCGAGCTACCGAAAATACTACGGTGAGCTACCGGTAGCTTGCGAGCGACGGGTTGGCGATCACTGCTCTACACAGTCCTAAATTATACAAACAGAAGTATACTGCGCTTCAGTGGCAGCAACTCAAGCCCAACCCAAGGGACACCCCCCCCCCCCCCCCAATAGATCCGAAATATAAAATAAGGGTAGGCTAAAGAGCTCTGTCCTTAACATTTTAGTCTGTGTGGATGGTATTTTCCAAGTTCAAGTGAGGGAATGTGTTTCACCATTGTACGTGTGGCAAAGGAAAGAAAATGAGGAAAATAGTGTAATCCTGATGGAGGACCTTATTCAGCAAGAATTGCAATTTCTGCTAAAAAAGCAGTTGCTGCGATCAAATAGTTGCCGGCCAGAAATAGAGAAAAAACGCCTATTGCAGATATTGCGATTGTAAAACCATATGCATTTACCGGAACATCGAAAATTTTTCCCATCTGCGCCAGTCAAAGGTGTCCACAATTCTTGCGATGCAAGAGGCTGGAAGTGCTCATCGCTGACTCAGTTCTTCCTCAAAAATGCCTGGACACGCCTGCGTTTTTTCTGACAAACCCAGAAAAGGGCAGTTTTCCGCCCAAAGATGCCGGCTTCCTGTCAGTCAACCAGCATCTGCATTGCGATCACGATCTGTTCGCAATTTCTGTCGCTATTTTTTCTTGTGCCTGCAGCTGTTTGATAATCAGCCGGATTGCGAAACGCAAAGTTTGCAATTCTTACTGAATAAGGTCCTTAATCATGATAGAGAAACCTCACATTGTATTCAAAATCCCCTTCAAGAGGTGAAATATAGAACCTGAGGGGTTTCTCTTTGTCTTCCTCTTATACAGGCTGTTTTTTGTGTTATCCTCGGTTACCAGTTTTTCACAAATATGAATCAAATGAAAGGGTCATGGTGTGATATTAACCAGACATCGATGTTAAAGTGTCCACAATAAAGCAAGCATACCACTCAATGTGGCATTTTTTATGATGAGGAGATTTGAATGCAGATATTAACAGCAGCGGATCCAGGGAGGGGCGATCTGGGTGTTCGTCCCCAGTAACACACACCGGCAATCCCCACCCACTTACTGATATTTATAAAAATGGCAGGCGCCGCAATAGCACAAGCAGTCTCCCATTGCTTACGTTTGTAATGCCAGACCTCTAGCAGCTGACTCTGAAGAACTGGAGGACTGTATAATTCTCAGCCTGATTGGCCGGACAAAGTGTTAGTCAGTCTATTTGGCATCATCTCACGGGGAGGTGACTGTAGCCAGAACCGGCATGCACTGTATGTACTAGTGCTGGATGGAGTTATTCTAACCCTGACAGCAACGTTGTCACCGCTGACACCCGTCTGTAATTAGCCGGAGGCGGGGGCAGGCACGGAGAGTGCTGGGACAGTGTGATTGCTTACCTCAGCAGGAAGCTCCGACTTCCACTCCAAAGCCAGACTGAATGTAGCGGGTCAGGATGTAGCGTCAGCTGGACAAGGCACTCTCCATCAGAGGAAAGAACTGTGGTGGTCATTCCGAGTTGTTCGCTCATTGCCGATTTTCGCTATACTGCGATTAGTCGCTTACTGCGCATGCGCTTAGTTATTTTACACAAAAGTTAGGTATTTTACTCACGGCATAATGAAGCTTTTTCATCGCTGTGCTGATCGTAGTGTGATTGACAGGAAGTGGGTGTTTCTGGGCGTAAACTTGACGTTTTATGGGAGTGTGGGGAAAAACGCAGGCGTTCGAGTTGCAAAACGCAGGAGTGGCTGGAGAAACGGGGGAGTGGCTGGGCGAACGCTGGATGTGTTTGTGACGTCAAACCAGGAACGAAAAGGACTGAGCTGGTCGCAATGGCTGAGTAAGTCTGGAGCTACTCAGAAACTGCGGGGTAATCGTTACGAGAAAATCAGGGAAGCTTTCGTTAGCAATTCTGCTATGCTAAGATACACTCCCAGCAGGCGGCGGCTTAGCGTGTGCAATGCTGCTAAAAGCAGCTAGCGAGCGAACAACAAGGAATCACCCCCCGTGTGCACTGGACAAAAGCTTGCCATAGTAGATAGAGAACCACTTTTCGTCAAACTTGACAGGTGCCATGCCTCTTTTTATTGTTCCCACCCCCTTTTAATTGTGTTTGATATAAAACTGATATCAAATGATATAAAACTGATACCAAATAATAATTGATTTGCTATTAAGAAAAAAATTTAATCCCTTAGACAATCAGTGCATATATTAAATGGCTAACTGACAAAAGCTGAATTCTGGGGTTTAACACAGTGTAATATGCCTTTTTCATCAGCTTTTTTTCGGTTAGCCATTTAATATATGCGCTGATTGTCTCAGGGATGACATTTTTTTCTTAATAGCAAATCAATTATTATTTGATATCCGTTTTATATCTTGACGTGCAACAGTTCATTCATTGTATATATGGTTAAGTGCCCGTGTAGACTATGCTATATTGGGAAGACTGTTCATACTTTTAAAAAGGGCGTGACCTTACACCGAACGGCAATTAGAGCTGCACTTAATGACAAGTCCTCGGAATAACCACTGGCTAGACACTTTGCTGTTTGTAAACACAGCATGGGATAAATTTACTAAGGTGGGAGATTTTAGAACTGGTGATGTTGCCCATAGCAACCAATCAGATTATATCTATTATCTGCTAGAAGCAGCTAGATAAATAGTAAGTAGAATCTGATTGGTTGCCATGGGCAACATCACCAGTTCTAAAAATCTCCCACCTTAGTAAATTTACCCCCATGTCTAGTTTCAGACACGTAATCTCCTATATAATAGCCCAGATCTGTCACTCTGTGACTGTGTGGATAACGCTGGGCGTGGCTAGGAGCTCTCATTGGGTTAGCAGCAGGTCTATCACACCCAGTCCACAGCTGATTGGGCGAGAAACGCCCTCCCACACAGGTTACATCCAATGGGAGGCTTTGCCCTTTGGCTGCTGTGTGTTCCCAGAGCAGGATTAACAATGTGGCTGATGGAGCTGCAGCTCCAGGTCCACACCCCAAAATAGGCCCACTGCATCTGCAGCAACATACCCTCCAACAATTTACACATACAAATCGTTAAAAATTCGAAAAGCGGGCGTGGCCACTGGTACAGTGACGTGGCCAGCCCCTTTTCCTATACTTTCAATGGAACTTTGAAGAGCCAAAAATCGGTACAGACCATTAAAAAAGGTACTGTACCCGCCATAAAGGTACGGTTGGAGGATATGCCACTGCATCTGCAGCAAGTCTCTGCGCCGTCTGCCTGCCCCCTCTGGCATCAACAATCCCCACTCCCTAGCCGCGGTGCAAGTGGAACAAAAGCTGCTGTGGTCACCGGCATAGATGTGTATGAAATCCGTGCAGCGGAAGGCTTTCATAGCCGCATACTCTCTGAGCCCCGGAGCCTCCTCTGCGCGTGATGTCACAGAAGTGCCTCCCTGCCACAGCCACGCCCAGATCCCCGAGATGACTAATGTAATGTGGATAGAGTGGGTGATATCGTGGAGGGTAATGTCTAGACGCTGAATCAGTGTAAAAGGTGACAGTGCTGTGCAGTGCAGCGGGTGTGCAGTGTCACTCATACTGCACAGCACTCTCACCTTTTACATTGATTCAGCGAGTCAGTCAGTTCTGCTAGCCATTCACTATTGTTAGCACCGGTGTCCCAACGCGCCGCATTACAGGGAAGTAGATGCACTCAATAAACTACAGCTCCCAGCAGCCCTTAGAGCCAAAACATTCCGGTGCTAAGGCCTGCTGGGAGCTGTAGTTTATTGAGTGCATCTTCTTCCCTGTAATGCGGCGCGGTGGGACACCGGCGCTAACAATAGTGACTGGCTGCTGGCTGCTGTGCGAGTCTCCGGGAGAGCCACTGCCAAAGGGAGGACAGCAGCTTAGCTGCTTACAGCAGGAGAAGCATTACCCGCCCCTCCTACACTTGCAGTACCCCCATCCGCGGTACCCACACACACACCCCTCCACTACCAGCGGTGGCTCCGGACCCGCTACCCTACCCATAGCACCCCCGCATCTGCCCCTCCCCCACCCACTGCACCCGCCCCTCTCCCACCCAGGGCACCCCCCCACCCATGGTGCCTCCAGACCCCCACCAGTGACGTGCAGTGGGGTGAGGCAGAGTTTTGACTGTATAAAGTATATCAAAAATACAAAGATTATGTTTTAAATATCTTCTTTGCATTATTCTAATAATTTTTATAGCCAAAACTCTGGAGTAGAAATTCTATGGCAGGTGTGGCAGTGCTTCACCTGGCTAACTTTTCTGCACATCTCTGATCAAAACTCGCCAAACTTCCAGGAGTTTATAGTGCTGCACCTGTGTATAATGCCCAGATGTACGCTTTGGCTCATATATTGCATGTAAATTTGCCTCTGATACTAGCCAGTGCCTCCTGAGCTATTTAGCTCACTGCACGTCCCTGACCCCCACCCACGCACCTGCCCCTCCCCAACCCATGGCACCACCGCACCAGCCTCTCCCCCACCCGCGGCACCCCCGCTACCACTTAACCATCGCACGCCCTTTGTCCCTGCAATATTTAACTACTCACACAATTATGATTGGAAGTAATACTCCATATAATACAAATATTGCACGCTACAAGGACGTGCAAGGATTAAGGGGGCGTAGCCCCTTACGACGGTGTGAAGAGCGCCCGTAGGGCGCGATGAATCACCCACTTATTGATCATGTCCCAGAGAACAAACGTAGGGGTGATCAGAGCAGCAGAGCCAAGCCCAGGAACTTTTCAGGGGGAGTGGACTAATCACAAGAGGTGTGGCCATGCACACTTATAACAAAATACAGAATACATTTTATTTTAAATGCCTCCCTGGAAACACTGCAGTCCAGCACACAGCAGCGTTTACACAGCTGAGGAGAAGAGCTGCAGCTGCTGCCAGTTAAGGGGGACCTGGTCCCCCACTGGGTCCCTCCATCACACCTGGGCATGGGTAATTAGTTCCTCCCTCCCACTCCCCCCCCCCACCCCCCCCTCTGCGCAACTGGGGGGAATAGATGTAAAAGCCTATTACAACTAGAGTCCAAATTGATTCACATTTTGGACATGGTGAAACCTAGAGTTCGCAACGATCATTTGAATTTGAATATATTCTTGAACTGAAATAGTTAAATTTTACTAGATTTTGCTACTGATTTATTTGAAAGGCTACTTTTGTATTGTAATATTGTTTGAAAATATGTTTCCACTGATATGAGACCAGTTACTGCTTTATCCATTTTATTATTATTGAATAGTTATTTGATTCAATTCTGGCTCAGTCATGCTGGGGTCCACCTTAAATGTAAATATATATATTACTGAGTGGTCTAACTATTGTGGCCCTGAGCGATACTGATCCAAGCTATAGATATAGTCTGTGGGGTTTGTGTTTCATTGTGCACAAGCAACACTGGGTGTGGCAACCAGGGATGTGACGTTGGGTGGGCTGTGCTGGAGATCGCACGCGGAAGTTCCCCCAGCGCTGCCGCCGTAATCCATGACTGTCCAGCCTCCTGTGTCTTTCTGTGGGTGCTATTTAAGGTTAGCACTATGGTTTCATTTTACTAAGATGGGAGTTCTATTTAAAATGGGAAGTTGCCCATAGCAACCAATGAGATTCTACTTCTCATTTATCTAGCTCCTTCTAGAAGCATACCTCCCAACATGACCCTCTCCAGGAGGGACACAATGCTCTGCTCCTGGACTTTTCACATCATTTCTGATTACTAGCACCTGTGTTGAACAGGTTAATAGATAAGAAAGGTGTTTCAGCACAGGTGCTGGCAATCATACATTAAGAGGGAAGTCCAGGAGCAGAACATTCTGTCCCTCCTGGAGAGGGTCATGTTGGGAGGTATGTAGAAGATAATAGATGGAATCTGATTGGTTTCTATTGGCAACATCCCATCTAAAATAGAACGCCCGTCTTAGTAAATTCACCCCTATGTCTTATTTCTGTTTGTACATGTTGCCTGACAAAGGGCATTAAAGCCCAAAAGCTTGCTGAGGAAACTGTCTTTGTTTTCTTTATGAGTCCAATAAGTGCAATTATCTGGAATGCTATATTTATTTATTAATGTTTTGATCTTTAATGTATGCATTCTGTAATTGGGTGCTGCGGATCCCTTGTGGCGCGATATAAATAAAGGATAATATAATAATAATAATAATATGTATACCATGGCTGCTGCTATTATTGAAGAAGGGTGCCAGACAACAGGACTGTTTGTAATATACATATATATATATATATATATATATATATATATGATAGCCCAGTTCACGGCACTCCTAATTCCCAAAGGCTTGTAGATTCCACAATGAATGGCCGGTGCCCTCCCTGGTTACAGCAAACGCTGTGTCCAAATGTAGAATGCAAAGTTGGGCGGCACTCACGGCACAGAAAAAAACAGACAAGCAAGTCTGAAAGTTGCGGTCAACGTTTCAATGTGTTTTATAACATTTTCGTCAGGATAAAAATGCAATGTTTTACTCACCCTTTTAACTCCGTCTGACGGTCCATGGCGCCTCCTGCAAGCCGCATCGCGTTCCGTCTAACTGATGACGTCATCACGAGGCGCCAGCCGCGGCGTCATGGAGAGTCCGGACCGGAGCACACAAAATCACCTGTGACAGACATAATTACAAAATTATAAACAAAAGTTACATGCAAAGCACACATTTAGACTCAAAGAAACAGTAGCAGTCACAGGAAAACAGTGATACTAAGAATAAACTATGTATCAACTTGAAGTAAAACAGAATACATCATAGTATATAACAATGGAAATGTTTGACCCATACTGTTTAAATGGGAGAGCTACACAAGACGCATGAATTGACACCCATCGAATAACAATAGTGACAGAGTGAAACATGTAATGGAGGAATAGATACATAAATAAAAATAAAAATGAAAATAAAAATTGAACTATAACAACAGCAACACAATACCAGGCTAATATTAATCAAAGAAGTTAATAGTAACTATGACAACAGTAGGCTGTCAATCATAGATGTATTACAGAAAAGCTGATAATCCAGCTTGTTCATTTAACCCTTTAGGGGATAGGGTATCCAGTATAAAGATCCACCTAGCCTCAGCTCTGAGTAGAATTTGAGCCCTATCTCCTCCTCGTTTTAATGGGGGGATATGATCAATAATTCGATGTCGCAAAACAGCGACAGAATGTTTGGCCTGCAAGAAATGTCTTGCGACAGGTTGGTCACTTCGACCAGAAGAAATAGCAGCCCTGATGGAGGCACGGTGTCCGGCCATCCGTTCTTTGAACATACACTCCGTTTTCCCCACATAGTGGAGACCACACGGGCAGCTCAGTATATATACTACAAATTTAGTAGTGCAAGTGACACGATGTTTGATTTTAAATTTCTTCCCCGTGAAGGGATGATAAAAGGAATCGCCTGTCAGCATGTGGCTGCATGTAGTGCAGCCCAAGCATTTGAAACAACCTGGACAGGAGGACTTGAGAAAAGTGGTTGTAGGAGTTTTTTTGGGTATACTTTCTACATTGGTTTTAACAATGAAGTCACAAATATTTTTGCCTCTGCGGTAAGCTGGCATGATCCGTGTATTAGGCTGAAGGCCAATTTTCTTATCAGTTTGTATGATAGGCCAAAATGTTTTAGTGATTTTACTGATTTCGGGGCTCAGAGTGTTAAACTGATTAACCCAGATTAATCGATTGGTGTGATCAGTTTGTTTAACAGGATTTAGTGTAGCCTTTCTCGGTATTTTGAGTACTTTTTCTTTGATCGCTAATAAATCAAGTCGGTTATAGCCTCTCTGCACAAATTTAGTGATCATCTTATCACATTCCACAACTAGTTGGAATTCATCACTAATGATGCGTTTAAGGCGCAGCATCTGGGAATAAGGTAGTCCCTTACGTAATGAGATAGGGTGATGGCTAGATGACAATAACAGATTATTCCTATCAGTACTTTTGGTGAATAAAGAAGTACTAATTTGGCCATCTCGTATTGAAATTTGTACATCCAAAAAGTTGATACTTTCATCATGTATGGTGTACGTGAATTTAACCGGGGAGTCAGACATATTATGGGAGTCAAGTAGTGATTCGAGTACATTACGAGGTCCAGTCCACAGCAAAAGCAGGTCATCAATGTAACGCAGATATAACAGAACAAAAGGTTTAATTGTAACATTGGATAGGAACAACTCGTCCTCAACCAGCAACATGTAGCTGTTGGCGAATGAGGGCGAGACGTTGCTCCCCATGGAACAACCGGACAGCTGTAAATAAAAATTATTGTTAAATAAAAAGTAATTACGTTGTAAGGTTAACTGTAATAAATTCATAAACAACTCAATGTTAGGTCCTGAAAAAAAAGGATTATTACGGATTAGGATTTCAACAGCTTTGAGTCCTTCCATGTGAGGGATGCATGTATAAAGATTTTTAACATCGATGGTAGCCAATATGCAACAGTTTGGAACTGACTGGATAGTTGCAAGTTTGTTGAGAAGTGTTGTGGTGTCCTTAAGACAGTGATCAATTGATTGGATGCAGGGTTGCAGATAGTGATCTAGAAAGATGGATATTTTCTGGAACAGCGACCCTCTTGCCGAAATTATCGGGCGTCCTGGAGGAGTTTTGCTGTCTTTGTGTACTTTGGGTATTGAGTACAGTATTGGTACCACTGGAAATCTTGTAGTTAAAGCTTCAGACTGTGCTGGTGTTATGAAGCCGTCGCTAACTGCCTGGGACAAAACACTATCAAGTTCATTTTTAAAAGATGTAGTGGGATCAGAGGGTAACTTCCGATAGGTGGTATGATCTGCTAGTTGACGATCCAGCTCAGCTATGTAATCGTGAGTGTTTTGTATCACAAGGGCTCCCCCCTTGTCTGCCGGACGTATAACTATGTCATTATATTTGCTCAGATCATTGAGAGCTTGCCATTCACTCTTAGATAGATTAGAGTGAATGTGCTTAGCATGTTTGAACGTGCTTTGAACTTGGTGGTCCACTGTTCTGGAAAATACTTTGATCGATTTGTTCTGAGACACAGGATCGAATCTGGATTTAACCCGAAGAGCGGGGGGCAACGTCGTATGCATAGGAGGAGTTGGATGCTGTAAGAAATATTCTTTAAGGCGAAGTTGTCGCTCTAGTTTGAATTGTTCAATTTTCAAATTGAAGGGATCTGGTTTGGTGGTAGGGACAAAGTTCAGGCCTTTAGATAATACTTGTAATTCCATTGGAGAAAATTGTCGGTCAGATAAATTGAATATCATCTCCGTTTTGAGTAGGTTGTTTTTCTTTGTCGCCGACCTTTTGCACTGACCACCTCGCCGCGTGAATTGGCGCCTGGGTTTGTAGGTGCTGCTGGTGTACGGACCCCTAAAGGGGGTAAACCCTGACTGGGGCAAGGAATATCAGCTTCGCTAGCTGTTGCAGTACCCTCCGTAGAGGAATCAGTATCCAGGTGGTGTGCATTAAAGCGATTAAAGGGACGTCGCCTTGCTGGTCGTTTGGCAATCTGGGTGCCAGAGATCCAAGGATAAACCTGTCTCTTGGCATAATCGTTATTAACAATGTCCAGTTTATTCCGTTTATTCCTGATTTCATACAAACGGAATAAACTGGACATTGTTAATAACGATTATGCCAAGAGACAGGTTTATCCTTGGATCTCTGGCACCCAGATTGCCAAACGACCAGCAAGGCGACGTCCCTTTAATCGCTTTAATGCACACCACCTGGATACTGATTCCTCTACGGAGGGTACTGCAACAGCTAGCGAAGCTGATATTCCTTGCCCCAGTCAGGGTTTACCCCCTTTAGGGGTCCGTACACCAGCAGCACCTACAAACCCAGGCGCCAATTCACGCGGCGAGGTGGTCAGTGCAAAAGGTCGGCGACAAAGAAAAACAACCTACTCAAAACGGAGATGATATTCAATTTATCTGACCGACAATTTTCTCCAATGGAATTACAAGTATTATCTAAAGGCCTGAACTTTGTCCCTACCACCAAACCAGATCCCTTCAATTTGAAAATTGAACAATTCAAACTAGAGCGACAACTTCGCCTTAAAGAATATTTCTTACAGCATTCAACTCCTCCTATGCATACGACGTTGCCCCCCGCTCTTCGGGTTAAATCCAGATTCGATCCTGTGTCTCAGAACAAATCGATCAAAGTATTTTCCAGAACAGTGGACCACCAAGTTCAAAGCACGTTCAAACATGCTAAGCACATTCACTCTAATCTATCTAAGAGTGAATGGCAAGCTCTCAATGATCTGAGCAAATATAATGACATAGTTATACGTCCGGCAGACAAGGGGGGAGCCCTTGTGATACAAAACACTCACGATTACATAGCTGAGCTGGATCGTCAACTAGCAGATCATACCACCTATCGGAAGTTACCCTCTGATCCCACTACATCTTTTAAAAATGAACTTGATAGTGTTTTGTCCCAGGCAGTTAGCGACGGCTTCATAACACCAGCACAGTCTGAAGCTTTAACTACAAGATTTCCAGTGGTACCAATACTGTACTCAATACCCAAAGTACACAAAGACAGCAAAACTCCTCCAGGACGCCCGATAATTTCGGCAAGAGGGTCGCTGTTCCAGAAAATATCCATCTTTCTAGATCACTATCTGCAACCCTGCATCCAATCAATTGATCACTGTCTTAAGGACACCACAACACTTCTCAACAAACTTGCAACTATCCAGTCAGTTCCAAACTGTTGCATATTGGCTACCATCGATGTTAAAAATCTTTATACATGCATCCCTCACATGGAAGGACTCAAAGCTGTTGAAATCCTAATCCGTAATAATCCTTTTTTTTCAGGACCTAACATTGAGTTGTTTATGAATTTATTACAGTTAACCTTACAACGTAATTACTTTTTATTTAACAATAATTTTTATTTACAGCTGTCCGGTTGTTCCATGGGGAGCAACGTCTCGCCCTCATTCGCCAACAGCTACATGTTGCTGGTTGAGGACGAGTTGTTCCTATCCAATGTTACAATTAAACCTTTTGTTCTGTTATATCTGCGTTACATTGATGACCTGCTTTTGCTGTGGACTGGACCTCGTAATGTACTCGAATCACTACTTGACTCCCATAATATGTCTGACTCCCCGGTTAAATTCACGTACACCATACATGATGAAAGTATCAACTTTTTGGATGTACAAATTTCAATACGAGATGGCCAAATTAGTACTTCTTTATTCACCAAAAGTACTGATAGGAATAATCTGTTATTGTCATCTAGCCATCACCCTATCTCATTACGTAAGGGACTACCTTATTCCCAGATGCTGCGCCTTAAACGCATCATTAGTGATGAATTCCAACTAGTTGTGGAATGTGATAAGATGATCACTAAATTTGTGCAGAGAGGCTATAACCGACTTGATTTATTAGCGATCAAAGAAAAAGTACTCAAAATACCGAGAAAGGCTACACTAAATCCTGTTAAACAAACTGATCACACCAATCGATTAATCTGGGTTAATCAGTTTAACACTCTGAGCCCCGAAATCAGTAAAATCACTAAAACATTTTGGCCTATCATACAAACTGATAAGAAAATTGGCCTTCAGCCTAATACACGGATCATGCCAGCTTACCGCAGAGGCAAAAATATTCGTGACTTCATTGTTAAAACCAATGTAGAAAGTATACCCAAAAAAACTCCTACAACCACTTTTCTCAAGTCCTCCTGTCCAGGTTGTTTCAAATGCTTGGGCTGCACTACATGCAGCCACATGCTGACAGGCGATTCCTTTTATCATCCCTTCACGGGGAAGAAATTTAAAATCAAACATCGTGTCACTTGCACTACTAAATTTGTAGTATATATACTGAGCTGCCCGTGTGGTCTCCACTATGTGGGGAAAACGGAGTGTATGTTCAAAGAACGGATGGCCGGACACCGTGCCTCCATCAGGGCTGCTATTTCTTCTGGTCGAAGTGACCAACCTGTCGCAAGACATTTCTTGCAGGCCAAACATTCTGTCGCTGTTTTGCGACATCGAATTATTGATCATATCCCCCCATTAAAACGAGGAGGAGATAGGGCTCAAATTCTACTCAGAGCTGAGGCTAGGTGGATCTTTATACTGGATACCCTATCCCCTAAAGGGTTAAATGAACAAGCTGGATTATCAGCTTTTCTGTAATACATCTATGATTGACAGCCTACTGTTGTCATAGTTACTATTAACTTCTTTGATTAATATTAGCCTGGTATTGTGTTGCTGTTGTTATAGTTCAATTTTTATTTTCATTTTTATTTTTATTTATGTATCTATTCCTCCATTACATGTTTCACTCTGTCACTATTGTTATTCGATGGGTGTCAATTCATGCGTCTTGTGTAGCTCTCCCATTTAAACAGTATGGGTCAAACATTTCCATTGTTATATACTATGATGTATTCTGTTTTACTTCAAGTTGATACATAGTTTATTCTTAGTATCACTGTTTTCCTGTGACTGCTACTGTTTCTTTGAGTCTAAATGTGTGCTTTGCATGTAACTTTTGTTTATAATTTTGTAATTATGTCTGTCACAGGTGATTTTGTGTGCTCCGGTCCGGACTCTCCATGACGCCGCGGCTGGCGCCTCGTGATGACGTCATCAGTTAGACGGAACGCGATGCGGCTTGCAGGAGGCGCCATGGACCGTCAGACGGAGTTAAAAGGGTGAGTAAAACATTGCATTTTTATCCTGACGAAAATGTTATAAAACACATTGAAACGTTGACCGCAACTTTCAGACTTGCTTGTCTGTTTTTTTCTGTGCCGTGAGTGCCGCCCAACTTTGCATTCTATATATATATATATATATATATATATACATACACATTTACAGAGAACCCAGAATTACTAGGTAAATAATGGGGTTTTAGTTCATGAATTGTACAATGCATTTAAGCTTGCAGCCCACTTCACGGGACCTCATTTCACTGCAAGTCCTAGTCTATCACATACATTTTTCACTATGACCTATACATGAGGTCATAAAAAGCGAAATATATAAAAACAATTAAAGAGTAGAGTAAATGTGATTAAAAGAAAAACGACAGAAAGAATTTCTGTCCAGGTGAAAAATAATAAAAAAAGTATTAAAATCAACGTTGTGTGCCGTCTATTTTCTATTATTATATCATAATTTTGAGATAGGATCTACCTCCTTATCACTTAAAAAGTCTAATTACGAGGGACGTGCAGTCAGGGAAAGCAGTGCCTCCCCTGTCATTAATTATTAAAATAATACAAAGAAGATACTTATGACACATATTTTGTGTTATAAGTATATACTTTAGCCTTTGCATTATTTTAATAATTTTTTACCTACTAAAAACTAGAGATGAGCGGGTTCGGTTTCTCTGAATCCGAACCCGCCAGAACTTCATGTTTTTTTTCACGGGTCCGAGCGACTCGGATCTTCCCGCCTTGCTCGGTTAACCCGAGCGCGCCCGAACGTCATCATGACGCTGTCGGATTCTCGCGAGGCTCGGATTCTATCGCGAGACTCGGATTCTATATAAGGAGCCGCGCGTCGCCGCCATTTTCACACGTGCATTGAGATTGATAGGGAGAGGACGTGGCTGGCGTCCTCTCCGTTTAGAATTAGAATAGATTAGAGAGACACTTGATTTACTAATTTTGGGGAGCATTAGGAGTACTCAGTAGTGTACAGTGCAGAGTTTTGCTGATAGTGACCAGTGACCACCACTTTTATTTATAATCCGTTCTCTGCCTGAAAAAAGCGATACACAGCACACAGTGACTCAGTCACATACCATATCTGTGTGCACTGCTCAGGCTCAGGCCAGTGTGCTGCATCATCTATATATATTATATATCTGTCTGACTGCTCAGCTCACACAGCTTATAATTGTGGGGGAGACTGGGGAGCACTACTGCAGTGCCAGTTATAGGTTATAGCAGGAGCCAGGAGTACATAATATTATATTAAAATTAAACAGTGCACACTTTTGCTGCAGGAGTGCCACTGCCAGTGTGACTAGTGACCAGTGACCTGACCACCAGTATATAATATTAGTAGTATACTATCTCTTTATCAACCAGTCTATATTAGCAGCAGACACAGTACAGTGCGGTAGTTCACGGCTGTGGCTACCTCTGTGTCGGCACTCGGCAGCCCGTCCATAATTGTATATACCAGTGACCTAACCGTGGTTTTTTTTTCTTTCTTTATACATACATACTAGTTACGAGTATACTATCTCTTTATCAACCAGTCTATATATTAGCAGCAGACACAGTACAGTGCGGTAGTTCACGGCTGTGGCTACCTCTGTGTCGGCACTCGGCAGCCCGTCCATAATTGTATATACCACCTAACCGTGGTTTTTTTTTCTTTCTTTATACATACATACTAGTTACGAGTATACTATCTCTTTATCAACCAGTCTATATATTAGCAGCAGACACAGTACAGTGCGGTAGTTCACGGCTGTGGCTACCTCTGTGTCGGCACTCGGCAGCCCGTCCGTAATTGTATATACCACCTAACCGTGGTTTTTTTTTCTTTCTTTATACATACATACTAGTTACGAGTATACTATCTCTTTATCAACCAGTCTATATATTAGCAGCAGACACAGTACAGTGCGGTAGTTCACGGCTGTGGCTACCTCTGTGTCGGCACTCGGCAGCCCGTCCATAATTGTATATACCACCTAACCGTGGTTTTTTTTTCTTTCTTTATACATACATACTAGTTACGAGTATACTATCTCTTTATCAACCAGTCTATATATTAGCAGCAGACACAGTACAGTGCGGTAGTTCACGGCTGTGGCTACCTCTGTGTCGGCACTCGGCAGCCCGTCCATAATTGTATATACCACCTAACCGTGGTTTTTTTTTCTTTCTTTATACATACATACTAGTTACGAGTATACTATCTCTTTATCAACCAGTCTATATATTAGCAGCAGACACAGTACAGTGCGGTAGTTCACGGCTGTGGCTACCTCTGTGTCGGCACTCGGCAGCCCGTCCATAATTGTATATACCACCTAACCGTGTTTTTTTTTTCTTTCTTTATACATACATACTAGTTACGAGTATACTATCTCTTTATCAACCAGTCTATATATTAGCAGCAGACACAGTACAGTGCGGTAGTTCACGGCTGTGGCTACCTCTGTGTCGGCACTCGGCAGCCCGTCCATAATTGTATATACCACCTAACCGTGGTTTTTTTTTCTTTCTTTATACATACATACTAGTTACGAGTATACTATCTCTTTATCAACCAGTCTATATATTAGCAGCAGACACAGTACAGTGCGGTAGTTCACGGCTGTGGCTACCTCTGTGTCGGCACTCGGCAGCCCGTCCATAATTGTATACTAGTATCCAATCCATCCATCTCCATTGTTTACCTGAGGTGCCTTTTAGTTGTGCCTATTAAAATATGGAGAACAAAAATGTTGAGGTTCCAAAATTAGGGAAAGATCAAGATCCACTTCCACCTCGTGCTGAAGCTGCTGCCACTAGTCATGGCCGAGACGATGAAATGCCAGCAACGTCGTCTGCCAAGGCCGATGCCCAATGGCATAGTACAGAGCATGTCAAAACCAAAACACCAAATATCAGTAAAAAAAGGACTCCAAAACCTAAAATAAAATTGTCGGAGGAGAAGCGTAAACTTGCCAATATGCCATTTACCACACGGAGTGGCAAGGAACGGCTGAGGCCCTGGCCTATGTTCATGGCTAGTGGTTCAGCTTCACATGAGGATGGAAGCACTCAGCCTCTCGCTAGAAAACTGAAAAGACTCAAGCTGGCAAAAGCACCGCAAAGAACTGTGCGTTCTTTGAAATCCCAAATCCACAAGGAGAGTCCAATTGTGTCGGTTGCGATGCCTGACCTTCCCAACACTGGACGTGAAGAGCATGCGCCTTCCACCATTTGCACGCCCCCTGCAAGTGCTGGAAGGAGCACCCGCAGTCCAGTTCCTGATAGTCAGATTGAAGATGTCAGTGTTGAAGTACACCAGGATGAGGAGGATATGGGTGTTGCTGGCGCTGGGGAGGAAATTGACCAGGAGGATTCTGATGGTGAGGTGGTTTGTTTAAGTCAGGCACCCGGGGAGACACCTGTTGTCCGTGGGAGGAATATGGCCGTTGACATGCCAGGTGAAAATACCAAAAAAATCAGCTCTTCGGTGTGGAGGTATTTCACCAGAAATGCGGACAACAGGTGTCAAGCCGTGTGTTCCCTTTGTCAAGCTGTAATAAGTAGGGGTAAGGACGTTAACCACCTCGGAACATCCTCCCTTATACGTCACCTGCAGCGCATTCATAATAAGTCAGTGACAAGTTCAAAAACTTTGGGTGACAGCGGAAGCAGTCCACTGACCAGTAAATCCCTTCCTCTTGTAACCAAGCTCACGCAAACCACCCCACCAACTCCCTCAGTGTCAATTTCCTCCTTCCCCAGGAATGCCAATAGTCCTGCAGGCCATGTCACTGGCAATTCTGACGAGTCCTCTCCTGCCTGGGATTCCTCCGATGCATCCTTGCGTGTAACGCCTACTGCTGCTGGCGCTGCTGTTGTTGCCGCTGGGAGTCGATGGTCATCCCAGAGGGGAAGTCGTAAGCCCACTTGTACTACTTCCAGTAAGCAATTGACTGTTCAACAGTCCTTTGCGAGGAAGATGAAATATCACAGCAGTCATCCTACTGCAAAGCGGATAACTGAGTCCTTGACAACTATGTTGGTGTTAGACGTGCGTCCGGTATCCGCCGTTAGTTCACAGGGAACTAGACAATTTATTGAGGCAGTGTGCCCCCGTTACCAAATACCATCTAGGTTCCACTTCTCTAGGCAGGCGATACCGAGAATGTACACGGACGTCAGAAAAAGACTCACCAGTGTCCTAAAAAATGCAGTTGTACCCAATGTCCACTTAACCACGGACATGTGGACAAGTGGAGCAGGGCAGGGTCAGGACTATATGACTGTGACAGCCCACTGGGTAGATGTATGGACTCCCGCCGCAAGAACAGCAGCGGCGGCACCAGTAGCAGCATCTCGCAAACGCCAACTCTTTCCTAGGCAGGCTACGCTTTGTATCACCGCTTTCCAGAATACGCACACAGCTGAAAACCTCTTACGGCAACTGAGGAAGATCATCGCGGAATGGCTTACCCCAATTGGACTCTCCTGTGGATTTGTGGCATCGGACAACGCCAGCAATATTGTGTGTGCATTAAATATGGGCAAATTCCAGCACGTCCCATGTTTTGCACATACCTTGAATTTGGTGGTGCAGAATTTTTTAAAAAACGACAGGGGCGTGCAAGAGATGCTGTCGGTGGCCAGAAAAATTGCGGGACACTTTCGGCGTACAGGCACCACGTACAGAAGACTGGAGCACCACCAAAAACTACTGAACCTGCCCTGCCATCATCTGAAGCAAGAAGTGGTAACGAGGTGGAATTCAACCCTCTATATGCTTCAGAGGTTGGAGGAGCAGCAAAAGGCCATTCAAGCCTATACAATTGAGCACGATATAGTAGGTGGAATGCACCTGTCTCAAGTGCAGTGGAGAATGATTTCAACGTTGTGCAAGGTTCTGATGCCCTTTGAACTTGCCACACGTGAAGTCAGTTCAGACACTGCCAGCCTGAGTCAGGTCATTCCCCTCATCAGGCTTTTGCAGAAGAAGCTGGAGGCATTGAAGAAGGAGCTAAAAGGGAGCGATTCCGCTAGGCATGTGGGACTTGTGGATGCAGCCCTTAATTCGCTTAACAAGGATTCACGGGTGGTCAATCTGTTGAAATCAGAGCACTACATTTTGGCCACCGTGCTCGATCCTAGATTTAAAGCCTACCTTGGATCTCTCTTTCCGGCAGACACAGGTCTGCTGGGGTTGAAAGACCTGCTGGTGACAAAATTGTCAAGTCAAGCGGAACGCGACCTGTCAACATCTCCTCCTTCACATTCTCCCGCAACTGGGGGTGCGAGGAAAAGGCTCAGAATTCCGAGCCCACCCGCTGGCGGTGATGCAGGGCAGTCTGGAGCGACTGCTGATGCTGACATCTGGTCCGGACTGAAGGACCTGACAACGATTACGGACATGTCGTCTACTGTCACTGCATATGATTCTCTCAACATTGATAGAATGGTGGAGGATTATATGAGTGACCGCATCCAAGTAGGCACGTCACACAGTCCGTACTTATACTGGCAGGAAAAAGAGGCAATTTGGAGGCCCTTGCACAAACTGGCTTTATTCTACCTAAGTTGCCCTCCCACAAGTGTGTACTCCGAAAGAGTGTTTAGTGCCGCCGCTCACCTTGTCAGCAATCGGCGTACGAGGTTACATCCAGAAAATGTGGAGAAGATGATGTTCATTAAAATGAATTATAATCAATTCCTCCGCGGAGACATTGACCAGCAGCAATTGCCTCCACAAAGTACACAGGGAGCTGAGATGGTGGATTCCAGTGGGGACGAATTGATAATCTGTGAGGAGGGGGATGTACACGGTGATATATCGGAGGGTGAAGATGAGGTGGACATCTTGCCTCTGTAGAGCCAGTTTGTGCAAGGAGAGATTAATTGCTTCTTTTTTGGGGGGGGTCCAAACCAACCCGTCATATCAGTCACAGTCGTGTGGCAGACCCTGTCACTGAAATGATGGGTTGGTTAAAGTGTGCATGTCCTGTTTTGTTTATACAACATAAGGGTGGGTGGGAGGGCCCAAGGACAATTCCATCTTGCACCTCTTTTTTCTTTTCTTTTTCTTTGCATCATGTGCTGATTGGGGAGGGTTTTTTGGAAGGGACATCCTGCGTGACACTGCAGTGCCACTCCTAGATGGGCCCGGTGTTTGTGTCGGCCACTAGGGTCGCTAATCTTACTCACACAGTCAGCTACCTCATTGCGCCTCTTTTTTTCTTTGCGTCATGTGCTGTTTGGGGAGGGTTTTTTGGAAGGGACATCCTGCGTGACACTGCAGTGCCACTCCTAGATGGGCCCGGTGTTTGTGTCGGCCACTAGGGTCGCTAATCTTACTCACACAGTCAGCTACCTCATTGCGCCTCTTTTTTTCTTTGCGTCATGTGCTGTTTGGGGAGGGTTTTTTGGAAGGGACATCCTGCGTGACACTGCAGTGCCACTCCTAGATGGGCCCGGTGTTTGTGTCGGCCACTAGGGTCGCTAATCTTACTCACACAGTCAGCTACCTCATTGCGCCTCTTTTTTTCTTTGCGTCATGTGCTGTTTGGGGAGGGTTTTTTGGAAGGGACATCCTGCGTGACACTGCAGTGCCACTCCTAGATGTGCCCGGTGTTTGTGTCGGCCACTAGGGTCGCTAATCTTACTCACACAGCTACCTCATTGCGCCTCTTTTTTTCTTTGCGTCATGTGCTGTTTGGGGAGGGTTTTTTGGAAGGGCCATCCTGCGTGACACTGCAGTGCCACTCCTAGATGGGCCCGGTGTTTGTGTCGGCCACTAGGGTCGCTAATCTTACTCACACAGCTACCTCATTGCGCCTCTTTTTTTCTTTGCGTCATGTGCTGTTTGGGGAGGGTTTTTTGGAAGGGACATCCTGCGTGACACTGCAGTGCCACTCCTAGATGGGCCCGGTGTTTGTGTCGGCCACTAGGGTCGCTAATCTTACTCACACAGTCAGCTACCTCATTGCGCCTCTTTTTTTCTTTGCGTCATGTGCTGTTTGGGTAGGGTTTTTTGGAAGGGCCATCCTGCGTGACACTGCAGTGCCACTCCTAGATGGGCCCGGTGTTTGTGTCGGCCACTAGGGTCGCTAATCTTACTCACACAGCTACCTCATTGCGCCTCTTTTTTTCTTTGCGTCATGTGCTGTTTGGGGAGGGTTTTTTGGAAGGGCCATCCTGCGTGACACTGCAGTGCCACTCCTAGATGGGCCCGGTGTTTGTGTCGGCCACTAGGGTCGCTAATCTTACTCACACAGCTACCTCATTGCGCCTCTTTTTTTCTTTGCGTCATGTGCTGTTTGGGGAGGGTTTTTTGGAAGGGCCATCCTGCGTGACACTGCAGTGCCACTCCTAGATGGGCCCGGTGTTTGTGTCGGCCACTAGGGTCGCTTATCTTACTCACACAGCGACCTCGGTGCAAATTTTAGGACTAAAAATAATATTGTGAGGTGTGAGGTATTCAGAATAGACTGAAAATGAGTGTAAATTATGGTTTTTGAGGTTAATAATACTTTGGGATCAAAATGACCCCCAAATTCTATGATTTAAGCTGTTTTTTAGTGTTTTTGGAAAAAAACACCCGAATCCAAAACACACCCGAATCCGACAAAAAAAATTCGGTGAGGTTTTGCCAAAACGCGTTCGAACCCAAAACACGGCCGCGGAACCGAACCCAAAACCAAAACACAAAACCCGAAAAATTTCAGGCGCTCATCTCTACTAAAAACCTGTTCCTAACATGTTTTGGAGGCACCGCTCTTGCTGTCAGTGATACAGGTTCGGAAGCTGGGGGCGGGGCCAACCATAGGGCAGTCATAGCCCATTAAAAATAAACACTATAAGCGCACCTTTAGCAGTGCCGCTTTCATAGGGGCGTGCTGACAGCAAGCACATGCAGGCACGCCCCTGTCACTGAGTCTCATGTAATTGGCCTGTGGGCTATTCCGGGGGCGAGCACCAACTATTATTGTTTAGAGTACATTTACATACCTGTCCGTCCCCCAGTAGCTGCTGCCAAGTTTAGTCCGACCCGAGGGGAAGAAGGGGCAGCGATTCTCTCTCCCCTGCACTGTGTCATGCTGCGTGTGACACCAGGCCGGCGCTATCTGCTGCTGCCGGCCGCTCTGCCTGTCACTGCATGACAGGCAGCGGCCTCCGGCAGCTGAAAGCCTCCTCTCCTCTCCCCCTCCCATCCTGATGACAGTGCAGGGCGGAGCTACACCGATGAAGGGGGTGGAGCTACACCGATGAAGGGGGTGGAGCTACATGGGACCATCAGACTGCAGCCACAGAGGAAGATATGCCGCTCCAGATCCTGCCAGCCAGGGAGAGAAAGTCTCTGTGTGTGTGTGTGTGTGTACTGTATGTGTGTGTGTGTGTACTGTATGTGTGTGTGTGTGTACTGTATGTGTGTGTGCGTGTATATGTATGTATGTATGTGTATTTATGTATGTGTGTGGGGGAGGGGGGGAATGTGAATAAACTGCGCTACTGTTGGGGCGTTACATGTAAGCAGCACTACTACTGGGGCGTTAAGTGTAAGCAGCGCTACTACTGGGGCATTACGGGTAAGCAGCACTACTACTGTGGGCGTTACGTGTAAGCTGCGTTAATACTGGGACGTTACGTGTAAGCTGCTTTACTACTGTGGGCATTACGTGTAAGCTGCGTTACTACTGGGGTGTTACGGGTAAGCTGCGCTACTGCTGGTGTGTTAAGTGTAAGCAGCGCTACTACTGGGGCATTACGGGTAAGCAGCACTACTACTGTGGGCGTTACGTGTAAGCTGCGTTAATACTGGGACGTTACGTGTAAGCTGCTTTACTACTGTGGGCATTACGTGTAAGCTGCGTTACTACTGGGGTGTTACGGGTAAGCTGCGCTACTGCTGGTGTGTTAAGTGTAAGCAGCGCTACTGCTGGGGCGTTACGTGTAAGCTGTGTTACTGCTGGGGTATTACATGTAAGCTGTGTTACTGCTGGGGTGTTAGGTGTAAGCAGCGCTACTGATGGGGTGTTACGTGTAAGCTGCGTTACTGCTGGAGCATTACGTGTAAGCTGCGTTACTACTGGGGCATTACGTGTAAGCTGCACTACTACTGGGGCATTACGTGTAAGCTGCGCTACTACTGGGGCGTTACGTGTAAGCTGTGCTACTACTGGGGTGTTACGTGTAAGCTGCGCTACTACTGGGGCATTACGTGTAAGCTGCGCTACTACTGGGGAGTTACGTATAAGCTGTGCTACTACTTGGGCGTTACGTGTAAGCTGAGTTACTACTTGGGCGTTACGTGTAAGCTGCGCTACTACTGGGGCGTTACGTGTAAGCTGTGCTACTACTGGAGCGTTACGTGAAAGCTGCGCTACTACTGGGGTGTTACGTGTAAGCTGCGCTACTACTGGGGCGTTACCTGTAAACAGCGCTACTGCTGGGGCGTTACGTGTAAGCTGCACTACTACTGGGGCGTTACGTGTAAGCTGCGCTACTACTGGGTTCATTCCGTGTATGCGGCGCTAATACTGGGTTCATTACGTGTAAGCTGCGCTATTACTGGGGCGTTATGTGTAAGCTGCGCTACTACTGGGTTTATGTGTAAGCTGCGCTACTACTGGGGCGTTACGTGTAAGCTGTGTTACTACTGGGGCATTACGTGTAAGCTGCGCTACTACTGGGTTCATTACGTGTAAGCGGCGCTAATACTGGGTTCATTACGTGTAAGCTGCGCTACTACTGGGGCATTACGTGTAAGCTGCGCTACTACTGGGTTCATTACGTGTATGCGGCGCTAATACTGGGTTCATTACGTGTAAGCTGCGCTATTACTGGGGCGTTATGTGTAAGCTGCGCTACTACTGGGTTTATGTGTAAGCTGCGCTACTACTGGGGCGTTACGTGTAAGCTGTGTTACTACTGGGGCATTACGTGTAAGCTGCGCTACTACTGGGTTCATTACGTGTAAGCGGCGCTAATACTGGGTTCATTACGTGTAAGCTGCGCTACTACTGGGGCATTACGTGTAAGCTGCGCTACTACTGGGTTCATTACGTGTATGCGGCGCTAATACTGGGTTCATTACGTGTAAGCTGCGCTATTACTGGGGCGTTATGTGTAAGCTGCGCTACTACTGGGTTTATGTGTAAGCTGCGCTACTACTGGGGCGTTACGTGTAAGCTGTGTTACTACTGGGGCATTACGTGTAAGCTGCGCTACTACTGGGTTCATTACGTGTAAGCGGCGCTAATACTGGGTTCATTACGTGTAAGCTGCGCTATTACTGGGGCGTTATGTGTAAGCTGCGCTACTACTGGGTTTATTATGTGTAAGCTGCGCTACTACTGGGTTCATTACGTGTAAGCGGTGCTAATACTGGGTTCATTACGTGTAAGCTGCGCTATTACTGTGGCGTTATGTGTAAGCTGTGTTACTACTGGGTTTATTATGTGTAAGCTGCGCTACTACTGGGGCGTTATGTGTAAGCTGCGCTATTACTGGGGCGTTATGTGTAAGCTGCGCTACTACTGGGTTCATTACGTGTAAGCGGTGCTAATACTGGGTTCATTACGTGTAAGCTGCGCTATTACTGGGGCGTTATGTGTAAGCTGCACTACTACTGGGGTTGTTATGTGTAAGCGATGCTACTACTGTGGCGTTATGTGTAAGTGGCGCTATTACTGTGGCGTTATGTGTAAGCTGTGCTACAATTGCGGTGTTATGTGTAAGCAGCGCCACTACTGGGGCGTTTTAAATGGAGGTACAATTGTGTGGCCACGCCCCTTCCTTGTGAGACCACATCCCTTTTTCGACACGCGCTGTCCCTTTGTAAAGTATGGGAGGGCAAAATTTATAGTTTGCAGGGGAGGCGCCGAACACCCTAGCACCGGCCCTGTGTGACACGTTACGTCACACGCTCAGTGAGAGGAGCCATAATGCCAGAAGTGAGGTGCGCTGCTGTCCAGAGAGGTCACAAGAGAATACAAGTTGGTGAGTTACTGTCTGGGAGGGTTGCGGTGGGGAGGAGGGGGGGGTGGCCGCGACATTCACTTGCTGTGACATTTACCAGCTACAGTGCGGAAGGGGGAGGTGAAGACAGTGAGATGCGGTAGGATCCTGCTAGGCTGAGGTTTTTTGTGGTGCTGTTACAGTGAGAGTCTAGATGCAAAGCTGCACTTACCCCACTGTGTTTTTTAAGGGAGGAGGGGGGTGCCACAAAGGGGGAGCATTTTAGACATGGTTGCTTGCATCTCCTCTGTGTGCCACTGCTGTCATGCAGAACATAAAGCATACAAAGGCTGCCCTAACATTAGTCAAACCCCTAAAAAAAAAATGTTTTTGTGTATTTACATACAGTGTACTGTATATTTCTCACAATACCAAGATACAAATGTGGTTATAACTATCCATAATAAGTAATCTATGCTGCTTAATAGTATTGTCTGTACAAATACCCACCAGGAGTCAAGTACTTTGATTTAGATTTAGTGCGTGGAGGGAGACAGGGAAGGATGGTGGCGTAGAAGGAGACAGGGCAGTACACTGGCGTGGAGGGAGACCAGGCAGGATGGTGGCATAGAAGGAGACAGGGCAGTATGCTGGCGTGGAGGGAGGGGCAGGATGATGACATAGAAGGAGACAGGGCAGTACACTGCATGGAGGGAGACAGCGCAGCATGGTGGCAGGGCAGGATGCTGGCGTGGAAGGAGAAAGGGCAGGATGGTGGCACTGGAGGGAGACACGGCAACATGGTGGCGTGGAAGGAGACAGGGCAGGATGGTGACACTGGAAGGAGACAGAGCAGGATGGTGGCAATGGAGGAAGACAGGGCAGGAAGGTGGCGGCTAATGGCGTTGGCAGAGGCCATTAGCGGTGGAGGTATTGGGCATCGGCTTGGGGGCAGTAGCAGGCTTTGGCTCGGCGGTGATAGGGGTCATTGGCGGGACTCGGTGGACATTATGGCTGCAGTGCTTCACCAGTCACTGACCTCAACGCATGCCACTGCTAATTACGGTATATATATTATTGCACTTATGAAATATGCTTCTGTACTGTTAATAAAACCCTGTTACAATATTTGTCAAAGTAATTTCAATATTATTGTAATATCCAATAGTAATAATTAGCATTGTGTGTAGTAATGAAATCACTCACGTCTGGGAGTTAGTTTTAATCTCCCTCAGACTGTGCAGCTATTCTGTTAAATTACCCAGTACTGGCTGATGATACACAAGCTTCTATTTATACACCACAGAAACTGATGTAATTGACATTTACATTTTTTGCTCAGGCCATGTGAGGACTTCTTCCACTTTGCTGGGTTGAGGTTTAACTTGCCCTCGGCCTACAATATACCCCAGATACTTTGCCTCCAGTGGCACACTTCTCCGGGCAGGCGGTGAACCCATGTGTCCACAGAGATTTTAACACTGCCTCCACCTTTGAAAGGTTCGACTTACAGTCAGAGCTAAAAATGACAATATCATCTAAATACGCTGCCATTCCCTGTGTGGCCGTGGCAATTATTCATAACCCTCTGGAAAGTTGCAGGGCAGCACTTTATCCTGGAACAAACCCTCTGGGGTAGAGAAGGTTGTCTTTGCTTTGGCAGCTTCTGTCAGAGGAATTTGCCGGTACCCCTTCGTTAAATCTAGAATTGTAAGATACTGGCTTGTTGCTAAATTTTCTACCAGTTCGTCAACCCGGGGCATAGCGTAGGAATCAAACTGAGAAACTTTTTTAACTTCCTGAAGTCATTACAGAATCTCAAAGCTCCCGAAGGCTAAGGCACTACATATGTAATGTCTATGCTCCTACTGCTGTCCGTTTGGCCTCAGGTATGCGATATGATCTTTGTTTTATCACCACCCTGAGTGGGGTAGTAATATCATGCTTTGTGATTTGGGTTTTCGCCGGGAGGGCAGAAAGCACATGCTGGTACCATGCTACTAAGTTTACTACTTTTTGTTTCTGGCCTGGACTCAAGATTACTTTAATGGGCACCTGACATTCTGGGGTTTTCACATCCCCTAAAGAGGGCTGACTTGCACTTGTGTTTCCACGCGTTCAACAAATTCACATGGTAGACTTGTAACTCTTTCCTTAAACCTTATAAGCATCTGTGACTTCCGGTTCCGGCATGGCGGAGTAAGCAGCAGCTCCTGTGTGCTCCTCCGTTGTAACCAGCATTCCAGCTCATTCAAGGGTCGCTTTGCCTCTCAGACTTACCCCGCTGCTCGGGTTATTGCCTGTTACCCGCCCCCCCCCCCCTCCCACTCTGTAAGCTGCTCGCGCTGTGACACGATAACACAGCGCACTCCTGATCTGACCTGTGCCGCTGCGGGCAGCCGTACTCACTGACCCGGCAGCTTTGGCTGACAGCGGATTCAGCTCCCGCCGCCCGCTCCGCTTCACACTAACCCCCGTTGAGGGTCGTCACGGAGTGCACCTTAACCCCGACAAGCCCCGGTCAGCGCCGCTGACAGCCGCGTCTCTCTGCATGTGCGGCCCTGCACATTGGTGAGACCTGCGACAGCCAACCTCTCCAGACCTCTGTGTATTTCTGTGGTGCAGGCCAGGTTACTGACACTGCACCCTCTAAGTATACTATGGACAAGTTTCTAGGCCCTCCGGCCATGTCCAAGATCCCGCCACCAGCACTGCCTCCCGGGCAAGAAAAACGCTGCGCTGACCAGTCCTCAACACCCAGCACTAATTCCAGCCCTGTGAAACCTGCCACTAAGAAACCAGTTAATGCAGCCTCCGACGACTCACAACTCCAGGTGCGTGATGCAGGGCTGTTTCTAGCCAATTTGGCTCCCAGTGCAAGATTTCAAAATGCCCCCCCCCCCCCCATGCACCCATTGACATTAAAAAATATATATATATGCGCCCCCCCCCCCCCCCCATAGATAGAAAAAGAAAAAGCAAGCGTGCGCGCTCCCGGAGAGGGTGTGTGGCCTCATTAAAATGGGCGTGGCCTCATCTGTTATCATCACGCCCACCACAGGGAAAAAAAAAGTCTCCATTTTACACACTATGGCAGGCACGTGTCCCCATTTTACACAGTATGGCAGGCAAGAGTCCCCATTTTACACAGTACGGCAGGCACGAGTCCCCATTTTACACAGTACGGCAGGCACGAGTCCCCATTTTACACAGTACGGCAGGCACGAGTCCCCATTTTACACAGTACGGCAGGCACGAGTACCCATTTTACACAGTATGGCAGGCAAGAGTCCCCATTTTACACAGTACGGCAGGCACGAGTCCCCATTTTACACAGTACGGCAGGCATGAGTCCCCATTTTACACAGTACGGCAGGCACGAGTCCCCATTTTACACAGTACGGCAGACACGAGTCCCCATTTTACACAGTACGGCAGGCACGAGTCCCCATTTTACACAGTACGGCAGGCTTGAGTCCCCATTTTACACAGTACGGCAGGCAAGTGTCCCCATTTTACACAGTACGGCAGGCAAGAGTCCCCATTTTACACAGTATACAGGCACGAGTCCCCATTTTACACATTGCGGCAGGCACGAGTCCCCATTTTACACAGTATGGCAGGCAAGTGTCCCCATTTTACACAGTACGGCAGGCAAGAGTCCCCATTTTACACAGTATAGAGGCACGAGTCCCCATTTTACACATTGCGGCAGGCACGAGTCACGATTTTACACAGTACAGCAGGCAATAGTCCCCATTTTACACAGTATTGCAGGCAAGAGTCCCCATTTTACACAGTATTGCAGGCAAGGGTCCCCATTTTACACAGTATTGCAGGCAAGAGTCCCCATTTTACACAGCATTGCAGGCAAGAGTCCCCATTTTACACAGCATTGCAGGCAAGTGTCAAGTGGGGGGAAAGGAAGGGAGAGAGGGGGGGGGAGAGAGAGAGAGAGAATACTTACATACAGTATGAAGAGGCTCTTCCCGCTCTTCGGCCCGCGCCGGCTGCCTCCTCCTTCCAGCTGGCTCCCACTCTTCTTGTCATCTGTACTCCTGTTCGGGGGGCGGAGTTTCGCGGAATGACGCGATTGTGTCGTGAAGTCACAACGCAACCGCATTATTCTGTGAAACTCCGCCCCCGAACAGGATTACTCGGGAAGGGGGAGGAGGGGAAAAAGACCTGCAAAGTGCCGCGGCGGGCGCCCCGTGCGTTTGCACGGCTCGCCCGCCGCTAGAAACGGCACTGGCGTGATGACACTGACTTCCCCAATGCCTCCCTGACATATAGAGATATGGTGGCAGCCATTCATGATACTATGGCTCCCCTGCTGCAGAAAGCAGTCGGGGACATTACTGTACAATTGCAACATCTCGCTAACAGGGTATCTGATACCGAGAGAAATTTAGGGGTCACTATGGACGATGTTGTTAAATTGAAGTCCACTGTGGGTCGTCTGGAGAAGGACAATAAACATCTCCTTGATAAAATGGACAATATTGAAAATCGCACTCGCAGGTGCAACCTACGCATAACAGGTTTACCAGAATCATTTAAAGGCTCGGGTTTGGAAAATTTTGTACGTAACACATTACCGAAATTGCTTAACATTGAGGCTGAATGTGCGGACATGGGGGGTAATTCCAAGTTGATCGCAGCAGGATTTTTGTTAGCAATTGGGCAAAACCAAGGCCCTCATTCCGAGTTGTTCGCTCGGTATTTTTCATCGCATCGCAGTGAAAATCCGCTTAGTACGCATGCGCAATGTTCGCACTGCGACTGCGCCAAGTAACTTTACTATGAAGAAAGTATTTTTACTCACGGCTTTTTCTTCGCTCCGGCGATCGTAATGTGATTGACAGGAAATGGGTGTTACTGGGCGGAAACACGGCGTTTCAGGGGCGTGTGGCTGAAAACGCTACCGTTTCCGGAAAAAACGCAGGAGTGGCCGGAGAAACGGTGGGAGTGCCTGGGCGAACGCTGGGTGTGTTTATGACGTCAACCAGGAACGACAAGCACTGAAATGATCGCACAGGCAGAGTAAGTCTGGAGCTACTCTGAAACTGCTAAGTAGTTAGTAATCGCAATATTGCGAATACATCGGTCGCAATTTTAAGAAGCTAAGATTCACTCCCAGTAGGCGGCGGCTTAGCGTGTGTAACTCTGCTAAATTCGCCTTGCGACCGATCAACTCGGAATGAGGGCCCATGTGCACTGCAGGGGAGGCAGATATAACATGTGCAGAGAGAGTTAGATTTGGGTGTGGTGAGTTCAATCTGCAATCTAAATTGCAGTGTAAAAATAAAGCAGCCAGTATTTACCCTGCACAGAAATAAAATAACCCACCCAAATCTAACTCTTTCTGCACATGTTATATCTGCCTCCCCTGCAGTGCACATGGTTTTGCCCAATTGCTATCAAAAATCCTTCTGCGATCAACTTGGAATTACCCCCATGGTGATTGAGCGTGTACACAGAATGGGAGACCAGGCACGATCAGGCCCTAGGCCACGAGTGGTTATTTTCAAAACCCTGAACTTTCTTCACAAAAACGCCATATGGAAGGCTTCTCGCAAAGTAGACCTCCAGTGGGAAGATTCCGCTTTGCAGATTTTTCAAGATTACTCTGCAGAACTCTCTCGCCTACGCAAAGCCTTTAACCCCACTTGTGCCCTCCTGGTTAAAAGTAAACGTAAATTCGCTATGATGTATCCAGCAAGAATATTTCAGGGGTCCTCATTCATTGACTTTACCACCCCCGGAGATGCTGAAGCCTATCTCAAAGAGGAGACTGACTCTCTGGCACAAGATATTTCTGACGACCCAGAGGGATGATTTCGTCCCCTTGTTTCTTTTCAGGTTCCAGTCATGCCCCTTGCGGGTTTACTTGCACTACGGCTGTCTGTTCTAGGCAAAGATGTTTGTTTGTTATAGTGATTATTCACTGAGCTTGACTAAATGTTATCCTTATAGTTATGTTATTTCCATATTGCTGGCGGCAACAGAATAGCCCCGCCCTATTGTTGGTTTTACATGGTTATAAGCACCAACTGTTTTTGCTTCACCCGAAGTCTGTTTATTACTATTTACAATTTATGTGTAATGTTTGTCTCATTACTTTTTTGTCTGCTGTCTGCTTTTTTCTCTCTCAACTTCTTTCTGTATGTATTCCCTGTCCTTGTCTTCTTTCCTCATGTTCTCCCCCCCACTTCCCCCTTTCTCTTATAGGGATGTACTATCATACCATGCTTTTCCTGTGCCAGATGGTGCATTTTTTCTTCTCTGTGGTATGGCTATGATTAAGATATGTACTTTTAATGTAGGAGGTATTAACACACCAGCTAAGAGGCGGAAGATATTATCCTACTTGAACAAAAACCATATTGATATTGCATGTTTACAGGAGACACACCTGGTTCTACAGGAAACCAAAAAGTTACAGATGCTGAATTGGTCCTTACTAAGAGCAGCATCCTTTAATTCAAAGTCCTGCGGAGTGGCAATTTTAGCGAGGCGTTTTCTTTCCATAGAAGTATTGTCGGTGGATGCTGATCCAGACGGCAGATACGTGATTGTACATTTTAAATTGGGTAGTAAACTTTACTACATATGTAATGTCTATGCTCCTACTGCATACAAAAAAACCTTTTTCACCACATTAATGACTAATCTTTATAACTGGGACCTTTTTTCCTTAATTCTCTGTGGAGATCGTAATCTAGTCTCCTCTCTATATCTGGATAAATCCCACTATACTAGCCGATCTCGGCCCCTCCGCAAACTAGGCGTCCCCTGGCTTACCAAAAGTCTTAACCTTGTAGATACCTGGCGAGCATTAAATCCAATTGTAAAAGAGTATACTTGCATTTCTATGGTTCACAACACTTGGTCTCGTATAGACTATATCCTGGTTGCTTCCCTACTCTTCCCCAATATTCACTAAGCCACCATTGAACCGATTTCTATCTCGGATCATGGAATGGTGTGGATCGAATTGACTTATGCAATGGAAAAAACTTTTCCTCCTTTATGGAAATTTCCATCACATTTAACAAAATCAGATGGTTTTAAACATAAATGTGGTGACATTTGGGAGAATTTTCGACTGGATAACTCAACTCATGCGTTGGATAATCCTTCCCTTTTTTGGCAAACTGCTAAGACGGTTTTGAGGGGTGAAGTGATTTCCTATAACGCACATCTTAAGAAGTCTCTTAATCAAACATATCTGGAAACGCAAAACACCCTGTCCGCAGCCTATCAGGCTTTTAAATTACATCCCTCACCTGGAAATAAATCAGACTATCTTCTGGCCAAATCTACTTTTAACGATCTTCTGCAATCAGCAGGAGACAAACACCAGTTTAATGTCAGTTATAAGTTTCACCGCTTTGGGAACAAAACGGGTAAACTTCTCACTTCATTACTGCAGGGATCTAGAAAACCAATGGTGGTCCATCCCCTACAAACTCCGGATGGCTCCCTTTCCTCTTCTAATGCTCAAACTGCAGCCATTATGCGTGATTATTACGTATCTTTATACTCTTCTCCTGCTCCCAAAGATACTTTCTCTTCTCATGATGTTTACCCCTCCCAATTTTGGGACAACTTACCCCTACCCCAAGTGCCTGCCAAGTTAATATCTTCATTAACTTCCCCCATTACCCTTTCCAAAATCTTAGGGACTATAAAACGACTCAAACCATGTAAAGCCCCAGGACCAGATGGATTCACAAATGAATTTTATAAACTAATGTCTCCCAAGATTGGTTCGACTTTACAGGCTGTTTTTAACAAAATCTTGACTGAGGGGATACTTCCCGATAGATTTACTGATGCCGTGATCAAAGTCCTACCTAAAACGGACAGGAACCTTTCCTTACCGGGCTCCTATAGGCCTATCTCATTATTGAATGTAGACTTTCAAATTTTTACCTCCATCCTAGCACAGAGACTAAAACCAATTATGCCACTAATTATTCATAAAGACCAAACAGGATTCATATCTGGTCGGCATTTGGTTGTAAATCTCAGAAGTGTCCTCTCGGTCATCCAGCATGTTACCTCGACCTCCTCTGCAAATTCTCCCTATGCACTCATTTTATCTATAGATGCAGAAAAGGCCTTTGACCTTTTACTTTGGCCCTATCTCTTTAAAACCCTACACAGATTTGGCTTTCCTGATTCTTTTGTTTCCATTATTTGCACCTTATATTCTGCTCCTTCTTCTGTGTCCTGTAACGGCCTTCTATCCTCCCCCTTCGTATTGCAAAGGGGGACAAGACAAGGCTGTCCCCTTTCCCCTCTCCTTTTTGATCTTTCGATTGAACCCTTAGCAATAGCGGTTCGTAACTCACTGCATATACATGGAATTACCATTGGATCGCAGGATTTGAAAATTGCTCTGTTTGCTGATGATACTCTTTTATTTTTAACAAACCCAGAGCAACCCTTGCCATCCTTGTTACAGATGATCTACTCTTTTGGAAAAATAGCTGGTTATAGAATTAATATCAATAAATCAGAACTTTTGTTATTTGGTAATTTATCACGTCCATACTCTCCCATCCTGACATTCCTGCTTTTAAATTAACGCAGTCCCACTTCAAATATTTAGGTATTAATATCTGCTCCAATCTTTCAAATCTATCTAAAATGAATTATTCCCATATTATAGACAATTTAGCCCTAAAATTGGAATCTTGGAAGGATCTACCCCTATCTCTTTTAGGAAGACTTGAGGTGATTAAGTGCATTATTTTCCCTAAACTATTTTATTTAATACAAATGCTCCCCATTTCATTGACACATCCTGATACGCTCAAGCTTGAGGCACTCTTTTCAAAATTTCTCTGACAAGGAAAGAGACCTCGCATAGCCAGGCAGAAATTAAAATCTCCTAAAGCGAATGGTGGTTTTGCGACTCCAGATATACAGGCATATTCCTTAGCAGTCCATTTTTGATACATTGTTGACTGGCTCTACTACACTTCACAATATATCGACTATGACTTAGAATTAGCGATATTTTCCCCATTGGCTCCTAGTGCATTGATACACTTGCATCCAACCCAGATACCTTCTCAAATAAAGAGCCATATTCTATTCAGAGACACTTTTTCCGCATGGCTTGCTATTAATAAACACTGTCAACGTGATCCTCATTTCTCTCAATATATCCCGTTTTCAGGAAACACGGCGTTCCCACCCTCGCTACATAATGCCACATACTTCCTCTGAAAAGAGAAGGGTCTAGATTCCTTCCACAAAGTATTCGATCCTGGAGGAGGCCTTTACTCCTTTTCGGATCTTTGCCAAAAATTTTACTTATCTCCACGCCACATGCATATGTACTTCCAGGTGCGTCACTTTGTACTTTCTTATGTTTCTAAAGATCATTTGAGAGACCTTCATAGTGTAAACCCTGCGTCTCATGCTATTGATAATCTCCTGAAATCTTCCCAGGTGCGTCCATATAAAGTGAAATATGCGTATTCTCTTTTACTTTCTTGTTTGCCTACTGTACAGTGGGATAACTTACTCTCTAAATGGAAAGCTGATATACCTACTTTGTCCAGCATTACTGATATCACACAACCTTGTGAGGGGTCCCTATAATTTATATCTTCAGCATATTTCCAGGAAGTCCACTTGAGATTTTTACATAGAGCATACATCTCCCCTTCACAACAACCTCATATTATACCCTCGGAATCAGGTGACTGCATTAAGGGGGTAATTCCAAGATGATCGCAGCAGGAAATTTTTTAGCAGTTGGGCAAAACCATGTGCACTGCAGGGGAGGCAGATATAACATGTGCAGAGAGAGTTAGATTTGGGTGGGGTGTGTTCAATCTGCAATCTAATTTGCAGTGTAAACATAAAGCAGCCAGTATTTACCCTGCACAGAAACAAAATAACCCACCCAAATCTAACTCTCTCTGCCCATGTTATATCTGCCTCCCCTGCAGTGCACATGGTTTTGCCCAACTGCTAAAAAATTTCCTGCTGCGATCAACTTGGAATTACCCCCTAAGTGCGGAAAGTCCTCAGCAACGTTTATACACTGCGTATGGGAATGTAGAAAAATTAGACGTTTTTGGTGTAAACTTATTGCTTATGTTAATAGATTATTCTCCTCGAATGTTATCCCGGATCAGTTAGCCTGTCTTATTTTAAATTTTACAAACTGGCAGATGAATCCGAGAAGCTTTGCTCTCCTCAGTGTAATTCTCACGCTTGGCAAAAAATGTATACTGATTAAGTGGGTTAATCATTCTGCTCCTTCCATTTCGGAAGGTCAGCAAAAATTATTCCAACTGTTGTACTATGATAGAAAAACGGTCTTGACTTCGCCCTCCCTTACCACACGGAAATTGAGCCCTTTCATTGATACTTTACCCCCCTCTACCAAACAACATATCTTGAAAACCTTAGATTGTTCCTTGTCCTACTATGAATCATATACAAAGGTGTAAATAGTCTCACTGCTTCCTTGTAATGTATGTATCTGCTTTTTTCCCTCTATTTGATAAGGAGTGTTATGGGCTGGCCTTCACACTCTTCTTCATCCCATTACGCCAATCCCCCCTCTTCCCTCATGTGTTTCCCCGTTACTAGTACTTTTATCTCTTGTGTTTTATGTCTCTTTGATCTTTTCTCTTTTTTAGTATCAGTTAGTATTCTATGGAAATGCTGACTACATTTTGCGGTTATATGCGGTTTAACAACCCCTCTTAGGCAAAGGGAGTATTTGCTTAGATTCCGGTAGCATCCGGTTATGAATGATGCGGCTTACGTTTTCGCACCAGGTCGATTTAAGATAAGATGCCTTTGTTTTTGTATTATGATCTGTATTTCCATGCAATCTTCAACGTTTTATTTTATTCTGTATGTCTCTTCATATATTCTTATGTATGATTGAAAAATGTCAATAAACATATTATTTTAAAAAAAAAAACCTTATATGCATCTATGATCTTATAAGGGCCTCACAACTGGGCATACAGTTTACTTTCAGTAGTAGGCATGAGTACCAGTACCTTGTCACCCAGATCTGGTTGACAGCTGTAATGTCATAATGGCGTTCTTGATGCTGTTGAGCTCTTTCCATATATTTGTCCAGAAGTGGCGCAATTTGCCTTAGACAGCCATTCAATTGGGACACAAATTGAACGATGTTGAGATGATTGCTGCTCCCTCCCTTCTTTTAACAGATCTAGGCTGACTACCATAGAGGGGTTCAAAGGGTCTAAACCCCATAGAGGCTTGAACCGCAAACATTAGATAAAGTAAGAGTAGGTCCCAAATGCACTTCTGTGACACCCCCCTTTTATCATCTGCTTAAGGAATTGGTTAAAGCGTTCAACCAAGCCATCTGTCTGTGGGTGATACACTGAAGTGATAATTCTACCTACCTTTAACTTCATTAACGTCGACACAAAAGGGGTACCTTGGTCCATCAGGACCTCTTTTGGTATTCCCAGATGTGCATACAGTATCAACAACTCTCGGGAAATAGTGCCAGACTTCATGGTCTGTAGCGGAATGGCCTCCGGGAACCTGGCAACATAATCCACCAATACCAATATATACTGATGCCCACAAGTAGATTTTTCCACTGGCCCTATTAGATCCATACCATTTCATTCAAAAGGCACATAAATGATAAGCAGGTGAACCAATGTTGCCCTAAATTTAGTCCAGGGTGTGGTATTTTGGCATACTGGGCATTCCTGACATTTTTTTTTACTGTGACCTGAATGTCTGTCCAGAAGAACTGTTGCTGGATACGCTGGAGAGTTTTCTCCTCTCCTAGATGGCCACCCCTTAAATGTGTGTGAGCTGCTCTCAATACCAGCTGCTTGTGTTTCCAGGTGAACCAGCAACTGGTTTGGGATCAGTGGGCCTAATTCAGACCTGATCGCAGCAGCAAAATTGTTAGCTACTGGGAAAAACCATGGGGGTAATTCAGAGTTGATCGCAGCAGCAAATTTGTTAGCAGTTGAGCAAAACCATGTGAACTGCAGGGGGGAGGGCAGATATAACATGTGCAGAGAGAGTTATGTTTGGGTGGGTTATATTGTTTCTGTGCAGAGTACATACTGGCTGCTTTATTTTTACGCTGCAATTTAGATTTCAGTTTCAACACAACCCACCCAAATCTAACTCTCTGTGCACATGTTATATCTGCCCCACCACAGTGCACATGGGGGGTAATTCCAAGTTGATCGCAGCAGGATTTTTGTTAGCAATTGGGCAAAACCATGTGCACTGCAGGGGAGGCAGATATAACATGTGCAGAGAGAGTTAGATTTGGGTGGGGTGTGTTCAATCTGCAATCTAATTTGCAGTGTAAAAATAAAGCAGCCAGTAATTATCCTGCACAGAAACAAAATAACCCACCCAAATCTAACTCTCTCTGCACATGTTATATCTGCCTCCCCTGCAATGCACATGGTTTTGCCCAACTGCTAAAAAATTTCCTGCTGCGATCAACTTGGAATTACCCCCATGGTTTTTTCCCAACTGCTAATAAATTTGTTGCAGCGATCAACTCTGAATTAGGTCCCATGTGCACTGCAGGGTGGGGGTGGGGGCAGATATAACATGTGCAGAGACAGTTAGATTTGGGTGGGTTGTATTGTTTCCGTGCAGAGTACATACTGGCTGCTTTATTTTTACACTGCAATTTAGATTTCAGTTTGAACACAACCCACCCATATCTAACTCTCTGTGCACATGTTATATCTGCAACCCCCCCCCCCCCCTCCCCACGCAGTGCACATTGGGGGTAATTCCAAGTTGATCGCAGCAGGAATTTTTTAGCAGTTGGGCAAAACCATGTGTACTGCAGGGGAGGCAGATATAACATGTGCAGAGAGAGATAGATTTGGGAGTGGTGAGTTAAATCTGCAATCTAAATTGCAGTGTAAAAGTAAAGCAGCCAGTATTTACCCTGCACAGAAACAAAATAACCCACCCAAATCTAACTCTCTCTGCAAATGTTATATCTGCCCCCCCTGCAGTGCACATGCTTTTGCCCAACTGCTAAAAAAATTTCCTGCTGCGATGAACTTGGAATTACCCCCATGGTTTTGCCCAACTGCTAACAAATTTGCTGCTGCGATCAAACTGAATTAGGCCCCATGTGCACTGCAGGGTGGGGGAAGGGGGGGGGCAGATATAACATGTGCAGAGAGAGTTAGATTTGGGAGGGTTGTATTGTTTCTGTGCAGGGCAAATACTGGCTGCTTTATTTTTACACTGCAATAAAGATTTCAGTTTGAACACACCCCACCCAAATCTAACTCTCTCTGCACATATTATATCTGCCCACCCTGCAGGGCACATGGTTTTGCCCATTAGCTAACAAATTTGCTGCTGCGATCAGGTCTGAATTAGGTCCAGAATGTGATCCCGCATCCGGGAACCCGGCGGTCATTATTCCGACATCGGGATCCCGGTCATTAGAATGTCGGCAGGTGGGGCGAGCGCTACCAAGCCCCTTGCGGGCTCGGTGGCGAGCTTCGCTCACCACAGGTTCTATTCTCCCTCTGTGGGTGTCGTGGACATCCATAGAGGGGGAATCACCTACCTCACCGGTATTCCGGCGGTGGTATGGTGCCCTTGGCAGGATCCCGGCGGCAGTATGGTGACAGCTGGGATCTCGTCCATCGGTAGGCTGAGCACATACCACTAGGCTACCCTTTTATCCTGCAAATAGGTACATAATCATGTACACAGTACATAATCATGAAGTAAGGTACACATTCAGGTGGTAAAGCAGAGTTTGTAATTTGGAATGGTCAGCGCGCTCATTATGGAAAAAGAGGTAGAGAAAAGAGGGGATGTTGCGGGATAGGATGTTGTTATAGATATGTAGATGTGTCAGAATTTTTCGTATGGATATGGGTTTACAGCAATGATCAGTCTAATGGTGGTTTCTAAACATAAATTTATTGTGGTATTGGATATATATATAAAGGTCAGCAACCTTCTGAAATGATATATAGTTCCTTATCCCACCGTTCCTTCACCACTGTCAGGTGTGTCCTGCAGACTACCCTTTACAAGGTATACCTCACTAATGGTATACCAAAATGGACCCCAGCTCAGGTAAATGTCAGGTGTACCCTACGGGTCACCTTTACCATAGGTGTGGTGGGTGCCTATGTGTCCACTGAAGCTGTGTCCTAAATTAGTGTTTGGGGGGTTTTGACCAGTGCGGTGTCCCGCCTGTCAGTCCCCTCTCGTATGCGGCACTGAGTTGTGGGGTCGTGGGCTGTGGGTCACACACTTACCGCCGGGGGCAGGTCTCTGCCTGCCGCCGGTGGCCTTGGCCTGAGTTCGTGGAAGGAAGAGACGAGGTCACCGGCGGCAGGCAGAGACCTGCCCCCGGCGGTAAGTGTGTGACACACAGCCCACAACTCAGTGCCGCATACGAGAGGGGACTGACAGGCGGGACGCCGCACTGGTCAAAACCCCCCAAACACTAATTTAGGACACAGCTTCAGAGGACACATAGGCACCCACCACACCTATGGTAAAGGTGACCCGTAGGGTACACCTGACATTTACCTGAGCTGGCGTCCATTTTGGTATACCATTAGTGAGGTATACCTTGTAAAGGGTAGTCTGCAGGACACACCTGACAGTGGTGAAGGAACGGTGGGATAAGGAACTATATATCATTTCAGAAGGTTGCTGACCTTTATATATATATATATCCAATACCACAATAAATTTATATTTAGAAACCACCATTAGACTGATTATTGCTTTAAACCCATATCCATACGAAAAATTCTGACACATCTACATATCTATAACAACATCCTATCCCGCAACATCCCCTCTTTTCTCTACCTCTTTTTCCATAATGAGCGCGCTGACCATTCCAAATTACAAATTCCAGTACAGGAGGTAGGACGCCTCCAGGTCTAGCAGCACTCGTTAGCATCCCTCCCTCTTGTGAGCGCAGCCTCCACCCAAATCTGTAAAGCTGTATTGTCCCTTAGAGGCTGCAGCACACACCCTATCTCTATCACCCTATTCCCCGTGGGACACACAGAAAGCAACATCATAGTGTTCATACATGGGATTATTAGATTACAGGAATGATCGTATAGATAGGGCAAAACAAACATTTAATACATTTGAACGAACTACATCATTCCTCAGCAAGGGACAAGATTTATGCACACATATCGTCCAGTTGGAACGATTACTTAAACAGGAGACGAAATTATGGTGGGACACTTTTGCATTACAATGGTATGCAGACCAGAAAACGGTACCAAAGGGACTCACCATTAAGAAAATACCCACACACAATAGAGAAAATGCGGAGTTCATGGAAAAATGGAACAACACTCTTAAAGATTGTTCGTTGAAATTGATACACATCATTATAGAACAGCACGAGAAAGATTTGGAAACAAGACAAAGATATCATTTCATTACACAACAATCTGGAATTATACCAAAAGGACAAAGATTATCAGAAAATAGAAACATTGACACAAAATAGACTAAAGAAGGGGGAGGACATTATTATTGAAAGGAAAAAGAAAAAATTCCTTAGAGACAAGTGGGGGATCAAAACCACACATAAAGGGAAGAAAACCACACCTCCTACACCAAAATTGAGATCAAGACACAAGAACATCACTTACACAACAAACTTACACAAAACTATCCCTAAGACATACAGACACCCAAACACAAACAAGACTTTGACGTATCAGGAATATATGACATTGTTACAATCCAATGCAACAAGATCCACAGAAGTGGAATCTGAGACAGAATCAGACATTACGGACACATCATGTATGATAGAAGCATACTCATCTTTCTCTATCCACGAGATAGAGGATCCAAATTACGAGGCCACAATAAGACAATCCCTAGAGACAGGCTGTTTAACAGCATTAAAAGATACACAGACTGGAAAACCAAGCGACTTTGGAAAGGAAAATACCATACAAATAGAGGAAACACAAAACCAATTACCCACCACCACAACAAAAAATGGAGAACACTGGGACCTAGATTTTTTAGACATAGAGGCAGGCATTGCGGCCTGCCGCACACCAGCAACACACACACAAACCAACAAAAGAAAACTCATGGAACCAGACGAGGTTGCAGGGGAGGCCAAAAAAACAAAACCAACAAGGACATAGAGAAAGCACCGTCCTCCGAAGGAATTTTCAACTTAAGCAGCTTTCACTTGGGGGATCAGCATAAGAAATTACTTAACAAGGGACTCAAATTTGCTCCAACCAAAAAAATGAACAAATTTGGAACTTACATGGATATACAGGCCTTCACTAGGAAGATCACTCTCAGAAAATTCTTTGCACAGACCCACCTCCAACACATACCAGATGACAAAACTTCAACTTTCAAACATACTGAATGCAAACCACAATCGACATTCTACCCACAACACATAAAGGGACACATAATCAATACATTTGAACAATTGCTAACCAATAATTTAGACAAAATTGATAATACACACAATAGACACATAAATTTGGATAAGGGAGAAATACAGGCCTTGGAGGAACTAAAGAGCTCCAAAACACTCATCATCAAACCGGCGGATAAGGGTGGTGGCAATGTTCGCAAAAACGCGCTATAGCGCGTATTTTACCTGATAACCGATGGTGGGGACCCGAAAATAAAAAAACACTGGGTCCATCAGGACGCGCTCTGGCCAATCAGCAGCGCTGTGCTGTCAATTAGCTTCCTTCTCCAACGGCAGAGAAAGGGGAGGAGACCATGGAGACTAGAGCGTGATCTCCTTCCCTCCCCTCACCCTCTGCTCCGCACGGGAGCACGGCATCAGACAGAATAGGAGGGGACATTACCTGCTGCTGTCCGGGGCTGGCCTGACACAGATCCCTGCGTGTCAGTTATGCAGGATCTCGGCGGCTGCGCTGATTTCCGGCATCTCCATGTCTTGTGGGAGCTGCAGGCGGCGAGAGGTGAGGTGGCTGCGGGAGGAAAGGAGACGAGGGGACGAAAAAAACAACTGAGGTAACCCCCCACTAGTTCCCCCCCGTCTTCACGGGAACGTGGTCATTTGGCGCACTGCTGTTGCCATGACAGTGTCATAGCAGCCGCGGGGAGAGGAAGGAGCCCGTTCCTCATGGTGTTGCAGCTCTCCCCAGCCTCCGGTGTACAATGACGCGGGGGCACTTGCTATGTCAGAATGATAGGCTTTCATTTCAGAGCAGCCGCGTCAGGGTCGGAGATGGACTCACCAGCAAGTGAGTGACCCTGAGCTCTTTGCTCTATGAGGGGACGCTGCCTTCTATCTGCTAAGGAGAAGGTCTACGGGAGGCATAGCAATTAGGAGTTAGACTCGCTCCTTCATCCCCTCTACAGTGTCCACCCTCTAACCTGCCGCTCTATTCTAAACTGATACCTCCTGTTCCTTCTCCTCCATCGTCACCCCAATTCTAATTTGCCCCCCCTCCTTCCACTCAACCCTCCTTGTGCCCTCATTCTGAGTTGGGGCTAAACAGCTGGCGGTCAGAATACCGACCGCGGCATCCCACTGTATAGAATACCTACCTACCTCCTTTCCCGCAGCCTAAACCCCCCTCCTCGCAGCCTATATCAAACCACCCGTTCCCACAGCTTAAACCTAATTCCCCCTGGCCAAATGTGATCGGGATGCCGGCGCCGACCTTCTGACAAGTGATTCCAGTGTCGCAATATTGACAGCCGGCTTCCCGACTGCCAGGATCTTGACCAGTTCCCCTTGTTCTACCCTTTTCGCGCTACACAGGAGTTGGGAAGTTATCCTGCAGGGATAATTCTAATGTTAATCTGTAGTGTACTGCAGTGATTTAGTGTAGTGGATTGTATAGGGAGGGGGATATAGGGGGTTATTCCGACCTGATTGCACGCTATTTTTTGCAGCGCTGCGATCAGATAGTCGCCGCCTATAGGGGAGTGTATTTTTGCTTTGCAAGCATGCGATCGCATGTGCAGCTGAGCGGTACAAAAAAGTTTTGTGCAGTTTCTGAGTAGCTCTGTGCTTACTCAGCCGCTGCGATCACTTCAGCCTGTCCGGTCCCGGAATTGACGTCAGACACCCGCCCTGCAAATGCTTGGACACGCCTGCGATTTTCCAACCACTCCTAGAAAATGGTCAGTTGCCACCCACAAAAGCCTTCTTCCTGTCAATGTTCTTGCGTTCGGCTGTGCGAATGGATTCTTCGTTAAATCCATCGCTCAGTAACAATCCGCTTTGCACCCATACGACGCGCCTGGGCATTGCGGTGCATACGCAGTTCTGACCTGATCGCAGCGCAGCGAAAAAATCTAGCGGGCGATCAGGTCGGAATGACCCCCATAGCGTAGTGATGTAGTTCAGCATATGGTGGGGATGTAATGATGTAGTGCAGCACATAGAGGGGAATGTAGTGTAGTCGTGATGTAGTGCAGTGTATGGGAGGATGCAGTGTGGCATATAGGGTAATGTAGTGCAGTTAAGTAGTGTAATAATGTAGTGCAGAAATGTTGTGTAGTAATGTAGTGCAGCATATAGAGGGACATGATGTAGTGCAGGAAAGTAGTGTAGTGTATAGGGGGACTGTAGTGCAGTGATGTATGCAGGGAGGAATGTAGCACAGCAACGTTGTGTAGTGGAGAACATGTTGCTGTGGATGCAGCATGTCCATTAGGCAATGGGTGCATTTAGGGCATACAAGGGGCATGTGGGGTAAACACGTCTGTGGAGTGAGAAAAGCCCCGGCACTCTGCAGCCATGTCTTATTTTTCTTTAGCTTAGATATGGGGAGGCGGGTCACCTGGGTGGTGTATATACTTTATGTGCAGTGTCGCTGTAGATGGGGACGTCTGATGAGCATTTTAGGGTTATGTAGAGTGATCTAATGCCAGGACACGTGGAGAGGCTGAGCTGTATTAACAGGGAATTTAGAGAGGTCTGATAGCCATTTAACAGATTTAGCAGCAATAATTTATGATGGGACCCAAAAACAATGAAGAGGGACCCAAAATTGTAAAAATGATGGGTCCCTGGGACCCACATCATTTTCATCCCAGCACGATCACTGTGGTGGTATTGTGCTGCTTGACAAAAGTGATTACATTCAATAATCAGGACGATTACTTGGGGACACACAAACATATACCAAACTGACAGGGGACCCAACACAAGAATACAAACGGCAGTTACAATCATTACTAAATGAAGGCCTGTCCTTAGGGATCATCAACAAGAAAGAATTCGATTTTCTCACCCCCTCAAATCCAGTGATACCAGTATTTTATTACCTCCCGAAGATACATAAAGACTTGGAACACCCACCAGGAAGATCCATCATTTCAGGGATCAATTCACTAACATCCAATTTTTCCAGATACATAGACTCCTTTCTCCAACAGTATGTAGTCACACAGAAATCCTACCTAAGAGACACCACTCACATACTTCAACTATTACAAGACATAGTATGGACAGAAGACATGATATTGGTAACCAGTGATGTAACCTGTCTTTACACAATCATAGAACACAAACAAGGGACTGATAGTTCGAGACACTTTCTTTCACAGGACGCCACACTGCAACGGTTACAGACTGACTTCATAATAAAGGCCATTACATTCCTATTGGAACACAACTACACTTGGTTTGAGAACGATTACTACAAACAGCGGACAGGGACAGCCATGGGGACTAGGTTCGCCCCGAGTTATGCTAACCTGTTTATGAGTAAGTGGGAGGAGGATAACATCTGGAAGGGGCATGACTTTGGGGCGAACCTGGTCCTCTGGCGCAGATACATAGATGATATCATATTCATATGGAAAGGGACAGAAAGTGAATTACAGACATTTCTACTATACATCAGTGACAATGACAGAAATTTACAGTTCACAACACATTATAGTAAGGAACAAACAGTATTCCTTGACCTAGACATTCACATTGTGAACAACAAGATTCACACACGTACACATCACAAACAGGTGGACGTTAATAGTTACATCTTATCCACCAGTGGCCACCACCCCAACTGGCTTCAAAGCATCCCGACAGGACAATTTACACGACTAAGAAGAAACTGCACACAGATAGAGGATTACCAGAAACAAGGACAAGAATTGAAACAGAAATTCATAGACAGAAAATATGATCAGGAAATTGTAAATAAAGCATATAAAAAATTGGAGGACACAGATAGACAGGATCTACTGAAATACAAAGAGAGGAATGAGAAACAAGACAACAAGGATATTTACTTTGTAACACAGTACAACACTAGAGCGGGCAAGATGAAACAGAGCATAATGAAACATTGGGCAATCTTGATGCAAGATGAGACGTTAGCTAGAATACTACCCCCGCAACCAAAAGTAGTGTATAGAAAAGCCCCAGATTTGAGGGAGAAACTTGTACACAATCACATCCCACCATCAAGAATGCAACAGACAACACTAGATGGTACTAGAAAAAGGCGGGGATTCCACTACCGTGGATCTTGTTCAGGTTGCAGGACAACCAACTCCAGAACAACACAGAGCACTATAGAGTTTTGCTCGAACATCACAGGACAAGAATATGAAATTAGGGAAGAACTCACATGTCACACAAAAGGTGTTATATACCTCATCACATGCCCGTGTGGACTCCAATATGTTGGACGCACCATCAGAACACTAAAGATTAGGATCTCTGAACATATACAGAATATAAAGAAAGGATACGAGAAACATAGTGTATCACAGCACTTTAAGGAGAAACACTTGCAGGACCCGTCCAAAATACAATTTATGGCCATAAAACAGGTAACCAACAATTGGCGAAGGGGGGACTACGTGAAAAAAAATAAGATTTTACTTACCGATAAATCTATTTCTCATAGTCCGTAGTGGATGCTGGGGACTCCGTCAGGACCATGGGGAATAGCGGCTCCGCAGGAGACAGGGCACAAAAGCAAGCTTTTAGGATCACATGGTGTGTACTGGCTCCTCCCCCTATGACCCTCCTCCAAGCCTCAGTTAGGTACTGTGCCCGGACGAGCGTACACAATAAGGAAGGATCTTGAATCCCGGGTAAGACTCATACCAGCCACACCAATCACACCGTACAACTTGTGATTTGAACCCAGTTAACAGTATGATAACAATGAAGTAGCCTCTAAAAAAGATGGCTCACAACAATAATAACCCGATTTTTTGTAACAATAACTATGTACAAGTAATGCAGACAATCCGCACTTGGGATGGGCGCCCAGCATCCACTACGGACTATGAGAAATAGATTTATCGGTAAGTAAAATCTTATTTTCTCTAACGTCCTAGTGGATGCTGGGGACTCCGTCAGGACCATGGGGATTATACCAAAGCTCCCAAACGGGCGGGAGAGTGCGGATGACTCTGCAGCACCGAATGAGAGAACTCCAGGTCCTCCTCAGCCAGGGTATCAAATTTGTAGAATTTTGCAAACGTGTTTGCCCCTGACCAAGTAGCTGCTCGGCAAAGTTGTAAAGCCGAGACCCCTCGGGCAGCCGCCCAAGATGAGCCCACCTTCCTTGTGGAATGGGCATTTACAGATTTTGGCTGTGGCAGGCCTGCCACAGAATGTGCAAGCTGAATTGTAGTACAAATCCAACGAGCAATAGTCTGCTTAGAAGCAGGAGCACCCAGCTTTTTGGGTGCCTACAATATAAACAGCAAGTCAGACTTTCTGACTCCAGCCGTCCTGGAATTATATATATATATATATATATTCAGGGCCCTGACAACGTCTAGCAACTTGGAGTCCTCCAAGTCCCTAGTAGCCGCAGGCACCACAATAGGTTGTTTCATGTGAAACGCTGACACCACCTTAGGAAGAAACTGGGGACGAGTCCGCAGTTCTGCCCTGTCCGAATGGAAAATCAAATATGGGCTTTTGTAAGACAAAGCCGCCAATTTTGACAATCGCCTGGCCGAGGCCAGGGCCAACAGCATGGTCACTTTCCATGTGAGATATTTCAAATCCACAGATTTGAGTGGTTCAAACCAATATGATTTGAGGAATCCCACACTACGTTGAGATCCCACGGTGCCACTGGAGGCACACAAGGGCTGTATATGCAATACTCCCTTGACAAACGTCTGGACTTCAGGAACTGAAGCCAATTCTTTCTGGAAGAAAATCTATAGGGCCGAAACTTGAACCTTAATGGACCCCAATTTGAGGCTCATAGACACTCCTGTTTGCAGGAAGTGCAGAAATCGACCTAGTTGAAATTTTTTCGTGGGGCCTTCCTGGCCTCACCCACGCAACATATTTTTACCACATGTGGTGATAACGTTGTGCGGTCACCTCCTTCCTGGCTTTGACCAGGGTAGGTATGACCTCTTCCGGAATGCCTTTTCCCTTAGGATCCGGCGTTCAAACCGCCATGCCGTCAAACGCAGTCGCGGTAAGTCTTGGAACAGACAAGGTCCCTGCTGGAGCAGGTCCTTTCTTAAAGGCCGATGCCACGGTTCCTCTTGGAACAGACATGGTACTTGCTGAAAGCAAATCCCTTCTTAGCTCCCGAGGCCATTAGTCCTCTGTGAGCATCTCTTGAAGTTCCGGTTACCAAGTCCCTCTTGGCCAATCCGGAGCCACGAGTATAGTTCTTACTCCTCTATGTCTTATAATTCTCAATACCTTGGTTATGAGAAGCAGAGGAGGGAACACATACACCGACTGTTACACCCACGGTGTTACCAGGACGTCCACAGCTATCGCCTGAAGGTCTCGTGACCTGGCGCAATACCTGTCCCATTTTTTGTTCGGGCGGGACGCCATCATGTCCACCTTTGGTCTTTCCCAACGGTTCACAATCATGCGGAAAACTTCCCGATGAAGTTCCCACTCTCCCGGGTGGAGGTCGTGCCTGCTGAGGAAGTCTGCTTCCCAGTCGTCCACTCCCGGAATGAACACTGCTGACAGTGCTATCACATGATTTTCCGCCTAGCGAAAAATCCTTGCAGTTTTGCCACTGCCCTCCTGCTTCTTGTGCCGCCCTTTCTGTTTACGTGGGCGACTGCCGTGATGTTATCCCACTGGATCAATACCGGCTGACCTTGAAGCAGAGGTCTTGCTAAGCTTAGAGCATTATAAATTTGCTCTTAGCTCCAGTATATTTATGTGGAGAGAATTCTCCAGACTTGATCACACTCCTTGTGTGACTGCTCCCCAGCCTCTCAGGCTGGCCTCCGTGGTCACCAGCATCCAATCCTGAATGCCGAATCTGCGGCCCTCTAGAAGATGAGCACTCTGTAATCACCACAGGAGAGACACCCTTGTCCTTGGATATAGGGTTATCCGCTGATGCATCTGAAGATGCGATCCGGACCATTTGTCCAGCAGATCCCACTGAAGAGTTCTTGCGTGAAATCTGCCGAATGGAAGCGCTTCGTAATAAGCCACCATTTTTACCAGGACTCTTGTGCAATGATGCACTGACACTTTTCCTGGTTTTAGGAGGATCCCGATTAGCTCGGATAACTCCCTGGCTTTCTCCTCTGGGAGAAACACCTTTTCCTGGACTGTGTCCAGAATCATCCCTAGGACCAGCAGACGTGTTGTCGGAACAACTGCGGTTTTGGAATATTTAGAATCCACCCGTGCTGTCGTAGAACTACTTGAGATAGTGCTACTCCGACCTCCAACTGTTCTCTGGACCTTGTTCTTATCAGGAGGTCGTCCATTTTCTTTGAAGACGAATCCTCCTTTCGGTCATTACCTTGGTAAGGACCCGGGGTGCCTTGGACAATCCAACGGCATCGTCTTGAAACTGATAGTGACAGTTCTGTACCACGAACCTGAGGTACCCTTGGTGAGAAAAGGCAAATTTTGGGACATGGAGGTAAGCATCCCTGATGTCCCGGGACACCATATAGTCCCCTTGTTCTTTGCTATCACTGCTCTGAGTGACTCCATCTGGATTTGAACCCTTGCAAGTGTTCAAATTTTTCAGATTTAGAATAGGTCTCACCTAGCCTTCAGTACCACCATATAGTGTGGAGTAATACCCCTTTCCTTGTTGTCGGAGGGGTAATTTTATTATCACCTGCTGGGAATACAGCTTGTGAATTGTTTTCAATACTGCCTCCCTGTCGGAGGGAGACATTGGTACAGCAGACTACAGGAACCTGCGAGGGGGGAAACCTCTCGACATTCCAATCTGTACCCCTTGGATACTACTTGTAGGATCCAGGGGTCCTGTATGGTCCCAGCGTCATGCTGAGAACTTGGTAGAAGCGGTGGGGGGCTTCTGTTCCTGGGAATGGGCTGCCTGCTGCAGTCTTCTTCCCTTTCCTCTATCCCTGGGCAGATATGACTCTTATAGGGACGAAAGGACTGAGGCTGAAAAGACGGTGTCTTTTTCTGCAGAGATGTGACTTAGGGTAAAAAACGGTGGATTTTCCAGCAGTTGCCCTGGCCACCAGGTCCCATGGACCGACCCCAAATAACTCCTCCCCTTTATACGGCAATACATCTTTGTGCCGTTTGGAATCTGCATCACCTGACCACTGTCGTGTCCATAAACATCTTCTTGCAGATATGGACATCGCATTTACTCTTGATGCCAGAGTGCAAATATCCCTCTGCGCATCTCGCATATATAGAAATGCATCCTTTAAATGCTCTATAGTCAATAAAATACTGTCCCTGTCAAAGGTATCAATATTTTTAGTCAGGGAATCCGACCAAGCCACCTCAGCTCTGCACATCCAGGCTGAGGCGATCGCTGGTCGCAGTATAACACCAGCATGTGTGTGTATACTTTTTAGGATATTTTTCAGCCTCCTATCAGCTGGCTCCTTAAGTACGGCCCTATCCGTAGATGGTACCGCCACTTGTTCTGATAAGCGTGTGAGCGCCTTATCCACCCTGAGGGGTGTTTCCCACCGCGCCTTAACTTCTGGCGGGAAAGGGTATACCGCCAATAATTTTCTATCGGGGGAAACCCACGCATCATCACACACTTCATTTAATTTATCTGATTCAGGAAAAACTACAGGTAGTTTTTTCACCTCACACATAATACCCTTTTTTGTGGTACTTGGAGTATCAGAAATATGTAACACCTCCTTCATTGCCCTTAACGTGTGGCCCTAAAAGAAAATACGTTTGTTTCTTCACCGTCGACACTGAAATCAGTGTCCGTGTCTGGGTCTGTGTCGACCGACTGAGGTAAATGGGCATTTTATAGCCCCTGACGGTGTTTGAGACGCCTGGACAGATACTAATTTGTTCGCCGGCCCTCTCATGTCGTCAACCGGCTTGCAGCGTGTTGACATTGTCACGTAATTTCCATAAATAAGCCATCCATTCCGGTGTCGACTCCCTAGAGAGTGACATCACCATTACAGGCAATTTGCTCCGCCTCCTCACCAATATTTTCCTCATACATGTCGACACACACGTACCGACATACAGCACACACATAGGGAATGCTCTGATAGAGGACAGGACCCACTAGCCCTTTGGGGAGACAGAGGGAGAGTTTGCCAGCACACACCAAAACGCTATAATTATCCAGGGACAACCTTTATATAAGTGTTCCTTTTATAGCATTTTAATATATATACATATCGCCAAATCAGTGCCCCCCCTCTCTGTTTTAACCCTGTTTCTGTAGTGCAGTGCAGGGGAGATCATGGGAGCCTTCCCACCAGCCTTTCTGTGAGGGAAAATGGCGCTGTGTGCTGAGGAGAATAGGCCCCGCCCCCTTTTCGGCGGGCTTCTTCTCCGGAGTTTTAGATATCTGGCAGGGGTTAAATACATCCATATAGCCTCAAGGGCTATATGTGATGTATTTTTCGCCATACAGGTATTATACATTGCTGCCCAGGGCGCCCCCCCCCAGCGCCCTGCACCCTCCGTGACCGCTGTGTGAAGTGTGCTGACAACAATGGCGCACAGCTGCAGTGCTGTGCGCTACCTGATGAAGACTGAGAGTCTTCTGCCGCCTGGTTCCGGACCTCTTCATCTTCAGCATCTGCAAGGGGGGTCGGCGGCGCGGCTCCGGGACGAACCCCAGGGCGAGCCCTGTGTTCCGACTCCCTCTGGAGCTATGTCCAGTAGCCTAAGAATCCAATCCATCCTGCACGCAGGTGAGTTGAAAATCTCTCCCCTAAGTCCCTCGATGCAGTGAGCCTGTTGCCAGCAGGACTCACTGAAAATAAAGAACCTAAAAACTTTTTCTAAGCAACTCTTTAAGAGAGCCACCTAGATTGCACCCTTCTCGGCCGGGCACAAAAACCTAACTGAGGCTTGGAGGAGGGTCATAGGGGGAGGAGCCAGTACACACCATGTGATCCTAAAAGCTTGCTTTTGTGCCCTGTCTCCTGCGGAGCCGCTATTCCCCATGGTCCTGACGGAGTCCCCAGCATCCACTAGGACGTTAGAGAAATTAATAGAGAAGAACTCAGATGGATCTTCAATTTGAAGACCCTCACACCAAGAGGACATAATATAGACTACAATATTGTTGCAGCTTTATAATCCGATGCATTGCACAGAAATATGACATCCCCCTTTTTTATGGTACTTATAATTCCCTTCATTCTCTACCCATCCATCCATATTTTCCCCCACCCCGGTCCTTAATTGAATTTATTTAAATTTATCCATATTTGCCCCTCCACCCACTCCCAAAATTAACTATATTAGAGGCTCAACTCATTACCTGTTCTAATTCAATTTTATTCTATTTTATTCCAACTCTCAATCAGCAGTTGCTCATCAGACTGCTGATTAATGACATATGTAGCTGGGCTTATCCATCAATACAACATCCACATACCATTATCATACTACATCTAAAGTTAATTTGGATGCTGAGTACAGGATTACAATCCAATTAAAATGTGGGAGAACTGAGTTTTGCAGCACATTCAAGAAGAAAGCCACACATGTGGATATGATTGACAAGTGAGGACTGATTCCCCCTCCAATCACACTGGAGAGTGGTAATTAAGGACATCTAGGATTGACCAATCACTACAGCCATTAAAGGTTATAATGGGTGTAGGACATCAGGCATGCAACCTTTGACATAGGCATCCGTGCTGAAACGCGTTGGAAATTTGCTAATTTACACCACAATTATTCACAGCCACCCTTCCCCGGCCGGAGAAGGGAACACAGCGGCTTTCACTACAGACGGAGCGCTCACGTGACATCGCACGTGACGCGCAAACCAGGAAGTGGTAGAACGGGACCCGTGGACGGAGGAGACCGGCGGCTGCAGGAGAAGCGCGCGGACCGAAGAAGACGGAGGACACGGACAAAGAGGACCAAGGCCTGAGTTCGTGGAAGGAAGAGACGAGGTCACCGGCGGCAGGCAGAGACCTGCCCCCGGCGGTAAGTGTGTGACACACAGCCCACGACCCCACAACTCAGTGCCGCATACGAGAGGGGACTGACAGGCGGGACGCCACACTGGTCAAAACCCCCCAAACACTAATTTAGGACACAGCTTCAGAGGACACATAGGCACCCACCACACCTATGGTAAAGGTGACCCGTAGGGTACACCTGACATTTACCTGAGCTGGGGTCCATTTTGGTATACCATTAGTGAGGTATACCTTGTAAAGGGTAGTCTGCAGGACACACCTGACAGTGGTGAAGGAACGGTGGGATAAGGAACTATATATAATTTCAGAAGGTTGCTGACCTTTATATATATCCAATACCACAATAAATTTATGTTTAGAAACCACCATTAGACTGATCATTGCTTTAAACCCATATCCATACGAAAAATTCTGACACATCTACATATCTATAACAACATCCTATCCCGCAACATCCCCTCTTTTCTCTACCTCTTTTTCCATAATGAGCGCGCTGACCATTCCAAATTACAAATTCCAGTACAGGAGGTAGGACGCCTCCAGGTCTAGCAGCACTCGTTAGCATCCCTCCCTCTTGTGAGCGCAGCCTCCACCCAAATCTGTAAAGCAGAGTTTACCTTACCATTTACCGCTACCACATTTGCAAAAGCATTGGACAAAGTGTCATCAGTCTTTTAATCTCAGCCAAAGTCCTGCAAAAACACAGTTTCACCAATGGGGGACCAATGTAGTCTCACTTTCCCCTTGCTGCTCACTGGCAAGAGAGGGCTTTACAGTCATGCAGCCAGGGCCGGTGCTAGGGTGTTCGGCGCCCCCCTGCAAACTATAAATTTGCGCCCTCCCATATTCCTTTGGCGCACGTCGGGAAAAGGGGAGTGGTCTCACAAGTAAGGGGCATGGCACACAATAGTACCCCCATTTAAAATTACGCCACAATGTAGCACAATCTTATTCATCTTATACGTAGTGCCCCACCCGTAGTAGTAGCGACTTTATATGTAATGCACCCCAGTAGTAGCATCCTTATACATAATGAATGCCCCCCCAGTAGTAGTAGCATCCTTATACATAGTGTACCCCCAGTAGTAGTAGCATCCTTATACGTAAGGCCCCCCAGTAGTGGTAGCATCCTTATACATAATGCCCCCCCAGTAGTAGTAGCATCCTTATACGTAATGCCCCCCCCAGTATTAGTAGCATCCTTATACGTAGTGCACCCCCAGTAGTAGAAGCGTCCTTATACGTAATTCCCCCCTAGTAGTAGTAGCGTCCATATACGTAATGCCCCCCCAGTAGTAGTAGCATTGTTATACCTAATGCCCCCCAGTAATAGTAGCGTCCTTATACATAATGCCAACAAGTAGTAGTATCGTCCGTCCCCCCAGTAGTAGTAGCGTCCTTATACGTAGTGCAACCCCAGTAGTAGAAGCGTCCTTATACATAGTGCACCCTCAGTAGTAGTAGCGTCCTTATACATAGTGCACCCTCAGTAGTAACGTCCTTATACGTAATTCCCCCCTAGTAGTAGTATCGTCCTTATACGTAATTCCCCCCCTAGTAGTAGTACCGTCCTTATACATAATGCCCCCCCCCCGTTGTAGCATCCTTATACGTAATTCCCTCCCCCCAGTAGTAGTAGCATTGTTATACGTAATGCCCCCCAGTAATAGTAGCGTCCTTATACATAATGCCCCCAAGTAGTAGTATCGTCCTTATACGTAATGCCCCCCCCCCAGTAGTAGTAACGTCCTTACACATAATGGCCCCCCAGTAGTAGTAGCGTCGTTACATGTAATGCCCCCCCTGTAGTATTAGCATCCTTATACGTAATGCGCCCTCCCAGTATTAGTAGCGTCATTACACGTAATGGCCCCCCTAGTAGTAGCGTCGTTATACGTAATGCCCCCCCTGTAGCAGTAGCATCCTTATACGTAATGCCCCCCCAGTAGTAGTAGCGTTCTTACATGTAATGCCTTCCCCCAGTAGTAGCGTCGTTATACGTAATGCCCCCCAAGTAGTAGCGTCCATAAAGCGCGCGCACACAGACATACCTCACACACACACACACACAATTCGCACATATATACACACACATACACACCCATCATATACACACACACAAACACACACAATTCACACATATATACACACACACTTCTCTCTCACCCTCCACTTACCTAAGCCAGTCTCCCTCAGTACAGCAGCCTGGTCCATGTAGCTCCGCCCCTTATGGGCCGTTTAGCCCCATCCCTTTCATCCCATGTAGCTCCGCCCCCTTCTGTCCCGTAGCGTAGACAGCGCTGTCAGTCACACAGGTGAGGGGAGGGACAGGCGCAGCAGCAGCAGGGGGTACAGGACGGCGCAGCAGGGAAGGGATGCAGAGCAGGGGGAGCGCCTCTCCGTCCCAGCGCCTCCCTGCACTGCATCCCTTCGCTGAGCGGGTAGCGCCGGGCCTGCATACAGCCTTGCCCTCCAGTAGATTTCAGACCCTGGGTTACCTCAGCCTCTGTCTGTCTGTCTGTCGATATTATGCAGGTAACCACCTCCAGTAACAGCATGATGTCCTGGCCCAGGATCAGATAAAGAGGCTTGGATGCTGCTGCTACCATTTTTTTGGGTGCCCCTTAATCACCACCAGCAGGTGCACTCATAGTCATTCTTTTATGCCCCCATGTATACACAGCACCTTTACCATGGGTGAAACCTGGTCAGACCCAGGTGGTACCAGGTTAGCTGAAATGATAGTCAGTGCACTGCCAGGGTCAACCAAGGCTCAGATATCCCAGCCTTCGATCTGTACCATCAGATGAAACAGGGTGGTGTCAGCTGGGGAAATACTTTCAGCCGCCATGCTGACTAAAGGTCATGCTGTTTTCCCCACGCTGCAATCCATTGGCTCACTCTGCTTTGGGCAGTCCCACTGTACATGCCCGGGTACACCACTCTCAAAACATATGGCTGGAGGCGGGTTGTCAAGTCTAACAACGGGGACCTGGGTTATGGGCTTAGGTACTGTCTCTATCCCTTGCATGGCTTTATTCAGTTTTTCCAGGGTCAGGTACCTATCAATAACCACTGCTAACTCCTCAAATGTCTAGCAGTCAGCCTGTAGGGCCCAGTATTGTACACCACAGTCTAATACCGTAAAGCATGGTCCAAAGCAATCATCAATACTATATGTGGAGCCGCATGCTTCTCTGGCTGTAGCCATGCTTTACTAAGTCTGGCTAGCTTGGCCATCTGATCTCTTGGAGGCTCAGACGGGTTCAACTGCCAATCATGAAACTCCTGGGCTTTACTGGGGCCCATCACCCCAACCCTGCTGAGTATGTCCTCCTTCAAATGAGGGTATGAGCTAGCGTCAGCTACCGTCAGATCAGTATAGGCTTGCTTTGATTCCCCTGTGGGGTAGGGAGGTAACCTCCTCCTTCAGCCAGTTTAATCATGTGCAGTGCACTCAAAAGTGTATAAAATACCTCAATATCATATGATGGTGTAACAGCTCACGCTCCTGCTCACCTTCTCGCATCTCCTTTAATTCATTGTGCAGCAACTGGATCTGAGTTTGCTGCAAATGAATATTCTGGTGGCTAGCAGCCAGATTTTGCTGCTTCTCATATACAAACTTAGCAGGCTTAATTAAATGGTTAAGGTAAGCCAGTTTCCCAGCACATTATCTCAGCTGGTTACCCTTAACACTGCATACTCCATACAGAGGAATCAATAACTACTTTATAGTGTGCACAGCTTGCAAAAAGACACATGTACACGTATCTAGTACTATTTTTGAAGAAAGTAGGTTGAAATAATCCTGGGGGTGGGCATCGGAGGGCAGAGCTGTAGGTAACGTGGGGGGAGCTACAGTCGGGGGCACCTTTGTAAAAATAAGAATTTACTTACCGATAATTCTATTTCTCATAGTCCGTAGTGGATGCTGGGAACTCCGTAAGGACCATGGGGAATAGCGGCTCCGCAGGAGACTGGGCACATCTAAAGAAAGCTTTAGGACTACCTGGTGTGCACTGGCTCCTCCCCCTATGACCCTCCTCCAAGCCTCAGTTAGGTACTGTGCCCGGACGAGCGTACACAATAAGGAAGGATTTTGAATCCCGGGTAAGACTCATACCAGCCACACCAATCACACTGTACAACTTGTGATCTGAACCCAGTTAACAGTATGATAACAGAGGAGCCTCTGAAAAGATGGCTCACAACAATAATAACCCGATTTTTGTAACAATAACTATGTACAAGTAATGCAGACAATCCGCACTTGGGATGGGCGCCCAGCATCCACTACGGACTACGAGAAATAGAATTATCGGTAAGTAAATTCTTATTTTCTCTAACGTCCTAGTGGATGCTGGGGACTCCGAAAGGACCATGGGGATTATACCAAAGCTCCCAAACGGGCGGGAGAGTGCGGATGACTCTGCAGCACCGAATGAGAGAACTCCAGGTCCTCCTCAGCCAGGGTATCAAATTTGTAGAATTTAGCAAACGTGTTTGCCCCTGACCAAGTAGCTGCTCAGCAAAGTTGTAAAGCCGAGACCCCTCGGGCAGCCGCCCAAGATGAGCCCACTTTCCGTGTGGAATGGGCTTTTATAGATTTTGGCTGTGGCAGGCCTGCCACAGAATGTGCAAGCTGAATTGTACTACAAATCCAACGAGCAATCGTCTGCTTAGAAGCAGGAGCACCCAGCTTGTTGGGTGCATACAGGATAAACAGCGAGTCAGATTTTCTGACTCCAGCCGTCCTGGAAACATATATTTTCTGGGCCCTGACTACGTCCAGCAACTTGGAATCCTCCAAGTCCCTAGTAGCCGCAGGCACCACGATAGGTTGGTTTAAGTGAAATGCTGAAACCACCTTAGGGAGAAATTGAGGACGAGTCCTCAATTCTGCCCTGTCCGTATGTGATTTTAGGAATCCCAACACTACATTGAGATCCCAAGGTGCCACTGGAGGCACAAAAGGAGGCTGTATATGCAGTACTCCCTTGACAAACGTCTGAACTTCAGGTACAGAAGCTAGTTCTTTTTGGAAGAATATCGACAGGGCCGAAATTTGAACCTTAATGGACGCTAATTTGAGGCCCATAGACAGTCCTGTTTGCAGGAAATGCAGGAATCGACCCAGTTGAAATTCCTCCGTAGGGGCCTTCCTGGCCTCGCACCACGCAACATATTTACGCCAAATACGGTGATAATGTTATACGGTTACATCCTTCCTGGCTTTGATCAGGGTAGGGATGACTTCATCCGGAATGCCTTTTTCCTTCAGGATCCGGCGTTCAACCGCCATGCCGTCAAACGCAGCCGCGGTAAGTCTTGGAACAGACATGGTCCCTGCTGGAGCAGGTCCTGTCTTAGAGGTAGAGGCCACGGGTCTTCCGTGAGCATCTCTTGAATTTCCGGGTACCAAGTCCTTCTTGGCCAATCCGGAGCCACGAGTATAGTCTTTACTCCTCTCCTTCTTATGATTCTCAGTACTTTTGGTATGAGAGGAAGAGGAGGGAACACATACACTGACCGGTACACCCACGGTGTTACCAGAGCGTCCACAGCTATTGCCTGAGGGTCCCTTGACCTGGAACAATATCTGTCCAGTTTTTTGTTGAGGTGAGACGCCATCATGTCCACCTTTGGTTTTTCCCAACGGTTTACAATCATGTGGAAGACTTCCGGGTGAAGTCCCCACTCCCCCGGGTGAAGATCGTGTCTGCTGAGGAAGTCTGCTTCCCAGTTGTCCACTCCCGGAATGAACACTGCTGACAGTGCTATCACATGATTTTCCGCCCAGCGAAGAATCCTTGCCACTTCCGTCATTGCCCTCCTGCTTCTTGTGCCGCCCTGTCTGTTTACGTGGGCGACTGCCGTGATGTTGTCCGACTGGATCAATACTGGCTGACCCTGAAGCAGAGGCCTTGCCTGACTTAGGGCATTGTAAATGGCCCTTAGTTCCAGGATATTTATGTGAAGTGACGTTTCCATGCTTGACCACAAGCCCTGGAAATTTTTTCCCTGTGTGACTGCTCCCCAGCCTCTCAGGCTGGCATCCGTGGTCACCAGGACCCAATCCTGAATGCCGAATCTGCGGCCCTCTAGGAGATGAGCACTCTGTAACCACCACAGGAGAGACACCCTTGTCCTTGGAGACAGGGTTATCCGCTGATGCATTTGAAGATGCGATCCGGACCATTTGTCTAGCAGATCCAACTGAAAAGTTCTTGCGTGGAATCTGCCGAATGGAATCGCTTCGTAAGAAGCCACCACCTTTCCCAGGACCCTTGTGCACTGATGCACTGACACCTGGCCTGGTCTTAGGAGTTTCCTGACTAGGTCGGATAACTCCCTGGCTTTCTCTTCCGGGAGAAACACCTTTTTCTGTACTGTGTCCAGAATCATCCCTAGGAACAGCAGACGTGTCGTCGGAATCAGCTGCGATTTTGGAATATTTAGAATCCATCCGTGCTGTCGTAGTACTATTTGCGATAGTGCTACTCCGACCTCTAACTGTTCTCTGGACCGTGCCCTTATCAGGAGATCGTCCAAGTAAGGGATAATTAAGACGCCTTTTCTTCGAAGAAGAATCATCATTTCGGCCATTACCTTGGTAAAGACCCGGGGTGCCGTGGACAATCCAAACGGCAGCGTCTGAAACTGATAGTGACCGTTCTGTACCACAAACCTGAGGTACCCTTGGTGAGAAGGGCAAATTGGGACATGGAGGTAAGCATCCTTGATGTCCAGAGACACCATGTAGTCCCCTTCTTCCAGGTTCGCTATCACAGCTCTGAGTGACTCCATCTTGAACTTGAACCTTTTTATGTAAGTGTTCAAGGTTTTCAGATTTAAAATGGGTCTCACCGAGCCGTCCGGCTTCGGTACCACAAACAGCGTGGAGTAATACCCCTTTCCCTGTTGTAGGAGGGGTACCTTGATTATCACTTGCTGGGAATACAGCTTGTGAATGGCTTCCAATACCGCCTCCCTGTCGGGGGTAGACGTTGGTAAAGCAGACTTCAAGAACCGGCGAGGGGGAGACGTCTCGAATTCCAATTTGTACCCCTGAGATACTACCTGCAGGATCCAGGGGTCCACTTGCGAGTGAGCCCACTGCGCGCTGAAATTCTTGAGACGGGCCCCCACCGTGCCTGAGTCCGCTTGTAAGGCCCCAGCGTCATGCTGAGGACTTGGCAGAAGCGGGGGAGGGCTTCTGGTCGTGGGAAGAAGCTGTCTGTTGTAGTCTTTTTCCCCTTCCTCTGCCCCGGGGCAGATATGAGTGGCCTTTTGCCCGCTTGCCCTTATGGGGACGAAAGGACTGAGCCTGAAAAGGCGGTATCTTTTTCTGCTGCGAGGTGACTTGGGGTAAAAAGGTGGATTTCCCAGCCGTTGCCGTGGCCACCAGGTCCGATAGACCGCCCCCAAATAACTCCTCCCCTTTATACGGCAATACTTCCATATGCCGTTTGGAATCCGCATCCCCTGACCACTGTCGCGTCCATAATCCTCTTCTGGCAGAAATGGACATCGCACTTACTCTTGATGCCAGAGTGCAAATGTCTCTCTGTGCATCTCGCATATATAGGAATGCATCCTTTAAATGCTCTATAGTCAATAATATATTGTCCCTGTCCAGGGTATCAATATTTTCAGTCAGGGAATCCGACCAAGCCACCCCAGCACTGCACATCCAGGCTGAGGCGATTGCTGGTCGCAGTATAACACCAGTATGTGTGTATATACTTTTAAGGATATTTTCCAGCCTCCTATCTGCTGGCTCCTTAAGGGCGGCCGTTTCTGGAGACGGTAACGCCACTTGTTTTGATAAGCGTGTGAGCGCCTTATCCACCCTAGGGGGTGTTTCCCAACGAGCCCTAACCTCTGGTGGGAAGGGATATAGTGCCAATAATTTTTTAGAAATTAGCAGTTTTCTGTCGGGGGTAACCCACGCTTCATCACACACTTCATTCAATTCATCAGATTCAGGAAAAACTACGGGTAGTTTTTTCACACCCCACATAATACCCCTTTTTGTGGTACTTGCAGTATCAGAGATGTGCAAAACCTCCTTCATTGCCGTGATCATGTAACGTGTGGCCCTACTGGAAAATACGTTTGTTTCTTCACCGTCGACACTGGAGTCAGTGTTTGTGTCTGGGTCCGTGTCGACCCACTGAGGTAATGGGCGTTTAGTAGCCCCTGACGGTGTTTGAGACGCCTGGACAGGCACTAACTGAGCTGCCGGCTGTCTCATGTCGTCAACAGTTTTCTGTAACGTGCCGACACTGTCACGTAATTCCTTAATTACGGCCATCCATTCAGGTGTCGACTCCCTAGGGGGTGACATCACCATTATAGGCAATTGCTCCGCCTCCACATCATTTTCCTCCTCATACATGTCGACACACACGTACCGACACCCAGCACACACACAGGGAATGCTCTGATAGAGGACAGGACCCACTTAGCCCTTTGGGGAGACAGAGGGAGAGTTTGCCAGCACACACCAGAGCGCTATATATGTATAGGGACAACCTTACAATAAGTGTCTATCCCTTATAGCTGCTTATATCTGTTATTTTGCCAAATAAGTGCCCCCCTCTCTTTTTTACCCTGTTTCTGTAGTTGCAGGATGCAGGGGAGATTCTGGGAGCCTTCCTACCAGCGGAGCTGTGTGGGAAAAATGGCGCTGTGTGCTGAGGAGATAGGCCCCGCCCCCTTCACGGCGGGCTCTTCTCCCGCTTTTTTCTGGAAAACTGGCAGGGGTTAAATACATCCATATAGCCCAGGAGCTATATGTGATGTATTTTTCGCCAACTAAGGTAAATTCATTGCTTCCCAGGACGCCCCCCCCCCAGCGTCCTGCACCCTCAGTGACCGGAGTGTGAAGTGTGCTGAGAGCAATGGCGCACAGCTGCAGTGCTGTGCGCTACCTTATGAAGACAGGAAAGTCTTCTGCCGCCGATTTATGGACCTCTTCTTGCTTCAGCATCTGTAAGGGGGCCGGCGGCGCGGCTCCGGGACCCATCCATGGCTGGGCCTGTGATCGTCCCTCTGGAGCTAATGTCCAGTAGCCTAAGAAACCCAATCCACTCTGCACGCAGGTGAGTTCGTTTCTCTCCCCTAAGTCCCTCGATGCAGTGAGCCTGTTGCCAGCAGGTCTCACTGAAAATAAAAAACCTATTTAAACTTTTACTCTAAGCAGCTCAGGAGAGCCACCTAGATTGCACCCTTCTCGTTCGGGCACAAAATCTAACTGAGGCTTGGAGGAGGGTCATAGGGGGAGGAGCCAGTGCACACCAGCTAGTCCTAAAGCTTTTACTTTGTGCCCAGTCTCCTGCGGAGCCGCTATTCCCCATGGTCCTTTCGGAGTCCCCAGCATCCACTAGGACGTTAGAGAAAATAAGGATAGACGAACGCTGAATAAGCGTGAGGATAAATAAGAATCCTGTTTTTTTCTGATGGCTGAATGTGGCAGCCTTTGTTACTAGGCAGAGTTAGGCTAGTGGTGTGTTGTTGTCAATCAAATGAGGGCCAATAAGGGCTCTGTGGGTGTGTTGTTTGTTAAGGCTATTTATAGGAGGCTGTTTAGTGTGGACAGCCTCTTATTTCATTGGGGGTAATTCAGAGTTGTGATCGCAGCAGGATTTTTGTTAGCAGTTGGGCAAACCATGTGCACTGCAGGGGAGGCAGATATAACATGTGCAGAGAGAGTTAGATTTGGGTGGGTTATTTTGTTTCTGTGCAGGGTAAATACTGGCTGCTTTATTTTACACTGCGACTTAGATTGCAGATTGAACACACCACACCCAAATCTAACTCTCTCTGCACATGTTATATCTGCCGCCCCCCCCCCTCCCCCCCCCCCCCCCCCCCCCTCCAATGATCCTCTTCTCCAATGGCTTTGCGGCTGTTGAGGCATTTGGTTTTGCTGTGTTTGGAGGCGAATATCCGTTTTATATCTCGTCATGTACCTGACGCTAATAATGAGATTGCCGATGCTCTGTCACGCTTTGATTTTATTCGTTTCCGTGCGCTGGCTTCGCAGGCCTCTACAGTTGGGTTACCTTGCCCTCCATTTGTTTGGCAGATTATCAGGCCGGCTTAGAGTCTCTGGCACAGCGGTCCTTGGCCCCAAGGACTTTGCGGTCATACGGTGCTGCCTGGTGGGATTGGGAGGCTTACCTCGCGAGTTTTCCTGTGGAGGGTAAGTCCATTCATGACCTCTCGTTAGCCTTGGTGTGGGGGCACTATCAACGAGGCCGCTCCAAGGCCTCTATGTCTGCTGCTCTGGCGGGGATTTCATTTTTTAGCAGATTGCATGGTGTCTCTGACCCTACTAAGTCGTTTGTTCTTTCCAGGGCTTTAAAGGGTTGGGCTAGGGTGCGCCCGTCTCGCACGGATTCACGCAGGCCTATTGATTTGCAGCTGCTGCGGGCGTTGGTTGGTGTTGTTCCTAGTGTGGCTTCAGATGCTTTTGAATCGGCCCTTTTTCATTTGGCCTTTTCGGCTGCTTTTTTTGGCGCTTTCTGCGTTAGTGAGCTTGTTGTGTCGAGCAGGGCGTCTGTTTCTTCTGGTTTGTTTTTTGGTGATGTGTTGTTGCGAGATTCCTCGGTTCTTTGTAAGCTTTGTTCCTCCAAGACGGATCAATCGGGTAGGGGGCGCTGGGTTACACTTCCTGCGCATGCCAACGTGTCTATTTGCCCGGTGTCCCTTACTGGGGCCTACTTTGCTGGTCGCCCTTCTGGCGGCCTTCAGTGGTTGGTCCATGCTGATTTGACGCCTCTCTCTCCGTTTCAGTTTGCAGCGGTTCTTCAGCATTGTTTGGTTGCTTTGGGACTGGATGCCAGATCTTATGGGACACGTTCCTTCCGGATTGGGGCCGCAATTGTCGCTGCGGTGGCTGGGGCTCCGCCTTCTTCCATTCAGGCTCTCGGAAGATGGAGGTCTTCAGCTTACAACTCTTATGTGCGCTGCGACCGGTTATAGTAGCGCTTCCTGCGCCAACCCGAAAACATTAGTTTACTCTCCATTTGTGGAACGATTAGCGTTCGACAAATGGGGGTGTGCAGGGGTTTTTTGTTTTTCCTCCCGGGAGCAGTGATTCGGCCCCTTTTGGTTCACGGGAGGTCATTTTGTTTTGCCCTTTCACTCGGGTTACCTGTTTCCCTTTCCTTGGCTAGGCGCTTAGTTGCTGTTCCATTTCGTTGTGTTGGTTTTTTTTGTTTGTTTTTTGTTAACATGGTTTTGGTGCGGTGGCTCATTTTTAGGTTTTCTTTTTACAGCAGAAGAGGAGCTTTTGGAGCAGGTTTGGCTTGTCGCCCATTCCTATATTTACTGGGCTGAGCGGCATGGGCTTGCTCAGCGCGCTGAGCTGTTGTTGGGTGGCCCCCGGGTGCGGTGGTTTGGTGTTCGAAGCCTTCGTTGTGATGCATTGATGGCTTTGCAGCTTTCGGAGGCGGAGACATGGGGTGTCCCTGACTGGCTGGTGTTGCATGTTGGAGGCAATAACGTCGGTCAGTTGAAAGGTGTGGAGCTTATTGTGCGTTTGCGGGACCTGCTGACGGAAGTCAGGGCTCGGTGGCCGGCAGTCACCATTGTCTGGTCGGAAGTGGTGCCTCGTTTGGTTTGGAGGGATGCCCGTAAGCACAAGGCTTTGGACAGGGCGCGGAGGAAGGTTAATGTTGCAGTCTCTCGTTTTGTTTTGGCCTCTGGTGGGAAGGTGGTGCAGCATCGTTTTTTGGGGTCTGACCCCTCACGGTATTTTAGGCCTGATGGAGTGCATCTGAATAACTTGGGTCTTGGTTTGTTCATTAAGGATCTCTTGTCTTTTTTTAGTTTGTTTCTCGGTTTGGTGGCGGGCCATGGCTTAGGGCGCCTTGGCTGTGACGGGAGAGCGCTGCATCTCAGTGGCTTTCTATGACGTAAGATATCGTTGTGGGGCACCTGCCTCTAACTACTTGACGAGTTTGTCCTGCTCTGTGCGAGGGACCTGGGCGCTTTTTGTGCGAGAGTCAGGTGAGTCCCGACGACGTAAGTGCATCAGTAGGGGAACGTTGTAGTCGTCACCTTTAAATTAATATAGCGATAAGGCTGGAACTGAGATTGCAGCATCTCCTGGCCACCCTTTTCCTCATTAGGTTAATTATTAATTGAATAAAAAGCTGTGACCTTTAAGCCAAGCCGTTTTCTGTGTCCGTGTCTTTATTTCAGTAGGATTTAAGTTATTTGGTTGGTTAAATTTTATTGCATAATTTCTGGTTTAGGGGAAAGTGCATGGTGTTAAATATTTCTAATCAAAGGTAAATGTTGGTTAGTATATAAATTCTAACGGGTTAATTGAGAATAAACCAATGGAGATCTTAAGAATTATCCTCTGCAAGAATAAAGAATTTTCTATGGCGTGCGCCCCAAAAAAGGGTGTGTCATTGGTTTAAGTAGCAGAGCATTGCTACAAGGGGCATGGCCTTGCAGGAAAAGACTATTTTTTTAAGTGCCATCCTATCTGACACTGCAGTGCCACTCCTAGATGGGCCAGGTGTTTGTGTCGGCCACTTGGGTCGCTTAGCTTAGCCATCCAGCGACCTTGGTGCACCTCTTTTTTTCTTTGCATCATGTGCTGTTTGGGGACTATTTTTTTAAGTGCCATCCTGTCTGACACTGCAGTGCCACTCCTAGATGGTCCAGGTGTTTGTGCCGGCCACTTGGGTCGCTTAGCTTAGTCATCCAGCGACCTCAGTGCAAATTTTAGGACTAAAAATAATATTGTGAGGTGTGAGGTGTTCAGAATAAACTGAAAATGAGTGGAAATTATGGTTGAGGTTAATAATACTATGGGATCAAAATGACCCCCAAATTCTATGATTTAAACTGTTTTTGAGGGGTTTTTGTAAAAAAACACCCGAATCCAAAACACACCCGAATTCGACAAAAAATTTTCAGGGAGGTTTTGCCAAAATGCGTCCGAATCCAAAACACGGCCGTGGAACCGAATACAAAACCAAAACACAAAACCCGAAAAATTTCCAGTGCACATCACTAGTAATAATATTAAAGTTCTGAGGATTTAGTATTTAGAAGAGTCATATACAGTACTACAGTATATAAAATAAAACAGACGTCATTTTAGCCTCGGAAAACAAAAAATGACCCTCCGCTGAGAGTACTGTATTAATTAAATATAACGATGGGCTGCCAACAGCATTTACGCCAATCACATCCTTCCAGTCGCAGCTGGTTTCCATTATTTCTGCCCCAGTCCTCTTCTTTATTACCAGAGAAGTGTTGTGTTCTGTATTAGTTAAATACGGAAAATTTACTGTCCAATCAATAATTTGGTTCTGGTTTATAAACCAGCCAATGTCTTTGAAGAGTGTTCTGGCAAGACCTCCGCTATGACTCTTTTGGCCTGGTCATAGTTTTGGCTAGTCTGAATATTTGTGCATTTTATTTATTCCAGAGGAAGCTGTTTTATTTCTGTGACATCTAAACCATGAGAAACTAAAGGAACATGCTTCATAATGGTATCCTGTCTTTAGGTCGACACTCATTAGGGTGACCATTATTGGTCGACATGCATTAGGTCAACATGGTCATTAGGTAGACATGGTCACAAGGTTGACTGGCAAAGGTCGACACATGAAAAGGTCAACATGAGGTTTTTTTGTTTTTTTTTTACTTTTTCATACTTTACGATCCACGTGGACTACCTGTGCCGAGTGCCGGAAGCATGGCGAGAGAAGCAAGCCATGCAAGGGGACACGGTGCACTGATTGGGGTTCCCGGTCATTTTACAAAGAAAACGCCACCAATTATTTTTAGAAAAACTGATGTCAACCTTTTTCCATGTCGACCTAATGACCGTGTTGACCTAGTCACTGTTAACCAATAGTGGTCAACCTAATGACTGTCGACCTAGTTACTGTCGGCCCAACGATCCACACCCTTTATTATTGTGCTATTGACTTTTACATTAACATCCAGGGGCAAACACAGGATTTGTGTGTGGGAGTTTCCAGAGAGGGAGTGAAGTCAAGTATGGGTCCATTATTTGTATGTGTATACATGCCCCTTTGTCAAGGTGACATGTGAGCCCCAAAATGTTGGTAATTATGTTTCAATAACACACGTTTAAAATCAGTCTCCAAGTACCACTGCCTATTGTACTGTTGAATAGCAGAATTTGAGGGCACCTGATAAGTATCGCTAAAGTGACTGAGCAGCTACCACTGTGTTTGTTTACATGTGTGAGAAGGTATTGTATGGGAGCAGCATTTGGAAGGCATGCTGGTCCTTGTAGTGCTCATGGGAGATCCTAAGGGTGGCTCTCAGGTAAGCTAGTCTTAAATCTGGATGTATTTTTGTATGAGCCTTTATCATTAGGCCTTACTATAGACAAATCACATGGCCCTATGTGTACACTGCTAGTGTAGGACTGCTGATATCAGAGAAGCCGTGAAGTAGCTCAGCAGCTTCCCATGTATTTGCAAATATATGTAACAAATATCTCTGAAGTTTTATTACCAGATAGTTTCAAGTTTATTACATGTATTAGTCAGTGTGCTTTGGGGATACCAGGGGGGGAAAAGTACCCCTCTTTCTCTGACGTCCTAGTGGATGCTGGGACTTCCGTAAGGACCATGGGAATAGCGGCTCCGCAGGAGACTGGGCACAAAAGTAAAAGCTTTAGACTAGCTGGTGTGCACTGGCTCCTCCCCCTATGACCCTCCTCCAAGCCTCAGTTAGATTTTTGTGCCCGGCCGAGAAGGGTGCATGCTAGTTAGCTCTCCAGAGCTGCTTAGAGTAAAAGTTTTTAAATAGGTTTTTTATTTTCAGTGAGACCTGCTGGCAACAGGCTCACTGCATCGTGGGACTAAGGGGAGAAGAAGCGAACTCACCTGACTGCAGAGTGGATTGGGCTTCTTGGCTACTGGACATTAGCTCCAGAGGGACGATCACAGGTTCAGTCTGGATGGGTGCCGGAGCCGCGCCGCCGGCCCCCTTACAGAGCCAGAAGAGCGAAGAGGTCCGGAGAAAGCGGCGGCAGAAGACGTTCCTGTCTTCAAATAAGGTAGCGCACAGCACTGCAGCTGTGCGCCATTGCTCTCAGCACACCACACTCCGGTCACTGAGGGTGCAGGGCGCTGGGGGGGAGCGCCCTGAGACGCAATAAAACACTATAAAAACCTTATATGGCAAAAGAAATGCATCACATATAGCTCCTGGGCTATATGGATGCATTTAACCCCTGCCAGTTTTCCTGAAAAAAGCGGGAGAAAAGGCCGCCGTGAAGGGGGCGGAGCCTATCTCCTCAGCACACAAGCGCCATTTTCCCTCACAGTTCCGCTGGAAGGAAGGCTCCCAGTCCTGCTACAAGAATCAGGGTAAAACAAGAGAGGGGGGGCACTATTGGCAGCTAATATATAATACAGCAGCTATAAAAGGGAGTAACACTTATATAAGGTTATCCCTGCATATATATATATATATATAGCGCTCTGGCGTGTGCTGGCAAACTCTCCCTCTGTCTCCCCAAAGGGCTAGTGGGGTCCTGTCCTCTATCAGAGCATTCCCTGTGTGTGTGCTGGGTGTCGGTACGATTGTGTCGACATGTATGAGGAGGAAAATGATGTGGAAGCAGAGCAATTGCCTGTGTTAGTGATGTCACCCCCTAGGGAGTCGACACCTGACTGGATGGTCGTATTTAAAGAATTACGTGACAATGTCAGCACTTTGCAAAAAACTGTTGACGACATGAGACAGCCGGCAAATCAGTTAGTGCCTGTTCAGGCGTCTCAGACACCGTCAGGGGCGCTAAAACGCCCGCTACCTCAGATGGTCGACACAGACCCAGACACGGATACTGAATCCAGTGTCGACGGTGAGGAGACAAACGTAATGTCCAATAGGGCCACACGTTACATGATCACGGCAATGAAGGAGGCATTGAACATTTCTGACACTACAAGTACCACAAAAAAGGGTATTATGTGGGGTGTGAAAAAACTACCAGTGGTTTTTCCTGAATCAGAGGAATTAAATGAGGTGTGTGATAAAGCGTGGGTTTCCCCAGAGAAAAAACTGCTGATTTCTAACAAATTATTGGCACTATACCCTTTCCCGCCAGAGGTTAGGGCACGTTGGGAAACACCTCCTAGGGTAGATAAGGCGCTCACACGCTTATCAAAACAAGTGGCGTTACCGTCTCCTGATACGGCCGCCCTCAAGGAACCAGCTGATAGAAGGCTGGAAAATATCCTAAAAGGTATATACACACATACTGGTGTTATACTCCGACCAGCAATCGCCTCAGCCTGGATGTGCAGCGCTGGAGTGGCTTGGTCGGATTCCCTGACTGAAAATATTGATACCCTGGATAGGGACAGTATTTTATTAACTATAGAGTATTTAAAGGATGCATTACTATATATGCGTGATGCACAGAGGGATATTTGCACCCTGGCATCAAGAGTAAGTGCAATGTCCATTTCTGCAAGAAGGGCGTTATGGACGCAACAGTGGTCAGGTGATGCAGATTCCAAACGACATATGGAAGTATTGCCGTATAAAGGGGAGGAGTTATTTGGGGTCGGTCTATCAGACCTGGTGGCCACGGCAACGGCTGGAAAGTCCACCTTTTTACCCCAGGTCACCTCTCAGCAGAAAAAGACACCGTCTTTTCAAACTCAGTCCTTTCGTTCCTATAAGAACAAGCGAGCAAAAGGCCACTCATTTCTGCCCCGGGGCAGAGGAAGAGGAAAAAGACTGCACCAGGCAGCCTCTTCCCAGGAGCAGAAGCCCTCCCCCGCTTCTGCCAAGTCTTCAGCATGACGCTGGGGCTTTACAAGCGGACTCAGGCACGGTGGGGGCCCGTCTCAAAAATTTCAACGCGCAGTGGGCTCACTCGCACGTGGATCCCTGGATCCTACAGGTAGTATCACAGGGGTACAAACTGGAATTCGAGACGTCTCCCCCTCGCCGGTTCCTGAAGTCTGCTTTACCAACGTCTCCCTCCGACAGGGAGGCAGTATTGGAAGCTATTCACAAGCTGTATTCCCAGCAGGTGATAATCAAGGTACCCCTCCTACAACAGGGAAAAGGGTATTATTCCACGCTGTTTGTGGTACCGAAGCCGGACGGCTCGGTGAGACCGATTTTAAATCTGAAATCTTTGAACACTTACATAAAAAGGTTCAAATTCAAGATGGAGTCGCTCAGAGCAGTGATAGCGAACCTGGAAGAAGGGGACTATATGGTGTCTCTGGACATCAAGGATGCTTACCTCCATGTCCCAATCTACCCTTCTCACCAAGGGTACCTCAGGTTTGTGGTACAGAACTGTCATTATCAGTTTCAGACGCTGCCGTTTGGATTGTCCACGGCACCCCGGGTTTTTACCAAGGTAATGGCCGAAATGATGATTCTTCTTCGAAGAGAAGGCGTCTTAATTATCCCTTACTTGGACGATCTCCTGATAAGGGCAAGATCCAGGGAACAGTTAGAGTTCGGAGTAGCACTGTCTCAGGTGGTGCTACGTCAGCACGGGTGGATTCTAAATATCCCAAAATCACAGCTGATTCCAACAACACGTCTACTGTTCCTGGGGATGATTCTGGACACAGTCCAGAAAAAGGTATTTCTCCCGGAGGAGAAGGCCAGGGAGTTATCCGAGCTAGTCAGGAACCTCCTAAAACCAGGCCAAGTGTCAGTGCATCAATGCACGAGAGTCCTGGGGAAAATGGTGGCTTCTTACGAAGCAATTCCATTCGGAAGATTCCATGCAAGAACTTTTCAGTGGGATCTGCTGGAAAAATGGTCCGGATCGCATCTTCAGATGCATCAGCGGATAACCCTATCTCCAAGGACAAGGGTGTCTCTCCTGTGGTGGTTACAGAGTGCTCATCTTCTAGAGGGCCGCAGATTCGGCATTCAGGATTGGATGCTGGTGACCACGGATGCCAGTCTGAGAGGCTGGGGAGCAGTCACACAGGGAAGAAATTTCCAGGGCTTGTGGTCAAGCATGGAAACGTCTCTTCACATAAATATCCTGGAACTAAGGGCCATTTACAATGCCCTAAGTCAAGCAAGGCCTCTGCTTCAGGGTCAGTCGGTATTGATCCAATCGGACAACATCACGGCAGTCGCCCACGTCAACAGACAGGGCGGCACAAGAAGCAGGAGGGCAATGGCAGAAGCTGCAAGGATTCTCCGCTGGGCGGAAAATCATGTGGTAGCACTGTCAGCATTGTTCATTCCGGGAGTGGACAACTGGGAAGCAGACTTCCTCAGCAGACACGACCTCCACCCGGGGGAGTGGGGACTTCACCCAGAAGTCTTCCAAGTGATTGTAAACCGTTGGGAAAAACCAAAGGTGGACATGATGGCGTCCCGTCTCAACAAAAAACTGGACAGATATTGCGCCAGGTCAAGGGACCCTCAGGCAATAGCGGTGGACGCTCTGGTAACACCGTGGGTGTACCAGTCGGTGTATGTGTTCCCTCCTCTGCCTCTCATACCCAAAGTACTGAGAATCATAAGAAGGAGAGGAGTAAGAACTATACTCGTGGCTCCGGATTGGCCAAGAAGAACTTGGTATCCGGAACTGCAAGAGATGCTCACGGAGGACCCGTGGCCTCTACCTCTCAGAAAGGACCTGCTCCAGCAGGGACCTTGTCTGTTTCAAGACTTACCGCGGCTGCGTTTGACGGCATGGAGGTTGAACGCCGGATCCTGAAGGAAAAAGGCATTCCAGATGAAGTCATCCCTACCCTGGTCAAGGCCAGAAAGGATGTAACCGCAAAACATTATCACCGCATTTGGCGAAAATATGTTGCGTGGTGTGAGGCCAAGAAGGCCCCTACAGAGGAATTTCAACTGGGTCGTTTCCTGCATTTCCTGCAAACAGGACTATCTCTGGGCCTAAAATTAGGGTCCATTAAGGTTCAAATTTTGGCCCTGTCAATCTTCTTCCAAAAAGAACTGGCTTCAGTGCCTGAAGTTCAGACGTTTGTCAAAGGGGTACTGCATATACAGCCTCCTTTTGTGCCTCCAGTGGCACCTTGGGATCTCAATGTAGTGTTGAGTCTCCTAAAATCACATTGGTTTGAACCACTCACCACTGTGGAATTGAAATATCTCACATGGAAAGTGGTCATGCTGTTAGCCCTGGCTTCAGCCAGGCGTGTCTCTGAATTGGCGGCTTTATCATACAAAAGCCCTTACCTAATTTTTCATTCAGACAGGGCAGAACTGAGGACTCGCCCTCAATTTCTCCCTAAGGTGGTTTCAGCGTTTCACATGAACCAGCCAATTGTGGTACCTGCGGCGACTAGGGACTTGGAGGACTCCAAGTTGCTGGACGTAGTCAGGGCCCTGAAAATATATGTTTCCAGGACGGCTGGAGTCAGAAAATCTGACTCGCTGTTTATCCTGTATGCACCCAACAAGCTGGGTGCTCCTGCTTCTAAGCAGACGATTGCTCGTTGGATTTGTAGTACAATTCAGCTTGCACATTCTGTGGCAGGCCTGCCACAGCCAAAATCTGTAAAAGCCCATTCCACAAGGAAAGTGGGTTCATCTTGGGCGGCTGCCCGAGGGGTCCCGGCTTTACAACTTTGCCGAGCAGCTACTTGGTCAGGGGCAAACACGTTTGCTAAATTCTACAAATTTGATACCCTGGCTGAGGAGGACCTGGAGTTCTCTCATTCGGTGCTGCAGAGTCATCCGCACTCTCCCGCTCGTTTGGGAGCTTTGGTATAATCCCCATGGTCCTTACGGAAGTCCCAGCATCCACTAGGACGTCAGAGAAAATAAGAATTTACTTACCGATAATTCTATTTTTCGTAGTCCGTAGTGGATGCTGGGCGCCCATCCCAAGTGCGGATTGTCTGCAATACTTGTATATAGTTATTGTTACAAAAAAATCGGGTTGTTTATTGTTGTGAGCCATCTTGTCAGAGGCTCCTACGTTTATCATACTGTTAACTGGGTTCAGATCACAGGTTGTACGGTGTGATAGGTGTGGCTGGTATGAGTCTTACCCGGGATTCAAAATCCTTCCTTATTATGTACGCTCGTCCGGGCACAGTATCCTAACTGAGGCTTGGAGGAGGGTCATAGGGGGAGGAGCCAGTGCACACCAGCTAGTCTAAAGCTTTTACTTTTGTGCCCAGTCTCCTGCGGAGCCGCTATTCCCATGGTCCTTACGGAAGTCCCAGCATCCACTACGGACTACGAGAAATAGAATTATCGGTAAGTAAATTCTTATTTTCTGTTTGCTGGGACCCCTCCCTTATCAAGCACCTGATAAGTATCTCCAGAGTGATTGAGCAGCTACCACTGTGTTTGTTTGCATGTGTGAGTATCCAGTCATATGCTGCCAGATTTAAACCACTAGTCAAAAAATTACATTATGGTGCATTAGCAAGTGAGCTTATCAGGATTGTGTGGGACTTATAATGATGTTGCTTTACATTTGATGTTGCATTTACTATGTGAGAAGAAATTAACACTGGACACTGCTATGCACAAACTGTATGTATGCTACTTACAGTAGCAGTCCAATAAAAGTGCAATGGAGTTCAAAAGAGATTCTGATATATGCGGCTGCCAGCAACAAACAATCTACTATGTGTTAATTGTCTCATGAAAGCCACCTATCTCCTGCTTTCAATAAATGCTGCAATGTTTGTGGCAAACAATAATTTTGTCCACTGGTGCTGGTTAAAGCCTACTGATGATGAAAGACAACCTTACACTGCATGTTCCAGAAGCTGCTGTAGATGCTCCGCCAGAAAACACCCCAGGTACCAGTCTCCAAAGGAGTACTGACCTCAAGGCCAAAAATGGTAAAATATTTATCACCATAATACTGTAATCAAGAAGACAAATAATAAAAATTGACACTTGCGCCAAGTGTAACGTCATCTCACATGAACTCCAGCGTTCATACTCCGAATCACCTATTGACTGTTCTTACACTTTGAATTTGATTGGCTTAAGGTGCCTATATGGCCCTTTTTCACATGATTTTGACCCATCAGGCAGATAAATCGTATGAAAAGTGTCACATCGTATGTGTTTTATCCTATGCGCGGTCCTCTGCGCATCAGATCGGTTCCCGAGATTATCACTGCTGTACCAAGGATTTGTCGGTTCCCGCAGCCATGACTGGGATTGAATACAATACATTGTATGCAAAAGGACTGCATATGATGTATGCAGTCCAGCCGCCCAGAGCTGCCGGGTGAGTTGGCGGGGTATCGCATGCGAGGTGGATGAATGAAGCTATCAGCAGCAGCAGTAGCAGCACATATTTGCATCAGTAAAGCCCTATACTCGATGGAGGAATTATGACTGATATTGTACAGATCTTTGCATACACTCACCTATAAAAAGTCAGGAATTTCATCAGTACAATGTCGAAATTAAGTCACTAGATGTATCTGAATGGTGTCCATAAACAACTACTGTATATCCACTTCTTCACATGGATTAGGTCAGAATACCTCTGTCTGGTTTTGGAAGTGGATATCGTTGTTTATAGTTCATTTGGCCTCCATTCAAATACATCTAGTGACTTATTTCAAAACTGCACACAAGTTAGAGGTGTGATATTTCCTTGATTTGCTAAATAAGATCAAATTTATCTGGTGGACTATCAGTTTGATATGACTTTTCCCATTCTATATTATTGAAATAAGATCAAATTTATCTGGTGGACTATCAGTTTGATATGACTTTTCCCATTCTATATTATTGATACCCCTGATGAAGGTTTGTGTGCAGATGAAATGCATAGGGTAAATAAGCTATAATATACATTATGAGTAGCCACAATTGAATGTCAGCAACCTTTTATTAGGTATGAAAAATCTTGTCGTCCAAGATTGGAAAATGTCACAGCTTTGGGCAGACAGTACTAAATGGAAAATGTTGAAAAATCCCTGTTTACCAAACTTTTCAAATGTACAAAGCCACAGTCGGCGGGTCAGCGCCGTGGAGGGGTTCGCTAGCTTCTGCTGGCAATACCCCATAGAAGCCTATGGGCTTCTTTCCGCAGCGCTGGTGTGAGGGATCCGATCGGAACCCTTCCAGTATGCCCCGCAGCTGCCCCATCATTCTGCACATGCGCAGAATGACACCTGGGGCTGAAACCCGGAAGTCAGGGAGACGCAGAGGATCGCGAAGGACAGCTCTTATCGGGAGAGCTGTCCTTCGCAATTCTAAGCACATATGTAATTACATATGCGCTTAGCATTGCAACGATGGGTGGTGATGTCACTTAGTACATCCCGCTCAATGTATCACAAATCTGCATTATGTATATACAGTATCTTGTATTGTGTGAAGTTGGGCATTTTTAATAAGTTTTATATTGTGATATTATTTTGTGGCCACAAGTCTGAATATATTGGGTGTAGGTAAATAAAGGCTCAACTGTAGGACCCATAGATAGACTAGTGATTTAAGGCATCAATTAGTAATGAATCCATATTGCAATAACCACCTCCAGCTCTGTTAGGAGGAAAACTCCTTTATACCATTTAGGAATAAAGGGCAATGCTACAATTTTGTGCACCCTCCCAGTGTATATTATGAGTATGTTTCCTTAGGTCTTGCTAACAGGAGACTCATTGGGGTATATTTACTAAGCTCCCGATTTTGACCGATTTGCTGTTTTTTCTTCAAAGTGTCATCTGGGGGGGCGTGGCCTGACTGGAGAGACGACTGGAAGCAGGGAATTAAACCTCCTGCTTTCCCTTCAGAAAAAACATCATAACCAGCAGCAATAATTTCCCCCAACCTACCCTCACTATCTACACTGAGGCTCAGGGTATCGGTGTGCCTGGTCGCGGAGCCGGGAGACCGTTTTTGCGGTCTCTGCAGGTTGTGGCCTGCACTGGATGCCGGAGCCGCGGCCTAAATTTCATCGTCTATCCGCCGGGAAGCTCCGGGAGACGGACGCGGACGCCGGGACTACCCGCGGCCGCGAAAACACCCCGGGGGACCCTGCGGCCTGCTGGGGAGCCTGGAAGATACCCCCCACCTGCATCATACCTGAAGCCCTGCGAGGCGGGAGTCGGGACCCGGCGCTCGGAGACAGAGAGAGCCGCGGGACCGCACTTCCGGTGCTGCGCTGGCACAGGTCTCCCTCGGCGTGCAGTGAAGCCTCTCTGAACAGGTAACAACCTCCCTGCACCTCACTCCTCATTACCCCTGGCACTATCATATATACCAGCAGTGGGGCAGAAGAGGGACCCGGAGGGGAGAGGATTTATAGATATGGTATCTATATGAACACTTGCCTATATATAAACAACACAGAGGCACAACAGGTCTGTCATATCCTCCCTTCCCCCACCCTCTACAGATTGATATATCCTGGATAGCATCATACTGAAACGGATCACTCTAATCACTACTACAGCTGATCCCAAGATATAGCACTATTTCTCCAGTCCGCTGCCACAAAGTGAATTACATCTTCACCCCCCGTCCCCATCGCCGTGTGTGTGGGAGGTGAGTGGGACCTACTCAGTACCTACTAATTTATCTCCAATTGGCGTGCTCACTCGGTGATGCCGCGGGCCGGATTGCCGTTGTGATTGAAATACTACATTACCAACATTATCTACCACGCTCTCTGAGTCTCACTGCTACCACATATATTGGCGATAACAACTTTCTACCTGGAGACACAATTACATCTTCCTGTCAATTTGGCGTAATACAACCGCTCTCAGTTCTCCATTAATGGAAACATTTCACAGTGTAATGTGAATTTGCACCGGCCGTAACTGTAATGTAGATCTCCTCTCATTTTTATAACCAACGCCAAACCATATCACTCGTCCGACCCTCATGAACTCATAACTACTAGTATGGACAAATACTTAAGATCTTCTACACCGAAACCCCAAAGATGCAGGAGTGACGAGAAACGTGGAGAATCAGACACTACCTCCCTGCTACTGTCCCACCATCCTATCGGTCTAGATAACACAGTTGAATCATTGCCTGCCATGGCACCAAAGGCTCCCCCCGCTCCTCCCTCCTACTCGGATATAGTGAAAGCAATTGAAGAGACTGTGGAACCTTTGTTACAAACTCAGGCAGATAAATTTATGTCCGCAGTATCAGACCTGAAATCAGAGCTCGGCTCTATGTCCCGTAGAATTTCGGTGAACGAGAACAGGATTGGAGTTAACTTCAAAGAAATTGAAAACCTTAAAGAACAAGTCGTATCTTTAACAACTACACGTCAACATATGATGATGATGAAGATGGACGACCTAGAAAATCGTTCGAGACGTAACAACCTGAGAATTGTGGGTCTTAAGGAATCATTGAAGGGACCGGACCTTTTGAAATTCCTCCTCTCCGATTTGCCAGACCTCTTGAGTATTCCCGAGGAACTCTCGTCGTTGGAAATTGAACGAGCCCATAGACTGGGCCCCCCACGTGACTCTAACCAATCTAGACCCCGACCGGTAATCTTCAAATGCTTAAATTTCAGACACAAAGAACTGATATGGTCTGCGGCCCGAAGCAAAGGTCCACTCCATTGGGATGGTCAACGGCTGTTCCTTTTCCAGGACTACTCCGCTGAAGTCTCTAGAGCTAGAAGAGAAATGTCTCCAATATGCTCTCATCTTGTGAAAAATGGTATCCGATTTGCTCTTCTTTACCCTGCGCGGCTGCGCATTTTCACCCCGCAGGGCCCGAAAGATTTCACATCGGTGGATTCGGCTAGAGGATTTATGACGGAGCTGAGCAGATCCACACGGTCGCCCTCGACCTCAATACCATCTTCTCCAAGCAAGACAGACGATAATGTCTGAAAACTGATACCGGGACTCGATTCATGTTCTTATACTAGTTGATATAGTTACTTATTCTGCTCTATTGAGAGGTAATTTGGGTTCCACTCCTATCATGACCATTTAGAAAGGCACTTACTTTTCTATACGGGTCATAGGGACGATCCCTTGAGTTTATTATCTTCAGATTGCCTGTTGGTTATTATGTTATTCTATTGTTCTACATTGCGGTGGCTCCACGTTGAAAGCTTTTACTGATGGATGCTGATGTAGACGCTCGTATATGTTATTTTTCTCTTTATTTTTGTCTCTACCTTTCTCTCTTCTCCCTGACTTCCTTTACTTTCCTCTATGATACCACTTGTTTGCAGATACTTAACCGGCGGGGGTGGAAATTGTGTATCTCTATGATACTCTGGATTACTTGTATAATGATATCTCTTATCATAAGGCCTCTTACTATACTTCTATATTCCTCTGGTGATGTTGTAGATGTCACAACTTAATATAATATCGTGGAATGTTAGGGGTATTAACTCTCCTATTAAACGGAGACGCATCATTACCTATTTAAATAAGATAAAAGCTGATGTCTCCATGCTCCAAGAGACACATTTGACCCCTCCTGAACATGCTAAACTTACTATGCTTAGACAAGAAGTTGTGGCGTCCTCTTCATTTTCATCAAAAGCAAGGGGGGTTGTTATTCTTATTCGTAAAGGGGTGACATTTGACATACATCATCAGATTATTGACCCTCAGGGAAGATATATAGTATTAGATATCACCTTGGAGGGTACCAGATTAACATTATGCAATATTTATGCCCCGGCTGTCTATGACAAATCATTTTATCTGGAGATAACGAATATTCTCCGCCCATATTCACATACCTCTCTCATCGTTGGAGGAGATATGAATATGGTATCCTCTTTGGTCTTGGACAGGAAGGGTGCCTCGTCTCAGAGAACCCGACTACCCAAGATCAACCTAGATTACATATCCACACAGTTGGGACTGGTTGATATATGGCGCCTCCATAACCCTGTAGAACTGGAATATACTTACTACTCTCCAACCCATAATTCCTTCTCACGTATAGATTATTTCCTTGTCTCCACTGATCTGTCACCCAGGATCACTGAGACAGCTATTAACCCTATAACTATTTCAGACCATGCCCCTATCTCACTAGTGCTTCAAGGTAGACTCACTTTGGGTTCTAACTCACATTGGAGATTCCCTGCTAAGATGGCCGCCTCTCCAGACTTTAAAACTATGTTGGTGAATTCCTGGGACTCTTATGTTCTCAATAACTCTGACCATCTATCTGACCCTGCCTTATTTTGGCAGACTGCTAAAGCGGTTCTAAGAGGGGATATAATTGCATACATGACAAAGTATAAACGGGACCAAGATGCCACATATAGAGCGGCACAATCTGCACTCACTTCCTCATTTCAGACCTTTAAATCCTCACCTACGATAGCTAACAAACAGAAATATAGAGACGCTAAGACCCAATTCGACCATACTCTGACACATATGGATAACAGATTCCTTATAGCAGGTAAACACAAACTCTTTCAATATGGAGATAAGCCGAGCAAAATGCTTTCCAACTTACTTAAAACTGACAAAGGGCCCCAATATGTGACCGCTTTGAGGGATTCGACCTCAGCAATACAGACCGAAGGGAAGGCGATCACTGACGTCTTCTACTCCTTCTTTAGCGATTTATACTCTCATAGTAAAATCGACCAACCTACCAAAACCTCTTTTTGGGACACACTACAGTTGCCTCAGATCTCCCCAGAACAATCAGAATCCCTTACGGCCCCTGTTACTATCACTGAAGTGACGGAGGCTATTAAAGCCCTTAAGACACTGAAGACACCAGGCCCCGACGGTTTGTCCGGGGAATTCTTTAAATTACTCTCACCTAAAATAGTAGATTCTTTAACGGCATTTTTCAATTCCATTTTTTCCAGCCTTACTATCCCACACTATTTTAACTCAGCTCTGATCCGAGTGATACCCAAACCTGGCAAAGACCCACTCCTCCCGTCTTCCTATCGCCCTATTTCCTTACTTAATGTAGATTACAAATTATTTACTAAGCTATTAGCAGACCGACTAAAATTTATCCTGCCTGAAATAATCCACAGTGATCAAACCGGTTTTATCTCAGGCAGACACTCGGTGACCAATATCCGTAAAGTTCTAACAGTTTTACAATCCCTGAAGGAGGTTGAAACGGGTGACCCTGCCTTCCTATTATCATTGGATGCGGAAAAGGCATTCGACCTGGTGACGTGGGATCACCTATATGAGACACTCCGACGCTTCGGATTCTCAGACCACTTCGTGGCCATTATTCAAACCATATACCATAATGCATCTACACAAGTCTTCACAAATCGATATTTATCTCCGCCCTTAACGATTCATAGGGGGACCAGACAGGGATGTCCTTTGTCCCCTTTACTCTTTGCAGCAGCGTTAGAACCCCTGGCTGTAGCATTGAGACAATTATCAACCTTCTCGGGAATATCAGTGGGGAAAAAACTTGGACTATTTGTGGATGATATGATCTTATTTGTTTCCAACCCACGCACTTCGATACCTGCCATTTTTGACACCATACACCGCTTTAGTACCTTTGCTGGCTACCGCATAAATACCCATAAATCCGAACTACTCCCTTTGACTAACATAACAGACCCTCTTCTTTATTCTGACTTCTCTTCCCAATTCACGCTGACCCCTACTAAACTAAAATACTTAGGTATCTATATCCCCTCGGTACTCTCCCGATTATATCTATTTAACTATACACCCATTATTCAACAAATCAAAACACGGTTAGAATCTTGGAAAGACCTCAAACTTTCTTTGTTGGGTAGGATAGTGGTGATAAAGGCTATTATCTTCCCAAAATTGGCCTACCTACTTCAGATGCTCCCCGTTACGATCAATAAGCAAGACACCATACTCTGTTCGCAAATATTCTCAAAATTTATTTGGAAAAACTCAAAACCACGCATGCCCAAAGCCCGAACTTATGTTAATAAACGAAAAGGCGGGCTGAGTATGCCCAATATAACGATGTTTGCTAGGTCAGCACTGTTTAAGTTTGCCTCAGATTGGCTTTTACAGTCAGACATATTCACGAATCTGGAACTGGAAGAGGCATTGTTCTCTCCTTACTCACCTGCAGCATTGCTTCACACACCAAAGGCCAAACTACCTCAGGAAGTTAAGACTAATATCTTGTTTTGGGACACTTATAGGGCCTGGGCCTCCATCCATAAACTATTTGGTACTGATCCATATGAGTCACCATACATACCCTTATGGGGAAACCCCAACTTTCCCTCCTCTTTAGACAACTGCCACTTCTACACATGGAAATGTAAGGGGATACACGCTATTAGAGATGTTTTTGACCCTGGTGGAAGGATGCTCTCCTTTTTGCAATTGCGAGACAAATTCTCTTTACCCCACTCCAACTTTTTCATGTTTCTCCAAGCACGCCATTATATCAACTCTCTTAATGACCCATTAGGTAAAGTGGCCTCTACTCGAACAGTTCTCGACACTCTCACGTTCTGCAGACAAAATCCCTTCAAAATCCGATATCTTTACAATGACCTGATTGAAGTATCAGCCCCCTCTTGGTCCCCTCTCTCTGATTCCTGGCGGCGGGAACTCCCAGGGGCACCTGAGATGGGTGAGACCTCCACGAACATTGACCGAGTCCTCAAGGCCTTAAAGTCCGCTAAATTACAAGAAATACATCTAAGGGTAGTAAACAGGATGTATATATCCCCCTCCCAAAGACAACACTTCCGCCCGGGTGAGTCGGGCAATTGCTCTAAATGCGGAGTAAGTGGAGCATCCCTGACACACAATCTCTGGTTATGTGGGAAAATTAAACGTTTCTGGTGTAAGATTCTCCAATATTTATCCCGACTACTCAAAGTAACTCTCCCTGCTCTGGTGGCCCCGCTGCTGTATGCTGACTTTTCGCCCTGGTTGTCACAGTTAGATCTCACCCCGATGATCCCTCTACTGACTGTGATGGTCACGGTAGCAAAACAAGTTATACTGAGGCACTGGATATATAAAACTGCCCCATCAGTAGGTGAATGGGAATCCGCCTTATTGGATGTACTATTTTGTGAGAGAAAAATGGCCACCTTCCAAATTGAAAATGGAGTTATACTTTTTCACAAAAAATGGGGAATGTATATTGAAAGTCTGCCCCTGGACAGACGTGAATGCATTTGGAGGGTATTCCGGGACACAACGTGGTACTGGACTAACAGGATAACGGGAACTATTAGCTGATCTCATGTACCTTAAAGATAGAATTACTGAGTAGACCCCACTTATAACATAGACCCTCCAGAAAGGCTATACTACACACTACAATGCTCACCCCAAAACCAGGACTTCACTTCCTAATCCAGACTGTGCTTCTGACTAACCCCCCACTCCATCCACCCCCCCCCCCCCCTGACAATATATACACTATTTGTTTATAGTATCTCTGCAATATTTCTTTCTCTTTACTTTCCATCTCTATCCTTTCCTTTCCTGTCTCCCTTTCTTCCTAACAGCTGTGATGTTTAGTTTACATATTATGTATGTTACCTGATGTTGGGGGTAAGGGTGCACCCCGGTGAATCATACCCCCTAATATTGTGTCAGACAGCTGAGTAGAAATTACTCTAAGTGAAATGTTTTCGCTTTTCTTTCCCTCTTACTACAAAAAAAAACAAAAAAGCTGTACAGCCCTCAATTTACTCTATTTTTATTCTTTTGAATTTGATTGTTTAAGTCACTGTTGAATATTCTTGTAACTCGACCCTGGTAACTTATGTTGTGACTCTATGGCTGTCTAATAAAGAAATTTATTAAAAAAAAAAAAATGTGTCATCTCGGGAATTTATTAAACTAAAATCTCGGCAGTGATGAGGGCATTCGTATTTTTTTGGAAGTCAAAGAAAAAAAAAACAAATGAATACACCATCAGTCAAATACGCCTGTTATTTCATACAACTCGGTAAAAAATAAGATTTTACTCACCGGTAAATCTATTTCTCGTAGTCCGTAGTGGATGCTGGGAACTCCGTAAGGACCATGGGGAATAGACGGGCTCCGCAGGAGACTGGGCACTCTAAAAGAAAGATTAGGTACTATCTGGTGTGCACTGGCTCCTCCCACTATGACCCTCCTCCAGACCTCAGTTAGGATACTGTGCCCGGAAGAGCTGACACAATAAGGAAGGATTTTGAATCCCGGGTAAGACTCATACCAGCCACACCAATCACACCGTATAACTCGTGATACTATACCCAGTTAACAGTATGAAATATAACTGAGCCTCTCAACAGATGGCTCAACAATAACCCTTAGTTAGGCAATAACTACATACAAGTATTGCAGACAATCCGCACTTGGGATGGGCGCCCAGCATCCACTACGGACTACGAGAAATAGATTTACCGGTGAGTAAAATCTTATTTTCTCTGACGTCCTAGTGGATGCTGGGAACTCCGTAAGGACCATGGGGATTATACCAAAGCTCCCAAACGGGCGGGAGAGTGCGGATGACTCTGCAGCACCGAATGAGAGAACTCAAGGTCCTCCTCAGCCAGGGTATCAAATTTGTAGAATTTAGCAAACGTGTTTGCCCCTGACCAAGTTGCAGCTCGGCAAAGTTGTAAAGCCGAGACCCCTCGGGCAGCCGCCCAAGATGAGCCCACTTTCCTCGTGGAATGGGCTTTTACAGATTTAGGATGCGGCAATCCAGCCGCAGAATGCTCCAGCTGAATTGTGCTACAAATTCATCGAGCAATAGTCTGCTTAGAAGCAGGAGCACCTATTTTTTTGGGTGCCTACAGGATAAAAAGCGAGTCAGTTTTCCTGACTCCAGCCGTCCTGGAAATATAAATTTTTCAAGGCCCTGACTACGTCCAGTAACTTGGAATCTTCCAAGTCCCTAGTAGCCGCAGGCACTACAATAGGTTGGTTCAAGTGAAAAGCTGATACCACCTTAGGGAGAAACTGGGGACGAGTCCTCAATTCTGCCCTATCCATATGGAAAATCAGATAAGGGCTTTTACATGACAAAGCCGCCAATTCTGACACACGCCTGGCCGAAGCCAAGGCCAATAACATGACCACTTTCCACGTGAGATATTTCAAATCCACAGTTTTAAGTGGCTCAAACCAATGTGATTTTAAGAAACTCAACACCACGTTGAGATCCCAAGGTGCCACAGGAGGCACAAAAGGGGGCTGAATATGTAGCACTCCCTTTACAATGTCTGAACTCCAGGCAGTGAAGCCAGTTCTTTCTGGAAGAAAATCGACAGAGCCGAAATCTGGACCTTAATGGAACCCAAGTTTAGGCCCATAGTCACTCCTGACTGAAGGAAGTGCAGAAAACGACCCAGCTGAAATTCCTCTGTTGGGGCCTTCCTGGCCTCACACCACGCAACATATTTTCGCCAAATACGGTGATAATGGTTTGCGGTTACTTTTTTCCTGGCTTTTATCAGCGTAGGAATGACTTCCTCCGGAATGCCCTTTTCCTTTAGGATCCGGAATTCAACCGCCATGCCGTCAAACGCAGCCGCGGTAAGTCTTGGAACAGACAGGGCCCCTGCTGTAGCAGATCCTGTCTGAGCGGTAGAGGCCATGGGTCCTCTGATATCATTTCTTGAAGTTCTGGGTACCAAGCTCTTCTTGGCCCATCCGGAACCACGAGTATCGTTCTTACTCCTCGTTTTCTTATTATTCTCAGTACCTTTGGTATGAGAGGCAGAGGAGGGAATACATAAACCGACTGGTACACCCACGGTGTCACTAGAGCATCCACAGCTATTGCCTGAGGGTCCCTTGACCTGGCGCAATATCTAGTTTTTTGTTTAGGCGGGACGCCATCATGTCCACCTGTGGCCTTTCCCAACGGTTTACCAACAGTTGGAAGACTTCTGGATGAAGTCCCCACTCTCCCGGGTGTAGGTCGTGTCTGCTGAGGAAGTCTGCTTCCCAGTTGTCCACTCCCGGAATGAACACTGCTGACAGTGCTAAGACGTGATTTTCCGCCCATCGGAGAATCCTTGTGGCTTCTGCCATCGCCATCCTGCTTCTTGTGCCGCCCTGTCGGTTTACAAGGGCGACTGCCGTGATGTTGTCTGATTGGATCAGTACCGGCTGGTTTTGAAGCAGAGGCCTTGCCAGACTTAGGGCATTGTAAATGGCCCTCAGTTCCAGAATATTTATGTGTAGGGACGACTCCTGACTTGACCAAAGTCCTTGGAAATTTCTTCCCTGTGTGACTGCCCCCCAGCCTCGAAGGCTGGCATCCGTGGTTACCAGGACCCAGTCCTGTATGCCGAATCTGCGGCCCTCTTGAAGATGAGCACTCTGCAGCCACCACAGTAGAGATAACCCTGTCTCCAAGGACCAGGGTATCAGCCGATGCATCTGAAGATGCGATCCCGACCACTTGTCCAAGAGGTCCCACTGAAAGGTTCTTGCATGGAACCTGCCGAATGGAATTTTGCTTCGTAAGAAGTTACCATTTTTCCCAGGACTCGTGTGCAGTGATGCACCGATACCTGTTTTGGTTTCAGGAGGTCTCTGACTAGAGATGACAGCTTCTTGGCTTTCTCCTGCGGGAGAAACACTTTTTTCTGTTCTGTGTCCAGAACCATCCCCAGGAACAGTAGGCGTGTGGTAGGAACCAGCTGTGACTTTGGAATGTATAGAATCCATCCGTGCTGTTGTAGCACTTCCCGAGATAGTGCTACTCCGACCAACAACTGCTCCTTGGACCTCGCCTTTATAAGGAGATCGTCCAAGTACGGGATAATTAAAACTCCCTTTTTTCGAAGGAGTATCATCATTTCTGCCATTACCTTGGTAAAGACCCTCGGTGCCGTGGACAGTCCAAACGGCAGTGTTTGGAATTGGTAATGGCAATCCTGTACCACAAATCTGAGGTACTCCTGGTGAGGATGGTAAATGGGGACATGTAGGTAAGCATCCTTGATGTCCAGGGATACCATGTAATCCCCCTCCTCCAGGCTTGCAATAACCGCCCTGAGCGATTCCATCTTGAACTTGAATTTTTTTATGTATGTGTTCAAGGATTTCAAATTTAAAATGGGTCTCACCGAACCGTCCGGTTTCGGTACCACAAACAGTGTGGAATAGTAACCCCGTCCTTGTTGAAGTAGGGGCACCTTGACTATCACCTGCTGGGAATACAGCTTGTGAATTGCCTCTAGCACAGCCTCCCTGCCTGAGGGAGTTGTCGGCAAGGCAGATTTGAGGAAACGGCGGGGGGGAGACGCCTCGAATTCCAGCTTGTACCCCTGAGATACTACTTGAAGGATCCAGGGATCCACCTGTGAGCGAGCCCACTGATCGCTGAAATTTTTGAGGCGGCCCCCCACCGTACCTGGCTACGCCTGTGGAGCCCCCGCGTCATGCGGTGGACTCAGAGGAAGCGGGGGAAGAATTTTGATTCTGGGAACTGGCTGACTGGTGCAGCTTTTTCCCTCTTCCCTCGTCTCTGTGCAGAAAGGAAGCGCCTTTGACCCGCTTGCTTTTCTGAAGCCGAATGGACTGTACCTGATAATACAGTGCTTTCTTAGGCTGTGAGGAAACCCGAGGTAAAAAAATTTCTTCCCAGCTGATGCTGTGGATACGAGGTCCCAGAGACCATCCCCAAACAATTCCTCACCCTTATAAGGCTCTATGTGCCTTTTAAAGTCAGCATCAGCTGTCCAGTGTCTGGTCTCTAATACCCTCCTCACAGAATGGACATTGCATTAATTCTGGATGCCAGCCGGCAAAATATCCCTCTGTGCATCCCTCATATATAAGACGACGTCTTTAATATGCTCTTATGTTCGCAAAATAGTATCCCTGTTTGACAGGGTCACAGACCACGCTGCAGCAGCACTATCTGCAGGTCTCAGTCTAGTACCTGAGTGTGTAAATACAGACTTCAGGATAGCCTCCTGCTTTTTATCAGCAGGTACCTTCAAAGTGGCCGTATCCTAAGACGGCAGTGCCACCTTTTTTGACAAACGTGTGAACGCCTTATCCACCCTAGGGGATATCTCCCAGCGTAACTTATCCTCTGGCGGGAAAGGGTACGCCATCAGTAACTTTTTAGAAATTACCAGTTTCTTATCGGGGGAACCCACGCTTTTTCACACTTCATTCACTCATTTGATGGGGGAACAAAACACTGCCTGCTTTTTCTCCCCAAACATAAAACCCTTTTTTAGTGGTACTTGGGTTAATGTCAGAAATGTGTAACACATTTTTTATTGCCGGGATCATGTAACGGATGTTCCTAGTGGATTGTGTATATGTCTCAACCTCGTCGACACTGGAGTCAGACTCCGTGTCGACATCTGTGTCTGCCATCTGAGGGAGCGGGCATTTTTGAGCCCCTGATGGCCTTTGAGAAACCTGGGCAGGCGCGGGCTGAGAAGCCGGCTGTCCCATAGCTGTTACGTCATCCAGCCTTTTATGTAAGGAGTTGACACTGTCGGTTTATACCTTCCACCTATCCATCCACTCTGGGGTCGGCCCCACAGGGGGCGACATCACATTTATCGGCATCTGCTCTGCCATCACATAAGCCTCCTCATCAAACGTGTCGACACAGCCGTACCGACACACCGCACACACACAGGGAATGCTCTGACTGAGGACAGGACCCCACACAGCCCTTTGGGGAGACAGAGAGAGAGTATGCCAGCACACACCAGAGCGCTATATAATTTAGGGATTAACACTATATTGAGTGAATTTTTCCCAATAGCTGCTTGTATATACAATATTGCACCTAAATTTAGTGCCCCCCCCCCCTCTCTTTTTAACCCTTTGAGCCTGCAAACTACAGGGGAGAGCCTGGGGAGCTGTCTTCCAGCTGCACTGTGAAGAGAAAATGGCGCCAGTGTGCTGAGGGAGATAGCTCCGCCCCTTTTTCGCTGACTTTTCTCCCGCTTTTTTCTGGATTCTGGCAGGGGTATTTATCACATATATAGCCTCTGGGGCTATATATTGTGATATATTTGCCAGCCAAGGTGTTTTTATTGCTGCTCAGGGCGCCCCCCCCCAGCGCCCTGCACCCTCAGTGACCGGAGTGTGAAGTGTGCATGAGGAGCAATGGCGCACAGCTGCAGTGCTGTGCGCTACCTTGGTGAAGACTGATGTCTTCTGCCGCCGATTTTCCGGACCTCTTCTTGCTTCTGGCTCTGTAAGGGGGACGGCGGCGCGGCTCCGGGAACGAACACCAAGGCCAGTTCCATGCGGTCGATCCCTCTGGAGCTAATGGTGTCCAGTAGCCTAAGAAGCCCAAGCTAGCTGCAAGCAGGTAGGTTCGCTTCTTCTCCCATTAGTCCCTCGATGCAGTGAGCCTGTTGCTAACCTAAATTAAACTTTCTTTCTAGGAGCTCAGGAGAGCCCCTAGTGTGCATCCAGCTCGGCCGGGCACAGAAATCTAACTGAGGTCTGGAGGAGGGTCATAGTGGGAGGAGCCAGTGCACACCAGATAGTACCTAATCTTTCTTTTAGAGTGCCCAGTCTCCTGCGGAGTCCGTCTATTCCCCATGGTCCTTACGGAGTTCCCAGCATCCACTAGGACGTCAGAGAAATTCTATTTCACAAACACTGCCGGCAATAGCCAAACACTGCCGTGAATAAATACAATTCGTAAAAATAAGCAGTTTTAAAATAGACCTGCTTTTTTTTACTGTGTTCTGATAGTCATGCACGGATCCATGAGATCCGTGCATGTTTATCAGTGGGAAGGGGTGGGAAAGTGTTAAAAAAAAAATTGTATAAAAAATGCGTGAGGTCCCCCCTCCTAAGCAAAACCATCCTCGGGCTCTTTGAGCCGGTCCTGGTTGTAAAAACATGGGAAAAAAACGACTGGGGTTCCCCCATATTTAATCACTGGGCTCTGCGTCCGGTCCTGGTGCAAAAAATACGGGGGACAAAAAACGTAGGGGTCCCCCGTATTTTTTGAACCACCACCGGGCTCCACTAGTCAGAGAGATAATGCCACAGCCGGGAGACACTTTTATATTGGTCCCTGCGGCCCTGGCATTAAATCACTAACTAGTCACCCCTGGCCGGGGTACCCTGGAGGAGTGGGGACCCCTTAAATCAAGGAGTCCCCCCCCCCTCCAGCCACCCAAGGGCCAGGGGTGAAGCCCGAGGCTTCAACAATATTTTTATTTTTACACATGGCTATCAGCTCCCCATCCGCAGCCCTTGGATGGGGGATCCAAGGGCTGCGGATGGGGAGCTGATAGCCATGTGTAAAAATAAAAATATTGTTTTTTGTAGCAGTACTACAAGTCCCAGCAAGCCTCCCCCGCAAGCTGGTACTTGGAGAACCACAAGTACCAGCATGCAGTGGAAAAATGGGCCCGCTGGTACCTGTAGTAGTACTACTACAAAAAAAATACCCAAATAAAAACAGAACTCACACACCTTGAAAGTAAAACTTTATTACATACAAGCACACCTACATTCACACATACTTACCTATGTTCACACGAGGGTCGGTCCACTTCTCCAAGTAGAATCCATGGGGTACCTGTGAATAAAATTATACTCACACAATCCTGTGTAGATCGGTCCTCTTCTGAGCTTGTAATCCACGTACTTGGCAAAAAAACAAACCGAAAAACCCGAACCACGCACTGAAAGGGGCCCCATGTTTACACATGGGACCCCTTTCCCCGACTGCCGAGTCCCCCCGTGACTCCTGTCACAGAGGGTCCCTTCAGCCAATCAGGGAGCGCCACGTCGTGACACTCTCCTGATTGGCTGTGCGCTCCTGAGCTGTCAGTCAGGCTGCGCACGGCAGAGATGCAATGTAGCGCAAAGGCGCTCCATTGTATCTAATGGTGGGAACTTTGCGGTCAGCGGTGAGGTTACTCGCGGTCAACCGCTGACCGCAAAGTTCCCACCATTAGATACAATGGAGCGCCTATGCGCTACATTGTATCTCTGCCGTGCGCAGCCTGACTGACAGCTCAGGAGCGCACAGCCAATCAGGAGAGTGCCACGACGTGGCGCTCCCTGACTGGGTGAAGGGACCCTCTGTGACAGGAGTCACGGGGGGTCTCTGCAGTTGGGGAAAGGGGTCCCATGTGTAAACATGGGGCCCCTTTCAGTGCGTGGTTCGGGTTTTTCGGTTTGTTTTTTTGCCAAGTACGTGGATTACAAGCTCAGAAGAGGACCGATCTACACAGGATTGTGTGAGTATAATTTTATTCACAGGTACCCCATGGATTCTACTTGGAGAAGTGGACCGACCCTCGTGTGAACATAGGTAAGTATGTGTGAATGTAGGTGTGCTTGTATGTAATAAAGTTTTACTTTCAAGGTGTGTGAGTTCTGTTTTTATTTGGGTAATTTTTTTGTAGTAGTACTACAGGTACCAGTGGGCCCGCTTTTCCACCGCATGCTGGTACTTGTGGTTCTCCAAGTACCAGCTTGCGGGGGAGGCTTGCTGGGATTTGTAGTACTGCTACAAAAAACAATATTCTTATTTTTACACATGGCTATCAGCCCCCCATCTGCAGCCCTTGGATGGGGGGGACAGCCTCGGGCTTCACCCCTGGCCCTTGGGTGGCTGGAGGGGGGGACCCCTTGATTTAAGGGGTCCCCACTCCTCCAGGGTACCCCGACCAGGGGTGACTAGTTAGTGATTTAATGCCAGGGCCGCAGGGACCGATATAAAAGTGTCCCCCGGCTGTGGCATTATCTCTCTGACTAGTGGAGCCCGGTGCTGGTTCAAAAAATACGGGGAACCCCTACGTTTTTTGTCCCCCATATTTTTTGCACCAGGAACGGACGCAGAGCCCGGTGCTGGTTGTTTAAATATGGGGTAACCCCAGTCATTTTTTCCCCATATTTTTACAACCAGGACCGGCTCAAAGAGTCCGGGGCTGGTTTTGCTTAGGAGGGGGGACCCCACACATATTTATTTATTTTTATTTTAACTCTTTAAACACTTTTTTAAGGTACACAATGAAGCCCTGCATGGATCTCACAGATCCGGCCGAGATTCATTGTGTTAATGTCGGCAGTGTTTTACTAATCACTCACGTAAAACACTGCCCGACATTACGAATGACATCGACATCGGAAAAAATGAAAATGCAGAATACGACAGCATAGTAAATGAGGCGTAAAAAATTCAAAAAGTTGCAAATTCACACATTCGATGTCATTCGTGTTTGAACTTTAACCTCATTCTAAAAAATGCGAATTTTAGTAAATATACCCCATTGAGAGGAGCCGCCATTAGTACATTTCTTTCTTGGTGCAGGATAATAGTATTTTTACTGAGGATATGTATACATTTGCCCATGGCTTCGTTCAAGTGAATCTCTGTTATTGCTCGGTGGAATTAATTTTACAAACACAGTAGTGCATCTAATATTGTGATGTATATTTTATATTGTACACGTTGATTCCAAAATTTCTTTGTAATCAATATTTGCAGTTTTTCCTTCAGGGATTAACACAAAAAGATGCTTGGGGCTACTAACTCAGGAGCAAGCCACGTAAAGCTGCCCATGGGAGAAGCAGCTGGTCCTGAGATCTATGCCTGCAGCACTAAACGTTTGCACCTGTGACCTGTTGATCATCATAGTGAAGCAGAAGCTTACAGGAAAGTGTCACGCATTTATTTTTTCCTTTAATGCTCCTCTCCCTGATGTCACATCGAGATAATACATACCTCAGTTTCTTTCTAGGTCACTAAGCTTTAATTTATCCTGCTTTAACCAGTAGTTTTTGCGTTATGCCGGAATGAACAGACAAAAATTCTGAATTTATTTTATTGTGTGTGTCTGTGATAAAGTGCAAGATAAATGAAGCACTGCATTTTGAATGTGATACATCCCACTATTGACCACATGCATAGCGGTGTTTGTTAACACCATATACATGAAGGTTTGTGATGCTAGGACTTCTGAGCTTATGATCCAAGAGTTCTACTGCGCATTTGTGGCCATCAGCCAGCATATGCGTGAGCTGTGAGGAATACTGAGAGGAATCCCATTGGATCCCTCTCAGTGATTCATGCGGAAAGATGCCTATAGTCTTCTATTAAGCAATGCCATCTCAGATAGGAGCCCATCTCTGTGATATGTGGGATAGGCTAGCAGATAGTACTGGGAAGGGATACTTCTCACAGAAACTGTTGAGTAATGTAGCCCAAGTCTCATCTCTGCTGCCCGCCCCTTTTCTTCCCTCAACACTCCACCTTGGCTACCCTCTTTTGCCAACCACTCTGCTACCTCCCTATCCCATTCAGAATCAAATTGAGCTTTCAGCCAGACATCTCCCTACATTTCCAGCCTCATCTCCTTACACACTCTACCAAAGACCACCTCCTCTTATTACGTCTTCCCACTGTGGAATGCTTACCTACCCTCAATTAGACTTTCATCTAGACTCTCAGCCTTTATATGTGGTCTTGCTTTTATTTTATTTTAATAATTATGTTAACTTATACATTGTAATTATTTATGTATGAAAAGTTGTGGAACTGTCTATCAGTTTGGACAGTAGACTACCTGTGTGTTCCAATCTCTTTGTACAGCACTACAGAACTTTTGTGATGCTAGGAATACTGACTGTTGCTTCATACTAGGTATCTGTGTTAGGCAGTAACAATCATAAAATAGAAATCGCTATGTCTGACACTGCAAATACTACATTTTTTTCCGTCTTGTATTACTTCTCCAGGTAATTGGTTTCATCATATAATGATGCACACTGCAGGTAAGGCACGGCATTTGGGATCATTTTGCCACTTAAGGCATTTGCACGCTTCAATTTTATGGGTTTGTTCTTTTTCAGTGTTTTATTATAAGTAATTCTTTCAGGCACAGCTTTGATCCCGGGGGCAGATGAAGTAATACATCTTGATTCCAGGTTGCAACACTGAGGCCGTTGAGAGAAAACCAAGTCTGTTGGATATAGCATCAAAACCAGCCGGCGAGGTCTCACCCCATCACTAGCTGCAAATTATGTGATTCGGATGAGAAACATGTACCAGGGCTGGCCAACGCTCTGCAAAGTCTAGATATAGGGCAGTGTCAGGATCAGTGGTAACTTTAAACAGGTCTATTGCGTGTAGCAGCTCTCAAGTCTTTCATCAAGAGAAGGGAGTGGGCTTTCGCTTATAATTGTTGTGTTCACTGGGGTGTTTTGTGTCACTGTGCTCAATGTTCACACATAAAGTGCAGCCTATGACGTACTCCTGTAATGCCACCCACGTACACTCAATGTCTTCACTTAATCGGCCTCTTGATCTTCAAAGCACAGGAAACTTTTTACATTTGGACTGAACATGTCCAGAAATCAACAGTGAGGTTATAATAATCTCTGAAAAGAAGTTTAACCCATCATCCTTAATCATCCTCTTTTGCAGGTGTGAATATTTTTTTTTTATAATAAACATATGCGGATTATTCATTAAAAATCATGCTACACTGTACACAGAACATGTCTTTTTCCAGCACAATTGTGATTATATTTTGGTAAATTAATGATTCCATTTCAGCTGGAAATAACTCAGCTGCTGCAGAATCTCTTAGGGTGCAGTGTAAGCGCAGCATTGTTATGGAGTAGCTCTCATGTTACACTCTTCATAAATCCCAACAGTAGATAATACAGTATACTAGGGGTGTTTTAAGGGAGGAGGGGGCCCGTTGCAGACTCCGGGTGGGACCCTTCCTCTCCGGCACTGCGCCATAGTCTTCTGCCCATGCTCAGGTCTCTGGAAACAGGGCACCCACCATGGTCCGGAGACTAATTATCTACTGTGCATGCGCAACGACCATTTTGGATGTGATTTTTTTTGCCGTGGGACTCCGGAAAGGTGACTATTAAAACAATATGGGTGCAATGTGTGCGGTGTGGGCCCCCCTGGACATTGCACCCATGATAGAAACGCCTATGCAATATACACTAACATGAATGTAAAAGAAATACAGAATGAGGTGAGAAGAAGGCATCAGTGTTTTTTCACAGAGAATGCATTACATTTTGAATGTATTGACTTAGGGCCTGATTCAAAGGTGTACATAATACTGATGGTTTATATACAACTACAGGGGCGGGGGAAGTGCGCCTTCGCATGCCCCGTTCTGTGCATACAGTATGCAGAATGGGTCATACACATACACGTTCTGTGCATATGCAGAATGGGTCATACACATAGGCGTTCTGTGCATATGCAGAATGGGTCATACACATACGCGTTCTGTGCATATGCAGAATGGGTCATACACATACACGTTCTGTGCATATGCAGAATGGGTCATACACATAGGCGTTCTGTGCATATGCAGAATGGGTCATACACATACGCGTTCTGTGCATATGCAGAATGGGTCATACACATACGCGTTCTGTGCATATGCAGAATGGGTCATACACATAGTAGAGATGAGCGCCGGAAATTTTTCGGGTTTTGTGTTTTGGTTTTGGGTTCGGTTCCGCGGCCGTGTTTTGGGTTCGACCGCGTTTTGGCAAAACCTCACCGAATTTTTTTTGTCGGATTCGGGTGTGTTTTGGATTCGGGTGTTTTTTTCCAAAAAACCTAAAAAACAGCTTAAATCATAGAATTTGGCGGTCATTTTGATCCCAAAGTATTATTAACCTCAAAAACCATAATTTCCACTCATTTTCAGTCTATTCTGAATACCTCACACCTCACAATATTATTTTTAGTCCTAAAATTTGCACCGAGGTCGCTGTGTGAGTAAGATAAGCGACCCTAGTGGCCGACACAAACACCGGGCCCATCTAGGAGTGGCACTGCAGTGTCACGCAGGATGGCCCTTCCAAAAAACCCTCCCCAAACAGCACATGACGCAAAGAAAAAAAGAGGCGCAATGAGGTAGCTGTGTGAGTAAGATTAGCGACCCTAGTGGCCGACACAAACACCGGGCCCATCTAGGAGTGGCACTGCAGTGTCACGCAGGATGTCCCTTCCAAAAACCCTCCCCAAACAGCACATGACGCAAAGAAAAAAAGAGGCGCAATGAGGTAGCTGTGTGAGTAAGATAAGCGACCCTAGTGGCCGACACAAACACCGGGCCCATCTAGGAGTGTCACTGCAGTGTCACGCAGGATGTCCCTTCCAAAAAACCCTCCCCAAACAGCACATGACGCAAAGAAAAAAAGAGGCGCAATGAGGTAGCTGTGTGAGTAAGATAAGCGACCCTAGTGGCCGACACAAACACCGGGCCCATCTAGGAGTGGCACTGCAGTGTCACGCAGGATGTCCCTTCCAAAAAACCCTCCCCAAACAGCACATGACGCAAAGAAAAAGAAAAGAAAAAAGAGGTGCAAGATGGAATTGTCCTTGGGCCCTCCCACCCACCCTTATGTTGTATAAACAAAACAGGACATGCACACTTTAACCAACCCATCATTTCAGTGACAGGGTCTGCCACACGACTGTGACTGATATGACGGGTTGGTTTGGACCCCCCCAAAAAAAGAAGCAATTAATCTCTCCTTGCACAAACTGGCTCTACAGAGGCAAGATGTCCACCTCATCATCACCCTCCGATATATCACCGTGTACATCCCCCTCCTCACAGATTATCAATTCGTCCCCACTGGAATCCACCATCTCAGCTCCCTGTGTACTTTGTGGAGGCAATTGCTGCTGGTCAATGTCTCCGCGGAGGAATTGATTATAATTCATTTTAATGAACATCATCTTCTCCACATTTTCTGGATGTAACCTCGTACGCCGATTGCTGACAAGGTGAGCGGCGGCACTAAACACTCTTTCGGAGTACACACTTGTGGGAGGGCAACTTAGGTAGAATAAAGCCAGTTTGTGCAAGGGCCTCCAAATTGCCTCTTTTTCCTGCCAGTATAAGTACGGACTGTGTGACGTGCCTACTTGGATGCGGTCACTCATATAATCCTGCACCATTCTATCAATGTTGAGAGAATCATATGCAGTGACAGTAGACGACATGTCCGTAATCGTTGTCAGGTCCTTCAGTCCGGACCAGATGTCAGCATCAGCAGTCGCTCCAGACTGCCCTGCATCACCGCCAGCGGGTGGGCTCGGAATTCTGAGCCTTTTCCTCGCACCCCCAGTTGCGGGAGAATGTGAAGGAGGAGATGTTGACAGGTCGCGTTCCGCTTGACTTGACAATTTTGTCACCAGCAGGTCTTTCAACCCCAGCAGACTTGTGTCTGCCGGAAAGAGAGATCCAAGGTAGGCTTTAAATCTAGGATCGAGCACGGTGGCCAAAATGTAGTGCTCTGATTTCAACAGATTGACCACCCGTGAATCCTTGTTAAGCGAATTAAGGGCTCCATCCACAAGTCCCACATGCCTAGCGGAATCGCTCCGTGTTAGCTCCTCCTTCAATGTCTCCAGCTTCTTCTGCAAAAGCCTGATGAGGGGAATGACCTGACTCAGGCTGGCAGTGTCTGAACTGACTTCACGTGTGGCAAGTTCAAAGGGCATCAGAACCTTGCACAACGTTGAAATCATTCTCCACTGCGCTTGAGACAGGTGCATTCCACCTACTATATCGTGCTCAATTGTATAGGCTTGAATGGCCTTTTGCTGCTCCTCCAACCTCTGAAGCATATAGAGGGTTGAATTCCACCTCGTTACCACTTCTTGCTTCAGATGATGGCAGGGCAGGTTCAGTAGTTTTTGGTGGTGCTCCAGTCTTCTGTACGTGGTGCCTGTACGCCGAAAGTGTCCCGCAATTCTTCTGGACACCGACAGCATCTCTTGCACGCCCCTGTCGTTTTTTAAAAAATTCTGCACCACCAAATTCAAGGTATGTGCAAAACATGGGACGTGCTGGAATTTGCCCATATTTAATGCACACACAATATTGCTGGCGTTGTCCGATGCCACAAATCCACAGGAGAGTCCAATTGGGGTAAGCCATTCCGCGATGATCTTCCTCAGTTGCCGTAAGAGGTTTTCAGCTGTGTGCGTATTCTGGAAAGCGGTGATACAAAGCGTAGCCTGCCTAGGAAAGAGTTGGCGTTTGCGAGATGCTGCTACTGGTGCCGCCGCTGCTGTTCTTGCGGCGGGAGTCCATACATCTACCCAGTGGGCTGTCACAGTCATATAGTCCTGACCCTGCCCTGCTCCACTTGTCCACATGTCCGTGGTTAAGTGGACATTGGGTACAACTGCATTTTTTAGGACACTGGTGAGTCTTTTTCTGACGTCCGTGTACATTCTCGGTATCGTCTGCCTAGAGAAGTGGAACCTAGATGGTATTTGGTAACGGGGGCACACTGCCTCAATAAATTGTCTAGTTCCCTGTGAACTAACGGCGGATACCGGACGCACGTCTAACACCAACATAGTTGTCAAGGCCTCAGTTATCCGCTTTGCAGCAGGATGACTGCTGTGATATTTCATCTTCCTCGCAAAGGACTGTTGAACAGTCAATTGCTTACTGGAAGTAGTACAAGTGGGCTTACGACTTCCCCTCTGGGATGACCATCGACTCCCAGCAGCAACAACAGCAGCGCCAGCAGCAGTAGGCGTTACACGCAAGGATGCATCGGAGGAATCCCAGGCAGGAGAGGACTCGTCAGAATTGCCAGTGACATTGCCTGCAGGACTATTGGCATTCCTGGGGAAGGAGGAAATTGACACTGAGGGAGTTGGTGGGATGGTTTGCGTGAGCTTGGTTACAAGAGGAAGGGATTTACTGGTCAGTGGACTGCTTCCGCTGTCACCCAAAGTTTTTGAACTTGTCACTGACTTATTATGAATGCGCTGCAGGTGACGTATAAGGGAGGATGTTCCGAGGTGGTTAACGTCCTTACCCCTACTTATTACAGCTTGACAAAGGGAACACACGGCTTGACACCTGTTGTCCGCATTTCTGGTGAAATACTTCCACACCGAAGAGCTGATTTTTTTTGGTATTTTCACCAGGCATGTCAACGGCCATATTCCTACCACGGACAACAGGTGTCTCCCCGGGTGCCTGACTTAAACAAACCACCTCACCATCAGAATCCTCCTGGTCAATTTCCTCCCCAGCGCCAGCAACACCCATATCCTCCTCATCCTGGTGTACTTCAACACTGACATCTTCAATCTGACTATCAGGAACTGGACTGCGGGTGCTCCTTCCATCACTTGCAGGGGGCGTGCAAATGGTGGAAGGCGCATGCTCTTCACGTCCAGTGTTGGGAAGGTCAGGTATCGCAACCGACACAATTGGAGTCGGACTCTCCTTGTGGATTTGGGATTTCGAAGAACGCACAGTTCTTTGCGGTGCTACTGCTTTTGCCAGCTTTAGTCTTTTCATTTTTCTAGCGAGAGGCTGAGTGCTTCCATCCTCATGTGAAGCTGAACCACTAGCCATGAACATAGGCCAGGGCCTCAGCCGTTCCTTGCCACTCCGTGTGGTAAATGGCATATTGGCAAGTTTACGCTTCTCCTCCGACAATTTTATTTTAGGTTTTGGAGTCCTTTTTTTACTGATATTTGGTGTTTTGGATTTGACATGCTCTGTACTATGACATTGGGCATCGGCCTTGGCAGACGACGTTGCTGGCATTTCATCGTCTCGGCCATGACTAGTGGCAGCAGCTTCAGCACGAGGTGGAAGTGGATCTTGATCTTTCCCTAATTTTGGAACCTCAACATTTTTGTTCTCCATATTTTAATAGGCACAACTAAAAGGCACCTCAGGTAAACAATGGAGATGGATGGATTGGATACTAGTATACAATTATGGACGGGCTGCCGAGTGCCGACACAGAGGTAGCCACAGCCGTGAACTACCGCACTGTACTGTGTCTGCTGCTAATATATAGACTGGTTGATAAAGAGATAGTATACTCGTAACTAGTATGTATGTATAAAGAAAAAAAAAAAACCACGGTTAGGTGGTATATACAATTATGGACGGGCTGCCGAGTGCCGACACAGAGGTAGCCACAGCCGTGAACTACCGCACTGTACTGTGTCTGCTGCTAATATATAGACTGGTTGATAAAGAGATAGTATACTCGTAACTAGTATGTATGTATAAAGAAAGAAAAAAAAACCACGGTTAGGTGGTATATACAATTATGGACGGGCTGCCGAGTGCCGACACAGAGGTAGCCACAGCCGTGAACTACCGCACTGTACTGTGTCTGCTGCTAATATAGACTGGTTGATAAAGAGATAGTATACTCGTAACTAGTATGTATGTATAAAGAAAGAAAAAAAAACCACGGTTAGGTGGTATATACAATTATGGACGGGCTGCCGAGTGCCGACACAGAGGTAGCCACAGCCGTGAACTACCGCACTGTACTGTGTCTGCTGCTAATATATAGACTGGTTGATAAAGAGATAGTATACTCGTAACTAGTATGTATGTATAAAGAAAGAAAAAAAAACCACGGTTAGGTGGTATATACAATTATGGACGGGCTGCCGAGTGCCGACACAGAGGTAGCCACAGCCGTGAACTACCGCACTGTACTGTGTCTGCTGCTAATATAGACTGGTTGATAAAGAGATAGTATACTCGTAACTAGTATGTATGTATAAAGAAAGAAAAAAAAACCACGGTTAGGTGGTATATACAATTATGGACGGGCTGCCGAGTGCCGACACAGAGGTAGCCACAGCCGTGAACTACCGCACTGTACTGTGTCTGCTGCTAATATAGACTGGTTGATAAAGAGATAGTATACTCGTAACTAGTATGTATGTATAAAGAAAGAAAAAAAAACCACGGTTAGGTGGTATATACAATTATGGACGGGCTGCCGAGTGCCGACACAGAGGTAGCCACAGCCGTGAACTACCGCACTGTACTGTGTCTGCTGCTAATATATAGACTGGTTGATAAAGAGATAGTATACTCGTAACTAGTATGTATGTATAAAGAAAGAAAAAAAAACCACGGTTAGGTGGTATATACAATTATGGACGGGCTGCCGAGTGCCGACACAGAGGTAGCCACAGCCGTGAACTACCGCACTGTACTGTGTCTGCTGCTAATATAGACTGGTTGATAAAGAGATAGTATACTCGTAACTAGTATGTATGTATAAAGAAAGAAAAAAAAACCACGGTTAGGTGGTATATACAATTATGGACGGGCTGCCGAGTGCCGACACAGAGGTAGCCACAGCCGTGAACTACCGCACTGTACTGTGTCTGCTGCTAATATAGACTGGTTGATAAAGAGATAGTATACTCGTAACTAGTATGTATGTATAAAGAAAGAAAAAAAAACCACGGTTAGGTGGTATATACAATTATGGACGGGCTGCCGAGTGCCGACACAGAGGTAGCCACAGCCGTGAACTACCGCACTGTACTGTGTCTGCTGCTAATATATAGACTGGTTGATAAAGAGATAGTATACTCGTAACTAGTATGTATGTATAAAGAAAGAAAAAAAAACCACGGTTAGGTGGTATATACAATTATGGACGGGCTGCCGAGTGCCGACACAGAGGTAGCCACAGCCGTGAACTACCGCACTGTACTGTGTCTGCTGCTAATATAGACTGGTTGATAAAGAGATAGTATACTCGTAACTAGTATGTATGTATAAAGAAAGAAAAAAAAACCACGGTTAGGTGGTATATACAATTATGGACGGGCTGCCGAGTGCCGACACAGAGGTAGCCACAGCCGTGAACTACCGCACTGTACTGTGTCTGCTGCTAATATATAGACTGGTTGATAAAGAGATAGTATACTCGTAACTAGTATGTATGTATAAAGAAAGAAAAAAAAACCACGGTTAGGTGGTATATACAATTATGGACGGGCTGCCGAGTGCCGACACAGAGGTAGCCACAGCCGTGAACTACCGCACTGTACTGTGTCTGCTGCTAATATAGACTGGTTGATAAAGAGATAGTATACTCGTAACTAGTATGTATGTATAAAGAAAGAAAAAAAAACCACGGTTAGGTGGTATATACAATTATGGACGGGCTGCCGAGTGCCGACACAGAGGTAGCCACAGCCGTGAACTACCGCACTGTACTGTGTCTGCTGCTAATATAGACTGGTTGATAAAGAGATAGTATACTCGTAACTAGTATGACTATAAAGAAAGAAAAAAAAACCACGGTTAGGTGGTATATACAATTATGGACGGGCTGCCGAGTGCCGACACAGAGGTAGCCACAGCCGTGAACTACCGCACTGTACTGTGTCTGCTGCTAATATAGACTGGTTGATAAAGAGATAGTATACTACTAATATTATATATACTGGTGGTCAGGTCACTGGTCACTAGTCACACTGGCAGTGGCACTCCTGCAGCAAAAGTGTGCACTGTTTAATTTTAATATAATATTATGTACTCCTGGCTCCTGCTATAACCTATAACTGGCACTGCAGTGCTCCCCAGTCTCCCCCACAATTATAAGCTGTGTGAGCTGAGCACAGTCAGATATATATATACATTGATGCAGCACACTGGGCTGAGCAGTGCACACAGATATGGTATGTGACTGAGTCACTGTGTGTATCGTTTTTTTCAGGCAGAGAACGGATATATTAAATAAAACAAACAACTGCACTGTCTGGTGGTCACTGTGGTCGTCAGTCACTAAACTCTGCACTCTCTTCTACAGTATCACAGCCTCAGGTCAATCTCTCTCTCTCTCTCTCAACCCTAATCTAAATGGAGAGGACGCCAGCCACGTCCTCTCCCTATCAATCTCAATGCACGTGTGAAAATGGCGGCGACGCGCGGCTCCTTATATAGAATCCGAGTCTCGCGATAGAATCCGAGCCTCGCGAGAATCCGACAGCGTCATGATGACGTTCGGGCGCGCTCGGGTTAACCGAGCAAGGCGGGAAGATCCGAGTCGCTCGGCCCCGTGAAAAAAAACATGAAGTTCGGGAGGGTTCGGATTCAGAGAAACCGAACCCGCTCATCTCTAACACATAGGCGTTCTGTGCATATGCAGAATGGGTCATACACATACGCGTTCTGTGCATATGCAGCATGGGTCATACACATACGCGTTCTGTGCATATGCAGAATGGGTCATACACATAGGCGTTCTGTGCATATGCAGAATGGGTCATACACATAGGCGTTCTGTGCATATGCAGAATGGGTCATACACATACGCGTTCTGTGCATATGCAGAATGGGTCATACACATACGCGTTCTGTGCATATGCAGAATGGGTCATACACATACGCGTTCTGTGCATATGCAGAATGGTTCATACACATACGCGTTCTGTGCATATGCAGAATGGGTCATACACATACGCGTTCTGTGCATATGCAGAATGGGTCATACACATACGCGTTCTCTGCATATTCAGAATGGGTCATACACATACGCGTTCTCTGCATATTCAGAATGGGTCATACACATACGCTTTCTCTGCATATTCAGAATGGGTCATACACATACGCGTTCTCTGCATATGCAGAATGGGTCATACACATACACGTTCTGTGTATATGCAGAATGGGTCATACACATACGCGTTCTCTGCATATTCAGAATGGGTCATACACATACGCGTTCTCTGCATATGCAGAATGGGTCATACACATACACGTTCTGTGCGTATGCAGAATGGGTCATACACATATGCGTTCTGTGCATATGCAAAACGGTTCCTACGTTGTATGCAGTACCCTCTAATCTGCATCCTGATTGACAGGCTGCAGGTGTTTGGGGATGTGACAGCATTCCTGAGGGCAGAGTCCAGGGTCTGCATCTTCCAACACAGATTTACTGGCCTTGGATGGAATGGAAACACCAGCCATCCTGCATAACCTGAGGGTTACTCACATGATTGATGTTTTTGCAGATGATCTGATGATGTGTCCTAGGGTGCAGCAGTAGATCACAGAAGCTGGCAGGAGGCATCTATTAACACACAGCAGCTGCATCCAAAGACACAGCTGCTGTGCACATTGTGTCCACCGATGGTCACATAGCCTCCCCCTGCATTCCGAACAATGAAAACACCGATAGTCATCATGGCAACTAGAAGGGACTATTCCACGACACCCATAGAGTGGGAATAGAACCTGTGGCGAGCTGCGCTTGCCACGAGGCCGCTGCGTGGCAAGCGCAGTGATCCTGCAAGGGGCTTTGTTGCACTCCCCCCCCCCCCCCCCCACCAGCATTCTGCGACCGGGATTCTGACCACCAGTAACGCGGCCGCAAGCCTTTGTTTTCTAAATAAGAGTCAGTGTATCCTACCATGTTGTCTTTATCAAGGAGCATTCACTGAAAGTTGGATAGCTTGAAATAAACAGACAGAAGTATTGTGTAAAAATAGATTTGTTTAAACTTAATGGGCAAAAATATATTACATTTATTGTTGTTTATAAATGTCCCTTGGATCATATCTTAAGGCCCCCATCCACTACTCAGACTTGTCTGAACTGCACATCATATCAGATTTCTCTTGAACTCTCCCGGGTGTGTCACAGGAATCGGATCGGATCCTGGCTTTAATTTTCACTACATTCACTTCAGATATATCTGATGCAATCTATCATGTATCAGGTGCTGGAAAGGGGGAGGGGTCACAGACAAACAGAAAGGAGGGGGATTTTGCAAACACATGTTTAAGCAGTATTTGGAAGGCATGCTGTTCCTTGTAGTGCCAATGGTAGATCCTGGGGGTGGCTCCTGGGTAAGTTAGCTCTCTGTCTGGATGTGTTTTAGTAATAGCCTTTATCATGAGGCCTACTGTGACAAATGACATGGCCCTATGTGGGCACTGCTATTATGTAGTGTTAGGACTGCTGACATTGGAGAAGCCTTGAAGTGGCTCAGCAGCTTAAACATGTGTTTGCAAACATGTGTAACTAATTCTCTGAATTTCTATTACCAGATAGGTTCAGGTATGGTTACAGGTAATTTTTAGTGTGCTGAACAGAAATGTAGGGGTGGGATTTGCAACCACCCATATCTGTTTGTCTGTGACCCCTCCCCCTTTCCAGCACCTGATACATAATTATCTCCAGGAATGACCGAGCAACTACTATTATCTGCTTGTGTGCGAGAGGCATTGAATGGGAGCAGTATTTGGAAGGCATGCTGTTCCTTGTAGTGCCAATGGGAGATCCTGGGGGTGGCTCCTGGGTAAGTTAGCTCTCTGTCTGGATGTGTTTTGGTAATAGCCTTTATCATGAGGCCTACTGTGACAAATGACATGGCCCTATGTGGGCACTGCTATTATGTAGTCTTAGGACTGCTGACATCGGAGAAGCCTTGAAGTTGCTCAGCAGCTTAAACATGTGTTTGCAAACATGTGTAAACTAATTCTCTGAATTTCTATTATCAGATAGGTTCAGGTATGGTTACAGGTAATTTTTAGTGTGCTGAAGGGAAATGTAGGGGTGGGATTTGCAACCCCCCCTCTCTGTCTGTTTGTCTGTGACCCCTCCCCCTTTCCAGCACCTGATACATAATTATCTCCAGGAATGACCGAGCAACTACCATTGTTTATCTGCTTGTGTGCGAGAGGCATAGAATGGGAGCAGTATTTGGAAGGCATGCTGTTCCTTGTAGTGGCAATGGGAGATCCTTGGGGTGTCTCCTGGGTAAGTTAGCTCTCTGTCTGGATGTGTTTTAGTAATAGCCTTTATCATGAGGCCTACTGTGACAAATTACATGGCCCTATGTGGGCACTGCTATTATGTAGTCTGAGGACTGCTGACATTGGAGAAGCCTTGAAGTTGCTCAGCAGCTAAAACATGTGTTTGCAAACATGTGTAACTAATTCTCTAAATCTCTATTACCAGATAGGTTCAGGTATGGTTACAGGTAATTTTTAGTGTGCTGAAGGGAAATGTAGGGGTGGGATTTGAAACTACCCCCCTCTCTATCTGGCAATCTATCATTTGTCTGATCGCATCAGATATATCTGATGCACACATGCCTCATGCGATCGATCTGATGCTGATGATGCTGCCAACGCATCCTATTGTGGGTGGGAGTGGCCAGGGAGATGCCAGTCAAGTGATACTTCAGATGAATCTGATCAGATACATCTGAACTAAAAAAACACTCCAATGTGCACCTGTTTTCTTCCGATTCAGATAAATAGAAAAATTGGGGCAGCTTTAAAGATCTGTAGTTCATACATATCTGACACAGGAATGCGCATCGGATCGGAAGAGCCATCCGATGTGACACTTTTCTTTAGATTTTTTGGTCAGATGCGTCGAAATCTGAAGAAAAGTGCCTAAATCGGACTAGTGGATGGGGGCTCTTTACACTTGTTCTACAACAAGTCTATTCAGGTGTAGCAGAATAACACCAATTTTATTTGCTTGCCATTGCTACAAATGACTATTGCTATAGTTGCCTACCCTCCTGCGGGAGGCTCCCATTTCAGTCACAAATCTCCTGCTGCCTGACATTGTAATTTGTACTTCAAATCTCTCGGATTCTTCAGATTCTGCCAGGGGTGCCACTAAGGAGTTTCTTTGTAAGAACAGTGATTTGCTGTAATCACTGTGATTTACTGAAGCTACTCAGGAGTCTCTGCTGACGACCTCTCATTACAATAGGATTGTATATTGCACTTGTTTGTTCTAACATATTTAAGGCATTAGTTTGTACATACATGATATATTGGAGTACTAAAGTAAGTCACACTCAGTATGTAACATTCTCAGCCCACTGAGCCTAGATTACTAAAGACATAGTTAAAGGTATTCAAACTTCTCAACGGAATTTTAGAGAAATATTCTTCAACAAAATCCTATACAGTATCATTAAACTGTTCTGTAAAACATTGACAAAAATTAAAACTGAGACCCACTGACTAAATCTTAACTGAACCGAAGTAAAAGAAAAAGACTAAAATATTACTTTAAACCAACTAGATGACTAAGACTAAGGGGGACATTTAGTAAGCAGTGATAAGAGCGGAGAAGTGAGCCAGTGCAGAAGTTGCCCCATCAACCAATCAGCAGCTCTGTATAATTTTTTAGTATGCAAATTATAGATGTTACTTCAGTGCTGACTGGTTGCCATGGGCACTTCTCCACTGGCTCACTTCTCCGCTCTTATCACTGCTTAGTAAATGTCCCCCTAAAACTAAATTGCTCATCTTACTGCAATGCGGCATGTTGCATCATGGAATGCTGCATAGTATGCCAGGATGCGACTATTCACAGCCAGTGATCGCTTCATTAACTCCTTTCTTTAAGAATTAATGGAGTGATCGCCGTCTGCGAATAGTCGCAGTCTGACACGCCATGCAGCAAGCCGTGTTGCAGCAAGCTGCATTGCAGTAAGATGAGCATGGCTACATCTGTAAGTGTAAACATGCGGGGGGGTATGTGGCAGCAGCTCATGCGCGGTACAATATCAGGGTATTTTTCCCAAGAAATTAATTACAGTAAGAGGATTTGCAAGGGCAGAACTTTCTCACAAGCTCTGTCCCTACATGTGATAACTGATACATCCCTACAATGTGATTTCGGTCAAATTATCACAACCCATCTTTATCTGAGATGCAGATTGTGATAAGGAGACCTGTAAAACACGTACTGTTATGCAGGATAAAGACTAGATGATATTTTGGCCGATGCAGCAGATCAGACCAATATCTCGGGCACATCATCTAGTGTGTACCCGCTATGTTGCTGACAATGTGCGTCGTCTGCGACATCCTTCGTCACTCCTGCAAGACATCAAATGCAGCATGGCCACGACCGTCACTCTGTCTCTGCCATCATCGACAAGTGTGTTTGCACTTGCCGATGCAGGCTCTCCCGCTGGGTCCCATCGTTGCCAATGTAGCTGGGTGCACACATCGTCTAGTGTGTAACCAGCTTTAGTGTGCCTTGATGACAGAGTTTGGCAAACACTTAACTAGAAGGTGAGGGGTTGTGCTTTGCAGTTGGTTTTAACTTACCCTGGGGACACACTTAAATGACCTGCAGTCATGCCACGATGGTCGGGAGAAATTCCCTTCATCTCGGATCATCCAGTAATGAGCGTACACACTGGGCCTTATTGTGCGGGTGTGACCCTTCACCATTCAATCGCATCCGGGAAGGATGCGATCGCATGGTGATTAACAGGCGACATGTATCTGGGGACGGTGACGCGGTGTTGGATGGGAGGAGAGCGGGAAACGCAGGCGTGTGATGGCTGTTTTTGCTTTAGCCCAATGACATCGCCTGCATTTCCTGTGAGTGGAAACATGGCACCGGACTGCCTGCCTACGCAGCATGGGGTCTACCTCCATTCAATGCAATCACAATTGAAATGCAATTGCATTGTGGGGCGGAGCCACACATGCTGGGCGGTCCCCAGCATCTGAATAGTATGGTCGCAGATTTTCCTGCGATAGCAAAATCTACATCCAACTCTGAATAACCCCCAATATCTTCATTACACCGTCTTTCATTACACTGCACAACCTCGCACACGATGATTGGCCATGCAGCACAGCCAACCAGAAGATGTGTGACCTGCGGGAGCGCGCAATCGGGCATAAACACTGCATAATATGTACAGTTTGTTGTTGCGATTTTCCTGGAAACTACAAATCGTGCATATATCATGCAAGTACAGATGGATGAGTGTGGCTACATCGCAGGTTGGGGTGCCAGGCACACCAGCAAGCACACAGAGATGCTCCCATTCACTTTGAATAAGGTGCCTGCGCATCTACAACGCACGCGCGTCCCATTCATGTGCGGCGGTCTGCCTCACCGGGTGCACTCAGTCGCAGATGGAGCCACGATTAACGATGTATCGGCCATACACTTTATTTCCATTCTGTCTCTATATACTGTATGTCTAATGCAAAACTGATAATTGGGGGGTGATATGTAACTTATTAATTAGACATTATGATTATATACAGTGTCTATAGCCTCTGATTTGGACAGAACAGCCAAAGCCCACAATATGACACCATCCATACTGTGCTCTTCTGCCAAACCCCACACTTGTTTGGATATTGCAGTTTTCCTGGCTGAATTGATTAGAAAAGTGTATTTAAGTATCAGTTAACTTATGACAGGTGTATGCAACAGCATACCTCCCAACATGACCCTCTCCAGGAGGGACAGAATGCTCTGCTCCTGGACTTCCCTCTTAGTTTATGATTGCCGGCACCTGTGCTGAAACACCTTTCTTATCCATTAACTAGTTCAACACAGGTGATGGCAATCATACATTAAGAGGGAAGTCCAGAAGCAGAGCATTGTGTCCCTCCTGGAGAGGGTAATGTTGGGAGGTATGCAACAGCAAATTAAGTGGGAAGTTCTGGAACAGAGCAGTTTGTAGCAGGTGGACGGTGCCATGTTGGAGGAGGGTTACCATCAAAGCAAGGAGACAGATCAATAAGGTAGATACTGTAAATGATAAGTACATTTTTGTGGGATACATTTTAATCACCTGAGTAAGGTTAGCAGACCAGCCCCATGCATGTGGACACAAATGAAATATACAAGTTTCGTGGTTTACTTGGAAGTAGTAAAAAAGATGCTGCTGCTTCCAGCCTGGTGGGGTTTTTTTTAATACAGGCATCCAGCATCATGTGAAATAGTCACAAAGAAGCCATGTAACGTGTTCGTCACATATAGGCTTACCATACTAACCCTTTAAACTGGGACACTCATGGATTACACAGGTTCTTGGAAATTTTTACTTTATTTTTTTTTCTTTGTGTGTACTGTCGTATTTTAGAGTAAGATGCTTTGCAAATTATAAATTTTTATCGGTCAAGGGGCAGTTGGAATAGGGTAACACACACAAGATATACAGGGAGGTAAACTCATACTCTACAAATTACTAGTTCAGGAATTAAACCAGGCACTGGGAGAGAAATATCAGGCCCTGTATGCTAGAAATTTAGCTGATTCATTCAGTTCCCATAACAAAAAATACAGGCCCTCATTCCGAGTTGATCGGTCGCAAGGCGAATTTAGCAGAGTTACACACGCTAAGCCGCCGCCTACTGGGAGTGTATCTTAGCATCTTAAAATTGCGACCGATGTATTCGCAATATTGCGAGCACAAACTACTTAGCAGTTTTAGAGTAGCTCCAGACTTACTCTGCCTGTGCGATCAGTTCAGTGCTTGTCGTTCCTGGTTTGACGTCACAAACACACCCAGCGTTCGCCCAACCACTCCCCCGTTTCTCCGGCCACTCCTGCGTTTTTTCCGGAAACGGTAGCGTTTTCATCCACACGCCCATAAAACGCCGTGTTTCCGCCCAGTAACACCCATTTCCTGTCAATCACATTACGTTCGCCGGAGCGATGAGAAAGCCGTGAGTAAAAATACTTTCTTCATAGCAAAGATACTTGGCGCAGTCGCAGTGCGAATATTGCGCATGCGCACTAAGCGGAATTTCACTGCGATGCGATGAAAAATACAGAGCGAACGACTCGGAATGAGGGCCACAGCTCTGTATAAACTGTATGTGAAATGATGGTCACTTGTACAGAGTCTGCCATCTTGTGGGCTAAGTCAGTATTGTTTATGTGGATTCATCTGAGAACCAGTGACATAAGTGAGGCCAATGCAGGGCCGTTTCTTGGGGCAGGCGAGCAGTGCAACCGCACTGGGCGCCCGCCGCGGCACTAACTGTGGCTCCCTGCTTCCCCCTCCTATTTCTTCCCGAGTAAAACTCTCGGGGGGCGGAGTTTCACGGAATGACGTGGTTGCGTCGTCAGTACCGGATCTTGCCACGGGCAAGCAGTACTTTTGCCCGGGGCGCCGCCTTCCGGAGGGCGCCGGCGCCCTCCGGAGGGCGCCGCACCATGGCAAGATCCGCCACTGTGCCCTCTGCAGTGCCCCCCGCTGTGCCCGCCGCTGGTCCCCCGCTTTGAAGGGAACCAGACGCTAAGCGTCTAGTTTCCCTTCATGGAGAGGACTGTGCTGTGCGGTGCGCGATGACGTCATCGCGCACCGCACAGCAAAGGTCCTTTCCATGAAGGGAAACTAGACGAAGCGTCTAGTTTCCCTTCATGGAGTGGACCTTTGCTGTGCGGTGCGCGATGACATCATCGCGCACCGCACAGCATAGTGGCAGAGACACTAGGGGTCATAATTGACCTCTAGTGTCTATGCTGTGCTATGGGAGAGACGTAATGACGTCTCTCCCATAGATCCGAGGACAGACACAACCATCCGAGTCCAGGAGAAGAGCGGCGCCGGCGGAGGAGGAGGTCTGGAATCAGGAGCGGGGATTGTAAGTATACTTTTATTTATTATTATTATTTTTTTCAGCTGCGCTACAGGGGGCACAAATGGGGGCGTAACTGACCATGCCCCCATATGAAGCCACGCCCCCATTTTTGCCCGGGGTGCCACAAGGGCAAGATCCGGCCCTGTGCGTCGTTATGTCACGACGCAACCCCATCACTCCGCGAAACTCCCCCCCCCCCCCCCCCCCCCGAGCGGAGTACAGAGGGGGATCCAGGTCAGGAAGAGGGAAAGGCCGGCGCGAGGAGCGACTGGTGAGGCGAGCCGAAGAGCGGTAATCGCCTCTGTAAGTATTCTCTCTCTCTCTCTCAATGTGTAAAATGGGGAGACCTGCCGTAATGTGTGAAATGAGGACTTTTGCCTGCAGTAGTGTGGGGATTTAATGTATCAAGGGCATTGCGGTGTGTGGCATAATATGGTGCAGGGGGCATTACTGTGTGGGGCTTAATATGGTAGAATTTTTTTTTCCTGTGGTGGTCGTGATCTGTTGGAGCAGGGTCAAAAAGGGGATTGTGAGTTAGTCTTTTCAGACGAGGCCATGCCCATTTAAATGAGGCCACACGCATTTAGATGAGTCCACGCCCCCTTGCCGGTTGCGGGCGCAAGGTTTTTTTTTATCTAGGTGTGTGTGGGGGGGGCACATTTTTTATGTCATGGGGGGGGCGCATTTTTAAATCTCGCACTGGGAGCCAAATTGGCTAGAAACAGCCCTGGGCCAATGTTTACCCAGTTACCTAGAGGAAATCAGAGTGGTAAATGTAGGGGATGTGAAATGATTTGGGTCATCATACCGCCTTCTCGAACAGTGCCGTAATTCATACCATCATGCAATGGGAGTGGGGGCTATAATAGGCTTACCACCCTTTAAACTGCAACACTAATAAATTACACTGGTTCTGTGGCTGGCTGACTTCCAGCCTGCAGTTCATCTGGTTTGGCCACAGAACCTCCCTGTGTAATCCATGAGTGTTTCGGTTTAAAGGAATGCTATGGGAAGCCTAAACTTTAGTGTTGTACTTCCCAAAGAAGTGAGTGGAATCCCTGTTGGTGCACTGCTCTCCCTGGAGTCTGGGACAAGTATGCCTTCAAAAACCTAGCAGTCCCTAGTAAACTGATGTACTGTACTCTGGAATATTGGTGCAGCCCAAAGGTTGTCTTCATAATGTGTAGGTGACTGGTTCACTTTAACAGTGTTACTGTAGCATACCCTCCAACTGTACCTTTTTAATAAGTACAGTACCTTTTTTTATGGTCTGTACCGATTTTTGGCTCTCCAAACTTTCATTGAAAGTATAGGAAAAGGGGCGTGGCTACCCTCGGTCACGCCCCTTTTTCGGATTTGTACCGATTTTTCTGTGTAAAATGTTGGAGGGTATGCTGTAGGTCTTGTACATACTGGAGTTGTTGAGGACATTGTAGAAGAACAGTAAATTCAGATTTTGAACGAGTTTTGTTGGTGTTTGGAGATATTCATTTATACTGGTGACTTTTTACTCAAAATGGTGAACGTGATTTTCTTTTCTACAGTTTAAACTAGGGTTGCCACCTCTCCCAGATTTCCTGGTTTCTCCAGGATTTGGTGGCAATCCTCCAGGAGGCGTTTCCTCTCTCCCAGATTCCGGGATTCTCCCAAAATAAGAGGACTCCGCCTCCACCAGCCCACAAACCAGTGGGACTGCTGGAGGTGGTGGCGGTGCATGCGGCGCACACATAGGGTACGCAGACGACCGTGATGTGTCACGTGAGTGAAGGGAAGCAGGGGAGGGCCGAGGGAGAAGTCAAGACGAGTAGTGCACACTGGCAGCGGATGGTGACTCAGAGTGCTGTGTGCTGGAATTAGCTTCCAGGCTACTCAGGGCTGGTAGTGTGGGGGAGAGTGATAGCAGACCAGCAGCCAGCCAGCAGTGACAGCAGGGCAAGGGAGCTGGATCCTCCTGGACTGGCCAGTACACTCTGGTGTTGGATTGTATGGTCCCAGTGGGGATGTGGATTGCAGCAGCAGTTGCAGTGGGGACTCTGGGTAAGCACAGTACACTGAATTACTGGTATTATGTTACCTTGCTAGGATGTCACACCATTATGTCATGTGTTCCCTGGTGACATAATTATTATTATTATTATTATTATTATTATTATTATTCATGTATTCTGTTGATCTAAAACTGCAATGCATTATATCTAGTTCTTTTTATTGCAGCTTTTAGTGTATGTCAGTGGTTGCATAGGGCTGTTCTAGGGTATTGAGCTGTATCTATAGTCATATTGTTACTGTTATTTGTGGCATGATGCATGGCATTGTATGTGTCCAGTACCATAGCAGGGACCGGTCACCTGCAGTGTCTCTGGTGGGCATGATGTACAGCTCTACGGATGGCTTATTGATGTTAAAATCCAATATCTGCTGTTCAGTGGAAGCCATTAATTTATCACAGGGATCGCATAATTTATTTACAAGAACATTGCCTGGTGTCGAGAAGGGGGGTGGGGGGGGGGGGTGGATCTCCAGGAATCGATGATGCTTGAGGTGGCAACCCTAGTTAAACTGTGTTCATTATTGTATGTGGTGATAACAAGAAAACTGACGTTCCTTATTCCACTTATTAATTACTATTTTAATTATTACCATTAATTTCTTTGCCACCAGCATATTTTGTTGTAGTTGGGATGAAAACAGTAGTAACACAAGACATGGGTGGGGCGGGGAGAAGGGGGTTAATAAGCCAGAGAGAGAGAGAAAGTACCAGCCAATCAGCATCTAACTGCCATGTTACAGGTTGTGTTTAAAAATGTCAGTTACTGTATAGGTTCTTTAGCTCTCTCCACTTGATCACTCTCCAAGGCTTAGTACATCTACCCCGGGGTAATAACAGACAGACAAAGAGGTACAAGGTCCTGTAATGTATAGGGAACCTTACAATATATAGGGAAGAAGGAATTTGATACATGAGGATAGCTGCTATACTGTATATTGCAGATTGGTAAAGCCAGTTTACAAAGGTGTGGTGTCACAGAGCAATGTGGGTCTAGGATCAGAGTGTTATGTGAGTGTCGAAAGAGAACATGTGTATGTTTTGTGTGAACTGTAGAAGTGAGTTTACACAAAACATTTGGAAGCTATCAAAAACACTTGTGTGAGGTTGGGCATTCACCAGGGTGGGTGCAGCCCGAAAAAGTCCTGTAACCAGGAATGGGAGCAGTTAATGTGTGTGGAGGAGAGACTCAAGGTGGGTACACACTTAGCAATAAATGAAACGGCGTTGCTCATTTTGACCGTTCCTTAGCGATGTAATTTACTTTATCGCTAAGTGTGTATGACGCTGCCAACGAGCGATGCACGGCCCCACAGGTCATTAACGACCCTCACTGTCGGCCATGCATGCGTCTCAATTTGGACTGTCGTTCAAAAACTGCATGCACAGCCCGGCCGCGGCGTGATGTCACTGAGTGATATCGTTTGTATATCGCTCAGTGTGTACTACTGATGTGCACCGGAAATTTTTCGGGTTTTGTGTTTTGGTTTTGGATTCGGTTCACAGGCCGTGTTTTGGATTCGGACGCGTTTTGCCAAAACATCCCTGAAAAATTTTTGTCGGATTCGGGTGTGTTTTGGATTCGGGTGTTTTTTTTTTTACAAAAAAAACTCAAAAACAGCTTAAATCATAGAATTTGGGGGTCATTTTGATCCCATAGTATTATTAACCTCAATAACCATAATTTCCACTCATTTTCAGTCTATTCTGAACACCTCACATCTCACAATATTATTTTTAGTCCTAAAATTTGCACCGAGGTCGCTGGATGACTAAGCTAAGCGACCCAAGTGGCCGACACAAACACCTGGCCCATCTAGGAGTGGCACTGCAGTGTCAGACAGGATGGCAGATTTAAAAAATAGTCCCCAAACAGCACATGATGCAAAGAAAAAAAGAGGCGCAATGAGGTCGCTGTGTGACTAAGCTAAGCGACCCAAGTGGCCGACACAAATACCTGGCCCATCTAGGAGTAGCACTGCAGTGTCAGGCAGGATGGCACTTCAAAAAAATTGTCCCCAAACAGCACATGATGCAAAGAAAAAAAGAGGTGCACCAAGGTCGCCGTGTGACTAAGCTAAGCGACCCAAGTGGCCGACACAAACACCTGGCCCATCTAGGAGTGGCACTGCAGTGTCAGACAGGATGGCAGATTTAAAAAATAGTCCCCAAACAGCACATGATGCAAAGAAAAAAAGAGGTGCACCAAGGTCGCTGGATGGCTAAGCTAAGCGACACAAGTGGCCAACACAAACACCTGGCCCATCTAGGAGTGGCACTGCAGTGTCAGGCAGGATGGCACTTAAAAAAAAATAGTCCCCAAACAGCACATGATGCAAAGAAAAATGAAAGAAAAAAGAGGTGCAAGATGGAATTGTCCTTGGGCCCTCCCACCCACCCTTATGTTGTATAAACAGGACATGCACACTTTAACAAACCCATCATTTCAGCGACAGGATCTGCCACACGACTGTGACTGAAATGACTGGTTGGTTTGAAGAAGCAATCGATCTCTCCTTGCACAAACTGGCTCTACAGAGGCAAGATGTCCACCTCCTCCTCATCGTCCGATTCCTCACCCCTTTCACTGTGTATATCCCCCTCACAGATAATTAATTCGTCCCCACTGGAATCCACCATCTCGGGTCCCTGTGTACTTTCTGGAGGCAATTGCTGGTGAATGTTTCCACGGAGGAATTGATTATAATTCATTTTGATGAACATCATCTTCTCCACATTTTCTGGAAGTAACCTCGTACGCCGATTGCTGACAAGGTGAGCGGCTGCACTAAACACTCTTTCGGAGTACATACTGGAGGGGGGGCAACTTAGGTAAAATAAAGCCAGTTTGTGCAAGGGCCTCCAAATTGCCTCTTTTTCCTGCCAGTATACGTACGGACTGTCTGACGTGCCTACTTGGATGCGGTCACTCATATAATCCTCCACCATTCTTTCAATGGTGACAGAATCATATGCAGTGACAGTAGACGACATGTCAGTAATCGTTGGCAGGTCCTTCAGTCCGGACCAGATGTCAGCACTCGCTCCAGACTGCCCTGCATCACCGCCAGCGGGTGGGCTTGGAATTCTTAGCCTTTTCCTCGCACCCCCAGTTGCGGGAGAATGTGAAGGAGGAGCTGTTGATGGGTCACGTTCCGCTTGACTTGACAATTTTCTCACCAGCAGGTCTTTGAACCTCTGCAGACTTGTGTCTGCCAGAGAGATACAACGTAGGTTTTAAATCTAGGATCGAGCACGGTGGCCAAAATGTAGTGCTCTGATTTCAACAGATTGACCACCCGTGAATCCTGGTTAAGCGAATTAAGGGCTCCATCCACAAGTCCCACATGCCTAGCGGAATCGCTCTGTTTTAGCTCCTCCTTCAATGGCTCCAGCTTCTTCTGCAAAAGCCTGATGAGGGGAATGACCTGACTCAGGCTGGCAGTGTCTGAACTGACTTCACGTGTGGCAAGTTCAAAGGGTTGCAGAACCTTGCACAACGTTGAAATCATTCTCCTCTGCGCTTGAGTCAGGTGCATTCCACCTCCTTTGCCTATATCGTAGGCAGATGTATAGGCTTGAATGGCATTTTGCTGCTCCTCCATCCTCTGAAGCATATAGAGGGTTGAATTCCACCTCGTTACCACTTCTTGCTTCAGATGATGGCAGGGCAGGTTCAGGACTGTTTGCTGGTGCTCCAGTCTTCGGCACACGGTGGCTGAATGCCGAAAGTGGCCCGCAATTCTTCGGGCCACCGACAGCATCTCTTGCACGCCCCTGTCGTTTTTTAAATAATTCTGCACCACCACCAAAACATGGGACGTGCTGGAATTTGCCCAGATGTAATGCACGCACAATATTGGTGGCGTTGTCCGATGTCACAAATCCCCAGGAGAGTCCAATTGGGGTAAGCCATTCTGCGATGATGTTCCTCAGTTTCCATAAGAGGTTGTCAGCTGTGTGCCGCTTATGGAAAGCGGTGATACAAAGCGTAGCCTGCCTAGGAACGAGTTGGCGTTTGCGAGATGCTGCTACTGATGCCGCTGCTGCTGTTCTTGCTGCGGGAGGCAATACATCTACCCAGTGGGCTGTCACAGTCATATAGTCCTGAGTCTGCCCTGCTCCACTTGTCCACATGTCCGTGGTTAAGTGGACATTGGGTACAACTGCATCTTTTAGGACACTGGTGACTCTTTTTCTGACGTCTGTGTACATTTTCGGTATCGCCTGCCTAGAGAAATGGAACCTAGATGGTATTTTGTACCGGGGACACAGTACTAGAGATGAGCGCCGGAAATTTTTCGGGTTTTGTGTTTTGGTTTTGGGTTCGGTTCCGCGACCGTGTTTTGGGTTCGACCACGTTTTGGCAAAACCTCACCGAATTTTTTTTGTCGGATTCGGGTGTGTTTTGGATTCGGGTGTTTTTTTCAAAAAACACTAAAAAACAGCTTAAATCATAGAATTTGGGGGTCATTTTGATCCCAAAGTATTATTAACCTCAAAAACCATAATTTACACTCATTTTCAGTCTATTCTGAATACCTCACACCTCACAATATTATTTTTAGTCCTAAAATTTGCACCTAGGTCGCTGGATGACTAAGCTAAGCGACCCTAGTGGCCGACACAAACACCGGGCCCATCTAGGAGTGTCACTGCAGTGTCACGCAGGATGTCCCTTCCAAAAAACCCTCCCCAAACAGCACATGACGCAAAGAAAAAAAGAGGCGCAATGAGGTAGCTGTGTGAGTAAGATAAGCGACCCTAGTGGCCGACACAAACACCGGGCCCATCTAGGAGTGTCACTGCAGTGTCACGCAGGATGTCCCTTCCAAAAAACCCTCCCCAAACAGCACATGACGCAAAGAAAAAAAGAGGCGCAATGAGGTAGCTGTGTGAGTAAGATAAGCGACCCTAGTGGCCGACACAAACACCGGGCCCATCTAGGAGTGTCACTGCAGTGTCACGCAGGATGTCCCTTCCAAAAAACCCTCCCCAAACAGCACATGACGCAAAGAAAAAAAGAGGCGCAATGAGGTAGCTGTGTGAGTAAGATAAGCGACCCTAGTGGCCGACACAAACACCGGGCCCATCTAGGAGTGGCACTGCAGTGTCACGCAGGATGTCCCTTCCAAAAAACCCTCCCCAAACAGCACATGACGCAAAGAAAAATTAAAGAAAAAAGAGGTGCAAGATGGAATTGTCCTTGGGCCCTCCCACCCACCCTTATGTTGTATAAACAGGACATGCACACTTTAACCAACCCATCATTTCAGTGACAGGGTCTGCCACACGACTGTGACTGAAATGACGGGTTGGTTTGGACCCCCACCAAAAAAGAAGCAATTAATCTCTCCTTGCACAAACTGGCTCTACAGAGGCAAGATGTCCACCTCATCATCATCCTCCGATATATCACCGTGTACATCCCCCTCCTCACAGATTATCAATTCGTCCCCACTGGAATCCACCATCTCAGCTCCCTGTGTACTTTGTGGAGGCAATTGCTGCTGGTCAATGTCTCCACGGAGGAATTGATTATAATTCATTTTAATGAACATCTTCTCCACATTTTCTGGATGTAACCTCGTACGCCGATTGCTGACAAGGTGAGCGGCGGCACTAAACACTCTTTCGGAGTACACACTTGTGGGAGGGCAACTTAGGTAGAATAAAGCCAGTTTGTGCAAGGGCCTCCAAATAGCCTCTTTTTCCTGCCAGTATAAGTACGGACTGTGTGACGTGCCTACTTGGATGCGGTCACTCATATAATCCTCCACCATTCTTTCAATGGTGAGAGAATCATATGCAGTGACAGTAGACGACATGTCCGTAATCGTTGTCAGGTCCTTCAGTCCGGACCAGATGTCAGCATCAGCAGTCGCTCCAGACTGCCCTGCATCACCGCCAGCGGGTGGGCTCGGAATTCTGAGCCTTTTCCTCGCACCCCCAGTTGCGGGAGAATGTGAAGGAGGAGATGTTGACAGGTCGCGTTCCGCTTGACTTGACAATTTTCTCACCAGCAGGTCTTTCAACCCCAGCAGACTTGTGTCTGCCGGAAAGAGAGATCCAAGGTAGGCTTTAAATCTAGGATCGAGCACGGTGGCCAAAATGTAGTGCTCTGATTTCAACAGATTGACCACCCGTGAATCCTTGTTAAGCGAATTAAGGGCTCCATCCACAAGTCCCACATGCCTAGCGGAATCGCTCCGTGTTAGCTCCTCCTTCAATGTCTCCAGCTTCTTCTGCAAAAGCCTGATGAGGGGAATGACCTGACTCAGGCTGGCAGTGTCTGAACTGACTTCACGTGTGGCAAGTTCAAAGGGCATCAGAACCTTGCACAACGTTGAAATCATTCTCCACTGTGCTTGAGACAGGTGCATTCCACCTCCTATATCGTGCTCAATTGTATAGGCTTGAATGGCCTTTTGCTGCTCCTCCAACCTCTGAAGCATATAGAGGGTTGAATTCCACCTCGTTACCACTTCTTGCTTCAGATGATGGCAGGGCAGGTTCAGTAGTTTTTGGTGGTGCTCCAGTCTTCTGTACGTGGTGCCTGTACGCCGAAAGTGTCCCGCAATTCTTCTGGCCACCGACAGCATCTCTTGCACGCCCCTGTCGTTTTTTTAAAAATTCTGCACCACCAAATTCAAGGTATGTGCAAAACATGGGACGTGCTGGAATTTGCCCATATTTAATGCACACACAATATTGCTGGCGTTGTCCGATGCCACAAATCCACAGGAGAGTCCAATTGGGGTAAGCCATTCCGCAATGATCTTCCTCAGTTGCCGTAAGAGGTTTTCAGCTGTGTGCGTATTCTGGAAAGCGGTGATACAAAGCGTAGCCTGCCTAGGAAAGAGTTGGCGTTTGCGAGATGCTGCTACTGGTGCCGCCGCTGCTGTTCTTGCGGCGGGAGTCCATACATCTACCCAGTGGGCTGTCACAGTCATATAGTCCTGACCCTGCCCTGCTCCACTTGTCCACATGTCCGTGGTTAAGTGGACATTGGGTACAACTGCATTTTTTAGGACACTGGTGAGTCTTTTTCTGACGTCCGTGTACATTCTCGGTATCGCCTGCCTAGAGAAGTGGAACCTAGATGGTATTTGGTAACGGGGGCACACTGCCTCAATAAATTGTCTAGTTCCCTGTGAACTAACGGCGGATACCGGACGCACGTCTAACACCAACATAGTTGTCAAGGCCTCAGTTATCCGCTTTGCAGCAGGATGACTGCTGTGATATTTCATCTTCCTCGCAAAGGACTGTTGGACAGTCAATTGCTTACTGGAAGTAGTACAAGTGGGCTTACGACTTCCCCTCTGGGATGACCATCGACTCCCAGCAGCAACAACAGCAGCGCCAGCAGCAGTAGGCGTTACACGCAAGGATGCATCGGAGGAATCCCAGGCAGGAGAGGACTCGTCAGAATTGCCAGTGACATGGCCTGCAGGACTATTGGCATTCCTGGGGAAGGAGGAAATTGACACTGAGGGAGTTGGTGGGGTGGTTTGCGTGAGCTTGGTTACAAGAGGAAGGGATTTACTGGTCAGTGGACTGCTTCCGCTGTCGCCCAAAGTTTTTGAACTTGTCACTGACTTATTATGAATGCGCTGCAGGTGACGTATAAGGGAGGATGTTCCGAGGTGGTTAACGTCCTTACCCCTACTTATTACAGCTTGACAAAGGCAACACACGGCTTGACACCTGTTGTCCGCTTTTCTGTTGAAATACCTCCACATTGAAGAGCTGATTTTTTTGGTATTTTCACCAGGCATGTCAACGGCCATATTCCTCCCACGGACAACAGGTGTCTCCCCGGGTGCCTGACTTAAACAAACCACCTCACCATCAGAATCCTCCTGGTCAATTTCCTCCCCAGCGCCAGCAACACCCATATCCTCCTCATCCTGGTGTACTTCAACACTGACATCTTCAATCTGACTATCAGGAACTGGACTGCGGGTGCTCCTTCCAGCACTTGCAGGGGGCGTGCAAATGGTGGAAGGCGCATGCTCTTCACGTCCAGTGTTGGGAAGGTCAGGCATCGCAACCGACACAATTGGACTCTCCTTGTGGATTTGGGATTTCGAAGAACGCACAGTTCTTTGCGGTGCTTTTGCCAGCTTGAGTCTTTTCATTTTTCTAGCGAGAGGCTGAGTGCTTCCATCCTCATGTGAAGCTGAACCACTAGCCATGAACATAGGCCAGGGCCTCAGCCGTTCCTTGCCACTCCGTGTGGTAAATGGCATATTGGCAAGTTTACGCTTCTCCTCCGACAATTTTATTTTAGGTTTTGGAGTCCTTTTTTTACTGATATTTGGTGTTTTGGATTTGACATGCTCTGTACTATGACATTGGGCATCGGCCTTGGC